>NW_018742263.1:2400000-3000000 GCF_001683475.1 Chenopodium quinoa | reverse complement strand
CAAAAAGGTATGTCTTGGCCGTACCCGTTGAAATATGAATAGTCAGTATAAATACCACGAGCGGTTGGGTCTCTATCGTATACCTGGGGTGGTGGCTGAAACCAATCAGGGTAAATAACATTGTCGAGAATATTTCCCCGACGAGCTTAATCATCGTACATGGGGTACAGGGCTCTACCCTGGTTCCTCTCGAGGTACCCTAATCGCTGGTCGATGGAGCTTACCATCCTCCTAAGGTCACCCTGTGAATGCTCTATACATCCTAAGGCTTGACCAATACTCTCTAGGTCCCAAATTGACTCAAAGTAAGTCTTGGGAGGAGGTGGGGGGCATGTGAGGCATACGTAGTGGTGATGGTGCTATCACAGGCTCAGGTTGGGGTGGTGGTACTAGCTGTGCTTGCCCCTGGGCATGGGAAACTAGCATGTCATAAGTGTAAGAGTCTTGCCTAGGAAGAAAAGCAGTCAAGTCAAGGTTAGACAACAAAAAGATAGGCAATGGTTGCTCGGCTGCTAACCTAACACACCAGTGGGGGACTTTTTGGCCATCCAATCTCACCCAACCCAAGTCCACAAGATGCCTAAGGTTCATGTAGGTGTCCGGCCCACAGTTAGTGAGACCGTGGGGCCTACTCTCAGCAAATCCGGCCTTTTTTACGACTATCCTAGTGATTAGGTGTTAACACCCATTTGTGTCTCTCCAAAATCAAACCCAGTGATGAATACCTTTCGCGTCAAATCATAATCGAATGAAGTGAAAGTGTGGAAAGTCTAATGTTGCGGATAGTTTTATAAAAATCTTTCTTTCTGTTTTCGAAAACCTATTCTATTTTATAAAAATAGCCAATCAAGTTTAGTTTTGTCCATGACAAGGGTCTAATAATGGCGTAGTTGGATTGGACTTGAAAAGAGCTTTTCAACGATATATTATAATCCAAATTCTGATGAATAATGAGGAAGTTATGGCCAAAATACTAAACTGGGTCTTGTTTAGTTCTTATATGCGGCCCAATGATCTAGAGGAGGGCCTATTATTAATTATTATTCCTAAAGCTATTAGGATTGATTATAGTCTTCTAGAATATTCTCGAAGGTTCTTTTAAATCCTAATGGCATTAGGATTGATAATTATGTTTTATGATTTTTATTTGGAATAAAAGAAGTGTTTTATATGAAATTACAATTTTACCCTTCGTACGAATTTTACGACTCGATTTAATCAAGAATTAGATTACGCGTTGAAAACCTTCTACATCGCCAATGGACAGGTTCGTCCCCTGGTGACGAGCCTTGTTGCTGGTGACAGAGAGGTGTTTTATTCCTTTTCAAACTCTGATTCGTTTCTATCGATTTCTGACTATTTTCTTATAAATAGGTCCCTGGACCTCCGTTTTTCAATGACTAAAATTCTCTAATTCTTCTCTCTCTCTAAGCTAAAGCTTATTCTCTCTCTCCCTCTTACAAACACAATTAGAGAATAAGCTTTTACAAACACAATTCCTCATAAAGCCATGGAGAAAGTAGGAATAAGCTTTAGCAAACACAATTCCTTTCGATTATTTAATTTAATTGGCTTGTTTTGATATTTTCCTTGAAGTTACTAACGTGTGTGTTTTGTTGTTAGAAATATATTTGAGGTATCGAAGTAAGTGCTTTAATTTTTTATTGATATTTTGATGTAGAAATCATGTTTAGACTGTTTTATTTCTTCCTAGTATCATGTTAGGGTGTTTTGATCTTCCTAGCATCATGTTTAGGATTAATTAAATTTCTAATATCAAGTATGATTGTTATGATGCTTCCTATTTCTTTCCTAATATCACGTTAGTATCATGTTAGGGTTAAAGCTTTGATTTTTATTGTTTAGTGACATGCTAAGGTTTGTTATTAATCTTGTTAGTATCATGCCTAGGATCTTGCTAATATTATTATGATTTGTTATTTTAATTATGCTTATTATTATTATGATTATTATTATTTAATATGATTATTATTGTGTTGCTTGATATTTATTATTATTGTTATTGCTTGATCACGTCTTTTATGCATGTTTAAAGGGAATTAGTAATTGTAATCACACTTAATAAGATAATTAATAATCTTGTTTAGGGTTAATTTAATTATAATTCAAGTGATCACCCATAATAGAGTTGTTTGTGCATTAATATTCAACCAACATAGATTGATCAGGTTTAGGGTAAATCTATTGATTGCATGTTAGTCAGAAAGCGCACATGAATACGAGCAGAATAAAGTAGAGGCCTATTTTATAGGGCGAGTTCTTTCTCTTACAGATTGGATTCGTACCCTCATCCCCGAACACCAGTCATGGTTCCAGACCTATTGGAGTTAACGATCTCCTGAATCATTAAGGGGTCTAACCTACACCCTGTGAACGGTTTACAAGATCCTAAAACTTGTTGGCGACTCTTTTACTTTAGCTTCCTTCCCTTTGGACGCCACCATACTTAAGTGTATAATCATAGTGGGGCTCAAGTTTGGGATAATGCTTGAAATATTCCCTACAGTTTTTGGCAACTCCACTAGGGAGGATTTCTATTTTTATTCCTGAAATTTATTTTGGCCATGATTTAGAATGAGTGGATGAGACTCAAAAAGTTCGAAGTATTTTATGTGCGTAATTTTGATGAACATTATTGGCATAAGCAGAAAAAGGTTCTCATTTGAAATACCATCCTTAATGAGTAAAAAACAGAGGATTTTTACACATAGAAAATTTGAGAAATATCTTTCACAACTAGAATCGAAATAATACTGCGAAAATTAAAAAATTCTAAGAACACAGAAAGCTGCTGAAGCATGTAGGAACTAGCGTCTAGAAAAAAGAGTGCGTCGCCTGAAAAATGGCCTCATCGCCTGGCGACAACCTTTTCATCTGGCGACAGAGCTATTTTCTGGCGACAGACTCTGTTGTCTGGCACCAAGTTCTTCCAATGCCGAGCCAGAACTTTGCCTTCTTGTTTTGACTAGTTCTAGCATTGTTGGCTCGATTCTACTTCCTGATTGAGTTTTTCTTTCTTTTCTTAAACCCATATGTGTTCTACATATGGACATAACCCTCTGGTAATTCATTCTCCATGTCCCCAATCGAACACTCCTGGCAACGAAGGGTTCATCCGAGATTGTTGAATTCACCAAACCATGGAAGCGAGTTTAACTCGCGGTGTCCCACCCACACATGCCAACCCTTCCAAAAGTAAGGCTTCCGCACGGTGCATCCGGACTCATAACCATGGACCCTCTTTGACTAAACCATATCCCGAACTTTAGAGAACTAGAGTCATGCTTAGGTTGCAAACTCATTGCATCATATCGTGACTATATGACTACTTGTCATTATTTGCTTGTGCATACTTACATAGTTACATGTGATTAAACTAACCGTTTGGTTTAACTTGTGATCATAAATATTCTTAAATAAACTAACAAATGACTAAAGGAATTTGCTTAATTATTTAATTAATTAATTAATTAGAGCTAATAAAATGTCTAAAATCGAGTCATAGTTCCTTTGAATCACCTCGGGGTTTTATTCCCGTATAGTCCACAAGCGTCAAATTGTTTTGGTCAGATCCGGAGTTCTAGGAAGAGTTAGGAGTTGTACAAACTATGGATCTATAGCCCAGAGTTGTATCTTTAGTGTGGCATTGGTGTTGTCAAAATCAGAGTCACAAATCAAAAGTTATGACTAAAATACCACAGCCTCTCCATTTTAATGCATATATGTGAGGTCTTAACTTGGTCTTTGCTTGAGTCCAGTCTCATAGTCTAGCCACATGGTCATGACAAGAGTCTTAACATGTCACCTACACTCACTAGTATTAGCACACACTTTGTATATGTCACCATGACCATGTCTTAGGGTCACGCATGAGCCATTTTTCCGTATTTTAAGTTGAGGGTCCATTCCATTTCTATTATCTTCCATATCCCCTTTCAATCTATTGCATGTTCAATAGAGCTTGAGCCAAAAAAAAAAAAAAAAAAACTGATCCCTAATTTCCAATTCTACAGTACTTGGTCTAGGAGAGAAGGGCGATTAATCAAAGACAACACCTTTATTCAAGTTCAACTTTTTGATACACCGATTCGTCAAAAGAGAAAAGCTAAGAAGAAAATGGCAAGTCAAGAAGAAGTCAATGAGCTTAAGAAGCAAATGGCTGACGTGACTGAGGTGTTGAAGGCTTTAACCCTTCAAATTAATGACCCTGTGAAACAAAAAAAAATGGAGCTCATGCAAGAAAGCTTGAGCAAAAAATCCAATGACTATAGATTCTAGGGCATTAGCTCACAAGGGGTCTTAGTGGACAAGGAGCTTCTTCAGCAGAAGTTCAATGCCAATGACATCCCTAAGTTCTAGCCAACGGACAACCCTTACTTTCACTTAAGGGCCTTTTAAACTATAATGAACATTAAGGGTTTTCACTCTTTATTCTCAATGTCCTTAGAAACCGTTTGTCAATATTGGTTCTTTTCTCTTGATAAAGAGAAAACCTCTACATGGGATGGAATAAAAAACTCTTTCATTGACAGATATAAGTGTAATATCCAAGTCAAAACTGACTATAGACAACTTGAGATGCTAAGAAAAAAAGAGAACGAAGGCTTTACTTCATTTTTTAATAAGTGGAGGGAAACTTCCGATAAGATGATTGAGGTTCCCACCGAAAAAGAATCCGTAAGGATTTTTATCAAGAATCTCCAAGAGAAGTATTCGAAGCATTTAAAATATCAACATAATTTAAATACTTTCAAGGCCGTCTATGACATCGGTATTGAAATCGAAGATGACCTTGCAAAGCAAAAAGCTACTAACAATAGTAACCACAATGGCTGGAAAGGAAAGAAGAACGATAATCCTTCTTCTTCCGAAAACGCCCACTCTAGTAACAATATTAGTACCTCTGACCATAATGAAGTCTTAGCCATGGATAATAAGGGATCTAAAAAGGAATCCAAAAGATAGCTCACACCCATTGGAATGACCTATGACATTGTTTTCAATCGTCTCTATGGTGAAGGATTAATCAAACCTATCGACCCTACTGAAGATCCAACGCCAGAAAATCGATCTTTGAGATTGAATCCCAACTCTTATTGAAAGTACCATCAAGGAAACGGTCATACCACGGATGAATGCTACAGGTTTCAAAATCTCATTCAAGATCTCATAGAAACAAACAAGATCCCATTGCCTCTAGCTAGCAAGAAGACTGGGTGATGATAAAGAAAAAGATACAAAGCGGGCTTCAACGAAAAGATTTCGTGACTTATTTTCCTATTTTTCTTGTATTCTTACTTTCCCCAATAAGTCTAGCATAGACACCTTTTTATTTTCCTTAGATTTACTTTGTAGGTTTTTTCTTTTTCCCTTTTAATAAAATGATCATTTATTTCCTTGCATACGATCATCGTGTTACATCGCATTAAAAAAAAATGTGTCAAACTAAGCATAAGATATACCATTGATTTAAAGCACCCCTTGTAGCCACATCATATCACCTTTCACCCTTCAAATATGCAATCCTTTCTTGATAAACCACTTTGAGCCTCGTCTAACAGTAGACCTTTCTTTCTACAACCCACATCTACTTAACCTTGGGATGGAATGGTGTGTAACTTATGCAATTTTTAAAGAACAAAATCTTGAGTGATTCAAAAAATTAAAATAGCAAAAATAGATATAATAAAAAGTGTACAAAAAGGCAAGTGTTTTAATGTCATTAATATGAAAATATCTTTGATAAGAACACGTCTCGGATTGCGTTTCTAATTGAGTGCTCGGTACCGTGCCTAACAAACATGAATGCCAAGTGAGTGATATACCACACGATTGTGATTTCCCACACTTATCAAAAATAAAATAAATGCAAAAGAAAAAAAGAGAACAAAATATAAATGAAAAAAACAGAGAGCTAAAAAAGTGTTAAAAGCCTCAACCATAATAATACAATGATTCAAAAGCAAGGTTGCACACCTTTTACCTAACCACGTTACAACCCTTAAAAGACCTCTTTAAGGTATACACAAACTTGTGCGAGGTTCGGCTAGAGCGACGTTCGGCCTAATTCCTAACGGATACGTAGGCAACCTCGCATCGAGGTGCGATCGTAATAAAAATGCATTCATATTCACATTCACACACTTACACCGTGATCATATCAAGGGATCTCCAATGCTCATCCATATCTATTTAGAGCTAGACTTGGGGGCTTGATCCCTTCATTGTTAGCTTACCTAGCCTAAGAGTCACCATCATTTGACTCTTCTTGAAATAATATTTTCCCACACACTTAGCCTTTGCGACCTAACTTTCGTGTAACTTTCACACACTGCACAGATACATGACCAAATAGTCCTTCCCTTAGGAACCCTTTGTCATGAAATCTTAACACAACGTTGAAGCATGCCTTGTCATATCAACATCAATCATCATTGCATCACGAAGTATGAAGTACTTAGCCTCCGCGCCTAAGTCACATAAATAGTTTCATTATCAAGTCAACTAGGATAGTCTAAAATGTTACAATCCTTGTACTATGAGAGACAATAGATTAAGCTCATTCAACATGCAGTTTTAAAAACTTTGCTTCTTTCAATCATCACGTCTTTTTTTTCGGGAGGAAGTCGGTATCCTCCACAAAAATGACGGAAATTTTTGGTTTTTCTACATGAGTCAACACTCCACATACACGATTCATATCGAGTCGAGTTAACCTTGAGTCAGTCAATCACAGTGAATCAATTTTATACCTTTAGTCATGCCAAACCATGTATGTCAAAACACTTCGAGTCATATCAAGTCAATGAGTCAAGAAACACTAAGTCTTAGGTCAACCCTAAAGAAATATAAGAAAAGTCCTATAGTCCAAATATAAATGCAGGTACATTGCAGCGAGCAAGAACATTCCCGGATTTTTCGAGAAACCTCGAATAAAAACCTGACTCCAGCGTTAGACAATAAGGCTTACGCCTAGCAACAAAGTGAGGACGCGGCGACAGCGGTTTCCAGCGTGCGCTGGAGCAGCGATGAGATACATGTCCCCATATTGGATTATGCGGACCTCATACAATAATTTTGGGTTCCTTGGTACGCCAGTTAGCCCTTGTAAGCAAAATTGACATAATTGATAGTCAGCTCGATTACAATCGCAGTAAGTGATTGACCTGACAACGATCTTCTCACTTAGCTTAAGCGCCTAAGCATTGGCTCATTACAAGCACCAAGGCATCGGTTCAAAAGCAAGAACCAATACGAAATTTTTTTCCAAGATTGGATTGTCATCCCTGGCAAAGTTTCCAAGCGTGGATTGTCGTTCGGATTGTCATCTCTAGCAAGTTTTCCGAGATTGGATTGTCATACAAATAGTTCCCTATGGAAAAATTTCCCAAAGGATTCCCATAGGTCTCTATTCATCATAAATTTCAGCAAAGGTTCCTTAACATGGATTGTCATTCAGTTTAGTAAGTGGCAAATTTTCCCAAAGTGTATTGTCGATCAATTCTTTTTTGCAAATGTTCCAAGACGCAGATTGTCAATTGTGGAAATATTTTCCTAAAAGTATTGTCGCATAGCATTGGAAAATTTCCAAGGTGGATTGTTTTTAAGAGTTATATTCCAAGATGTGGATTGTAGATCGTAGCAATGTTCTTATGACAAATTGTTACGAAGCATTGAAATTTTTTTCCGAAGTTGGATTTAGGCAAACCTTCCGAGATACGGATTGTCGCTTTATCATAGCAACATTTCCAAGAATGGACTGTTACATGGCATTGACAACTTTCCCTAAATCGGATTGTCATACATCATGCAAGAGTCGTGTTGAAAAGTGTTCCTGAAGAAAAGAGGATTGTCATCACCCAAAGCATCAATTGCAAAATTCAAGCAGCATTAAGGATCAACAAAGCAGTGGTCTTTTAGTAATTTTCTTTGGAATATTATCGCAACAATTGAAGATGGGTTTAGGCGGAGCAATCTTCGATCATATTCCCTTGCTTGAGGAAGATGGTCACAAGGTGGTAGAAGATCGTTTCAAGCGAATTAATCTTCAATAGTATTTTCGGGCTTGCAGAAGACTATTATAGGGGAAATTAGAGGCTGTAGACATCTACTTTTGTCCTCCAGTCTCAACAGGAAGTTCAATGACGATAAATAAAACCATATTCGTGTTAGATTGAAGTGGAGAATGCTTATGGATAACAGGTTAAGCCATAAAACACAAAAAGTAGCCCAAACTAAATAAACAAAGCTAAAACAAGGTAAAACTAACTAAATCCGATCAATATTAGGGTAAGCCCGTGCTTAAAACCTAATAATGACGGATTTAGGAGCGCCTAGGTTAAATTCTAATGTTGCCTCAAGAAAATCCGCGCGCATCTCAATAGGTCTGCTAGGCAGGCGCGCGCAACTAATTCAGTTGCGCGCAACCTCTAGAGATGCGCTCGCGGAAGATTCCGAATTTTATAAAAATATAGAATCGAATCTTACCATAATGGCGCGCGCAAGAAAATAAGTTGCACTACCCATAGCAACGCAACTAAATCACCTGTACTGGGATGTCGCGCGCAACTAATCCTGTTGCGCGCTGCGGCAGAATGTTCTAAACCCTAAACCTACTTATTCTCTATAAATAGAGGCTTAATTCAAGGCTTAAACACATAGAAAAATAACTAAAAACTCTGGCGACATACTTGTGAACTTGTGCTACCTAAACCCTCTTGTCCTAAACACACACCCCTTGGTTTTTGTTACTACGGTGGAGGTTCCCCAACAAGAAGGTGTCCATAAGTGTTCTAACCGGAGATCTAGCAAAGAGAAGTGGTAAATTCCCGAGCACTTAGATAAATCATATTTATTTTCTTGTTTAAAGGAATCTTAATTAATTAATTAGTGTTGTTTGATCATCTTTAAAGGACTAATTAATTATTTTCACATAGTATCTTGTTTTAAATAAAGATTAGAATTGGATAATTAATTGTTGGTTGATCACTTAAGCCAAGGTTAATATTGTTTATTTTCTTGTTCTTTTCATGAATTTGATTAAATAAAGAATAACGACGTTGCAACGTAATTCCTACGTGAATTAACGTGTGTAAATAAAATCAACTAACTTAGTTTTAGGTATCGCGTTGCATTTATTGTTTGGTAATGAAATTTCTAAAAAGGAAGAGCTAGTAAAGGTTGTACTAAGCTAGAATAGCGATTCCTCCCTAAAAGGAACGTTATTTTAGTACCCTCGCTCCCGAACTCATTTCTGGTTTATGTAGACCAATTTGGGCATGGGTAAACTTAAGATTCATGCTAATTATACCTTGAACTCTACTTGGGAGAAAGGCATGAACGAGGTTTATGAGTTTTCCTAAAACTCATTGGCGACTCCTACTTGTTTCTTACAAAAAAGGGTGATGAGAGTATCATTTCTAATTATAGGTCTCCCAAACAGTCAGGAATTCAAATCCTAATACACCCTAACAAGTGTAAATTCCTAGGTTTGTAAGTGGCCGTGGACATCTAAGGAAGGACCCCCCTACGTTGGGATCACCCTCCTTACAGTGGCGACTCCACAGGGGACTTAGAGGTTACATAATTAGTTCTTAGTTATGGTCCAAGGTTTCCAACACTAGGTTGCCTATGGGTTGTAACGAGAATTAACTTGGATAATCTCTAGTTAGAGAGCGAGACTCAAACGCATAATATCTTCCTTTTGCGCAAAAGTAAAAACCAAGCATGCAACATTGCATCATGCATAAGTATAGCACACTTTAACCATTGGGGATTGGCTCATTGATTAGGGGTCGCCAAAACTAGGCTTCTATCCCGAAATCAATAACAATCATCCCACCTAATCACCAACAAAAGGTTGGGAAGACGATGTAATGAGTGAACACATTGAGTGATTGATTTGTGCATCGTTTCTTAAGATATGGTACCTTTGGACACCCAAGACTCTTTGACTTTAGAATGGCAATATGTTAATCTTGGCTTATAATATGCTTTATGTGTTTATATGACTATGTGCAACGTGTTAGAATAATCTTCTTCTTCTTCTTTTTCTTTTTTTTTCTTTTTTTTTTCCAGTCTAGGTTCCCAATTACGAAGTAGTCTCTTCGTAATTTTAAGTCATAATCGAAGGGTAACATGAAAAAAAAAAATGATGACAAAATAAAAAAAAAGAAGCGCTCTAATTAAATAAAAAAATTTACGAGCAGGTGACGCGCGCAACTTAATGAGTTGCGTGACCCCAACCAGCGTAAGAGATTTGGTTGCGCGCGACATTCACGCGCAACTTAATCTCTTACGCGTGCCCAATGTTACGAGTCGATTTAATTTCTAAAAAACAAGTCGACTCGTTCAAACAATACCTTTATCGGAGAATTTTTTAAGTGTGATGTTACTCGTGCGAATATATTTTGCGTCATTTCTTTTTCTCTTTTAAACAAGCGTATCGATTTACTTATCCTCTCGTACTTCCTTTAGGGCCGGTTCTCAAGATTAGGGAACGAAGACTCCCGGGCGCTCGTATTCTACGTTTATCATCAATTAAACCACCTCTTTCAAACCACCTCCCCTCGACAACTAGTCCAAGTCCAACAACAATGTCGACCATCCAACAACTCCAAGAAGAGATTGCTCGATTAAGAGAAGAAAAGGCTCAAGAGGCCGAGGAAAGAAGAATTAAGAAACTTGAAAAAGCCGAAAAGAAAAATTCCAAGGTTCTAGCCTTACAACAAAAGATGGAACAATTATCCGTCAAAGAAAAGTCGTTAGAGAAGCTTGTTCTTAGTTCCACCATGGGGAACAAGTACTTCAACGCAGAAAAGTTTGCTCCTCCCTCAGGACTTACTTTGCCAGAAAAGTTCGTAGCTACGGACTTGCCAATATTTAAGGTGACCAATAATCCACAAAACCACTTAATGTGTTTTATTGACACCATGGCATTAAAGGGATTAGATCCTAAGCTTTATGCTTTGACTTTCCCTTTATCTATAGACCCAACCACGAGAGAATGTTACTATGGGTTGGATCTAAAATTTAAAACATGAGAAGATGTAGTTTCGGCTTTCATTACCCAATATGAGAGTAACGTAGAGTTCAAACAACTCTATGTGAGCTTGAAATGCTTAAGCAAGGCGACGATGAAGGTTTCCTTGCTTTCTATAGTAGATGGCGAGAAAAGGCAGCTCCTCTTGCCCAAAGGCCACCTGAACTCGAGTTGGTACAAAAATTTATCGACAACTATCATAAAAAGTACAACAAACATCTACGCTACCTTGGTCTAGACACTTTTCAAAAGGTCTATTTTGTGGCTACTAAGATTGAAGATGATCTTGCTAAAGAAAAAGCAAATAAACCCCATTATCATCATCAACCTAAGAATAACTACAAAAAGGGGAATGATAATACATCATCCTCTATTGATGTATTTGCGACCACCACACAATATAATAATACAATTCAATACAATAATAATGATCCTAGAAGAAGGTGGACAAAAGAAAGAAAATTTACACCATTTCCTGTAAGCTATAAAGAGTTATTAGAAACATTAAGCGAAAAAAGCTTACTTGCGCCAACAGGGCCAACACCACCCACTCCACTAGAAAGAAGGTTTCGTCAATGGGATGGTAATGCTTATTGTGCTTATTATAGGGGCTTTGGGCACGATTCTAAACGTTGCTACGTCTTAAAGTACAAAATACAAGATTTAGTAGACGATGGGAGAATTCCAACGCCTAAACCTAACAATAATGCATCCCCGTTAGGGTTGTTTCATATTGATGAGGATTATATGGGAAGTGGTACGTTCAATCCTTTAGACTATATCACACCTATAGAAAAACCTCTAGCCACAATACTCATAGGAGAAACTAACAAAGTATGTGGATTATGGGGCGACGACTTTCAAGACTTATATTTCTTTAAGTATGCCACCGTCCCACCTCCATCTTGTTTACAAAATGAGACAAATGGGACGCTTGATTGGGATCATTTCTTAGAGAAGTCACAAGACCTATCAAATCTCTCCTTGGATGAACAATGGCATCAAGCACAACTTATGGAACATCTAGAAATGGAGGCATATACAAAGCCTCTAAAAGAAAGTTAGTTTGTGAGTCCTACGACTAATCCAAATGAGGTAGATCATCTAACTCGATCTGGGCGAGTTTATCAAGCACCACCACCACCAATTGGATCTTCAACCACACAAAATCAAACTCAAGGTCAAATGCAAAACACAATACCACCTCCACTTGAGGTAGAAGATCGTAAACAACTTTGCCAATCCAAGGCGAATGTTAGCATTTGGGAACTCTTAAGTACTTCTAAAGAACATAGGAATTCTCTTATGAATGCTCTAATGGCCTTTTCTGTTAGCACAGACACGACCCTTCAGGATCTCATTAGCTTTCTTACTAGCGAAAAATCCGACAAATAAATCATTTTCACTAATAATGATTTGCCTTCAAAAGACACTACCCACAATAATGCATTATACTTAACTGTGGGGTGTAAGGGATACAACATCCCTCTTACTTTAGTAGATAATGGGTCAGCTGTAAATGTATACCCATTGCAAACTGCGAAATATTTAGGCCTTAATCAAGATGAAGACTTTTAATCAACAACACAAAGTATTAGGGATTACGACAACTCGAGAAGATCGGTGTGTGGAACTGTTAAGCTAACAATTCCATGTTATGGACATTAAACCTACATTCAACCTTCTACTTGGACGTCCTTGGATACATGAGCTTTGTGCAATACCATCCTCACTTCATCAAATGATTAGGTTGAACTATCAAAGGCTTCCTATGACTATACATGCTTCTCCACTAAAAATAGCCATAATTGACCAATCATTTTCGAAAATAAACCATGATAATGATGAAGAGGACATGTGGGGATTTGTCGTTGAGCCAATCTACACAATTGAAATGGAAGAAAGCCTTAAAGAACCATTCAAGCTTAATCCATATTCTACCAAGATAGTAAAAAACATCTTATTCAAGAGTAGTTACTTTCCTGGGATGCCTTTGGGAATGGGAATGAAGAAATCCTTTTTACTTCCTATTCCAAAGAAAAGCTTCTCCTTTGGATTGGGATATAAACCAACCAAAGAAGAACTAGAGTCTCACGATGCAAAAAACAAAGCACGTAGAGACAAAAACAAGAAAGGGATAGTCACTTTACTCCCATCCTACCAACGAACCCTTAATGGACAATTCATTAGGAAGGGAGAAGATTACCCATGCTATGACTTTCCAGAACCATTAGTTCTGGAAGGAATCAAGAAGCCTGGATTCGAAATATTCCACAATTGCTACTTCTTGAATGACGATCTTAAAATCGTTGAATCAAAACTCCCAATTCCAGGGTGCTATGATGGGTAAGAATTTAACTTGCTATTTGGACTAGAGCAAAATCATGTCGCTACAATGACCAATCAGAATGCCTTTCAAGATGAAATTTTTGAGCCAACCTCGTTGATTACCCCTTCTAATGAAACCTTTGAGCATGGATGAAAGAAATCTTTTAAATGGACCAATCACAAAGGCGATGAATTGGAGATCATCACAGGCGAAGGGAAGATGTTTGAAGAATCAGACAATGAATCTAGCATAGACTCTAGGGAAGCTGAAAATTTAGGCCTTGCGGCCATTACTGAATCATTATTTTCTAGTTCTAAGGATAAGGATCCCAAAAAGGATTCTTCTCTTGATGTACTCTCTTTTGAAATTAATAATATGAGCTCTATTTTTTAGTATATGCCTCTTGAAACTTTTGAATGCTATAATAATCAATCATTGAAGATGATAATATTAATAAATTGGTTGAATTAATGAATGAACGAGAACAGAAGAACCCTATAATTAAAGAAACTAAGACAGTCAATAATGGAACCAATGAAAACAAAAGGGAAGTCAAAATTGGCTTAACTTTTAAATCCGGAAGAGCGATCGATCCTTATATCGAGGCTCAAAGAATTCGAAGACGTGTTCGCTTGGTCATACAAGGACATGCCTGGAATAGATAGGGAAATCGCGGAAAATACCATTCCCTTGAATCCTACCTCAAAACCAGTAAAACAAAAACTTCTACGAATGAAACCTGATGTTGCGTTAAAAATAAAAGAAGAAGTACAGAAACAATTGTGCGCTGGTTTCATTCGCGTATGTAATTACCAAGAATGGGTGGCGAACATCGTCCCAGTCCTCAAAAAGGATGGACGAGTTCGCATGTGTGTTGATTTTAGGGACCTTAATAAGGCGAGCCCTAAAGACGATTTTCCTCTACCACATATTGTCATATTGGTAGATAACACGGCTGAACATGCGATGTTACCCTTTATGGATGGATACCCAGGTTACAACCAAATTTTAATGGCAAAAGAAGACGAAGAAAAGACATGCTTTATCACCCCTTGGGGTACATATTGCTACACAGTCATGCCATTTGGTTTAAAAAAATACAGGACCTACGTACCAAAGAACGGCTACGAATTTGTTGCACGATATGATGCATAAAGAGATAAAAGTATATGTGGATGATATGATAGTAAAGTCCAAAGATAGAATGGGACATATAAAAGCTTTACGCAAATTTTTCACTCGCATAAAAGAATACAAAATTCGATTGAATCCACAAAATGCACCTTCGGAGTAACTTCCGGCAAGTTACTCAGATACGTAGTAAGCACATGGGGTATTGAGATCGATCCCTCTAAAATAAAGGCAATTGTTGACATACCTCCCCTCAAACAGAAAAAGAAATTAGGGGGTTCCTTGGCAAATTGCAATACATTAGTTGAAACAAATTGACTATGACTTGCGAGCCAATATTTAAAAAAACTAAAAAAAGAGGAAAAACATGAATAGGACGATCAATGACAAAAGGCCTCTGAAAAAGCAAAGATTATCTAAAAAACTCCTCTAATTTTAGCACCACCAGTACCAAAGCTATTTCTTAGGCTATACATCACAGTTACAGACACAGCCACAGGCGCCATGTTAGCACCAGAGGTAGAAAAAGTTGAGCGTGCAATATATTACATAAGTAAAAAGTTCATTCAATATGAAACAAAAATATAGCACCTTGAAAAAAACAAGTCTAGCATTAGTGTGGGCAACTAAAAAATTATGACATTATATGCTACCACACACCACTCATGTAATTTCTCAACAAAATCCCATAAAGTATTTGTTTTGAACAATCACCTATACAAGGAAGGATATCCAAGTGGTTGGTGATGTTAGTTGAATTCGAGTTAAAATATATTCCTAAAAGGTCAATGAAAGGAAAAGTGATTTCCGACTTTCTAGCCCAACATTTAATTCAAACAAGTCATGCAGAAACTACTCATCTTTCGAATGAAGAGATTCTCATGACACAAGATGACAAATGAGTAATGTACTTCGACGGTGCGTCCAATCAAAAAGGATGTGGCGTAGGGGTGTTACTCATAAGTCCAGAGGGAGCACATACTCCACTCTCTGTCAAATTAGACTTTAAAATTACTAATAATGTCGCGACATGTGAATTGTGCATTATAGGATTAAAAGCAGCCGCTAGCATAGGTGTGCAAAAATTACAGGTATATGGAGATTCTAGTTTGATTATAAATTATATACAGAAAAAAATGAAAAATAAAGAACTCCACAATGATATTAAAGCACACCTAGAGCAACTCATCGAGAATTTTAAACATATTGATTTTAAATATCTCCAAAGGGATGATAATCAATTTGCCGATGCGCTAGCAAAATTAGCCTCAATGATCAACATTCTAGATCACTTAAATATGATGCCATTATGCGTTGATAGAAGAGAAGAACCATCGTATTGCAACGCAATAGGGGAAATAAATGACATTAAAGGAGATAATCCTTGGTATGATTATATCCTCTAATATATTACCCGTGGCACATACCCTGAAAATACTTCATCGAAAGACAAAAGAGCTTTATGAACACTTGCAGCACAATATGGTCTAGTAAACGGTCAACTATGTAAAAAAGGACCTTATGGAATCCACACGCCTTATGAAAGATAATCACAAAGGTGTTTGTGGACCTCACATGAATGGTAAAATGCTTGCAAAGATAATTTCATGACAAAGGTACTATTGGTCCACAATGGAACATTATTGAATACAATATGTCAAAAAATGTCCAAAGTGCCAAATGTTCGCTAATTTACAACACCTTCCACCATCCGAACTATAAAACCTCACTTCCCCTTGGCCTTTTTCAACTTGGGGAATCGACATAATTGGTAAAATTTCTCCAACAAGAGTAGGAGGGCACGAGTACGTATTAGTAGCCATTGATTACTTTACCAAGTGAATTGAGGCCGCTTCTTACGTGAATATCACTTCTAAGCATGTCGCAAAGTTTCTTGAACGAAACAAAATTTTGTAGATATGGAGTTCTACATGAATTAATTAGTGATCAGAGATCTCAATTCAAAGCTGAAGTCAAGACCCTCTTAACTCATTATAAAGTAAAACATCATCATTCATCTTCATACAGACCTCAAATGAATGGAGTTGTAGAATCGACTAATAAAAACATAACAATTATCAATTAGAAAATGGCAAAAAATTATAAAGACTGGCCGAATAAACTACACTTCGCATTGTAGGGTTATAGAACATCCATAATAACATCAATAGGGGTAACTCCATACTCCTTAGTTTTCGGAATGGACACAGTTCAACCAATCAAAATGGAAATACCATCCCTATGCATCGTACTTGAAAGTAAGCTACCGAAAGCTGAATGGGTAAGAGCAAGGTATAAAGAGCTTTTATTGCTCGATGAATGTCGGTTAAGAGCTTTGCATCATGTACAAGTCTACCAACGGCGCATTGCGCATCATTTTAATAAAAGGGTAAAACTTAGAAATAGCAAAGAAGGTGACTTTGTACTAAAGGAGGTTAGGGGTCCACCAACTGATCCAAGAGGGAAATTCAAGCCCTAATTAGATAGGTCCCTACTGCGTAATTGAAATCCTATTAGGTGGAACCGTCAGATTAATGGATATTGGAGGAGATGAAATTCGCCAATTAATAAACATTGATCGACTTAAAAAATATACATATGAAACCTGGATAAACTCGTTTAGTCATTAAATAAATCATTTTTAGCATTCAATCGAAAGATTCTAAGTGTTATGCACTTTACTGAATAACACGGCAAAGCACATAACACTTGGGGGGGGGTAATGTAAATTAAAAAGATTATTCTAAGTGTTCAGATATTTTTCGAACATCACGAAAAACTCTTCACACTTGGGGGGGTAATAATGCAAAAAATATTTTTTTTAAACGCTCGAAGCACAAGTGTCGCGCGCAACTGGAATAGTTGCGCGCTGATGTGACGCGCAACAAATTTCGTTGCGCACGATAGGCTCGCGCAACCTCGGATGTTGCGCGCGCCACCTGACGATGAACTACGAACCCGAATTTTTATGCTTGAAAAAAGTTTCGACTTTTACTTGCGACAAAAAGAGGGATTTTTTTAAAAATAACATATACTCAGAAAATAAAAAAGTTAAACTTTGATTTGAATGTTAAACAAAGTTTGAATAATTTCTTTTCATTTAATTTCTATTCAAGAGATTAAAGAAAAAAAATATATAAAAAAATACAACAAATAAAAAAGGAAGAACTACGCAATGACCCAATTTCGTATTATGAATACGTAGGCAATCTCTATGATTCGGTCATATCAAAATTAAAAAAATATATATAATAAAGCTCATTTTTATTTTATTCAAAATCCAAAAGAGAGAGAGACATTGTTGAATTATATAGTAAAAACAAAAAAATCAAGTAGTGATTACACTTTATTCGAATTAAACTAATGATAGAATTGTGTAACACTCTAAGGTTTTACTATGTCCACAATTGTCACAGATGATGGAGGAGTAGTTTCCATCGCATTATTTTCAGAAGCCTTGGATCTCTCCCTTACACTCTTCTTTTTTACCCAAACATTGTTTTTCAATTTAGGGATTGGGGCCTTTGCAACCTGATTTCCTTTCCCTTTGATAATTGGAGCTTTCTTTCGACTGTTTGGTGAAGGTTCTTTAATTTTCACACCTTTTTGCGCGGGTTTTGAGAGAGCTCTCCTTTTTGTTTCCTTCGAACGAGCCTTAGGGGATGATAAGTCTAATTTTCTTCTCACTCCTTTGTTTTAGCCGCAAGGAGGAGTAGTAGTGGTTAATTGCATCAAAGGCTTAGGTGGATTGCGAGCTGTTGCGGCTTGAAGTTGAGATCGAGCCTTGTTTAATTCGCCCTTATCCGCCGCATTCATCCAAGCTTTGGAAAAGGAAGATAATACAATACTCGCGGTAGGATTTTGTACTACCCACCTAGGAAGACTTGACCAATATTCCATCCAACGAGGAATTCTTTTAGGTTCAAAGATTACATCTTTTGGGGCATCACAATCTTGTAGGGGAATAATTTGTTTCATCCTGTATTGTCTCATTACCCTACAAGGAAAAATATAAGTGGTACTAAATAGGCCAAGAAGCCTAATATAAGGGCAATTAAAACTATTTCCCACCATACTACTTATGTTCCACCAAGGAATCACAAAGCATATGTTGGGAACCCTGTGACAGAAAAACGGCGTCTATTCTTCTTCATTCTTATGCTTGTAAAGAATTCGACATCCAGGGAATGTCCTAAATCCGTTAGCTTCAAGCTTTTGTGGTTGATCAACAATTCGCAAACGCTCCATAAGCCAAATAAAAAAAAAATAGTTGGCGATTTACACAAGCAGGTGGCGCGCGCATCAAAATCAGTTGCGCGCGCCAACCGCGCGCATTGCACAAGATAGCGCTTGTCGTACCAGCGCAACTTCATGACTTGCGCTGGAATACGACGTAAAAAAAAAATCTTGTATGTAATAGGAGTGGACTTCCCGTGAAACCGTTTCGTTAGGGTCTCCTCTAAGGCCCCTCAAGCATAGAACAGTTTCCGCTAAAGCCAAAGGAGCGGGTTAATGACATCCCTCTATCTTCTCTACTATGAACACCATGGAATAATCTCCATACTATTTGTCTGTCCTAAGTAAACAATTAACAACTAGACAATAACATAAAGCACGAATTTTAAAGCGTTGTTTAGTCATGTTGTCACGAGGGGCGACGAAGTGTTCAATAAATTGGATCAAATTCACGCCTTCTTCACTTCCAATGTTAGTCATCATTGTCAGACAAACAAAAAAAATCTTTGGAATATAGGTTTGGAATATGACAAGGTAGGCACATAGGTCACAGGGAGAGTATTTGTAGGGAAGCCTATCAAGGCCTCAAAATCACCAGGAAGTGGGACAATCTTGTCCCCTTTAAACAAGAAAAGATGATGGCTAGAGTCCCAATGGTTGACGGCGGCATGAAGAAAATCAAAATTGATCACTAGTTGCATATAGTTCAATAAAGGGTCTAGGTGGTAAATTTTGAAAGCTAGTTTATCCTTGGTTGAGAGGAAGGTAACCCATTGCTTCAAGAGTTGATCAAAGGTTTTAACCATTGTTCAAATAAAAAAAAGAGAGAAAGAATTTAGAGAAATTAATCCTTTTTAGATTCTTATCTCTAAGCGAATGAATGCGAGATACTTACAAAATCGCGTTTCAATAGACCCAAGCGGGGAAAAAATTTGGTAATTTTCGCTCGAAGGAAAGTTCACTAGCAGGTGTCCCGCGCAACTCATGAGTTGCGCGTGACGTACGCGCGCAACCAATTCACATGCGCACGACAGCCGCGCGTAACTCCTACATTTGCGCACGTCAGCTCTGTCGCGACATGTGAATTAGGATTATTTCCTTATTTTAGACTACATAATGACGGAATCCCACGAGACCTTAAGACAAATCATACGCTTACCTTTTACTAACCTTTGTGTCCTTTTCCTTAATATTTTCTTATTTTTCATATTCTCTTTTTTATTTTTCCTTTACTTTCTTTTTGTTTTTTCCTTTTTTTTCCCTTTCTTTTTTCTATTCCCTTGTTTCATTTTTGTTATTTTTTTTCGAGGGGTAAGTCGGGAACCTTTCCCTCCCTTGAAAAATTTTTGCAATTTTTTTATATAATAAAAAAAAGAAAAAAGGTTGAAAATAAAAAAAATATATAATAAAATAAAAGATGTACACATGGAAACAAAAGAAAATGACATATAACATGTCATATGTACAACAAAAAAATATATACATTTGTTTCCTAATATAAAAAATGTGTGTAAAAAGGAAGTTAGGATGCTCGGCGACTCCCAGACGGCTGTTGCACATCCTGCAAAATCCAAACGAAGATTAATACATAAAACGTGTGATAACTCCGGTAAAAGAAAAATAAATAATAAACTTACCACGACCATTAGATGATCACGACATGACAAAGTGAGGAGAGATCTCTAATAAGCAGCTCGGAAAGCGCGCAAAATCCTCACCATGCCGTTCATGGTCTCTCGCGGAACCTTTTCAAAAGACAAGGACAGTTAGCAAAAATGTATATGAAAAAATCTATATAAATACATATGCATATGGAACATACCGACTCAATCGTCTCAGGAACAAACGGTATATGCCCTCCTCATCCTCCGCTGCTGGAAGGATCTCACGAATTACCGACCCAACGACATCGGTATACGTGATCTCCGCTGTAGGAGGCACCCAACCACCTAGCTCCACTCGCTGAAAAATAAATAAAGGGGTCAAAGTTCCGAAAAAATAAATATAAATAACAAAAGAGAGTTAAATTACAAACCGGAACAAAAGCTGGGAAAGGAGTCAGCGTAGATGCGATGAAAGTTGGATACCATGCATCCGGCAGCACCAGCTGCTCTGTTGGATAACCAAGGATTGTCTGAGCTCGATCCTTGGTAGACCGCAAATCCGGACGTAACAATCCAGATCGAAGGATCCACTGGAACCATGGGCTCCTCAAATCCAGACTTCCTGAAAACACGTTCACCTAGAAACCAAGCTTCTGTCCTCTGAAGGACAAGATGTCCCTGATAAAGAGCTCGGAAATGGCAACAAATCATGCCGGACCAGATAGCCCAGGGACTATGACGATCAAACTCCAAGGACGTAGATCGATCTACAAACACAACCACATGAAAAAACGTCTGAAAATAAATAAAATCAAAAGATGCACATGTAGTTGGAATACTCACCGAAGCATGAGTCGCCGAAAGGATCCTCTAGCGAAAGTCGCCGACAGAAGTGCCTTGTCTCTTCTTAATCGTGACCAATCGATGGCCGATAGGAAAATGAGCAGCCCCAAGCATCATGGGGGCTAAGAAATGCAGGTACGAGTATCCACAAGCCTGAAATCGAAAAAGGATAAGCCTAAAGGAGAAAAACAAAAATAATAATCGAAAGAAGCTTAAATTACGTACCTCAAGGATACGACCGTGCCACATAAGGGACATCCGAGGCACCTCAGTAGCTGCCGCGGAATCCATCACCCGGGTCGCCTTGCCCATAGCTGTAAGCATACGGGCATACGACACCTCCGCTCAAATCACTAAGGCAAATAAGTAAACCTAGCAAAACGTTCTCCTTGATCAGTCAAGATAGTGACTGAAAAAACGTGAGCAATAATATCCGAGTCAGTTGCTCAAGTATACACTGTCGATCAAGCTCGTTAGCCGAAAACTCGTCGGCAAGAATCGAGTATGGACAAGACCACGCGTACACGTTAATGGCCGACGCAAGACGGTCCCCCATAAGGTTGCACAGTCTCTTGTCTGAACCCCTTAACGAACTCTATGGCTACTGGCTTGCCTCTAAAAGGAAAACACGTAATCATAGAGAAATCGAAAGGGGTAACTGTAATCCCACCAAAACACCTGCAATCCACAGAGGAAAGCTGTGACGCAGGTTGACTCGATAAATCCCGAAGAGCCGCCAGTTGAGATTCAATCCCCGAGAGCTCCACATTCTCCTTTGCCACCTTGGGCAAACTCTCAAAATGGGCTCGCAGGTCACCAGAGCCGTATAAACGCATGCTAGGCTCACTCTAAGCAAAATAAAAAATAATAATAAAAAAAGGTTATGGTTTAAAAAGGAGAAAAAACAAAGGAAAAGAGAAAGAAACGAAGGCGCAAAGAACTCACGATGCTGCGCCACCCTCTGATCAAGACATGATGGTCTGGGTCCCACTTAAGGACCCTAGGGGCCTAGTTGGGAGGAGCTTCCCAAACCACATCCTTCTGGCGACGTCAATCGGCTATGACACGTCGCTCTTGAACCTCCTCTCGAGGAAGGGTCACCCTCTTTCGACGGCGAACCGCCTCGTCAGGACTTTCTAGAATCTCCTTAATATCAACGAATGGAGGCGAGTCTATGCTATTATGGATAAAGTTTCTTTATTAGTTTACTTTATTTCCTTGAATAAACTAATATACGTATTCTATACCCATTTCGGCAGCATAACGGCTGCCGATATGGAAAAACACAAAAATTGAATGCCACCCATACTTGGGGGCTACGATATCTGCAGTTAAACTCGCTTCTAACACCCACAAAAGCCATCTTATACCAGTTTCAACTAACCATTCAAGGGATTGTATTTTAAAATCTCAAAGAATCAACTACTCTTAGACAAATAACAGTAATATAAACATGATTATCATCTACCAAATAATTTTGAGGTTTAAACATGGCAAAAATAAGCTAAGAGTATGTTTCGCGCCATTTTTCAACAATTAAAAATTCGCAAAAATGAATTATGATAGTAATATTGGTTCCATCACTATAATCTACTTCATAATCAGCAAGTGTAACCAAAATGAGCAAGAAACATCAATAAAATCGAGTAAAATTCGAAGAAAAAGTGCAAGAACGAACTTGGACAAAGAAATGCTCATATAAGGTTCAATACAAAACCATTTTTCTTGAATTTTTTTGCAAAACACTCCTTAAACATAGTATAAAAATAGGGAACAAACAATTTAAAGAATAATGGAGCGAATAAAAGACCCCTAAATTTGAAATTTAGGGTTCAACGTTTCGAAAATCGTCCCAATTAAGCCTAAATCAAAAGAAATCTAACAAAAAACTTACATTGGATTATGGAAAATATTAATAAGGGACAAGATCTACTCCTTTTAGCTTCGAAAAAAAAGAAAATCCGAGTTTCCTAGAGAGAGAAAGGGGCGAAAATGGCGAAGGAAGGATAAAGAGAGTGCGAAATGAAAATCGCGCTCAACGATTTCATTTTGCTGCATAAATGTCGCGCGCAACTGAATCTTTTACGCGTGACATACCACTGCAACTCAAAACAATTTGCACGCTTGGCCAGCGTGATTCACTGAGTTCCGCGCGGATATCAGTCACTAAAATGACAAGAATCTTGATTTTGATCCGTTCGATCATTTTTCATCGTTTTTGCTCGTTATTGGACGTAATGGCGTGCAAATTATCAAAATCTTTTAAATTTCTTTGCATATTGTAGTTTTTTTTTCTTCTTTGTTAGTTTTTTGTATCATTCTTGCATGCACACCGTGCCTTGTGCCTTCCCTAAGCATACATTTTGAACGTTTTTCGTAAGAGCGTCTTAAGACGTTCCATGGTGGTGCTTTACGAAAAACCACCCATAGACAGGTTTGTCATTTTATTGTACTGACGTTACAAATGTCCGGCTTTTCTTCTTTTTCACGTCAAAAGAAAAAAGGAAGGCGTTGTCATGTAGCGTGAAAATGCAAAAGGCGCATCGTACGGCGCTAAATTTTACGACGTAGGTGTTGCGTAAAATTTCACTTCAGCTCAAGCTTTACGAGATCCACCTCTCGGAACTAAAAGGTTGAGGATTACTTTAGGCGTTAGCTCACTAGTCGATAAGCGCGCCGAACCATCAGGAACAAACACTTCTTGATTGGAAGCAAATACGGTAGTTAGTGAGCTTACTAGCTTACCGGACAGTTAGGGTGTCCGTCCACCCCCTGTATAAAGAAGCGACAAGATGATGTCGCGCCTATGTAGTCACGTGCCCCTAGTCCTGAGACACGTGTACTCATATTATGGACAAAACTGCTAAGAGTGTTCCTGACTTTCTTCCCTCTCACTGGATTTGGATATATGCCTCCAATCATGAGACATGTATTTCTATCTTGTGGATATCCGGATCGAATACCTGACCATTTCGGCTCGAATACCGAAAAATCCCTTTTCATCTTTTTACTTTGTTAAAGTCATGCTAAAGTTTCAATGACATAGAGAAGGACTTTAGACCAACGATGACATGATTGAGAGGAAATCATCCCCATGACTTGACATCACCCAAAATACCTTTACTTGTAAAAGCGTTTTACAAATGCAAAGGGCCAATCTAGATTCTTTAGCGCGTTAAGACTAAGGGAAAAAAAATTTCTAGCCTTAATAGCTACATGTTTCGAACACTTAGCGAACCAAGGATCGTTTTTTGCATCCTTAAACATTTCTGAAAGATTCTCTATTCTTTGAGAACTTCACAAAATGAGTCTCGGATTTATTTCCTTGACTACTTTGATCATCGTCTATTCTAGACTCGATCAAAGTAAGGGCTAACAATAGACATCTAATTTTGGCCTCTAGTCCCGACAAGAAGTGCAATAACGATAAATAAAACCATCTTCGTGTTAGATTGAAGTGGAGAATGCTTATGGATAACTAGTTAAGCCACAAAACACAAAAAAACTAGCCTAAACTAAATAAACAAAGCTAAAACAAGGTCCAAATAACAAAATCCAATCAATATTAGGCTTAAGCCCGTGCTTGAAACCCAATAATGACGGATTTAGGAGCGCCTAGGTTAAATTTTAATGATGTAGCAGGAAAATCCGCGCGCATCTCAATCAGTCGCGCTAGGCAGGCGCGCGCAACTAATTCAGTTGCGCTCGACACTCAGCGCAACCTCCAGAAATGCGCTCGCGGAAGATTCAGAGTTTTATAAAATATAGAATCGAATCTTACCATAATGCCGCACCAAGAAAATCAGTTGCGCTGCCCATAGCAGCGCAACTAAATCACTTGCGCTGGGATGCCACGCGCAACTAATCCTATTGCGCGCGACACTTGCTGCGACAGAATGTTCTAAACCCCAAACCTACTTATTCACTATAAATAGAGGCTTAATCCGAGGCTTAAACACATGAAGGGATAACCAAAAACTCTAGTGAAATACTTGTGAACTTGTGCTACCTAAACCCTCTTGTCCTAAACACTCACCCCTTGATCTTCTGTTACTATGGTGGAGGTTCCCCAACAAGAAGGTGTCCATAAGTGTTCTAAACAGAGATCTAGCAAAGAGAAGTGGTAAATTTCCGAGCACTTAGATAAATCACATTTATTTTCTTGTTTAAAGGAACCTAAATTAATTAATTAGTGTTGTTTGATCATCTTTAAAGGACTAATTAATTATTTTCACATAGTATCTTGCGTTAAATAAAGATTAGAATTGAATAATTAATTGTTGGTTGATCACTTAATCCAAGGCAAATATTGTTTATTTTCTTGTTCTTTTCATGAATTTGATAAAATAAAGAATAACGACGTTGCAATGTAATTCCTACGTGAATTAACGTGTGTAAATAAAATCAACTAACTTAGTTTTAGGTATTGTAGACACCCAAAAATGTCTCCCCAAAACCAAACCCAATGATGAACAACCTTTCACCGCCATCCCCAAACCATAACTTATTTTTCTCTTTTCGTGCCTTTAAATCCAAAATAATTCATTTCATGTCCTTTTTATAAAAATGTTTAATCTTATTTATTTTGGTCATAATCTGGCTATAATGATTGAATAGTTGTATGAAGCTTTAAAAGAGCTTTTCAACGATATATTATAAGCCCAGATTCGAGTTATAACGAATAAGTTATGGCCAAAATATTAAACTGAGCCCAAACCAAACCTAAGCCCACCTTACCTACAACCCAATGATCATGTGGAGGGTGAAAATAATTTAATCCAATTCTTAAACCAATTAGGATTAATTAGAAACTTCTATAAGATTCTAAAAGATCCTAATTATCGTTTTTGAAAAGATAAGATTAAAGATTTTGAAATTTTATTCGAATTGAAAGACATTCAAAGATAGACAGATATTATTTTTATGCCTCATATTTTTTATCCAAATTTTATATGGTTGGATATCCCTTGAAAATATCTTTCTAATGATACATTATAATATCAATTCCGATCTATAACGGAATAGATATGAATAAAATATCAAACTTTATCCAAAACTGATACCATATCACTATTTTGGCCGTATATTTCATTCTATAAAATATTTTAATCTGATTTTAATTGGCTTAGAAAATAGACTTCAAGAGCTTTCCAACGATATATTATTCATCTTTTTCTAATTTCTGGATCAAAAGATATGATAAAAACAATAACCGCAAAAACTACAGTCTATCGAGTTTTATTCCGATTTAATTCGGATCTTATCTTAATTCTTTGACCCTCTTTTTTATCTAAAAATAGAGGTCATATCACCCCTTTTTCATTCATCAACAAGATTGATCATCAAATAATTCTTTTCTCCCTCTTTAGCCTAAACACTAGCCTCCCCATTCTTTCATTATTCCTTCCTTTAAGCACTCCAAGGAGTCCATAAAATACTTGAAGTTCTATACTTTAACCAAGGCGTGATAGGTATAACTGACTGAGGGTTGGACTAAATCAAATCTACCTTTATTTATTTTAATTTCCATTCGATTTATATATTTTTTTTATTGAAGTTACTAATATTTTATTCATGATGTAGCAATTTAAAGGAACGCGCAAAATGTGAGTAATTAATTAATTTAATTACTCTTATTTTATTTTCTTATTGCTAGTATCATGATTATATTAATTTTATATTTGATTTGAACAACGCTATTATTGTTAAATTGCTTCCAATTTTAATGTTTGTTCTATTATATTTTTTATGATCACCCTTTTCATGTTAAAGGGAATATGTAATTGAAAATCACGCCTAATAAGATAATTTGGACAACCAGTTTTGGTTCCTTTTTAATCTTGTTGCTTAATCAAGTGATCACCATATTTTATAATTATGTGTTGCATTAATATTCAAACAATTTATCATAATAATAGTTTGGAGCAAATTGAATATTTTGTTTGTATGCCTTTGAGATCACAGGAATCACTTTTCACTATAAGAATCAAGTAGAGGCCAATACGGGCGAATGTGACTCCATGACTCACTTCGTACCATCATCCCCTATACTCCTTTCGTGGTTCGAAACCATATGGGGTAAGTAATCTCATGGATTATGAATGGGTGTAACCTTCACGGGTCAATCGTTGTTGCCTATCGTCGTCCCTTATTCGTGGTTGCCTTTTATGATTCGTGAACGGTTTACAAGTTTGTTAAAAACTTGTTGGCGGCTCCCTACTTTCCATGTCCCTAATCGTATATGTCAATTCTCACTTCCTAAGAGTGCCAAGCATATTCACCACATGCTTTTTACGTAGGCGCACTTCGAGCGACGCCTACAGGTATCGCATTGCATATATTGTTTGGTAATCAAATTGCAAAAAAGGAAGAGCTAGTAGAGGCCGTACTAGGGCTAGAATAGCGGTTCCTCCCTAAATGGAACGTTATTTTAGTACCCTCGCTCCCGAACTCATTTCTGGTTTATGTAACATGGAATTGAATTGTTCGTTGCAAGTATTTTAAATATACCTGGAATCTGAATGGGGTTAAATAAAGTTAGAATAAAACGACTAGTAATTTTGAATGAAAACTTACGATTCGTGCTAATTATCCCTTGAACTCTACTTGGGAGAAAGGCATGAACGAGGTTTATGAGTTTTCCTAAAAAACATTAGCGACTCCTACTTGTTTCTTACAAAAAAGCGTAATGAGAGTATCATTTCTAATTCAAGGTCTCCCAAACAATCAGGAATTCAAATCCTAATAAACCCTAACAAGTGTAAAGACCTAGGCTTTTACATGGCCATGGGCATCTAAGGAAGGACCCCCCTACGATGGGATCACCCTCCTTATAGAGGCAGTTACAAGCGTAGAAGTCTTTAGGCGTTGTCCCCTAGCTTGAGGAAGATCGTCAAAGTTCCATTGTTCAGAGACGAGTGGACATATCAAAAAAGCTCCATTGTTTAGAGACGAGTCAACATCAGAATAGCAAGATGGCGTTCCCTTGCTTGTGGAAGGTTGTTATAACTACAAATGCAACACAATCCGGTTACCCCCAGAGATGTCTGCTCGACGATGCAAGATACACGTTTCTTAACTCTTTTATCTGTTTAACTAACGCTAGTTTGCAGGTATCGGCGTTACTAGAATGATTTAGGATCGCAGAACATTCTGAATCATTCTCCGTCCCTATCACTACTTTGACTTTTGTTTTCGAAACATAAGTTTCTCCAAACTCAGTCAAAGTGGGGGCTTTTGTAGAGACCCATTTGTGTCTCCCCAAAACCAAACCCGGTGATGAAAACCTTTCGCGACGAATCATAATCAAATGAAGTGAAAGTGTGGAATGTCTAATGTTGCGGTTAGTTTTATGAAAATATTTTTTTTTTGTTTTCAAGAACCTATTCTATTTTATGAAAATAGACAATCAATTTTAGTTTGGTCCATGACAAGGTTCCAATAATAGTGTAGTTGGATTGGGCTCGAAAAGAGCTTTCCAACGATATATTATAAGTCAAATTCCGATGAATAATGAGGAAGTTATGGCCAAAATAATAAACTTGGTTCGGTTTGGTTCTTACATGCTGCCCAATGATCTAGAGGAGGGCCTATTATTAATTATCATTCCTAAAGCTATTAGGATTGATAATAGGCTTCTAAAATCTTCTAGAAGGTTCTTTTAAATCGTAATGGTATAAGGATTGATAATTATGTTTTATGAGTTTTATTTGGAATAAAAGAAGTGTTTTATATGAAATTACAATTTTACCCTTCGTACGGATTTTATGACTCGATTTTATCAAGAAATAAATTTCCGCGTTGAAAGCGCGTTGAAAACCTTTTGCATCGCCAAACGACAAGTTCGTCGCGTGGCGCTGCACTGGCAATGATTTTGTCGCCTTGCGACAAGCCCTGTCGCTAGCGACAGAGAGGTGTTTTATTCCTTTTCGAACTCTGATTCGTTTCTATCGATTCCGGACTATTTTCTTATAAATAGGGTCCCTAGACCTCTGTTTTTCAATAACCATAATTCTCTAATTCTTTTCTTTCTCTAAGCTAAAGCTTATTCTCTCTCTCCCTCTTTCTAGCCTAGCCTTTTACAAACACAATTCCTCATACATTAACACTAGACACACCTAGCTAAGTTGATAATTTCTAAGGGTTTGGTCCCAAATCCAGTCTAAACTTTTTAACTCTTTCTTTCAATTATTTAATTTAATTGGATTGTTTTGATATTTTCTTTGAAGTTACTAACGTGTGTATTTTGTTGTTATAAAGAGATACGAGGCATTAAAGTAAGTGTTTTAATTATTTAATTGATATTTTGATATAGAAATCATGTTTAGGCTGTTTTATTGCTTCTTAGTATCATGTTAGGGTGTTTTGATCTTCCTAGTATCATGTTTAGGATTAATTAAATTTCTAATATCAAGTATGATTAATATGATGCTTCCTATTTCTTTCTAATATCATGTTAGTATCCGGTTGGTGTTAAAGCTTTGATTTTTTTTTATTAGTGACATGCTAGGGTTTGTTATTAATCTTGTTAATATCATGCCTAGGATCTTGCTAATATTATTATGCTTTATTATTTTAATTATGATTATTATTATTATAATTATTATTATTTAATATGATTATTATTGTGTTGCTTGATATTTATTATTATTGTTATTGCTTGATCACGCCTTTTATGCATGTTTAAAGAGAATTTGTACTTGTAATCACGCTTAATAAGATCATTAATAATCTTGTTTAGAGTGAATTAATTATAATTAAACTGATCGCCAACAATAGAGTTGTTTGTGCATTAATATTCAACCAACATAGATTAAACAGGTTTAGGGTAAATCTATTGATTGCATGTTAGTCAAAAGCGCACATGAAAACGAGTAGAATAAAGTAGAGGCCTATTTTATAGGGCGAGTTCTTTCTCTTTTAGATTGGATTCGTACCCTCATCCTCGAATACCAGTCATGGTTCCAGACCTATTGGAGTTAACGATCTCTTGGATCATTAAGGGGTATAACCTACACCCTGTGAACGATTTATAAGTTCCCAAAACTTGTTGGAGACTCTTTTGCTCTAGCTTCCTTCCCTTTGGACGCCACCATGCTTAAGTGTATGATTATAGTGGTGCTCAAGTTTGGGATAATGCTTGAAATATCCCCTACATTAGGCCTCATAACCTAATAGGGGTACTAGCCAAGTTACTAGCCATGGCATGTCTCCCAAGGTGGTGGATAATATATCTACCCATGTTTAGTTTACAAAATCCAAACACATAATGTCCAATTACAGCAAGTTCGTTGGTTTGGGCTTTATGTGGTTCGTTCCTATCTAAAAAGCAAACACCTGAAAATCTTTGCCATAATTTAGGAACGGGTTGATGTATAGGTCTAGCACTAGCATGTTGGGTGTTAGCGGCTGGCAAATAAGTCAAAACACGGTAAACATCATCCATTTTATAAACAGCATGCCAATGATGAGGTAATTCATATTCTAAATCAAATAATTTACAGAATTCAACATAAGTTAAACTAATATTCCTATTGTTCAACAGAAAAATACAATAGTTAAAAAGGAAAGAAATTCACATGTCAATTCACGATACGTAGGATAGTGCATATCAACAAATTTTCTCATTCCTATATCGTTCATGAATCGTCTATCATAATCAAATAAACCAAAAGACTTGAGAGTAGGGCGGTGTAACCACCGTGAAGGGATTACCTCACGCTCATAGAGCTTTTCGAGCCGCTCCTTTTGCAATTGAGTGGTTATCCGGATAGTTTGCCACTGTGGAAGCTGCAAATCCGGTTCATATTGTTGGCTTGAGCTCGAACTTCCCCTGAGAATTGATCTTGCCCTCTTTGCTGCCATTTGGTAAAAATGGGTATGAAATTTTTTTTATTTGAATTGGGAATTTTGGGCATAGAATTGAAGAGGATGAAGAGAGGAGTAAGAATATGTATTTATATTTGAATTTAGGTGAGAAACAGAGGAGAAATCTTAGAGAGAAGGTAGAGAAAATTAAGCTTTTAGAGAAAGAAACAATGGTGGTAAAAGGAAAAAAATGAGAAACGAAAGAAGGAGGAAGAAGAAGAAAGAAGATGGGGAAAACAAGTGAGCTGCTCGCGCCCGGTCAGGCGCCACACTACCCGGTCGGGCGATTTGAAGATAAAATTGATCAGCTTCTCGAGCCCGGTCAAGCGCCTTTTGCCTAGTCGGGTAATGCAACATGTTCGAAAATCATTACTCTCGAGCCCGGTTGGGCGCCCCTAGCCTGGTCAGGTGAGAAAAAGGTTTCGTACTCGTCAAATCTCGCGCCTGGTCGGGCGCACCTTGCCTGATTGGGCATATTATGGTCATTTTTCTACGAAGCTCTCGTGCCCGGTCGGGCGCGATACAAAACTAATAATACGAGTATCTTCTTCTCTTTTCTCCAAAATTGACTAACTCTTTTACTTCAAACTTGTACAAAAACTCAATAAACTCATTAAACTCCCTTCTCTATCCTCTCACAAGAAAAATAAAGAAATAAAGCTAGACTAAAAAGCAAGAAAATACGGGGTTCCTCCCGCAAAGCGCTGGTTTATCAAGGTTGCGAATGATCCTCTTACCACAAGATTAGAAGTTAGGACCCTTGTCCTACCGCATGGTCGGGTTGTTTCTCACCCGGTTGAGCGATGTTTAGACCACGACGCGGCTTCCTGACATGCCCTGTAGGACTCCAATTGACTTTATCAGGTGGATCCTCCTTGGCGTGAACTGGTGGTTCTTCTCTACTACTCACAAGAGACCCCTTTTTTACCGTTGGTTGCCTCAAGTTGTCTCTGGATTGAGCGATTGCAACTTGATCTGGTGGAACACTCATTGTATGCTCAATTTCCTCAGCTTGCTTGTTTGTTTCCACCTTCTCATCTTCAAAGCCATGACCGACACAATAAAGGGCTCTTTCTATTGCATCAACTTCCTTTTGCCATTTGTATATTTCATCTGTAGAAGATGCAACACAAGATACCGCCTCCAAGGGATCTTTTACAACAGCTTAGGGCTTATTAGAACAATTATCAACCACATTAACACTAAAACACTTCTCCTCTATCATGGGGCTTTTAGGGGTATTTTTCAAATTGAAAGTAATTTTATCATCCCCTACTAATAGTGTTAGTTTTTCACATTTCACATCTATAATTGCTCTTGCTGTGTTAAGGAATGGTCTACCAATAATAATTGGAGTTTGCAAATCCTCAGCCGTATCAAGAACAACAAAGTCAACAGGTTTATAAAATTCACCAACTCCAATATGAACATCCTCTATAACACCTAAAGGGTATTTAATAGAACGGTTGGCCTTTTGTAGAGTAATATTAGTAGTTTTCAATTTACCCATATTTAGCTTGGAACACACATACAATGGCATGACACTAACGCTAGCACCTAAATCACATAATGCATTATCAATCATTAGATTGCCAATATGACAAAGGATAGAAAAACTACCCGGATCTTTTAGTTTTGGTGGAGATTTATTTTGTAGTACGGCACTACATTCTGAAGTAAAAGAGATTGTCTCTACCTCACTAATAGATCTTTTTCTAGTTAATATTTCCTTCATTAACTTAGCATATGCAGGAATTTGTGTAATTAGTTATGTGAATGGGACCGTTACCTGCAAATCTTTAACCATCTCTAGAAACTTACCAAACTGCTTATCCAAATTTTTTTTAAATGACGATTAGGGAATGGAAGTTTAATAACTGGCTTTGGAGCACTACTGCTCTTATCTGGAGCTGCTACCTTCCCAGGATTTGTACCCTTCAATGTATTATCAGAAATATGAATACTACTCTTTAGCCCTGTAGAGCTATTAGCAACATTATTTGGTTTAATGGAATCAAGATTAGCATTATTCATTAAAACAGGTTCATCATTTTTGGGCATAGGGGGCCCATCATAGCTTGAACCACTCCTTAGAGTAATTGCAAAAGCTTGACCCGTAGGCCTGGTTGGCTGCGCTGGTAGGGCTCCTTGATGACGGGCTTGTAGAGTAGAAGAAATCTGCGCAATTTGATTATCTACAATTTTATTATGTGCTATGATCGAATAAATTTGAGCATCTCTACTCTCCATGTGCTTTTGCATACTAGCCAGCATTGCTCTAATTTCTGCCAAAGCAAGGTCAGAAGATGAGGAGGGTTGTTGTGATTGGTTCTTCTGGCCAGCATTGGGACGGTAATATTTCTGTTGTGGTTGTTGTGGCGCCAGTGATTGTTGTGGAGGTGGCGGATTTTGAACATTGGTGCTCCGGTAGAAAAGATATGGATGATTTCGGAACCCAGGATTGTAGGTGTTGGTGTGTGGGTCATTTTTCCTATAAGCCTGAAAGGAATTGACTTGCTCCACGGAACTCCTGCAATCTTGTTCCCAATGACCTACAATTCCACAATTTTCACAGAAAGCCTCATTATAATTGTTTTTAATTGGAGAAACATTAGCTATATTTGTAGTACTAAGATTATCTTTTTTCTAACAAATAAAGCTTAATTTGTAAAAAGGATACATAGTCGACACTATGTTTCCCTTTGTTAGCAAAGCCTCTAGGATTTCTATATTGGAATTATGGATTGACATATCTTCGATAACTTAACCTGCATCATCAACATTAAGGTTCATAAACCTCCCACTAGCTGCAGAATCTAATATTGTTCTAAATGAATTTCCAATCCCATTATAAAAGGCTTGGATCAACTACCACTGCGCTAAATTATGGTGGGGACACTCCCTCTACAGATCCTTGAATCATTCCTAAGCCTCATATAAAGTTTCATCCGGCTCTTGGGCAAAGTTCTGAATTGCGCTTCTTAGCAAAGTTGTCCTCTCTACAAGATAGTATTTATTATACAAATTTAAAACAAGAGTCTCGTAGTTAGTTATACCAAGTGCAGTTCTATTCAATCCATTAAACCATAATTAGCTTTTCCACATAAAGAGAAAGGAAAGAGAATCTCCTTGATTTGGTCATGTGTGACCCTAGCTTGCGTGATAGTATTACAGTATTGATAGTAGTCTACAATATGAAGATTTGGGTCTTCACCCTTAGCTCCACTGAATTGTTTCCTTTCTATCATCGTGATTAATTCGGGTTTAATTTCGAATTGCACTCCATCAAGAGCCGGAGTGGGAGTAAGGTATTGAAAATCTGTCAGCTACGACTAGGAATAATCGCTGAACTTCTTAGGTGCCGTCATATTTGATTCGGAATTCGAAGGAACTTCTGAGTCACTACAATAAGTTGGAGGGTCTCTGCAATTATTGTTATCCCTAGATTCCGCCAGGATTTGCCTACAAAGATTCTTTTGCCTATGAAAAGAGTGTTCTATCTCAGGATCAAATGGGATATAACCTAATATGGAATACCTGGGCATAAACAAAGAACTAAAAAGCAAATATGAGACTTGCCTCAAAGAACTAACGTTCTATGAGACAAGAAGAAACAACCTAGACTACAAAAAACAATCAGAAATAAAAATAAAACCATTTCCCCGGCAACGACGCCAAATTTTGACAGGCTAAAGTCGTAATCACCTAATCAAAAATAATACCTAAATCCACTAACTATGCAGATAGGGAACAAGGGTCAAACCACAAGGAAACAAGTGAATTTATTCCTAAATAATCAAAATAATCTAGATTATCAAGTAATCAATTTGTTATCATAAAAGGAGACTAAACTACTAAGAGTGAAAGTAGAAAAGAATAAAAGTAGGAGGAAAATCAATGAATAAAAGACCTAGGGCATAGGTTCACCAATAAATAATATTCCAGGGTAAAACATAATAATCAATCATCAATGCATCAATTAATCAGATCATAAAGGGCTTTTGCTACGTATTACAATCACATAATTAATCTACCGATTTAAATCTCATCTCTCGAATCTTGACTTAATCATTTATAAATTAACCTGCCTATTGAAACTAAGCCTACATATCAATTCTCATCTCTCGAATATCGAATTAATATTTCTAAACTCATACATAAAAGACCTGTGCATGTCTAGTTGCATAGCATTAAATCAATCAATAGGAAATTCATCAAGCATTGATAATGAACAATAATAAATTACCCCTTCATATTATTTACGGATCCCCATAAACCCTAGAAAAAAAACTACTCACACACAATTAAATCTAAACTAAACAAATCAATTAAAGTGAACATAATGAATGAAAGAAATAGAATTATTGAAATTAATAAAGAAGAAATCGTTACCGAAATTAACGTAAATAAGGAGATGAATCATCAAGACCAAAGTATATAGTTGTAGAGAGAGAAAATAAAGCTAAGTAGAGAGATAAAGTCTACGAGAAGAGAGATTCAACTAATAACTCTGAAAACGTATTTATATCAAACACTTAATTAATCCTAATTAAAACTAAGAAAATTGTCGAAATTAGCTCCTCTGTTGAATCTTAAAGGTTTTGATGATGAGGAACTTAAACTAAAGCAAACTCATCTAATAAAGGTTTTCAAGTATTTGATTATTTTAGGTGAAGTTGATCGTGGTGATGGAAGAAGTAACTGGAACTAAGAAGACATTGAGGAGATCTTTATAAAAAAAAGTTAAATAGTAAAGAAGAAGAGTTTCCTAACAAGAACTATGTTCTCTAACAAGAACTGAGTTCCCTAACAAGAACTTGATGTCAGCAAGCTAAGGTCCTTGAAGGAACTTAGTTTATGTGGAGCCCAAGTAACCTACCCGTACAGAAGCGCGGCGTAGCAATTTAATTTTAGCTAACGTTTTTTATCTTCTAGATTATTGTTAATATGTTAAGTAGGTTAATGCACGAGATTTATTAGAAGCGTGGCAAGTTTGCTTGGTAAATAAATTAATAAGGAAAATATAAAAGATAGATTTTAGAAAAGATTTTCTAAAAGGTTTTATTTCTTAAAATCGGTTTGTTAAAAGATATGATTCTTTTTAACAATATCTTTCTATTTTATTTTTCCGGAAAATATTTTCTTCAAAAATGATTTTCATAAAACCGTGTTTTAAATAAAAGTTAAGTTAACTTATTTATGTTTTAGAAAACCTACTTTCTATACAAGTCCTACTTGTATAAATAGTAGAGATCGAAATGGTTTAAGGTTTTTGCGAGTTCATGCGTGGAGAAATCACTGAGCATTAATATAGTAAGTTTACAATGCTTCTAACTTGTCATATTAGTTTCGGATTTCGTGCATAGCTTGCCTATCATATACTAGGTGTCATACATTTGTATTGGTTGGGTTATTTGGTGGAGTTTGTTATCTTTATACATCGCATACAGGTTGTGTAAGCTTCTAGTGTGAAGCTGAGAGTTTTGTACTTTGGAAGTACGAGTGAATCTAAGTGTGGTACTTAGATTGGGTAGGATAGGGTCCTATCGAGTAACAAGTGTGGAACTTGTGAACAAAGGTCTGTGCTTAATAAGTTGTAAATTAGTGTTTTCCCTATTATAGTGAAGTGGTTTGTGTTTGAAATACCTAAGGTAGGGTCGAGGTTTTACTTCCAGTTAGGCCCTGGAAGGTTTCCTCGTAAAATCTGTGTGTTCTTGCAAGTTCCTATATGCATTGTTTTATTATTTCGCAAAATTAGACATTAGGAACTCGATACAATTCACCCCCCTCTCTTTTATTACTCGTCTCAACTAACAATTCGTATCAGAGCAAGGTTCTCACGTGTAAGCAAATAAATTTGCTGAGTAAGTTCCCGGAGAGATGAATTATAACGATAAACTTGAAGAAGGGTATTCCACCCAACGTCCACCCATGTTAAACGGTAAGTTTTACACCTACTGGAAGAATAGAATGGAGATCTTCATCAAGGTTGAAAATTACCAGGTTTGGCGTGTTATTGAATCTGGTGATTTTGAAATAACCTCAACCAATGAAAAGAACGAGGTTATTTCAAAATCACCAGATATTTACATTGTATCTGATTATGATAAAGAAGATTATCAGTAACTTGAATTAAATGCTTTAGCCATAAAATATTTACATTGTGGACTTGGATCTCATGAACATATTTGTAACATGGGATACAAGTCTGCTAAACAGATTTGGGATCTACTAGAGGTAACTCATGAAGGTACTAATGAGGTAAAACGTTATAAGATTGACTTATTTGTGTCTAGATATGAAAGGTTTGAAATGCAATCTAAGGAATCTATAGAGGAAATGTTTACTAGGTTAAATGATATTATTAATGAATTGAATTCCCTTGGAAGATACATTCCTATTAATGAACAGGCAAAGAAGATCTTAAGGAGCCTACCACAAGATGAATGCTGGAGATCCAAGGTTACTGCCATGCAGGAAGCTAAAGACTTCACCAAGTTCAACATGGAACAGCTAGCTGGATCATTGATGACTCATGAACTTCACCTGAGTTCCAATACTGAGAGTTCCAAGAACAAGAGTCTTGCTCTTAAGGTTTAATACTCAGAGGAATCAAAAGTTGATGAGGAAGAGATGGCAATGCTAGTAAGAAGATTTAAAAGGATGATGAACATCAAGAAGTTCGATAGGAACAAGAAGTACACAAGTTCTAGGAACACAACTTGTTTCAAGTGTGGGTCTAAAGATCATTTCATTAAGGATTGTCCTGTACCGGATGGTGATAAAGGAAAGACAAAAGGCAAGGAGCAATCCAAGGAGTCAAGAGTCCATAAACCTTACTTCACCAAAGATAATGTGAAGAAAGCTATGCTAGCTGCCTGGGAAGATTCAGATTTAGAGGAAGAAGAGGACCAACCATTAGAGGAAACTACCCATCTGTGTTTGATGGCAAAAAACAGATGAAAAAGCAAAACTGAAGGAGCTAGAATCTGAGGTATGGTTTTCTCAAAAAGACCTAAGACATTTCTCTAAGGAAAACTTGATATATGCTGTTTTGGAAATACAAGAAGACTAAAAAGAATTACATAGAGCCAAACAGCAAAGTGATGAAGCATTGGTAAATTTTAAAGAAATCAGTGAGTGGGTTGAAAATATGAAATTTGACATTCAATACAGGTTCTTTAGTCTGTTTGATGACAATAATTATTTGAAAGAAACTATAGATAGGTTGAAACATGATAATATAATGTTAAATGTGGAATTTTCCTTGATGAAACTCTGTCTTGATGCTCCTAATTCTGAAGTTCCTGCACTTGCTCAATATCCGAATTTTGAAATACTAAAATCTGATTTGGAAGTTCTAAAATCAGATAAGGCACGACTTGAGGGGAAACATTAGAAATTTAGGAAAGGCAAACAACCTATAGAGTATAGAGTTCCAGATTGGATCACCAAAGCTCAAACCAAAAGAACTGAAGGTTTGGGTTACAAAAATAAGTTCTAAAAGGAAAAGAAGTATGTTGACCTGCCTAGTAGTATTGTTTGTTATTTCTGTGGCAATACAGGACATAAACAGGTTAAGTGTCCTAAGAAAGAAAAGAGTACACAGAAAAATGAAAAACATGTAGAACAGATCTGGATCAAGAAGAATGAACTTGTTGCTGTTACACAGGAACCCAAGGAAACCTGGGTTCCTGACACTAACGTATGATTTCTCCTGCAGGTTCCAGCGAGGGGGAACAACACTTGGTACCTCGACAGTGGTTGTTCAAAGCACATGACTTGAGATAAATCTAGATTTCTCTCACTGGATGCCTACTATGGGGGAACTATGACCTTTGGTGATAACATGAAAGGAGATATAATTGCTATTATCAAGGTAGGAAGGTCAAGTTCCCATGCTATTAATAATGTATTTTTGTCGAGGGTCTCAAACACAACTTGTTAAGTATTTCACAATTTTGTGACAAAGGTAACTCTGTAAGCTTTACTTCCAATAAATGCATAATCATTCACAATGACACCGGGAACATTATTTTAGAAGGAACTCATAAAGGGAACACATATGTTGTTGATCTTAACGAGGTTTCTAACATCAGTTTAACATGACTCAGTGTTATTGAGGATGATCCTCTATTATGGCATAAGAGATTTGGCCATGCAAGCTTTACTTTACTTGATAAACTTAGATCTAAGGAACTACTGTAAGGACTTCCTTGCATTAAGTTCTTGTATGACAAAGTGTGTGATGCTTTTGTTAGAGGAAAACAAACTCGGATTTCTTTCAAGTCCAAGAAAATTGTAAGTACCAAAATACCCTTGGAACTTATTCATATGGATTTATGTGGTCCTATGAGAATCCAAAGTAGAAGTGGTAAGAGATATGTAATAGTTATTGTTGATGACTTTTCAAGATTTACTTGGGTTTTCTTCCTTGTTCGCAAAGATGAGACATTTGATGAATTTGTAGCCTTTGTAAAGAAAGAACAAAGAAGAACAGGTAATCCACTAATTCACCTTAGATCAGATCATGGAACTGAATTTGAAAACTCAAAATTTGATGAGTTTTGCACTGAGGATGGAATGGATCACAACTTCTCTGCCCATAAAACTCCACAACAAAATGAAGTTTTTGAACGCAAGAATAGAAGCCTTGAAGACATGGCCAGAACGATGCTGATCTCAAGTGGACTGCCTAGGAACTTCTAGGCAGAAGCAGTGAATACAACATGTTATATTCTTAACAGAGTATTTGTTAGAGCCATCACCAACAAAACTCCTTATGAGCTAATCAAAGGGAGAAAGCCTAATATTTCTTATTTTAGATCTTTTGGATGTAGATTCTTTGTTCATAACAATGGTAAAAGGAACTTGGGAAAGTTTGATGAACGTAGTGATGAGGCAGTATTCTTAGGATATGCCTCAAATAGTAAAGCCTATAGAGTTTATAATAAGAGAACAATGTGTGTTGAGGAATCTGTACATATTATATTTGATGAAACTGAACAGTTAAATGATGTACAAGATTGTGATGATGATTTTAAAATTGAACTTGTGCGCAAGCCAGATCCAGGTGAGGAATCAACATCATTGCAGAAGCAGCAACTTGAAAATGTAGAAGAAACGAATCAAGAAGCAAATGCAGAATATGAAATGGAGAATGCACCAGGAACTCCTCCTTAAGAACAAAATCAAGATCAGGTTGAGGAATATCCTGTTGAAGTTCCAACTTATACTTAAGACAAAGTTCCTACAGAAGAACCAGTCAACAATAATAAGGAAAGGTTGTATCCAGTCAAGGAATTTACACCAAAACGATGGAAATATCATAAATCACATCCGGTGGATACAATCATGAGTGATATTACAAAAGGAACTCAGACTAGATCTCAGCTTAGAAACTTTTGTGCATTCTATGCATTCCTTTCTTCTATGGAACCTAAGAACTATGTTGAAGCTTTAACTGATGCAAACTGGATTAATGTTATGCAAGCTGAGTTAAATGAGTTTGAAAGAAATAAAGTTTGGCATCTGGAACCTAGACCCAAGGATAAGATGATTATAGGTCTAAAGTGGGTGTTTAGGAATAAGCTAGATGAGCATGGTATTATTGTCAGGAACAAAGCAAGACTTGTTATTCAAGGTTTCAATCAACAAGAAGGAATAGACTATGAAGATACATTTGCACTAGTGGCCAGGTTAGAGGCTATTCGTTTACTTATTGCTTTTGCTGCTTATATGGGATTTACGTTGTTCTAGATGAATGTCAAATGTGCATTTCTAAATGGATTCTTAAATGAAGAAGTCTATGTGGAACAACCTCCTGGATTTGAAAATCCAGAGTTCCAAAACCATGTCTATAAGCTTGACAAAGCATTTTATGGGTTGAAGCAAGCTCCTAGAGCATGGTATGAAAGATTGTCTAAGTTCCTACTGCAAAATGGTTTTAAACGTGGTACAATAGATAAAACTTTGTTTTTAAAATCAAATGGGACTGACATATTAGTTGTACAAATTTATGTGGATGATATTTTATTTGGTGCAACTAATGAATCTTTGTGCAAGTATTTTGTTGACCTTATGAGTGGAGAATTTGAAATGAGTATGATGGGAGAATCAAACTTCTTCCTCGGATTGTAAATCAAGCAAACTTAAGAAGGAATCATGATCCATCAACAAAAATATATCATGGAACTTATCAAGAAGTACAAGCTAGATAATGCTAAGACTAATAACACTCTAATGGGTATAGCAACCAGATTGGATGAAGATCCAACTGGAACTTGTGTTAATCAATCTATATATAGAGGTATGATAGGTTCTTTACTTTATCTAAAAGCTAGTAGACCTGACATATCTTTTAGTGTAGGTTTGTGTGCCAGGTTCCAAGCAAACCCAAAGGAGTCTCACTTGAAAGCAGTAAAGAGAATCCTTAGATACCTGAAAGGAGCTTATGATTTGAGTCTCTTCTATCCTAGAAGTGACTTCTTTGATTTAAATGGCTTTAATGTTGCTGACTATGTAGGTGATTTGGTCAATAGAAAAAGCACTTCAGGTATGGTACAGTTTTTAGGACCTTCTTTAGTTTCTCGGGGTTCCAAGAAGCAAAACACAGGTGCAATGTCTACAGCTGAGGCTGAGTACGTGGCAACAGCAGCATGTTGTTCACAAGTACTTTGGATAAAGCAACAGGATAGAGATTTTGGTATTATTTTTTAATGTGTGACTATTTACTGTGATAATACTAGTGCTATATGTATTTCTAAGGATCCAGTTCAACACTCAAAGGTAAAACATATCCACATTAGGCATGCATCACTTTTTAAAAGATAATGTGGAGCAAGGGAATATTAAGTTAGAATTTTGTCATACTGAAAATCATATTGCAGATATTCTAACCAAGCCCTTAAGCAGAGAAAGATTTGGGAAATTGATATTGGAACTTGGGATGATCAAGATGAATTGATTGCTTCTGAAGTTCCAAGATATGACAAAGTCAAAAATAATGTAAATAGAGCAAAAAGAGCATTTAGCACAATCTTGGTGTGCTAAACATAGCTGAACTGTTACCGTTGTTAATTACTAGAGGTAAGTTCATTAAAACTCTTAACTTTGTAAGTTATTAATTATGTACATTACACATGTGTAGAAAGCGTGTTCCAATTGTGGGGTTTTAGTTTCAAAAAGTTTTTTTTAATTTAATTAATTTGGAAAGAAAAGGATTTTGGCAAATTCATCCTGTTAATTTAAAATTTGAAAAATTAATTGAATATGTTTAATTAATGACTGAAAAGTGAAAAACCCTTAATTTCCTTCGCACCGATTCATTTACTATAAAAGGAATCTTCACCCACCTTTACATCATCACTGTCAAATCAAAATTACCCACTGTGAAAAACCTTCTACAAACTTCTACCCCTTCAAGACATAAACATGGTTATCATCACTTCAATTACCTCCTCCGAAAGCTCTCACAACCTCCAAAACCAGGAAAAGAAGAAGTGTCATCTCTTCCCTTAATGTCCTATAAAGAACCTCAAGCCAAACCCGGCCTATCCTCTCCATCTCAAAACCCTAAATCTGCAGAATCAGAGGAATTCATGTCTCACTCAGTTCTTGTGAAATTGAAAGAGTGGAAGGAGATGAAAGAGAAGAGAAAGACAGTTGAGGAACACATTCAAGAAGTTGAGGATTTTGTTGAAAAATTAGAGGACTCGGACGGAGAAAATTCTGAGAAGGAAGAAGATGAAGAGATCATTGATCAAGCTGAGCTTGAATCACTAGCAAGAAGGTATGTTGTAGGTCATCGCATTGATTTGACTTGGTGTAGAAAAGCTAGGTTCCTAGAATTTCTTGATTTAATTAAGTTCCAAGGTTGTGAATATGTGTTGTCTAAAGCCTCTGATAATTACATGTACCCAATTGCTATGACTGATTTTTGTTAGAATTTTGAAGTTAAATTGGGAGTTATATCTAGTGCAATTAATGGGGTAAAAATTGAGTTCAATGTTGAAACCCTAGGCAAAATTCTGAAAACACCTATTGGTGGATATGAGACCTACATCAAAGGGAAGGCCAGTGTAAAAGTTGGAAAGTATTTGAGTGATGACATAGTTGAAGCTCTTGGAGGAAAAAGGGGGAAGAACATTATGAGTCACAATGACTTAAGCCCATTGAACAAGTTGCTGTTCAATTTAGTAAAGAAAACCATTATGCCTCGTACATCAAAGAAAGGGGGGAAGCATGTCTAATGGACATGGATGTGATTTTTTGTCTATCAAAGAAAATAAAGATAAATTTTCCCTCGCTTATGTTTCAGCAATTGGCACATTATGTTCCAAGTAACACTAAGGTTGAATATGGAGCCATCTTTTCCACAGTCTTTGAAAGTTTTGGAATAGTTTTAAAGGGAAAGTATGGAGGTTTAGAGGAGAAACCAGAAAATGTGATAAATAAGGAAAATCTGCAGGGAATTAGCTTGGAGGTGGTTAATGGGAAGATTCAGAAACTGGAGAAGGGTAAAAGAAGAGAGAAACAGGAAAAAGAAAAGAAAAGGAAAAGGCTTAGCAGCCTGTGAGGAAGAGCATGAGACTGTCAATAAGCTCTGCTCCTCAAACAAGTATGGAGAAGCCAGTTAAGATGAATACTGATGACAGGGATCTGGATGGACAGGTTGCCAAGTTGACTGTTAGGTTGGTGTTAGCTGAAAAGGTAGTGCAACAATCTGCTGAGAAGATTTAGAGGTTAGAAAAGTCTGTGCAGCAGCAAGACAAGCTTTTGAAGGATCAAAAACTGCAGTTTCAGCAACAGATTGAGAGTCTTGAGGAAAGATTTGACTCTTTTGCTGCTAAACAAAAGGAAGATAGCAGACAAATTATGGAGTTCCTGAAGAATTAACTCTACAAACTTATTTTCCAACCTTATTATTAGCCTAGCCTAGTTCACTTTGAAGTCATGAACAATTTCAATTTCTGTTTTAGTGTTTGAACAATTAATTTTGGCTGTAATATTTTTAAATTGTTCAGCAGGATGTTAAATCTTTTGATTTTTAAATGAATAGTTGGAACTTGGCCTATACTTGTGTGTATTTGTATGTTTTGAACACTTATGCAGGAAAGTGGAACTTACTTAAGGGAAGTTAGCAGCGCTGCCTTCAGTTTCCCACACTCGATGAATTGCTTGTGGGGTTGTGGCTAGATTCTTAATAAACTTGAAAAAGCATGACATTTTTATAATGCCAAAAGGGGGAAAAGAAGAAGAAAACTTGGAAGCGAAAGTTGTTCTGGGTTTCAGTTGATAAAGTATCAGAAATTTCTTCTGATATGATGCTAAGTTGCTTAGATTATTTATGTTTTGTTTTGTTTATTTTTACTTTCTTGTTTTCGTATTTTTAGTTATCTATGTGTTTATCTTTTTGTCAATAAATAAAAAATACAAAAATACGCCCTTCTATTTTGTTTAACTTTTCTCAAAAGTTTGCTTAAGTTTGTCATCATAAAAAAGGGGGAAATTGTTGAAGCTTAAAGGTTTTGATGATTAGGAACTTAAACTAAAGCAAACTCGTCTAATAAAGGTTTTCAAGTGTTTGATTAGTTTAGGTGAAGTTGATCGTGGTGATGGAAGAAGTAACTGGAACTAAGAAGACATGAGGAGATCTTTATACAAAAAGTTAAACAGAAAAGAAGAAGAGTTCTCTAACAAGAACTAAGTTCTCTAAAAAGAACTGAGTTCCCTAACAGGAACTTGAAGTTAGCAAGCTACGGTCCCTGAAGGAACTTAGTCTGCGTGGAGCCCAAGTAACCTACATGTATAGAAGCGCGGCGCAGCAATTTAATTTAGCTAAGGTTTTTTATCTTCTAGATTACTGTTAATATGTTAAGTAGGTTAATGCACGAGATTTATTAGAAGCGTTGCAAGTTTGCTTGTTAAATAAGTTAATAAGGAAAATATAAAAGATAGATTTTAGAAAAGATTTTCTAAAAGGTCTTATTTCTTAAAATCGGTTTGTTAAAAGATATGATTCTTTTTAACAATATCTTTCTATCTTAATTTTCCGGAAAAGATTTTCTTCAAATATGATTTTCATAAAACGGTGTTTTAAAGATAAGTTAACTTAACTAATTATCTTTTAGAAAACCTACTGCCTTTACAAGTCCTACTTGTATAAATAGTAGAGATCAAAATGGTTTAAATTTTTTGTGAGTTCATGCGTGGAGAAATCACTAAGCATTAATGGAGTAAGTTTACCAAGCTTCTAACTTGTCATATTAGTTTCTGATTTCATGCATAGCTTTCCTATCATTTACTAGGTGTCATACATTTGTATTGGTTGGGTTTATTTGGGTGAGTTTGTTATCGTTTTACATCGCATACAGGTTGTGTAAGCTTCTAGTGTGAAGCTGAGAGTTTTGTACTTTGGAAGTACGAGTGAATCTAAGTGTGGTACTTAGATTGGGTAGGATAGGGTCCTATCGAGTAGCAAGTGTGGAACTTGTGAACAAAAGTCTGTGCTTAATAGGTTGTAACTTGGTGTTTGCCCTATTATAGTGAAGTGGTTTGTGTTTGAAATCCCTAAGGTAGGGTCGAGGTTTTACTTCTAGTTGGGACCTGGAAGGTTTCCTCATAAAATCTGTGTGTTCTTGCAAGTTCCTATATGCATTGTTTTATTATTCCGCAAAAGTAGACATTAGGAACTCGACACAATTCACCCCCCCCCCCCCTCTTGTATTAATCGTCTCAACTAACATCCTCAAAAACACGCGCCCGGTAGGGCGCCACACCGCCCGATCCATTAAGGGCATCTTTTGCGCCCGTCCAGGCGCGAGCTCGGGCGAAGGGGTGCTTCATTCTTCTTTCGCCCCGCCAGGCCGAGCGCGCCTTCGAGCAGAGCCATATTTTGCCGGGCGAAACTCTTGGGCTATTTTAGACTTCTTGATTGGGCTCCAATCCTTCGGCCCAATCCGAATTACCTTTTTCTGGTCTTGAGTACTTAGTCCAAACGCCTCGGTATCACAATGTTAAGCTCTTAATCACCGGTTTGATGACTCTAACCGGCCCTAGGCTACGAAAACTGGTCGTGCTCCACCAATGCTCGTAGTTGCTCCATAAAAATCCCGGGAAAATGTTCCAAAGGTGCAAATCCCTACAAAACTAAACCAAAACTAAGAAAACACTAGAAAACACCAATTAGTATAAAAAGTGGCTCTAAAGAGCCAATAACACTACCAATTATTACCAAGGGACGGGGGTAAAATACTATATGAAATGGACATATCATTAGGTCATCTATGCACGCCAATGTAGTGGCTACTTCTAGGCTCAATGATGTTTTATGTTGTGTAAATGAGCACATGGAAAATGGAGTGTTCTGTGAATTCTAATGGGACTATGTTAATGCAGGAGCAAGTCAATGCTTTTCAGGCCCAACCTCGACTTCCCTTCAACAACAATAGCTACTACATGGGAGTCAAGAATCACTACCCTCAACAGCAGCAATACCCACAACAAGCTCCTTAGCACCAACAATTTGGGCAACAACCGCAAAACCATCCCACTTCTCAGTTTAAGTCGGGACCACCTGGGTTCCAAAGGCAGCAACAGGGCAAACAACAACAACAACAACAACTTTAAAGTAAACAACCTTAGTCAAAAACTTTAGTTGGTTTGCATAATTTAAAACAAAAAGTTATTTCTAATTTATATTTAAAAATTTTAGTAAAATTTGTTTAAGCATTTTTAAGTTTTTTGAGAAATAGTAATTCTTCATTTTTTTTAATTTCCTTATTCGATTTTTCGTTTCTATGGAACTTAGCTTGAGAAATATTATATTCACATTGATTACTGATAATATGATATACTATTGATTCATTACGTAGGATTTTAGGTGAGGTGATCAGTTTTGAGAAACCGGTGGTGCTATCATTTACTTCTCACTCCCTTCGCTTTAAAAAGGTTTATAAGGAAACCATTGGTGGTCAAAATTTTAGATCGTTCGATGATCTGTCTAAGATCTCCAATAATTATTTATGTGTATTGGAGCTCGTGCCCAATCAACTTATAGAATAGGAATTTTAGAGAGTCTAGGGTCGAATCCAAATGAACGATATATTCAAGCGCTTTTAATTTTGGCGGCTAAGCTAGGTCGAAGTCGAAGGTGAAAAAGGAACACTACAACTAAATAACAAACAACCAAACAAATAAAACAGTAGGAATGGGGATCAACAAGTAATCATAACAATTGCAACAACTTGGGACAAACATGCCAATTAAAGGTTTTGAAGACTAATGATAAGATAAATCAATTGGAATCAAATAGCTATTTCCTAATCGTTAAGCTAGATGTCTCTACGAATAACAAACTAAGAGAATCACAATCCAAACCAACCGATAATTGCAATCCTAACTATATTGTTCGTGTCATTAGCAATACAATGTAATCTAGCATAATTCTCAAGTCCTAATCGAATTACACACATGAACAATCTCCATTAATAGCTATAATCTCAACAATCAATCAACACAATTCCAAAATTAATCACAATCAATGAATCATACAAGTTTCACCCAATTCCTAGCCAAACAACTACTCTAACATCATCATCTAGTTAACTAATAATTAAGCAAATCAAGAATCAACAAAATATGAAGAACAACTATACTAATCAAGCATCAAACATCAAATTCAATCCAAACAAACAAGAATATTAAACAAAGCAATTAAATGAGATAGAGTTAGAAATGCTCATTGATAATAGAGAAGATCTTCAACACAATTGTCACCATTGAATTATCAATCTCTCAATCCCCATTGAAATTTCTCACTTTCTCACTCTAAATGTAATTCTAAACTAACCCTAAAACTCGAGAGAGAAACTCTCAACTAAGCTAAAATTATTATCAAAATTATGTCTAATAAAACTTCTTACAAAAATCGTTTATAGAAAGGTATTTATAGAGGCGCAGAAAAGAGAACAATCAAAGCCGAAAAGTAGGGGAGGTGCGCCCCAAGGGCAAAGGCGCGCGCATGCGCCGTAGCCACGCGCGCTCGCGCTACAAGGTGGCGCCCGCGGGGTTTGGATGCGCACCACGCGCGACTGGATTGCGCGCCCTCTTTGATCTGGGTTTTTTCCGACTTTCTTTGCCGCTCTTGCGCTCAATAATGAACCCGCGAGCTCTGGATGATGCATGATGGTATAGGTAGTAAGTTTGAGCACTTTTGGTGAGGTTCAACACCAATTCTTCATGGGAGCACGGCTCGAGAGCGCAAGAGCCATAACTTGGAGCATCCACTTCCTTGCATCTTGAGCTTCCTTAATGCTATGAGCCTAATCCACAAGCATCTTCCAACTTGGAAAATCAACAATATCGAGACCCAAACCTCGTTCAATACCTACAACCAAAAAAATAAGAGAAATAAAGCAGAAAAGACAAGAAAAACCATAAAAACACAAAACTAGAGAGAAAAGGAAAATAAAGATAAAATGCATGAAAATAAGCATTTATTAAGAAAAAAGGCTATGAAATTAAGGCAAAAACAACCTAAATGCTCGTCAAATGAGTGCCATAAATGGCACTCATCAAATGCCCCCAAGCTTAACTTTTGCTCGTCCTCGAGCAAAACCAAAACAAGGGAGAAATGATGAGCTTATTCAAACAAACAAAGAAGAAGAGAAGAGACAAGATTATACACTAACTCACTTTTGTATGAATCACTGTCGATTTTAGCAACTAAAGACAAGCCATTTAAACCCCTAGATCGCCCTATAAGACGAGTAATACTCTCGAAAGGGTTTCCTAAGAGATTAACCCATAACTCATACAAACAAAACAAACAAGGCAAAGCATGACAAATAAAGAAGCAAAAAGAAAAGGAAAGAAAACAAATGTTCATTAGTGGACTTTTGCAAATGTACAAGCATAAATGAATGCAAATCTTTCTATACAAGTAAGGGAATGCACGTTTCAAGGTATCCAAGGTTGATTGAAAAATAGTATATGCTAAGCATAGAGAAATAATGAAACGCTATTCACTTTCATCTCAAAACATTTTTAGCACATTCTCCCTATTAGCTTCAAATCTACCTTTAGTGAGCATCTCTATGGTTCCTCAAAGGAACCGGAAAAGAAAGAAGTTTGAGGCTACTCGACGTCTCATCTATTGCATACCGCTCTATAAGCTTGACCTACATCTCCCTTCACTGATTTGTGACTGAACCAAAAAGGACGAAAGGTCTTAGAAAGGGTTTTAATGTAAAGGCGAGAAGGGTGAGGGTAGGCTAAAATTTGAAATTTGGTGGTATACCTAAATCGTGAAGCAAAGATTGGCCAAATATTAACACCAAAACCAAGTAATCACCAAACAAAAACACAACACCCTCAAGCTTATTCAAAGCTAAGAATCACAAATATATGTACAAAAAGCGTAAGAACGCTTCCACCCAAGCTTGAATAAAGCATTGTCCTCAATGCTTAAAATAGGGAGAAAGACACTTACATAAAAATACTTTTTGAATTTTCTCATTTTCCACTTTTTATTAATTTTGCCAAAGAATTTGAATTTGTTTTGCTTTTTCTCATTTTTCATTTTTTTTTCATTTTTTCACTTTATTCATTGTCCTCGCCTCTTTTGACTATGGACGACTTTTTCAACTTTTGCATTTGCTTTTTATTCACATAATATTTACAACACAAACTTGCTTTTCATTTTATGTACCAAACAATCATTCTCATCCACCAAAACTCCAACAAAAGAGACCAAATGGTTCACAAAACCGATGATGGGAACAAAAATGAAACAAAAGGCTCAAGATCTAAAGATGTGGCTTGAAAAAAAGGGTATATGGCTCAAATTGTTAGCAAGAAGGCAAATAAAAACCCAAAGCAAAGAAAAGAAAACTATCCTAAAAAAAGAAAAATTACTACCCCGAAAAGATGCCTTTGTCCTTCCTAAATGGCTCGGTCGCGATCTCGGGAGATGAAAGTAAAGCTCTAGATCCATTTGTCGCTCATACAAAATAAGTAGAAGGCTTAAAAAGAAGGAAACCTCACATGGTTGTAGCAAAAACTTACTATTAGTTCAAATTCACCAAAAGGGAGCAATTGCAAATTTTCAAATACAATAGATACCAGCTTCAAGGCCCCAAAAGTTGTAAAGTACTACCTTAGCATACTCTATCCTAGAATCAACCAAAGATACTCTCAAATCGTGCACACCGTTACCATATAAGAAGAAAAGCATTCAACTATATAAGTCCAAATAAAGGTATTAAGTCCAAAGCAAGAACAAAACAAAACACATTGCAAATTTGCCTTGACAGAAACAAAAATCTTTTTGGAGTTTTTAAAATAGAGAACAAGGAAATTCATATACAATTGTGCATGGCATATATGAATCAATATTCCACCAAACATGATAAAATACCCTTCCCCAAGCTTGAATGAGATAATACACTCAAATCATAAATCAAATAATCCATGGGAGGGGAAAAGAAAGAAATCAAACCAACAAATCATCAACCATTAGAGAAAGAGCAAGGAAAAATATTACCGGATGTTAGTGGGTGTAAATACACGCAAATAACCCAATTTAACTTTTCAAAGCCAATTTCCTCTATCATTGAATCTTGCTTTCCATATGCTAGCAATTGTGGTTCCAAATTTCCTTGAATCTCGATCCAACCCAATGCACCAAAGTATAGCAAGTCATGTACCTAGCAAAAGGCACACAAACATTTCCATGAGAGAAAATCAGTTCTATAAAGAAAAGAAAACGAAAGCAATAAAACACGGGTTACTTCCCAAGAAATGCTTGCTTGAAGTCCAAGCTTGACCGCTCTAGAAAATTATAATACAACGCACGTAAGAGCTTGTCAAATGCACTACTTTTCATAAGAAAGTAAGTGTGCACATGAAAAAAAAGAAGGCATGCAAGATGCAACAAGCTATGCCAAGAGAAAGAAGAAGAATCAAAAGAAAATTCAACAAAATAAGAAAAGGAAAAAAAAGAAGAAGAAGGAAAACTCTCCTCAAAATGTTTTTGGGTGGCAACTTCACCCTTTTCCTCAATAGGGGACAAATGAGGCACATATAAATCATCATAGACAAGGGGGTCCCCAATAGTCTTTTTGACAAAAGAAGGGAGGGAAATAGGAGTGTAAGGGATATGGTCAAATCTCCTTGAAAAAGGGACATGAGAAGAGGGAATAGGGGCTATGGTCTCACAAATGAACTCTTCCTCACCACCATGCCTAACATCACCAATAAGGGTAAGGAAATCAATCATAGAATCCTCAAAAGAAGAACACTCATGATCTCTATCTCCCTCAAACATACAACTTCCAAGAGGAACTACATAATCCCCTCCATCACAAATGTGAACAACAACTCCCTCAACATATTTAAATCCCAAGGTCTCAAAACCATGCATGAATGGATGCAAATTCTTTTCAAACTCACCTCTCTCCCATGAATCTTCCTCAATGAACTCATTCAAAAAGGCTATAGGTTTTCTTTTGACTCTCAAAGAACGCATTGGACATAACCTTAAACAAGTCTAGATACTCATGGATAGAAGAATCACAATCATGGACAAGACACTCATTTAGATGGGAAGGAAGGAAGGTTAGGGTTTTCAAATTCTTCACTCTCACTCAAATGCTCACCAATAGGATCCTCACCCTTTATTGGTTGCTCAAAATCATCATCATCATCATCATCTTCAACACACACATTGGGTTTGAAATTTTAACACACAAGCATCAAAGATGAAAATCGGCTATCAAGCTCTCCACGTCTCCTTCTTCTCTCCTGAAGACACCCCTCACTCTTTTTCATCATCTCTAATTTACATCTCATAGAGTTAAGAATCGACTCCTTACTAGGCCCAAGCTCATTACTAAGCTCAATATGCCTAATTTGATTTTCAAAAATAGCAACAAGAGATTCAAAAAGTGTAGAACGTTGAGGCTCAATAAAAGAAGAAGATGTACAACCAAGATTGGAAAAATCAACATTAAAATCCTGAGCATATTCATCACATTGGGGAGTGGGGGTACAATCAAGCATCTGAGATTTTTTATTAAGGGAATGAAGCACATCACAAGAAGACAAGGCAAATAATGGAGAAAATTGAAACACACCATTAGTATCAACTTGAGCATGCACCTCATCATCATAACTTGAAAACATTTGTTCTAGGTTCACTAATGGGATCATGTGACAAATCATGGGAAATTATGCTAACATTAGAAAAATCAAGACATTGCACATCAATATTAGAAACATGATTACCTCTATTATAGACATCCCAAGCAAACCAAACATAGAAATTACAAGCATTGTCAACTGACAATGCTCTAAATTCACCATTATGCATGCTTTCAACTACATTACTAGTTTGCTCATTCATACCAAAATAGCAAATCTCAGAAGCCTCCCAAAGATTACAACAATTATAATCCAAAAATCCTTCAAGTTTATTGAAATATTCATAAAAAAGCTCATTGTCATATTGAGGAAATGATAAACATGCCATTTTTTTTTTTCAAAAAATAAAATAAAATAAAAAGTATATACAAAGACCTAGACTCAAGCAATCAAAAGCACTCAAACATAGACACCGTTCCCCGGCAACGATGCAATTTTGACGAGGGGTAAAGATTAGGTTGTTGACTAATCCTCTCTAAGTCAAACTAAATTTATAAACACTTAATAAACCTAAATACTAGTATAGAGGCAAGTCAAAGGTCGAACCCAAAGGAACGGTAATGTTTAAGCGATTCAATTTGGGCGCCTAAGTAGGTCGAAGTCGAAGGTGAAGAAGGAACACTAAAACTAACAAACAAACAACCAAACAAATAAATAAAACACTAGGAATGGGCATCAAAAAGTAATCATGACAATTGCAACAACTTAGGATAAACATGCTAATTAAGGGTTGTGAAGACTAATGATAAGAGCAATCAATTGTAATCAAAGAGCTATCTCCTAATCTTTAAGCTAGATGTCTCTACGAATAACAGACTAAGAGAATCCCAATCTAAACAAATCAATAATTGCAATTCCTAAATCAATTGTTCGTGCAATTAGCAATACAATGTAATCTAGCATAATTCTCAAGGCCTAATCGAATTACACACTTGCACAATTTCTATTAATCACTTTAATCTCAACAATCAATCAACATAATTCCCAAATTAATCACAATCAATCAATCATACAAGTTTCACCCAATTCTCAGCCAAACAACTACTCTAACATCATCATCTAATCAACTAACAACTAAGAAAATCAAGAATCAACAAAATATGAAGAACAACTACACTAATCAAGCATCAAACATAAATATCAATCCAAACAAACAAGAATATTAAACAAAGCAGTAAAATGAGATAGAGTTAGAAAAGCTCATTGATAATATAGAAGATTTTCCACACAATTATCACCATTGAATCTTCAATCTCTCAATAAATATTGAATTTCCTCACTTTCTCTCTCTAAATCTACTCCTAAACTAACCCTAAAACTAGAAAGAGAAACTCTTTACTAAGCTAAAATTATGAATCAACAAAATATCATCTATCAACAATAACCTAAAGGAATCAAGAATCAACAATAACCTAAAGGAATCAAGAATCAACAATAACCTAAAGGAATCAAGAATCAACAAAATATGGAGAACAATTACACTAATCAACCATCAAACATCAAAATCAAACCAAACAAATATGAAATCAAACAAAGCAATAAAGAGGAAAGAGTGTGAGAAATCCTCATTGATTGATAATGGAGATCTTCAATACAATTGTCATCTTGAATTTTCAACCTCTCAAATAAGCATTGAAATTCCTCACTTTCTCTCTCTAAAATATACTCTTAAAACTAACCTTAAAACTAGAGAGAGAAGCTCTCAACTTAAGCTAAAATTATGATCAAAATCTAAAATGAAACTTGCTGCAAAAATTAGGTTCAAAAGGGTATTTATAAGAGGCGCAAAACAAAGAAGAGCGAAGCCATAACCCGTAGAGGAGCGCCCGCACAGCAACGGTGCGTGCTCGCTCAGAAGGCCTACGCGCCCGCGCAAAGGGGATGCGCACCCGCGCAGCAGGATAGTGCGCCCTCGCTCTTTTGTGTTTCTTCGGATCTTCTCGCGGTTTCGTGCGTTCGCTAAGGTCTTCGAGTGACCGCACAATATGATGATCATGAACACTAAGAGGGTCAGTCCCAAAAAGCACTTGACAGTTGGTTCAACACCCCATCTTCATGAGACCACGGCTTGAGAGCGCAAGAGCTAAAACTTGGAGAATCTACTGCCTTGCATCTTGAGCTTTCCAATTGCCATGAGCTTGCTCCAAAAGCATCTTCCACCTTAGTAAATCACCAATATCAAGACTCGGACCTCGTACAATACCTACAACCCCGAAAACTGAGCAAATAAAGGAAAAATGAGTAGAAAACCAACAAAATGCACAAAAGCTAAAAAATAAGAGAGGAAAGGTAAAACCAAGACCAAATGCATAAAACTAGGCATTTATTGAGCATGAAAGCTATGAAAAGAGGAAGAAAACAACATAAATGCTCATCAAATGGGTGCCATTTATGACACCCATCATGGACGCCTCCATGCTTAAGTGTTTGATCATAGTGAAGCTCACGTGTGGGATGCTTGAAATATTTCCTACAGCTAGCTATATTCTGTTTGGTGTTTCCAAATGGTGGGTGCCACCTCTTACTTCTTTATAGATTCAGTAGGGGCCTTCCCAATTAGTGGTTAACTTTCCTTGTTCTTTGGCCCTACTGATTGCCTCAATTTTTTCGCAACACAATGTCCCCTACTTTTAAGGGCCGCTTGTGTCCTCTTTTGCTGTAAGCTATAGTTATTCTCAGACAATAAATCTCATGACGCAAGGTGGCATTGTCCATGCACTTAGGGAGTGAGTGCAATGCTAGCTGCATGGCTTCCTAGTTTGCGTCTTCATCATATAGCATGACTAGAAGAGTCGGCTCATATGTTCAATGGGAAAAACGGCCTCTCTGCTGTATACCATGAGAAATGGGGTCTCACCAGTCGCCCCTTTTTTGTTGTTCTGATGGCCCTAAGGACGTGACGTAACTCATCCTCCCAAAGGCCGCCAGCTCTTTCAATTTTCTTTTTAATGTCGTCTGAGATTAACTTGTTGAAAACTTCAACGTGGCCGTTTGCTTAGGGTCGGCCGACTGATGCAAAACAGTGTGAGATCCCTTGATCTCCCAACCAAGTCTTGAGGTGAAGAGTCTCAAACTAAGGACCATTGTCAAAAACCATAGACAAAGGCACCCCAAACTGGGTAATGATGTTCTTCCAAATGAAGGAAATGATGTCCTTTGTCTTGATGATTTTGACTGCCTCTGTCTCCACCCATTTGGTGAAGTAATCCACAGAAACAAGGATATACCACCATCCACCAAATGCAGGGGTATACGGCCCAAGAATGTCCATATGCCCTATTTGGCGAATGGTACTAGCCTATATATGGTCGTCAGATATTTGGCCGGACGGTGTATGAGTTTGCCAAAATTTTCATACTTATCACATTTCTTCACTAATGTCATGGTGTCTCATCAAGGGTGGGCTAGATGTATCCTTGCCACATGGCCCTTTCTGCTAGAGACCTCCCGCCTATGTGTGAGGCACAGAAGCCTGAATGCAAGTCTTCTAGAATCTCTTGCCCCTTTTCTAGGGTGGTGCATTTCAAGAGTGATTGTAGAAACCCTTTCTTGAAAAAAATTTCATCGCGAATTTCAAATTTTACCGCAAGCTTTTTGAGTGCGACTGCTTTTGGAGTTGAGTCTGGTAGCGTACCATCTAGCAGATATGCCCGAATGTTATCCATCCAGGTATAGGTTCGGTAAATTACTCCAATGGGATCCTCTTCAATGCTCCGCTTTTCAATAATTTCCCAAAAGACTGACTGAGGTGTATCACATGAGGCAATTGATGCCATCTTAGAGAGTGCATCCTCCTTATTATTCTCGGACCGGGGCACTTGACTTAGATTGAATTCTTGAAGTGTCTCGGTCTCAGTTTTTACCTCTTGCAGATATTTGACCATAGCCAGATGGGTGGCCTCATACCCACTATGGTATTGGCTAACGACCAACTAAGAGTCAGAGCAGGCGTCAATTTTTATCGCCCCTGCCGCCTTGCACATGCGGATACCGGCTAGTAGGGCTTTGTATTCTGTCTCGTTGTTTGAGGCCTAGAACTTGAACTGTAGTGCATACTCATACTTGTCTCCTTCAAGATACTGATATATATCCCCTGCACCACAACCGTTCATAGTGGAGCTCCCGTCCACATATACTTTCTAAACATGGTCTGTATTATCACGCTTAGTCAGCCTTGTCATTTCCGCGATGAAGTCGGCAAATGCCTTACTATTTTATCACCTTCTTTGGTTTGAAAGTGATTTCCAGACTTTGCATTTCAATATCCCATTTTAGCATTTTGCCGAATGATTCCATGGTTATCATTGGTCGTTTGATCAATTGATTTTTGTAGACCACTACCAGATGTGCCAAGAGGTTGGGTTTCAACTTATTGACATCCATAAAAAGGGCAAGTGATGAATGTCATTTATGGCACTCATTTGGTTCTTTTTAGGGTGAATTTCATGTTATTTTATAGCTCTTTTACTTAGCTTTTCCTTAATTTTACTCTTTATTTCTTTTTTTTTGCATTTTCTTAGTTGGATTTATTTCTTTATGCATTTCTTGGTTTATTTCGTTATTTTCTCTTTTATTTGCTTGTTTTCCTTTATTTTTCAGGTTAAGGTCGTTATCCAAGTTTCCCGAGGCCTCTTCCCAAGTTTGGCATTAATTAGGATGTGTAATGTTCTCTATTTGAAGCTCAAGCATGGAGAAGTGCAAGTTCCTAAAGTCCTTGAGGTGCGCATTCAAGCCGTGGGGGCATGATTTCTAGTGTTGAACTCGCAAACATGGAGTTTAGAAACTACAAGGTCCCGTGTTTATCAAGAGCATTAAGTGGAAAGCACGAGGAGCATCGGCATGATAGGGAAGAAGGCTGCCCTGTTCCTAGGCGCGGGCGCGCGCGGCTATGGTGCGGCCGTGCGGCCTGGTGGCGCAGGCGCACCTCTCTCAAGCGCGGGCGCGCTTGTCTGGGTCTTTATTCCGTACCTAGATTTGCGTGGCCGTGCTCTCCCTTATAGTTGGATGCGCCTGTGTGGGTTTATCGGGGATGATCTAACTAACTTCTCTTAGTTAGTTTTACTATACATAGATTTTCTTTCTATTTTTAGAGAGAGGAATTTTTTTAGAAATTAGGATAGAATTAGAATTAGAATTTTAGAGAGAGAAACTCTAAATTGTAGAGAGAGAAGTTCTTGATTGATGATTAAAGATTGGTAATTCTAGCATTTTCTCCATTGAATTGAAGCAAGTTTGTAAGGATTTCTTTTACTTTAATGCAATCTTTAGCTTATCATTTCAATTTCTTTGTTGATTGTTCAAGTTTGAATTGAATTTGTGTAGAGAGATTATAATTTTTTTTTTACCAAGGGTAGATTAGTTTTCAACGACCTAGTCTCGCCTTAGATCAAAAATGGCGCCGTTTCTGGGGAATGGCGTAGATGATTGCTTTTGTTGTTGAGTCTATTTCACTTAATCTCAAAATACAAAAGGATTTTTCTCTTTCGGCTACATTTGTAGCCGTGCTATTGATATTTGCTTTGAGTTTTTGTATGCGTAGGATAAGAGGAAGGACTTTAGTTCCATTTGATCTGGAAATCGAGAGAACAATAACAAGGATAAGGGTTGCTAATCGTTCTTTGAGTCCAAGCTCTCCAAGAGAAGAAATACACCAAGAAAGAGAAGAGGAAGATCAAGTAAGAATCGGAGATAATCCAAGAGTTGATTTGAAGGAGTTGGGAACTCCCGGTGCATATAGGTTTGAAAGTGGGATTGCATTGCTATCAACATCGGCGAACGACTTTGAAATAAGACCGGTCATGATCACTTTGATCGAAAGGAGACAATTTAGTGGGGCTAAGATTGAGAGTCCGCTAAACCATCTCAAAGAGTTCGAGAAGTATTGTCACACTATTAAAGTGAATGGTGTTTCTCAAGAGTTTATATGGCTCAAGTTGTTCCCCTTCTCTCCCATAGGTCGAGCCTTGGAATGGTTGGAAAAGGAGGTCAAGCCAAATGCTCTTAGAACATGGGATTAAGTTACCAAGGAATTCTTGTCTAGGTTCTACCCCCAAAAGAAAACAGCGGAGGCAAGGACTTTGATCCAAAGTTTCAAGCAAAAACCTAGTGAGAGCTTTTATGAAGCTTAGGAAAGGTATAAGGAGTATCAAAGAGAATGTCCCTATCATGGCATCCCCACCTATAAAATCATTAAAATTTTCTATGGAGGTGTGAGTCCTGAAGGCAAATCGTGTCTTGATGCGGGAGCCGGAGGCCCAATCATGAACAAAACCGAAGAAGAGGTTGTGAACATTATAGAAGATGTGGTGCGCCATTATACGGATTGGCAAGAAGGAGAAAGAGAGTCTTCGAACAAGAATGGATCAATGGTTTATTTAGTTTATCACCTTAATGCCATTAACAATCTATCCTAAAAAATTGTTAGTTTGGGAAAGGAGATGACAACAATCAAGGCCAAGCTTGAAGTACATCTTCTAACTCACTCCTCCTTCTACTTCTAACAATATGCCCAATGGATGCTTATTTTGTGATAAATGTGGGTTTGATGACCATAATCCTTCTACTTGTTCAAATGGGTTTGAAAATCTTGATGATGGTGAGAGTAGTGAATGTGAACATGTGAATTTTGTCTCAAAAAATAACAATGATCAAAGGTTTGATGGACCAAGAAACTTTGGAAATAGAAATTCTCACCAACAAGGTGGATTTGATAACTATAATAATGGTAATTATAGGAACCAAGGAAACCAAGGTTTTTGAGGCAACTATAATAACCAAGGTTATGGTAATCAAAACCAAGGCCAAGGGTATGGAAATCAAAGCCAATCTCAAGGCTTTGGTGGCCAAAACCAAAATTTTGGCAATAATCAAAATCGAGGCAATTGGAACAATCAAAATAGGGGGAATTTTCAAAACAACCAAAGGGGACCCCCACCCGGATTTGGTCCAAAACCTTAAGATTTTGGTGAAAATTCCTATTCTTAATCGCCCAAGTCCAATTTGGAGGAGATAATAGAAAATCAAACAAAAATCTTGAATACATATATGGCGGTGAGCGATAAGAAATTTAATGAGATCATGACACATAACAAAATGCTTGAGACACAAATCACACAACTATCAAACACTTTAAAAGATTGTGCTAGTCCTTCTTCATTGCCTTCTCAAGGAATTGATCCTAAGAAACCTGTTTATTCCATCACCACAAGGAGAGGAAGAGTTCTTGAAGAGAAAGTTTCTAAGGATTGTGAGGATAAGGAGAAGAGTGTTTCAAGAGAGAAAAAAGAGGAAGATGTGTCAAAAGATGTGAGTAAAGAGGAGAGCCATGAAAAAAAGAAGAGTGTTGAGAGAAAGCAAGAGGAAGTGAGAAAACCCGACCTTTCATATCCCCAAAAGTTTATGAGGAACAAATTAGATGAAAAATTTGGGAGATTTCTTGATATGTTGAAGGAGGTCCATCTTTTTATCCCTCTTACCGAAGCCATGACCCAAATGCCTAGATATTCCAAATTCCTTAAGGATATCTTGAGTGGAAAGAGATATTGTAATGAGATAGATTCGGTAGAGCTTGGTGAGTGTTATAGTGCTTTGATTCACAATGACCTCCCAAAGAAGATGAAAGATCCGGGTAATTTCTCCATTCCGTGCAAAATCAAGAGTAAGTTGTTTGAGAATGCTTTGTGTGATTTGGGTGCTAGTGTGAGAATAATTCCCTTCTCGGTCTTCAAGAAGCTAAAGCTATAAGAACTTCTTCCTACCAACATGACTTTGCAATTGGCCGATAGATCCATCAAGTTTCCAAAGGGAAGAGTTGAGGATGTTCCCCTTAAGATAGGTGGTTTTACAATTCCCGAAGATTTCATTGTGCTTGAAATAGAAAGAAGATGACCACATTCCTATTATCTTAGGGAGACCATTCTTAGCTACTTCGGGATCTTTGATTGATGTTAAGGGAGGCCGTATTACTTTGAGTGTTGGTAACAAGAAAGAGAGCTTTGAGCTAAAACCGATGCAAGAGTCTTTATCCCTTCTGAAAGGATTCAAGAGTGATGATTCCCTTCGTTCATTTGATAATGTGTATGTGATTGATTCTTCATCTAAAAATGTTCATGATATTTTTGATAATGTGCTTGTGAGTTTTGATTGCATGAAAGTTAGTGAAGATAAGAAGTGTTTCGGGGTTTTCTGATGTCCTGCGGGAGAGTTACAATTCCGAGACTGGAACCAGACGCCTGTACCTGCAAAATAACAGAGAATCCTGAGAGCTCCGCCTCCAACGGTCAAGTTAGTACCTGATTAAGGAGTAATTAATACGGAAATTAAAGTAACAAGACCTCTCTAGGTGAGAGTGTTTAATGTTGGTAATCTGCTTTGTTAGCGAGATTAGCCGGTTATTAGTGTTCCGTAATGTTTCTGTTCTTCTCTGTTCTTCAGGTGAGATTAATTGCTTGATCAATTGCCTCTCAATTGCTTAATGTTCTCTTGATTTCTTGATTGCTTAATTAATGAGGATTAATTAAGTATTTATAGTCTTGAGAAGCGTGCCACTCTCTAGGTTTAGGGTAAACCTAGGGCTGACCGGGCCTGTAGACAGGATTGGGCCTTGTTGGCCGGTTTTCCCATTTGGCATGGGTGGACACGTGGCGTGCCTCGATTGGTCCGTAGAGGACGTATCTGTGATTGACATGTGGCAGGCTCCTATTGGCCTTCGTGAAGGACACGTGGCGGAACCTGGTTGGTCCACTTGTCAGACGGTGATTGGTGGATAAAAATCCCCTAATCATTTGCCCCTCACAGGTGGCACGTGACTGGTCACGTGTCGCCTGTGACAGGTGTCGCACGGTGACAGGCGACGGCCTGCTACAGGTGTCACCTTGCAAACGGCCGAGAGATTTTCCCGCCCAAATTTTGAATTTGGAAGCGACCCTTCGCCTTCTCACTTTGCCTATATAAGGAAGTGCTGACTTCGGTCATTTTCACATTTGAGAACTTTGCGAGAACATTCGGACCCCTGAACTTGCTCTGACATTTCGGACCTTTTCTGCCTACCGCTTGTTCTGACAAGCCGACTGCACCGGATTTCCAGAACTTCATCAACCGTCACTCGTTCAGGTAACTCAGTTCTCTTACTCTTAATTTTCTTTTTATTTTTTGAAATGGCACCACGGAAGCACACGACACGACCTAAGTTAGTGATCAGCCGGTCACCGGGGACGGCTGAATCTAGGACTAGGAGTGCCGCCTGCCCTTTTCTAGACCCATCTTTGCCCTTTATACAAAGTCCGACTGTATCTGTGTCTATGCAGAACGTGATGGCCAGAACAAAAAAGACTGCTATGATATCAAACTCAGACGGCTCCTCCAAAAGGGTGCTCCTTAGTGAAACATCTGACCAGGCGCCAGATGTAGAATTGAAACGAGGCGGCTGCCAAGCCGACAGTTCTGAGAGAGGGGCCAAGGTGGTCCCTTCCCATCTTACCGTTGATATGTCTAATTTTCCTCCTGCTCCTTCTAAGGGAGAGGAGGCGGGCCCCTCTGGGAGAGGGGAGGAGTCGTCCTCTTCGGACTCGTCAGAGGACGAGTCCGAGTCCAGCTCTTCTGGCCACAGTTCTCCAGGCTCAGAAGAAAGACATAGCCGCCTACAAGAGGCGAGACTTTCTCATGCAGTTGAGAAGGGGGACAATTGGGCGGAGCCGTCCGCCTCTTACAGAGAGGAAAACGCCCCCTACTACTGCATGGTACCCCGGGGCCGGATCGCAACCATGCAAGACAAAGTGGAGAGCTTTATTGCTAACCACAGAATGGGCCCGGAATTTTTACTGTTCGTGCCGGATCCAGAAGACACTGTCGTCTGGCCGGCTGGTACCAGCTATGATGACGGCTGCTTTGGCTGCTATGTGGCGGCCATCAAAGCTGGACTGCGCTTCCCATTACATCCGGCTGTTCAGCGGATTTTAGATGGGTATGATTTGGGGTTATGGCAGTTAGCCCCCAACTCTTGGGTAAACGTACTCGGCTATGTGGCCGGGTGCGAAATGTACGGGGTGGAGCCAAGCTTTGAGGCTTTCGCCCACATGAACTATCTCAGCCGGACCCCTAAGTCGGGAGGTACCGGCTGGTATCAATTAACAAGCCATAGGGGTTACCTCATGACGAGAGGTAAGGCGAACAAATGGAAGGATTGGCGGAACACCTTCCTCATCATTGAGGGTTCAGACACGGAGCTGAACCAACGTTTTAACAAGTGGAATAGGGATCCGCCTCTTCTCGCAGGCGGCCGCAGCATGCCGCCTGTTCCCCCAAAGGCTAAAAGAGAGATCCTAGACAAAGGACTCTTCAAAGTAGAGACTAGGGTGAACTCTACTTCAGGGGTACGAGAGCAAGTACCCCTAAACTGCGTCCCGAGCTTCAAGTGGCTCTATGACGAGTACTTTTTGGCCGCCTGTGGCCTCAGCAGTCGGTGCTCTAGAGGTAGCCGGCCTGACAAATACTCTGTTTTTTTTTTTTTTTTTCACGCCTTGTTTACTTGGGATCTTTACTAACTTTGCTGTTTATTTTTTGCAGCTGACGCCATGAGTAAAATAACAGCATCCAAGACTGCGGCGGCCATGTTGCGGGCCTCTCTCATGCAACAGTCTTGTGCCGACTCCCCCAACAAGGGGGCACCTTTGGTAGGCTTCGAAAACTCCTCCTCTTTTAGGAGTTGTCTTATGCATATACTAACTCTTTTTGTTTTCAGTCTGGCACTCCAAGAGCTTCTTCCTCGCAACAACCGGACCCCAAGGCCCGGAGGACGACTGTTGCAAGCTCTCCTGGGTCTTCCAGGAAAACAGTGGCGGCTGAGAAGCAGCCGGCCACTTCTTCTAAAACCCCGACGGGGCCGCCTAGAAGTATGGACAATCACTTGTAAAAACTTTCACACTTGCTTCCTTCTTGACTAGGTCTAACTTGCTTTTTTCTTACGCTTGATGCAGCCGGCCCCCAGGGGCTTGACTTGGTTGAGGTAGCCAAGTCCATGATCAAAGTAGTTCCTCCATCTGAAAGGGAGGCGGTCAGGGGTGCCGGCACCTTTGACCTTGATGGGATTTCAGGGGTCCTTGCTGAGGTATACTTAGCCTATTTTTGAGTATTTGAGTTCCAGGACGCCTGTTATCTTTTTTGTTTGGAAACTGACGCCTGTTTTTTTTTTGTACTTAGGCCCTGCTCCAAGTTAACAGCCTTCGCAAGCCGATTGATCGGAAAAACAAAGAGGTAAAGGCCGCAAAAGCTATGGCCGCCTCCAACTGTGATAAGGCAATGTTTCAAATTGCCCAAAATGAAGTACTGACCATTGATATTCTTTATTATCAGGCGCAGGCTACCGCCGCTGTTCGGGCTCAGTTAGAGGCGACCTAGAAGAAGAATGACGAGCTGGAGGCGACCGTCACAAATCTTAAGGCCGAGCTGAAACCTCTTCGCCAAAAAATGCACTCTTACGAAGCCATGGAGAAATCTTTGGCCAACGTAAAAGAACGCCTGGTGAGCCAAGAGAAGAATCTTACCCAAGAGCTCTCGGAAAAGGCCGAGCAAGAGAAGAAAGAGCTCGTCCGGGAGATGGTGGAAGACTCCGCTCAAATCCAGCGCATGACCTGGGGCCGCCTGTTCCCCAATGCCGACTTTGCCTCATGGGAAAGAACGTACCGCCAGTGTTCGGAAACATATAATCAAGAGATCCTGGCGGCTGCTGAAGAAGAGGCGTTGGAAGGTACGTTGGAGGAGGAGGAAGAGCCGGTTGTGGCGCTTGTGCCACTTGGGGGTAAGGCATCAAAAGAGGGTGCAGCTAAAGCCGAGTCCAGCAAGAAGAGTGCTGACCAGGCGGCAGCTGCTAATACTGAACTGCCCCCTTCTTAAGCTTAAAGTATATTTTTTTTTTTTCACGGCCTGCGTGCCGTTTGCTTTGTATTTACCCGGCCAGGGGGCCGGGGCTTTGAATATTCTGCTGGTCTTTAATGACCGGCTTATTTTTAATCAAATTTTTGTTTTGATTCAAATTTGTCTAAGTATTCCATATCTAATATCCCATTGTTCACTAGACCGACTGTTGTACATGGCCGAACGTTGCAGACAGGTACAAATAGTAAGTACTACTAATAGTAAGTACGCCGCCTATGCCCCTGGACGACTGGTTGTCTGTTTCCAGGATAGACGATCAGTCGGCCATTTATTCAATCGGTATTCGAACTATTTATTCAATCGGTCTGACCAAGTAAATAATATTACCTAGTCGCCAAGGAATTAAGTAGGATAACAAGCGGCGGGTACCGGTTGTTTCCCTTTATTGCCAATGTTGGCTTTTAACTCGTAATTTGTTAACCTAGCAAGAGTAGTGGTTGAGAACCCCTGTTTATTAGAAACAGGCGGACGACTCATACCTTTTAGGCTCCATACTAAGTTTGAGTGACTATTAAGTTAACATAGGAGTTACTTAGTCTTCGTCACAATCTAGATTGAGTAGTAGAGGTACCAGGCGGCGTAGGCCGGCTAGACCCCTTGATTCGCCAATGTTTGTTGGCTATTAACTCAATAGGTACCCCGTGCATTTATCCCAAGTAATACAGGCGGTCATCTGACTCAGATGTCAACTGCTACCACTGGTTTGGTTAGTGATAGAGTTATCCTTGTCTCAAAAACGGCTACGTGGTTGCCCTTGGGGACAGTCGTATAGGTGCCGTGTAATTAGTTTATAGAACAATGTTCCACCCAAAAGGGAGCTGCTCTCTGCGACAAATTTCATCCGGAGGGATGCCGTCGGACGCCTGCTATGATGTTGGGACAGGTCGTATTAGTTTTGTAGATTTGATCAGGTGGCTTGGCGCCTGGTCTGATCATTCGGCCGGTGGCCTTGGTAAGTTCTTGGTGAACGTAGGTGCTAAGTAAAAGAAGGGTAGCCGCCTGTTAGGCACAGGGTCGGCCAGGCCCTAATCTTTTTAGCTAAGTATTGTGAGTAAAATACTCAATGGAGAGTAGCCGACTGTAAAGGAACAGACGGCATGCCCCTCTGAAGATAGAGTGAAAAACTCAATGGAGAGTAGTCGACTGTAAAGGTACAGACGGCATGCCCCTCTGAAGATAGAGTGAAAAAACTCAATGGAGAGTAGCCGACTGTAAAGGTACAGACGGCATGCCCCTCGTAATACAAAAATTGAATAGTAAGTGCAAACTTTATTAAGTAGCTCTTTACTTTACATCATTCAGAAGAAATTTTTTTTAAGGTTATCTACATTCCAAGTTCGAGGCAACGGTTGTCCGTCTGGTGTTTCCAGACGGTAGGTACCGTCCCTGACTTCCTCATAGATTCGGTAGGGTCCTTCCCAATTGGGAGTTAGTTTGCCAGACTCATTAGCCCTACCAACTGCTTCCATTTTTCTAAGTACAAAGTCCCCTACTTTGAGTGGACGCCTGTGTACTTTTTTGTTGTATGATCTAGTCATTCTCAGGCGATAGATCTCATGGCGCAAAACAGCATTGCCCCTCTTTTCAGGAAGTGAGTCTAATGCCAGGCGCATGGCTTCCCAGTTTGCCTCTTCGTCATATAGCATTACTCGAAGAGTCGGCTCGTAGTGTTCTATTGGAAGAACAGCTTCCGCACCATAAGTTAGGAGGAATGGAGTTTCTCCAGTCGCCCCTTTTTCAGTCGTCCTAATGGCCCAGAGAACATGTGGTAGTTCATCCGCCCATAAGCCGCCTGCTCGTTCAATCTTTTTCTTGAGACCGTCTGAGATGATTTTATTAAAGGCTTCTACCTGGTCGTTTGCTTGTGGACGGCCGACAGATGCAAAGTAGTGTGCAATTCCTTGGTCTCCCAACCAGCTTTTGAGAACAGGCGTCTCAAATTGGGGACCATTATCAAAAACCATAGACATGGGAACCCCGAACCGAGTGATGACGTTTTTCCAAATGAATGAAATTACATCTTTCGTCTTGATTCCCTTTACAGCCTCCGCCTCTACCCATTTAGTGAAGTAGTCAACGGCAACAAGTATATACCTTCTGCCGCCTGTAGCAGGCTTATATGGACCCAGAATGTCCATGCCCCACTTAGCAAACGGTAGTGGGCTGTGAATGGTAGTGAGGTCAGTTGCCGGACGGTGAATTAATTTGCCAAACCTTTGGCACTTGTCACATTTTTTCACCATCTCCATTGCATCTGCTTCCAAAGTAGGCCAAAAGTAGCCCTGCCGCCTTGCCCTTTGAGCAAGCATCCTACCACCTATATGAGAAGCACAGTAACCAGAGTGAAGATCATCTAGTATCTCTCGTCCCTTTTCAGGAGTAACACACTTTAAGAAGGGTTGAAGGTACCCCCTCTTGTGAAGTTCTCCCTGTATCATTTCAAAACAGGAGGCTCGTTTTTTCAGTGCTGCCGCCTGTTGAGGATCATCCGGCAGTGTACCGTTTGTCAGATATGCCCTGATTGAATCCATCCAGGTTGAGCTTCTGTCTAGGATTCCAATAGGGTTTTCCTCGATGCTTCTCTTCTCCATTACTTCCCAAAAAACAGTTCGAGGAGTATCGGAGGAGGCGGATGATGCTAATTTTGACAGTGCATCTGCCTGGTTGTTTTCTGATCTCGGCACTTGGATCAGATGGAAATCTTCAAGGGAGCCGACTGCTTGTCGGACCGCCTGTAAATACTTGATCATGGCCGGATGGGTTGCTTCGTATTCGCCATTGTACTGACTTACTATCAATTGTAAATCAGAACAGGCGTCTATTTTTCTTGCCCCTGCCGCCTTGCACATGCGGATCCCGGCTAGTAAAGCTTCATATTCTGCCTCATTGTTTGAAGCCTGAAAACTGAAGCGTAGAGCATACTCGAACCTGTCGCCCTCTGGAGATTGACATACGACGCCTGCTCCACAACCATTTGAAGGAGAGCTTCCGTCCACATATACCTTCCAGACTTGGTCTGGAACTTGAGAGTCAGGAGGACGAGTCATCTCTACAATAAAGTCAGCAAAGGCTTGCCCCTTCACTGCTTTTCTAGGCTCGAAAGTAACTTCGAGGCTCTGTATTTCTATGGCCCATTTGATCATTCGTCCTGACGACTCCATGATGGTAAGGGGCCGCTTGATTGGTTGGTCGGTATACACGACGACTGCATGTGCCAAAAAAGTAGGGCTTCAATTTTTTAACAGCCATGAAGAGTGCAAGACCAAATTTCTCCACTAGGGGATACCTCAACTCGGCATTTTTCAGTACGTGACTGACAAAGTAGACCGGGAGCTGACAGCCGTCCCTTTCAGCAAGGAGCACAGCGCTTAACGCATGATCAGAGACGGCCAGGTACATGTAGAGATCCTCTTTGGGCAAAGGGCTGACCAGCCTCGGCAAGGAATGCAAGTGAACTTTTAATTTCTGGAAGGCGGCCTCAGCATCCGGCCCCCATTCAAACCTTGCCTTTTTCTTAATTGCCTGGAAAAAGTATAGGCATTTGTCGCCTGATCGGCTTAGGAATCTCCCCAAGGCCGCCAGACAACCTGTTAACTTCTGAACCTCTCGGATGGTACGAGGCGACTGCATGTCAATGACCGCCTGCACCTTCTCAGGGTTCGCCTCTATTCCTCTCTGATTGATAAGGAATCCGAGAAATTTCCCAGACTCAACTCCAAATACACATTTCTTGGGATTGAGCATGACATGGTGCCGCCTGAGTGTGGTGAAAGTTTCTCGGAGGTCCGTCAGATGATCTTTCTGAAGTTTAGTCTTGACAATCATATCATCAATATATGCCTCGACGTTTCTCCCAATCTGATCAAAGAACACTGTGTTTATCATTCGTTGGAAGGTAGCCGGGGCATTCTTAAGACCAAACGGCATGACCGTGTAACAGTATAACCCCTGATCAGTGATGAAGGCCGTCTTCTCCTGATCTTTCTTCCATAAGGGAATTTGATGGAAACCAGAATAGGCGTCCATAAAACTCATCAAGGCATGACCCGCTGTTGAGTCGACCAGGTTATCAATTTTAGGCAGAGGGTAACTGTCTTTGGGGCACGCCTTGTTTAAGTCTGTGTAGTCTACACACATTCGCCAGGTGCCATTCGGCTTTTTAACAAGCACCACATTTGCAACCCAGTCTGGGAAGTAACATTGCCGAATGAACCCTGCATCAAGTAGTTTTTTAACTTCGGCGGCTGCCGCCTGACTTCTTTCTTCGCCATGGTTCCGCTTCTTTTGCCGTACCGTCTTCTTTTTTGGATCCACAGCGAGTTTATGTACTGCCAGATCAGGACTAATGCCTGGCATTTCATGGACTTCAAATGCAAAGATGTCCTTGTATTCTTTCAATAGGTTGTGAAAGTCGTCACCAAGGTTTCCAAGAGCAGTCGTCCCAACTTTGACTGTTCGGTCAGGACGTGAGTCGTCTAAGATCAGGTCTGCATGCTCACCAGCCGGCTGAGGGCGGAACTCATCCGGCCGCTCCTCTGCCAATGATTGCTATTTTCTTGCTTTTCTTGCGGACTCTGTCTGGGACGCCTTTCTCTTTTTGTCGCCTGTTTCTTGAACAGGCGCACTCTCCTTGACATTGTCAAGGTCTGTTTTTTCTCCACTTGACCCAGTGGCCATAACAGTGGGCTTGACATCCGAGAGATAGCACTCTCGGGCCATCCTCTGATCTCCCCTTAGGGAGCCGACTGTTCCATTATCCCTCTCAAACTTAAGCAGCATAAGAGACGGGATTATAACAGCCTTGGAATTATTCAGGGTTGGTCGACCCAGAATCATGTTGTAGGCCGAGAGTTCCTCTACTACTAGGAACCGGACTACCATGTGTCGTCCTTCCCCTTTTTCGCCCAGGCGAATGGGTAAATCTACTCGTCCCAGTGGGTGGACGACTCCTCCTCCAAACCCTATTAAAGGGTGGGAGGCCGGATGTATGCAGTCCGTCTGATATTTCAGTTTTGACAGACATTTGCTGCTGATGAGATCTGAGGAGCTCCCGGTATCTATGAGGATTCGGCCAACTCTCTGGTTGGCCACTTTACATTCAATAACGAGAGGGTCGTCATGCGGCCCCCTTACCCCTCCTAGATCCTCTTCAGTGATGACAATCTCAGGAAATGTATATTTGGACGGCCGTTCTTGGTGAACGGAATTTACATCTAACCGCCTTATATTATCTTTGTTGCCCCTAATAGTGGGGCCGCCTCCTGAGAAGCCGCCTGCAATGGTGTAGACGACTGCATCATCTGTATCGGAACTGTCGGCCTGATGATTCTTTTTGGCCGACTGCTTTTTTGAGGAAGTGTTCCCAGTAGATTTCTTGACATAAGTGTCAAGATCACCTTGCTCAGCCAAGCGGTCAAGGTACCGCATGAGACTGATGCAGTCATTGGTGTGATGACCAACGTCATCATGATAAGCAAAAATTTTGTCTTGGTTCCGGTTGTTTGCAGAACCCTTCATGGGGACCGGCTTCTCAATTGAGAACCGTCCCTTTATTTCTTTTAGGATAAACTGGTTATCCTTGTTAAACACATACTTTGGGGAGTATGGTTTGAATTCTTTTTTCTTTTTCTGGGCCGGCTGTTTAGAGGAATCAACCGCCCATACCTCTTTTCTTTTCTCATCTTTGTTAGACGACTGTTTCTGTCGTCCTTCTCTTTTGTCGAACCTTTTCCCGTCCGACTGTTTTATCGTACACAGATCAGTCGCCTGTATATAGGCTTCTGCTTCAATCAAGGCCTCTTGAAGAGTCGCCACCCTTTTTCGAACTAAATCAAATTTGAAGGTAGACCCATCTTTGAGACCTCTAAAAAAGTCAATATAAGCTACCTCATCCGGTAACCCTTGAATCTGTATTCTCATCAGGTTGAACCGCCTGATGTAAGAACGAAGCCCCTCCTTCTCGCCCTGCTGAATTGTTCCCAAATCAAGGGTCGTTTTCTTCGCAGGGATGTTCATGGCGAAGTTGGAGGCAAATAAGTAAGCAAGCGTCCTGAAGCTGTTTACACAACCAGTCGGCAGGTTGCCGAACCATTGCTGTGCGATTCCCTTGAGAGTCGCTGGGAAACACTTGCACCAAGTGGGATCATCCAACCCTTGAAGGTACATCAGGTTGGTGAATGCCATCAGATGGTCTTCTGGGTTAGTAGTGCCGTCATAGGCGCCTACTAGTACATTTTTTACTTTGGCCGGCTGAGCGGCTTCAGTAATTTCCTTGGAGAAGGCCGACGGCTGTTCACCAAGTCTAAGCAACCGTAGCTGCCAGTCCATAGGTTGGACGTTTTTTGCTGCAGGTCCACCAAATGGAGGTGGCTGCATAAAATACTGTTGTTGCGGCACAAATGGTAAGTTTGGTACCGCCTGGGCACTATGAAAGCCGGACTGACGGTAGGTGCCGCCTGACTGACTCTTATGGTACGACTGAGTATGCCTCATCGAGGCATTTCGCAAACTGTCTTGAAAATTTGAAGTAGAAGCCGACTCTGACAATCGGTCACTCTTCTTCTGCTCTAGCAGTAGCCGAGCATCTGTGAACGTTTGCTTTGACCCGTCCGCCTGAATATGACGAACCGGTTTCCTATTTCCCGTAGGATAACGGAATTTTGTGAAATCAAGAGCAGGTGGCTCCCGCTTCTTGGATTTAGGATGAGGAGTCGCCTCTCGCCCTTGAACTGGCTTCCTCTTCAGTGAAGTGGAAGGTTTTTTGGCCGACTGCTCTTTGACTGAAGCAGGCGGCTTTTTGTTGATCAACTCTTGAATCTCTCCCTTGAAGTCCCTCATGAAGGTCATGAGTTCGTTCCTTGTGATGGGAGCAGACCCATCAGTCGGCTGTTGCCGAGCAGGCGGTGCGCCTGCTGGCTCGCTTCCTGTTTGAAGATGCTCTCGTTCCCTCCTTTCGGTATGACGGGTACGTCGGGCCCTTAGGGTCCCGTCTGGAGCTGTATGAGTTTCCACTTCAAATTCACTTTCGGTGTCATGGTCCGACTGAACTTGAGGGTCGTTTATGGGACGCCTCTCTTCAGGAGTCGGTACAGACTTGGATGCCATCTCTGAAGTACTCTCCCCACAGACGGCGCCAAATGTTTCGGGGTTTTCTGATGTCCTGCGGGAGAGTTACAATTCCGAGACTGGAACCGGACGCCTGTACCTGCAAAATAACGGAGACTCCTGAGAGCTCCGCCTCCAACGGTCAACTTAGTACCTGATTAAGGAGTAATTAATACGGAAATTAAAGTAACAAGACCTCTCTAGGTGAGAGTGTTTAATGTTGGTAATCTGCTTTGTTAGCGAGATTAGCCGGTTATTAGTGTTCCGTAATGTTTCTGTTCTTCTCTGTTCTTCAGGTGAGATTAATTGCTTGATCAATTGCCTCTCAATTGCTTGATGTTCTCTTGATTTCTGGATTGCTTAATTAATGAGGATTAATTAAGTATTTATAGTCTTGAGAAGCGTGCCACTCTCTAGGTTTAGGGTAAACCTAGGGCTGACCGGGCCTCTAGACAGGATTGGGCCTTGTTGGCCGGTTTTCCCATTTGGCATGGGTGGACACGTGGCATGCCTCGATTGGTCCGTAGAGGACGTATCTGTGATTGACACGTGGCAGGCTCCTATTGGCCTTCGTGAAGGACACGTAGCGGAACCTGGTTGGTCCACTTGTCAGACGGTGATTGGTGGATAAAAATCCCCTAATCAAGAAGGATCTTTCAAAGGCTATGAACGAAGAGGAGATTGACATTCCTCATTGGTTTGAGCTCTACCCTCAGAAGGAGGAGGATGATTCCATTGATGTAGATGGTGTGAAACCGTCTACAAAAAGAAACAAATTCAAGAAGAAAGCAAGAGCTTCGAGGAAGAAGAGAATGAGATTGAAGTTGAGAAATGAAAAGATTGTTTTTGAAGTGCAAGCAAGTGAAGTCTTGTCAAGCAACAACAAGAGGTTACTTAAAAATGAAGGAGAATTTGTATATCCACTTCCTTGGACAAGGTGGTGTTCTTTGACACTCCATGATTTGGAGGAAGGGTCGAGCTAAGGACCTTAAGCAAGCGCTTCCCGGGAGGCAACCCGGAGATTTCTAACCTTTTCTTTTGATTTCTATTTTTCTTAATTTTCTTTCTTTTAGTTTCTTTTCTTTTCTTTCACTTGTTTTTCTTTTGGATTTATAGGTTGAATTCTTGGAGTTCGATTACATCAAGTGAGAACGAGAAATGGAATGGTGTTTCGCGGTTTTTTTATGTGTTTATATTCTATTTTATCGAAATTTTGAGGTAAAAGGGGTAAGAATTGTTAGAGAGGTAAGATAGGAAATTTGTGCTTAAGTTTGAAGAAAATTTCAACTTGGTGAGTTCATTGTGGTGCTACCTGTAAGGAGGGGGTTCCCATCGTAAGGGTTCCTCTCCTTAAATGCCCATGGCCTTTTAAAATCCTAGGACTTTACACTTGTTAGGGTGTAGTAGGATTTGAATTCTCGACTGTTTGGGGGACCTTGAATTAGAATTGATTATATCATTACGCTTTTTTGTAAGAAACAAGTAGGGAGTCGCCAATGAGTTTTAGGAAAACTCATAAACCTCATTCATGTATTTCTTCCATGTCTAGTTCATGAATAATTAACACGAATCATAAGTTTACCCATGCCCAAATTGGTCTATAATCTAGAAATGAGTTCGGGAGCAAGGGTACTAAAATAACGTTCCCTTTAGAGGGGAATCGTTATCCTAGCCCTGGTGTGGCCTCTACTAGCTCTTCCTTTTTTACAATTTCATCACCAAACAATATATGCAACGCGATACCTAAAACTATGTTAGTTTATTTTACTTACACATACCAATTCACGCAGGAATTACATCGTAATGTCGTTATTCTTTATTTAATCAAATTCGTGAAAAGGACAAGAAAATAAAGAATATTCTCCTTGGCTTAAGTGATTAACCAACAATTATTTAATTAAATTCTAATATTTATTTAACGCAAGATACTATGTGGATTTGATTAATTAATTATTTTAAAGGTGATCAAACAACACTAATTAATTAATTATGGTTCTTTTAAATAAGAAAATAAATGTGATTTAACTAAGTGCTCAGGAATTTACCACTTCTCTTTGCTAGATCTACGTTTAGAATACTTATGGACTCCTTCTTGTTGTGGAACCTCCACCGTAGTAACAAAATATCTAAAGGGGGGAGTGTTTAGGACAAAAGGGGCTAGGTTGCACAAGTTCACAAGTATTTCGCCAGAGTTTTAAGTTCTTTTATGTCTGTTTAAGCCTCGGTTTAAGCTCTTATATATAGGGAATGATTAGGTTTAGCGTTACGAGCATTCTGCCACAGCAGGTGTCGCGCCCAACAGGATTAGTTGCATGCGGCAGCCCAGCGCAACTGTTAGAGATGCGTGCGGCTTTTTTTACGGCAGCATTAAAATTTAACTTAGGCGCTCCTAAATTCGTCATTGTTGGGTTTTAAGCACGGGCTTAAGCCTTATTATGATCGGGTTTAGTTATTTGGACCTTTGTTTTGGATTTTATCTTTAATTCGGGCTAGTCTTTTGTGTTTTGTGGCTTTACCAGTTCTCCATTAGTATTCTTTACTTTGATCCAACACAAAGATGATTTTATTTATCGTCATTGCACTTCCTGTCGGGACAGGAGGCAAAAAGTAGATGTCTACAATTAACCCCCACTTTTATCGAGTCTAGAGTAGACGATGATCAAAGTAGTCAAAGAAATAGATCCGAGACTCATTCTGCGAAGTTCTCTAAGGATAGAGAATCTTTCAGTAATGTTTACGGATGTCGAAACAATCCTTGGTTTGCTAAGTGTTTGAAACAAGTAGATATTAGGGCTAGAAAAAAAGTTTTTTTCTAGTCTTAATGCGCTAAAGAATCTAGATTGATCCTTTGCAATTGTATAATGCTTTTACAAGTAAAGGTGTTCTAGGTGATGTCAAGTCATGAGAAGAGATCGGTTTTAAAAGGATAAAAGGGAAAGATTTCCTGTCAATCGTGTCATCGTTGGTCTAAAGTCCCTCGATATGTCATTGAAACTTTAGCCTGACTTTAACAAATTAAAAAAGATGAAAAGGGGTTTGCGGTATTCGAGTCGAAATGATCCGGTATTCAAGCCGGATGTCCACAAGATAAAAATACATGAGGCATATATCCAAATCCAGTGAGAGGGAAGAAAGTCAACAACCCTCTCAGCAGTTTTGTCCACAAGATGAGTACACGTGTCTCTGGGGGGCACGTGACTACATAGGCGCGACATCGTCTCGTCGCTTCTTTATACAGGCGGTGGTCGGACACCCTAACTGTCCGGTAAGTTAGTAAGCGCGCTAACTACCGTATTTGCTCCCATTCAAGAAGTGTCTGTTCCTGATGGTTCGGCGCGCCTGTCGACTTATGAACTAACGTCTACAGTAATTCTCTACCTTTTAGTTCTGAGAGGTAGATCTCACAAAGCTTGGGCTGAAGTGAAATTTTACGCAACACCTACGCCGTACAATTTTGCGATGTACGATACGCCATTTGCATTTTTACGCTGCATGAAAATGCCTTCCTTTTTTACTCGGACGTGAAAAAAGAAGAAAATCCGGAAATTTGTGACGTCAGTACAGTAAAATGACAACTCTGTCTATGGGTGCTTTTACGTAAAGCACCACCATGGAACGTCTTAAGGCACTCTTACGAAAAACGTTCAAAACGTATGCTTGGGGAAGGCATAAAGCACGGTGTGCATGCAAGAATGATGCAAAAAACTAACAAAGAAGAAAACAAACTATAATATGCAAAGAAATTTAAAAAGATTTTGATAATTTGCACGCCATTACGTCTAATAACGAGCAAAAACCGCTAAAAATTTATTAAATGGATCAAAATCAAGATTCCAATAAATTTAGTGACCAGTATTCGCGCGCAACTCAATGGGTCGCGCTGGCCAGCCGCGAGCATCATTCTGAGTTGCGCTGGTATGTCACGCGCAACTGAATGAGTTGCGCGCGACACTCAGTTCAGCAAAAAGAAAATCGCAAAACATGATTTTTCATTTCGCCTTCTCTCTCCTTCCTTCATCTATTTTCGCCCCTTTCTCTCTAAAGTGCTCGGTTTCTTGCGATTTTCGAAGCTAACGGACGAAAATTTCATCCTTAATTCATATTTTCCGTAATCCAATGTAAGTGTTTTTGCTAAAATTTGTTCTTTTCCGGCTAAATTTGAACGATTTTCGAATCGTTAAACCCCAAATTTCGAATTTGGGGGTTTTCGATTCAGTCCATTATTCTTGAAATTGTTTTCTCTATGTTGTTATACTATGTTTAAGGAGTGTTTTGCAACAAATTTCACGAAAAATAGTTATGTATTGAACCTTATATGAGCATTTCTTTGTTCAAGTTTGTTCTTGCTCTTTTCCTTCGAATTTTGCTTGATTTTATTGCTTTTTCTTGTTCATTTTTGTTATAATTGTTGATTATGAAGTAGATTATAGTGATGGAACCAATATTACTTTCATAATTCATTTTCACAAATTTTGAATTGTTGAAAAATGGCGCGAAACATACTCTTAGCTTATTCTTGCCATGTTCAAACATCAAAATTGTTTGGTAGACGATAACCATGTTTATATTACTGTTATTCGTCTAGTAGTTGATTCTTTGAGATTTTTGAAATACAATCCCTTGAATGGTTACTTGAAACTGGTATAGGATGGCTTTTGTGGGTGTTAGAAGCCCCCATTTACTGAGTTTAACTGCAGGTATCTTAGCCCCTAAGTATGGGAGGCATTCAATTTTCGTGTTTTTCCCTATCGGCAACCGTTATGCTGCCGAAATGGGTTTAGAATACGTATAATAGTTTAGTTTAGAAAATAAAGTAAACTAATTAAAGAAACTTTATCCATCAAAGCATGGACTCGCCACCATTTATCAATGCTGAGGAGATTTTAGGTGGTCCGGACGAGGCGGTTCGTCCTCGGAAGAGGGTGACCCGTCCTCGAGAGGAGGTTCGAGAGCGACATGTCGCAGCCGATCAACGTCGCCAGGAGGATGTGGTTTGGGAGGATCCTCCCAACTGAGACCCTAGGGTCCTTAAGTGGGACCCAGACCATCAGGTCTCAATCAGAGGGTGGCACGGCATTGTGAGTTCTTTGCGCCTTTGTCTCTTTATTTTTTCTTTTATTGATTATCCTTTTTAAACCATAACCGTTCTTTTATTTTTCGTTCTTTTATTTTCCTTAAAGTGAGCCTAGCATGCGTTTATATGGCTCTGGTGAACAGCGAGCCCGTTTTGAGAGTTTTCCAGAGGTGGCAAAGGAGATTGTGGTACTTTCCAGGATTGACTTCTAGTTGGCGGCTCTTCGGGATTTATTGAGTCAGCCTGCATCGTCAGCTTTCCTCCGTGGATTGCTGGAGTTTTGGTGGGATTCCACCAAAACTTTCCTCTTTCCATGGAGAGAGATGACGGTTACCCCTTTCAATTTCTTTATGATTAGGGTTTTCCTTTTGGAGGCGAGCCCATAGTCATAGAGTTTGTTAAGGGGTCAGACGAGAGACTGTGCGACCTTGTGGGGGATCGTCTTGCGTCGGGCCTTCACGTGTACGCACAGTCTTGTCCGTACTCTTGCCGACGAGTTGTTGGCTGACGAGCTTGATCGGCAGTGTACACCTAAGCAGTTGGCTCAGTTATACATTAATCACGTTCTTTCCGTCACTATCTTGAGTGATCGAGGAGAGCGTTTTGCCATTGGGTTACTTATTTGCCTCAGTGATTTGGGGCAAGTAGGTGACCTGAGTTGGGCGGAGGTGTCGTATGCCCGTATGCTTACAGCTATAGGCAAGGCGACCCGAGTGATGGATTTTGCAGCAGCTACTAAGGTGCCTCAGATCTCCCTTACGTGGCATTGTCGTATCCTTGAGGTAAGTGTTTTAAGCTTCTTTCGATTATTACTTTTGCTATCTTTTCTCGTTTTCAGGCTTGGGGATATTCGTACCTACCTTTCTTAGCCCTTAGAATACTTGGGGCTGCTGGTTTTCCTACCGTCCATCGATTGGTCACGATTAAGAAGAGACGAGCCACTTCTACCGGCGACTTTCGGCAGAAGATCCTTTCGGCGACTCGTGCGTCGGTGAGTATTCCAACTACATGTGCATTTTTTTTTTAGTTTCTGACGATTTTTCATGTGGTTGTGTTTTATAGATCGTTCTCCGTCCTTGGAGTTTGATCGTCAGAGTCCCTGAGGTTATCCGGTCTGGCATGGTTCGTTGCCGTTTTCGGACCCTCTATCTGCGACTCTCGGTGCTCCAGAGGACAGACGCTTGGTTTTTAGGCGAGCGTGTTCTCTGGTAGCTTTCGTCCAAGGAGCCTTTGGTTCCTGCAAATCCTCCGATCCGGATGTTACGTCCGGGCTTGCTGTCTACCGAGGATCGAGCTCAGGCGATCCTTGGTTATCCAGCGGAGTAGCTGGTGCTGCCGAAGGTTTCTTATCCGGATTTTACTGCATCCAAGCTGATTCCTTTTTCAGCTTTTGTTCCGGTTAGAGCAACTCCAACGGCAAGCTAAGAGCAACTCCACTGGTTGCTTTTAGGGACTAGCTTGCAATTTTAATAATTTTCAGGCTAATAGCCAAACCATTGGAGGATATTTTGATAACTAGCTTGGCCAAGCTAATGCCAAGCAAATTAGCTTATCTAAGCTAATTAGCTTAGAAATTAATTGTCTCTAATAAAATACTAATTATTTAAAAAATAAAGCTGAAAAATTAAATGCTAATTCCTAACCATTGTGGTATGAATTAGCTAGAAGAAAGAATAGCTTTGCAATCCTAAGTGGCATGGCAAGCTAATTTGGCAATTATCTTGCCCTTGGAATTGCTCTAAGTACTCTAACTCTCTCTTTTCCTTGTTTCTATTTATTTTTCGGAACTTTGACCCTTTTATCATTTCTTGTCATATATTATTTTTTTTAGCGGGTCGAGCTAGGTGGTTGGGTGCCTCCTTCAGCGGAGATCACGTATACCGATGTTGTCTGATCGGTAATCCGTGAGACCTTCAAGCAGCGGAGGATGATGAGGGGATACCGTTTGTACGTGAGACGGTTGAGTCGATATGTCTTTTTTGTATATGTACTTAAACATTTCTATTTATTTTTTTTTCATATACATTTGTTAACTAATAGTCCTTGTATTCTTGGAATAGGTTCCGCAGGAAACCGTGAACAGCATGGTGAGGACTATACGTGCTTTCCGAGCTGCTTATCGGAGAGCCCTCGTGACTTTATCATGCCGTGATCATCGGATGATCGCGGTAAGTTTTATTTCTTTTCTTTTCAACGAAGTCATTACATTTCATGTATTAATCTCCGTTTTGGATTTTGCAGGATGTGCAGCAACCGTCTCGTAGTCGGCAAGCACCCTGATTCCTTTTGTACACCTAATATTATTATTATTCTTTTTGGAAACAGATGTATATATATTTTTTTGCATTGTTTTACATATGAAACATTTGTATATATGTCATCATTATTATTATTATTTTTTTGTTTCCATGTGTACATTATTATTATTTTTATACTTTTTTTTTTAAAAAAAAAAGCAAAAAAATTTCGAGGGAGGGAAAGGGTTCCTGTCTTACCCCCCTCGAAAAAATAACCAAAACTCAAAAAGGGAAGGCGAAAAGAAAGTAAAAAAGAATAAAAAAGAGAAAAATAAAATAAGAAAACAATAAAAGAGAAAATAATGAAGTAGGAAAATAATAAAAAGGAAAATAAAAAGAAAAAAAAGAAAGTAGGAAAGAAAAGGGACATAAAGGGTTAAAAGTCAAGCGTATAATTTGTCTTAAGATTTCGTGAAGATTCCGTCATTATGTGAGCCAAAATACGGAAATAAATCTAATTCTCATGCTGTGACAAGGGAGACGCGCACAACTAAATGAGTTGCGCGCGGATGTCGCGCACATGTAAATTAGTTGCTCGCAGATGTCGCGCCCAACTCATGGGTCTATTTATACGTGGTTTCGTGTAGGCTTTTGTTCATCTCGCATTCATTCATTTAGTAATATAAGAAACTAAAAAGAATTAATCCTCTAAATTCTTATTCTCTCTCCTTATTTTTTGAACAATGGTGAAGCCCTTTGAACAAAGTTTGAAGCAATGGGTCACTTCCTCTTCAACCGAAGACAAACTAGCTTTCAAAATTTACCACCTAAACCCTCTATTGAATTATATGCAACTAGTGGTTAACTTTGATTTTCTTCATGCCGCAGTCAACCATTGGGACTTTAACCACCATCTTTTCTTGTTTAAAGGGGATAAAATTGTCTCCCTACCCGGTGAGTTTGAGGTCTTTTTAGGTTTCCCTACAAATACTCTCCCTGTGACTTTTTCGCCTACCTTGTCGGATTCCAAACCTACATTCCAAAGATTTTTTGGCTTGTCCGACAATGATATGACCAACATTGGAACTGAAGAAGGCGTGAACTTGATTCAATTTATTGAACATTTTGTCGCCCCTCATGACAACATGACTAAACAACGCTTTAAAATTCGTGCTTTATGTTATTGTCTTGTTGTTAATTGTTTACTTAGGATAGGCAAAGAATTCGGAGATTATTCCATGGTGTCCATAATAGAGCAAATAGAGGGATTTCATTCACCCACTCCTTTGGCTTTGGCGAAAACCGCTCTATGTTTGAATCGCCTTAGAGGAGACCCTAACGAAAACGGTTTCACGGGAAGTCCACTCCTATTACACGTACGTTTTATTCGTTGTTAATCAGGACAAGTTACAAAGTTGCGCTGGTATGACCAGCGCAATCTTCTGTGCTGCGCGCGGATGACGCGCGCAACTGGTTTTGATGCGCGTGTCTCCTACTTATGTACAAATCGCAAACTGATTTTCTTTTTTTTTTGTTAGATTTGGCTCATGGAGCATTCGCCAATTGTTGATCAGCCACAAAACCTTGAGGCTAATGGAGTAAGGACATTCCCTGGACGTCGAATCCTTTATAAGCATAAGAATGAAGAGGAATGGACGTCGTTGTTCTGTCATGGGGTTCCTAACACACGTTTTGTGATTCCTTGGTGGAACATAAATAGTATGGTTGGGAATAGTCTCAATTGCCCTTACATTAGGCTTTTAGGCCTATCTAGTACTACTTATGATTTTCCTTGCAGGGTAAATGAGACAATACGGGATGAAACAAATTATTCCCCCGCAAGATTGTGATGCCCCTAAAGATGTGATTTTTAGACCCGAGCGAATTTTTCGGTTGATGGAGTATTGGTCAAGTCTTCCTAGATGGGTAGCACAAAATCCTACTATGAGTATTGCATTATATTCCTTTTACAAAGTTTGAATGAATGCGGCGGATAAGGGCGAATTAAACAAGGCTTGATCTCAATATCAAGCCGTCACGGCTTGCAATCAACCTAATCCCTTGATGCATTCGGCCACCACTACTCCTCCTAGTGGCCAAAACAAAGGGGTGAGAAGAAAATTAGACTTCTCATCTCCTAAGGCGCGTTCGAAGGAAACAAAAAGGAAAGCTCCCTCCAAACCCGCACAACGAGGTGTGATGCTCAAGGAACCTTTGCAACGAACTCGAAAAAAGGCTCTAACAAAAGCTTCGGAAAAGGAAAAAAAAGGTTAAAAACACCCTAATTCCCAAATTGAAGAACAATGTATGGGTAAAGAAGAAGAGCATAGGAGAAAGCTCTAAGGTTTCTAAAAATACTGCGATGGAAACTACTCCTCCATCGTCCGTGACAATTGAGGACATAGTAAAACCTTAGAGTGTTACACAGTTTCGCCATTAGTTTTAAATTGAATAAAGTGTAATCACTACTATGTTTTTTTTTCGTTTACAATCTAGTTCAACAATGTCTCTCTTTTCTTTGAAATTTGAATGAAATAAAATGAGCTTTATATTTTTATATTTTGATATGATCGAATCATAAAGATTGACTACGTATTCGCATCACAAAATTAGGTCTTTGCGTAGTTCTAACCTTTTTTTATTATGTATATTTTTTATTTTTCTTTAATATCTTAGGAAGAAATTAAATGAAAAATTAATCAAACCTTGTTGAAAAAGAATTAAATCAAAGCTTAATTTTATTTCTCGAGTATATGTTATGTTTAAGAAACACCTTCTTTTTGTCGCAAGTAGAAGTCGCAACTTTATTCAAACGTAAAAATTCAGGTTCGCGGTTCGTCATCAAGTGACGCGCAAAACATATGTAGTTGCGCAAGCCTGTCACGCGAAACGAAATCTGTTGCGCGTGACATCCGTGCGCAACTATTCCAGTTGCATGCGACACCTGTGCTTCGAATGTCTCGAGAAAAAAAAATTTAATTATGTATTATTACCCCTCCCCCCCCCCCCCCCAAGTGTGATGATTTTTTCATAATGTTTGAAAAAATCTGAACACTTAGAACGGCTTATTATTTCTAAATTACCCCCTCAAGTGTTATGTATTTTACCGTGTTATTCGGTAAAATGCATAACACTTAGAATCTTTCAATTGAATGCTAATTAAAATTGGTTGTATGAGTGAACGAGTTTATCCGGATTTCATATGTATTATTTCTTAAGTCGATCAATGTTTATTAATTGGCGAATTTCATCTCCTCCGATATCCATTAATCTGACTGCTCCTCCAAATAGGATTTCAATTACGCGGTAGAGACCTATCCAATTAGGTTTGAATTTCCCTCTTGGATCGGTTGGTGGACCCCTAACCTCCTTTAGTACAAAGTCACCTTCTTTTATATTTCTGGGTTTGACTCTTTTATTGAAATGACGCGCAATGCACCTTTGGTAGACTTGTACATGATGCAAAGCTCTTAATCATCGTTCATCGAGGAATAAAAGCTCTTCATACCTCGCTCTTACCCATTCAGCTTCCGGTAGCTTACTTTCAAGTACGATGCGTAGGGATGGAATTTCCAGTTCGACTAGTTGAACCGCGTCCATTCCGAAAACTAAAGAGTATGGAGTTTCTCCTATTTATGTTCGTATAGACGTTCTATAACCCCATAATGCGAAGTGTAGTTTATTCGGCCAGTCTTTATAATTTTCTGCCATTTTTTTAATGATGAATGTTACATTTTTATTTGCCAACTCTACAGCTCCATTCATTTGAAGTCTGTATGGGGATCAGTGATGATGTTTTACTTTATAACGAGTTAAGAGGGTATCGACTTCAGCTTTGAATTGAGATCCCTGATCACTAATTAGTTCATGTTGAACTCCATATCTACAAAATATGTTTTGTTCGAGAAACTTTGCGACATGTTTAGAAGTGATATTCGCATAAGAAGCAGCCTCAATCCACTTAGTGAAGTAGTCGATGGCTACTAATACGTACTCGTGCCATCCTGCTCCTGTTGGAAAGATTTTTCCAATTATGTCAATTCCCAAGTTGAAAAAGGCCAAGGTGAAGTGACATTGTATATTTCAGATGGTGGAAGGTGTTGTAAATTAGCGAACATTTGGCACTCTAAATATTTTTTAACATATTGTATGCAATCATGTTCCATAGTGGACCAATAGTACCCTTGTCGTGAAATTATTTTTGAAAGCATTTTACCATTCATGTGAGGTCCACAAACACCTTTGTGAGTATTTTCTATAAGGCGTGTGGCTTCAGGTTGGTCATAATTGACCATTTTAAGTATTGTATGAAAGTATTTTCTATGCATAATTGACCATTTAATAAACCATATTGGGCCGCAAGTGTTCGTAAGGCTCGTTGGTCTTCTGATGAAGTATTTTCGAGATATGTGCCATGGGTAATATATTGGAGGATATGACCATACTAGGGACTGTCTCCTTCGATGTCATTTATTTCCTCTATCGCGTTGCAATATGCTGGTTCTTCTCTTCTATCAACGCATAATGGCATCATATTTAAGTGATCCGGAATGTTGATCATTGAGGCTATACACAATAAACTTTGACCATTAGGTCCCTTGGGAGATATTTAAAATTAATATGTTCAAAATGCTCGATGAGTTACTCTAGGTGTGCTTGGTATAATATCATTGTGGAGTTCTTTTTTTTCCATTTTCTTAGTATATGATTTATAATCAAACTGGAATCTCCATATACCTCTAATTTTTGCACACCTATGCTAGCTGCTGCTTCTAATCCAATAATGCACGCTTCACATTCTACGGCATTATTGGTAACCTTAAAGTCTAGTTTAACATAGATTGGAGTATGTGCTCCCTCTGGACTTATGAGTAACACTCCTACACCACATCCTTATTTATAGGACGCACCGTCGAAGTACATTACCCACTTGTCATCTTGTGTTATGAGAATCTCTTCATCCGGAAGATGAGTAGTTTCTGCACGACTTGTTTGAATTGGATGTTGTGCCAAAAAGTCGGAAATTACTTTTCCTTTCATTGATTTTCAAGAATATATTTTAATTAAAATTCGGCCAACATCACCAACCACTTAGATATCCTTCCTTGTATAGGTGGTTGTTCAAACAAATACTTTATCGGGTTTTGTTAAGAAATCACATGAGTAGTGTATGGTAGCATATAATGTCGTAATTTTTTAGTTGCCCACACTAATGTTAGGCTTGTCTTTTCCAAGGTGCTATATTTTGTTTCATATAGGATGAATTTTTTACTTATGTAATATATTGCACGCTCGACTTTTTCTACCTCTTGTGCTAACATGGCGCCTGTAGCTGTGTCTGTAAATGTAATGTATAGCCTAAGAGGTAGTTTGGGTACTGGTGGTGCTAAAATTGGTGGACTTTTGAGATAATCTTTGATATTCTCAAAGGCCTCTTGGCATTGATCGCCCCATTCATGTTTCTCCTCTTTTTTCAATTTTTTAAAAATATTGGCTCACAAGTCATAATCAATTTGTTGATAAATCGACTAATGCATTGTCGTTTGCCAAGGAATCCCCTGATTTCTTTTTCTGTTTGAGGGGAAGGCATGTCAACAATTGACTTTATTTTAGAGGGATCGATCTCGATGCCACGTGTGCTTACTACGTATCCGAGTAACTTGCCAGAAGTTACTCCGAAGGCGCATTTTTGTGGATTCAATCGCATTTTGTAATCTTTTATGCGAGCGAAAAATTTGCGTAAAGATTTTATATGTTCCATTCTATCTTTGGACTTTACGATCATATAATCCGCATACACTTCTATTTCGAGAGTCGTAGCCGTTCTTTGGTACCTAGCTCCTGCATTTTTTAAACCAAATGGCATGACCGTGTAGAAATACATACCCCAAGGGGTAATAAAGCATGTCTTTTCTTCGTCTTCTTTTGCCATTAAAATTTGGTTGTAACCTGCGTACCCATCCATAAAGGATAACATCGCATGTTCAGTCATGTTATCTACCAATATGTCAATATGTGATAGAGGAAAATTGTCTTTAGGGCTAGCTTTATTAGGGTCCTTAAAGTCTACACACATGCAAACTCGCCCATCCTTTTTAAGGACTGGGACGATATTCTCTACCCATTCTCGGTAATTACATACGCAAATAAAACCTGCGCCCAACTGTTTTTGTACTCCTTTTTTTTTAATGAGACATCAGGTTTCATTCGTCGAAGTTTTTGTTTTACTAGTTTAGAGGTAGGGTTCAAGGGAATGGTATATTCCGCAATTTCCCTATCTATTCCAGGCATGTCCTTGTATGACCAAGCAAACACATCTTCGAATTCTTTGAGTGTCGATATGAGGGTCGATCGCTCTTCCGGATTTAGAGTTAAGCCAATTTTGACTTTTATTTTTGTTAGTTCCTATATTAACTATTTCAGTTTCTTCAACGATAGGGTTCTTTTGTTCTCGTTCATTCATTAGTTTAACCAATTTATTAATGTTATCATATTCATTAGATTGATTATTATAGCATTCGAAAGTTTCAAGAAAAGGCATATACTCGGAAATAGAGCTCATATTATTAAAATCAAAAGAGAATACATCAAGAGAAGAATCCTTTTTGGGATCTTCGTCCTTAAAACTAGAAAATAAAGACTCAGTAATGGCCACAAGGCCTAGATTTTAAGCTTCCCTAGAATCTATGATAGAGTCATCGTCCGATTCTTCAAACATCTTCCCTTCACCTGTGACAATTTTCAGGTTATCGACTTTGTGATTAGTACATTTGAAAGATTTATTCCATCCATGCTAAAAAGTTTCATTTGAAAGGGTGATCAACGAGGTTGGGTCAAAAGCTTCATCTTGAATGGCGTTTTGATTGGTCATTGTAGCGACATGATTTTGCTCTAGTCCAAATAGTAAGTTAAATGCTTTCCCATCATAGCACCCTTGAGTTGGATGTTTTGATTTAACAATACTAAAATTGTCATCCAAGAAGTAGAATTCATGAAATATTTAAAATCTAGACTTCTTGATTCCTTCCAGAACTAAGGGTTCTAGAAAGTCGTAGCATGGTAATCTTCTCCCTCCCTAATGAATTGTCCATTAAGGGTTTGTTGGTAGGATGGGAGTAAAGTGATTATCCCTTTCTTATTATTGTCTCTGCGTGCTTTGTTTTTCGCATCGTGAGACTCCAATTCTTCTTTGGTTGGTTTATATCCCGATCCAAAGGAGAAGCTTTTCTTAGGGATAGGAAGTAAGAGAGATTTCTTCATTTATTCCTATTCCCAAAGGCATCCTAGGATAGTAACTACTCTTGAGTAAGATGTTGTTTACTATCCGGGTAGAGTATGGATCAAGCTTGAATGGTTCTTCAAAGTCTTCTTCCTTTTTAATTATGTAGATTGGCTCTGCGGCAAATCCCCACATGTCCTCTTCATCATTATAATGGTTTATTTCTAAGAGTGATTGATCATTTATTGCTATTTTGAGTGGAGAAGCATGTATAGTTATAGGAAGCCCTTGATAGTTTAACCTAATCATTTGATGAAGTGAGGATGGTATTGCACCAAGCTCATGTATCCAAAGATGTCCAAGTAAAAGGTTGAATGTAGGTTTTATGTCCATAACATGGAATTCAACCATTTTTTGAATAGGGCCTGTGGTAATTTGTAGCTTAACAGTTCCACACACCGATCTTCTCGTATTGTCATAGGCCCTAATGCTTTGTGTTGTTGATTGAAAATATTTTTCTGCATTTAGGCCTAAGTATTTTTCCGTTCGTAATGGGCATACGTTTACAGCTGACCCATTTTTAACAAATTTAGAGGGATATTGTATCCTTTGCATCCCATAGTTAAGTATAATGCATTGTTGTGGGCAGTGTCTTTTGAAGGCAAATCATCATTAGTGAAAATGATTGATTTGTCAAATTTCTCGCTAGTAAGCAAGCTAACGAGATCGTGAGGGGTTGTGTCTGTGCTTACAGACAAAGCCGTTAGAGCGTTCATGATAGAATTCCTATGTTCTTTAGAAGTACTTAGGAGTTCCCAAATGCTAACATTCGCCTTGGATTGGCAAAGTTGTTTGACCAATGTATCTTCACCTCAATTGGAGGTGGTATTGGATTTTTTACTTGACCTTGAGTTTGATTTTGTATGGTCAAAGATCCATTTGGTGGTGGTACTTGGTAGACTCGCCCAGACCGAGTTAAATGATCTATCTCAATTGGGTTAGTTGTAGGACTCACAAACCAACTTTCTTCTAGAGGCTTTGGATGTGCCTCCATTTCAAGATGTTCCATGAGTTGTGCTAGATGCCACTGTTCATCCAAGGAGAGATTCGATAAATCTTGCGATTTCCCCAAGAAATGATCCCAATCAAGCGCTCCATTTGTTTCATTTTGTAAACAAGATGGAGGTGGGACGGCGGCATACTTAGAGACATATAAGTCTTGAAAGTCGTCGTCACATAGTCCACATACTTCATTAGTTGCCCCTATGAGTATTGTGGATAAAGGTTCTCCTATAGGTGTGATATGGTCCAAAGGTGATGTGTCTATTTTATATAGTATTTTACCCCCGTCCCTTGATCATAATTAGTAGTGTTTTTGGCTCTTTAAAGCCACTTTAATTACTAATTGGTGCTTTCTAGTGTTTTCGTAGATTTGGTTGACTTTTGCAGGGATTTATACTTTTTGAGTATTTTCCCGAGATATTTTGGAGCAATCACGAGCATTGGAGAAGCACGACCGGATTTTATAGCCCAGGATCGGTTAGAGCCATCGAACCGGTGATTAAGGGCTTGGTATAGGTGATAGCGGGGCATTTGGACCGAGTATTCAAGACCCAAAGAGGAAACCCATATTGGCCCGAAGAATTAGAGCCCAATCGAAGTCCAAGTAGTGGCCCAAATGAGCCGCCCGGCCAAAAAGGCTGGCGCCCGAAGGCGCGCCCGGCCGGGCGGGAGAAGCTTAGTCTAGCGACCGGTGACGCGCCCGGCCGGGCGCGAGATTTGTACTGTGATAAAAAAAGGCGCGCCCGATCGGGCGGTGCCTCGCCCGATCGGGCGCGTGTATTTCTTAGTAGACGATTAACGTCGTTTTAATTTGTTTTAGTTTAGGACTTTTGTACGGAGTATAAATAATCCTCCGTAATACGATTTTAGGACCACTTCTTCTTCTCCTCTTTACTTTTTCTTTACTCTCTTAATTATTCTCTTAGAATTCTCTCTCTAAACTTTTGTTCTTAATTCTACTCTTAATTATAGATTTATTTCGGTAATGATTTCTCTTCCCTTAATCGTAGTTATTTATTCTATTCCTTTAATCATGTCTTATTTTATTGCTTTGATTTGTTTAGTTTCTATTATGTGTGAGTAGTTTAAATTCTAGGGTTTTTGGTTTCTAATAAATAATATGAAGGGGTAATTTATTGTTGTTGATTATCAATACTAGATTAATTTCCTATTGATTGATTTAATGCTCTATGACTAGATTAGGCCTATCTTTTATGCATGAGTTTGAAAATATTAATTCATGATTCGAGAGATGAGAATTGATGTTTAGGTCTAGTTTCAATAGGCAGATTAATTTATAAATGGTTAAGTCGAGATTCGAGAGATGAGATTTAATACCGGTAGATTAATTCTGTGATTGTAATACGTAGCGAAAGCCCTTTACAATCTGGTTAATTGATGCAATGATGATTGACTATTATTGATTGTTGGTATTGCAAGATAATTTCTTATTGGAATGTTTTAACGTTTTACAATTGCGGCTTGTAAAAGTATAGCAATATTGAATTGATGAATCGAGCAGATGTTAATTTGATATTAAAGGCTATTTTCAATAAGAACTTAGATCTAGTAAATTGCGAGAGCCTGTTAGATCTATGTTGATTAATAAATTGCGAGAGCCTGTTAATCATGTTATTTATGCAATGTCAATGATTGATTACTATGTTTTACCCTGATGTATTATTTATTGGTGAACCTATGCCCTAGATCCTTTTATATATTGCTTTTTCCCCTATTCCTTTTCCTTGTAGTTTAGTTTCATACTCAAATATAAATATTGGTTACTTAGATAATTTAGATTATAATAATTAATTAGGAGTAAAAAGACTTGTTCCCCTGTGGAGATCAACCCTACTTCCCTATCTACTGTAGTTAGAGGATTTACGTATTTACTTTTGATTAGGGGATACGACTTTATCTTGTCAAAATTTGGCGCCGTTGCCGGGGAAACGGTTTTATTTTTATTTCTGATTGTTTTTGTAGTCTAGATTATTTCCCTTTTTGTCTCAGAGAGCGATAGTTCTCTGAGACAAATCTCACATTTGCTTCTAGTTTTTGTTTATGCCCAGGTGTTCCAGATCAGGTTATATCCCATTCGATCCTGAGATCGAACGTTCCTTCCACAGACAGAAAAATCTCTACAAGCAAATCCTGGCGGATTCTGGTGATAATAACAATAATCACGACTCCAAAGAAGCTTAGTGATTATTCACAACCAAATCTTACGGATTTTCCACATCTCACCCCTACTCCGGCTCTTGATGGGGTTCAATTTGAAATTAAACCTCAATTTATAACGATGATAGAGAGGAAGCAATCCAGTGGAGCCAAGGGTGAAGACCCGAATCTTCACATTGCCGACTATTGTCAATATTGCAACACCATCAGGCAAGCCGGGGTCACTCAAGACCAAATCAGGGAGATTCTCTTTCCCTTCTCTCTAACTGGAAAAGCTAAATTGTGGTTTAATGGCTTAAATAGAACTACACTTGGTATAACTGACTGGGAAACTCTTGTTCTGAATTTCTATAACAAGTATTATCCTGCAGAGAGAACAGTAGTACTACGAAGTGCGATTCAGAACTTTGCCCAAGAAGTCGATGAGTCTTTATATGAGGCTTGGGAGAGGTTCAAGGACTTACAAAGAGAATGCCCTCACCATAATTTAGCGCAATGGCAGTTGATCCAAGCCTTTTATAACAGCATTGGAAATTCCTCTAGAATAATTTTAGACTCTACAGCTAGTGGGAGATTTATGAATCTTAATGTTGATGATGCAGGTCAGGTTATTGAAGATATGGCAATACACAATTCCCAATATGGGAATCCCAGAGGATTTTCTAACAAGGGAAAGCATAGTGTCGACTCTGTATCCTTTTTGCAAGCTCAACTAACCTCTATTTGCCAAAAATTAGATAATCTGAGCACTGCTAATGTAGCCAATGTTTCTGCGATCAATAATAACTCTAATGAGGCTTTCTGTGAAAATTGTGGTATTGTAGGTCATTGGGAGCAAGATTGCAGGAGTTCCGTGGAGCAAGTTAATGCCTTCCAAGCTTACAGGAAGAATAACCCATACTCCAACACTTACAATCCTGGATGTCGGAATCATCCATACCTTTCTTACCGGAGCACTAATGTTCAAAATCCACCACCACAAGAACCACAGGCGCCACAGCAACAACAGCAAAAATATTATCATCCCAATGCTAGCCAGAAGAACCAGCCAAACCAACCCCCCTCATCTTCCGACCCTTCTCTGGCGGAAATTAGAGCAATGTTGGTCAATATGCAAAAGCACATGGAGAGCAGAGATGCGACAATTGATCAAATTCTAGCGCATAATAAAATTGTAGATAATCAAATTGCGCAACTCTCCGCTACTCTACAAGCCCGCCAACAGGGAGCCTTACCGGCACAGCCTACTAGGCCTACGGATCAAGCATTTGCAATTACTCTACGGAGTGGTTCAAACTATGAAGGGCCCTCTATGCCCAAAGTTGATGAACCTGTTTTATCAAATAATGCTAATCTAGATTCCATCAAACCAAACAATGTAGTTGATAGCCCTGCAGGGCTAAAGGATAATACTAACATATCTAATTCTACATTGCAGGGTACAACTCCAGAGAAGGTGGCTACTCCAGACAAGAATAAGAATGCTCCAAAGCCAATTATCAAACTTCCTTTCCCCAATCGTCAATTGAAGACAAACTTGGATAAGCAGTTTAGTAAGTTCCTGGAGGTGGTAAAAGATTTGAAGGTAACAGTTCCCTTTACTAAATTGATCACACAAATCCCCTCGTATGCAAAATTTATGAAAGAAATATTGACGAGAAAAAGGTCTATTAGTGAGGTAGAGACAGTAGCTTTCACTGCAGAGTGTAGTGTCGTACTTCAAAATAAGTCTCCACCTAAATTAAAAGATCCGGGTAGTTTTTCTATCCCTTGTCATATTGGTAATCTTTTGACTGATAATGCATTATGTGATTTGGGTGCTAGTGTTAGCGTCATGCCATTATCTGTGTGTTCTAAGTTGAATATGGGTAAATTAAAAGCTACCAATATAACTCTGCATATGGCCGACCGTTCTTTCAAATATCCCCTAGGTGTTTTAGAGGATGTCCCCGTTAGAGTAGCTAAATTTTATATACCTGTGGATTTTGTTGTTCTTGATATGGCTGAGGATATGCAAACCCCAATTATTTTGGGTAGACCATTCCTTAACACTGCAGGAGCAGTCATAGATGTAATAAGTGGTAAGTTAACACTATCAGTAGGGGATGATAAAGTTGTTTTTAATCTGAATAATGCCCCTAAAAGCTCCATGACTGAGGAGAAATGTTTCAATGTTAATGTGGTTGTAAATTATTCTAACAAGCCCCAAGCTCTTGAAAAAGATCCCTTGGAGGCGGTATCTTGTGTTGCATCCTTTTCAGATGAGATAGACAAATGGAAGAAGGAATTCGATGCAATAGAAGGAGCACTCTACAATGTTGGTCTTGGTTTCGAGGATGAACAAGTGGAACCAATCGAGTAAGTTGTACGAATCGAGCCTACGGTAAGTGTTCCGTCAGGTCGAGTTGCAAGTGCTACATGAAAGGAAAATTTGAAGCAACCTTCGATCGAAAAGGGATCTTTAGCGCGTAGCATTGAAGATCTACCATTCCAAGTCAAGGAGGATCCACCAGATAAGGTGATTTGGCGTCCCACAGGGTATTTCAGGAAGCCGCATCGCAGCCTAAACACCGCTAAACCGGGTGAGAAACCACCCGATCAAGCGTTAGGCCAAGGGTCCTAGAAATTGTACTTGGTAAGAAGGTCGTGCGGGACCTAGATAAACCAGCGCTTTGCGGGAGGTAACCCGTATTTTTAATGCTTTTTAGACTAGTTTTTCTTTTCTTTTTCTTATGAGAGGAGAGATGAGGGAATTTAATGAGTTTTATGAGTGTTTATACAGGTTTGAAGAAAAGAGTTAGCCAAATTTTGGAGAAAAGAAGAAAAATGATAATTAGACGATTTAGTCTCTGGCCCGATCGGGCGAAACTCGCCCGATCGGGCGCGAGAGTAAGGATTTGAAAATAAGTAATTTCGCCCGACAGGGCGAGTGGCGCCCGATCGGGCGCGTAATTCGTCGTATACGGACTAATTTGTCCGCTCGATCGGGCAAGCCTAGCCCGACCGGGCGCGAGAAGGGCGAAATTTTAAAATTAAAAATCGCCCGATCGGGCGACTGGCGCCCGAACGGGCGCGAGAGCAAGACGAACTCAGATAGTCAGATCGCCCGACCGGGCGAGTGGCGCCCGACCGGGCGAGTGGCGCCCGACCGGGCGCGAAAGGTTACGAAATTCGAGCGATTTAGATCGCCCGACCGGGCGCGAGTACCAACTTGCAAAAATAACCCAAATCGCCCGACCGGGCGACCCACCGCCCCACCGGGCACAAATGATGTCCTCTTGCTTTTCTTTCTTTCTTTTCTTCTTTCTTCCTCCATTTCTTCTTTCTCCATAACTTTCTCTCTCTAAAACTCAAATTTTCTCTAACTTCTCTCTATGATTTCTCCTCCATTACCAACCCAAATTAAAAACTCTTTACATATTTGTGATCCTCTCTTCATCCTCTTCACTTTCATACAAAAATTTTTCAGTTTTAATTCAATAAATTTTCAAACCCATTTCTTGAACATGGCATCAAAGAGGGCTAGATCCATTTTTGCTAGGAGCTCCAGTTCGAGGGAGGAATATGACTCGGACTTGCAACTCCCATACTGGCCGACGATCCGGATTGTGAGCCGGGAACAAAAGGAACGACTAGAGCATTTGGTCGGTCGTGAGGTAATTCCTTCTCGGTGGTTACACCGCCCTACCCTAGAATCATTTGGTTTGTATGATTTTGTTAAACGATTTTTGAATGACATTGGCATGAGAAAATTTGTTGACATGCACTATCCTACATACCGAGAACTTACATGTGAATTCTTGTCCACTTTTCATGTTGTTAGTAGTAGAAATGGGCCAAATTTATTTTTAAGGTTAAATAATAGAAATATTAGTTTAACTTTTGTAGAATTTTGTAAAATTTTTAACTAAATTTTGAATTATCTCACCAGTGGCATGCGGACTATAAAATGGGTGACTTATATTATGCTTTGACTGGTTTACCTACCCCCGACCCCCAACATGCTAGTACCAAACCTATTCACCACCCTGTCCCAAAAATCTGGCAAAGATTTGCGGGTTTGTGTTTTTTAGGTAGGGCCGAGCCTCATAACGCTAAAACTAACGAACTACCTGTCATAGGACATTATGTGTACGGGTACGGGAAATTGAACATTGGTAGGTTTATAGTTCACCATTTGAGTAGCCATGCCACAGCCAGCACCACTTCCAAGTCCCCTATCCGTTTAGGTGGCCTTATCACTCAAATAGCGGTGAAAAAGGCCGGTTTTGTAGTAGACGGACCCCACCAGCTGACTAACTGTGGAACAGATACCTACATGACTGCTAGGTATTTTGAGGATATGGGGTGGGTTAGACCGGATAGCGAGAAGATACCATTTTGGTGTATTCGGACAGGGAACGAGCAACCTTTGCCTGTTTTTCCCCTACCCAGTCCAGACTTGACCGCCTTTCCCCCAGGGCAACTTTCTTACACTTATGATGCTTTAGTTGCCAGCGCTAGGGGGCAGGCACCACTGCCACCAGTTCCACCACCCCAGCCTCAGCCCGAGGTGGCTTTCTCTCCACCTCGTATGTCTCATTCCGTCCCTCATGTTGACTCTGACCCAGTTTGGGATCTTCAAAGTATAGGTCAGGCTCTGGGACGTATCGAGCATTCACATTCTAACCTTAGGTGGATGGTAGGCTCCTTAAATCAGAGGTTAGGGTACCTAGAGAGGAACCAGGGTAGAGCTCTCTACCCTATGTACGATGATTATGCTCGTCGGGGCAACATTCCCGACGACGCTATTCACCCTGACTAGTTTCAGCCGCCACCCTAGGGATACGATAGGGATCCCAGTGCCCGTGGTATTAACACTGACTATTCTTCTTTCTTCGGGCACGGGCAGGACATTCGTTTCGGGGGACCGGCGGGGGGAGTTTTCACGCTGATTATTTTTGTGGTAGCTCTTCTGGTGCAGGTGGCAGTGGAGGTGTGGGTTTTGGATTGAAGGATGAGGATGATGAGGACTAGCTATGCTGGGCTAGTTTCCGTGCCAATGAGGACATTGTCTGATTCTAGCTTGGGGGAGATTTTGGTTTGGTATTTTTCTTTTTCTCTTCTCTTTTATTTTTGGTGTGTTTTTTTAGGTTAGATTTCTTGCTTTCTAGATTAGTTTTATTGCTTTCTTATATTTGAAAAATACAAAAAAAATTCAAAAATAAAAAAAAATTCAAAAATATGTTCCAATGAATTATAAATTATGTTTCCCTGTGCCCCTTACTTGAGAAAATTGTTTTGATTGTTGGTATTTGATGATAAGAATTGTGGATTATTTGATCATAATTTGATGTTTGATTGCCTTGAAATCTTAACATGCGTCAATTTTGTTCAACTACTTGTGAATATAGTGCTTGACTAGTTGATTTGGTAAGGAATGTGTGATAGTTCCATAGTTCCTGGTACGTCAATGAATTTGAGTATTGGTTTGCAACTATAAGTAATGTTTATACGATTCATTATTATGCACATTGAGGAGGACGAAGGCATTTGTTCTTTTAGGTAGCCTCCAGATATTGTAGATATATTTGTTCCCTTCTTGCTACCCATGTTGTTGCCTTGACTTTTTATTGTTTATCAGACATATTACAAGCCTATTTTTCCCCATTGGTTACTAGTCCCAAGCTTGGCTTGGGGGATCTATTAGTGAGTGAGGTGAGGGAGTATGTAGTGTACTTATTATTTGCACAATTTGGGTGGGCTTGAGAAGTTGTTTTGTTAATTATTCATGTTTATTTTTAATGAATTTGAGAGTTATATTTTCTTGAAAAAAATAAAGCATGATGTTATGGAAAAAAAAAATAGAAGTTCAAAAGAAAAAAAATGTGAAAAAATAGGTGAACTTCAAGAGAAAAAAAATGTTCAAATGTTCTAGTTGGAGGGTGATCAAAAGAAAAATAATTTTGAGCCTCAATGAAATATTCAAGTTTGGAAAATAAAGTTTGTTTATTCACTCTACTTCTTCATTATTATATTTTATGAGTGAAATTGTAAGAGTTGGGATTATTTATTACGATTGGAGTATATTTGGTTGATGTTAGAGTTTGTTATGTAGGAGATGTTGATCATTATTTATTTTGATCATGGGCTCTATTAGGATTTTCTCCCTTAAGCATAGCTTTACTCTCACTTGTTCCCAAATGATTCCTACCCTTTACCCTAGCCTTACATTACAAGCTTTAAAGACCTTCCGACCTTTGTGCATAGAATTGTATGAATGTGAAAGTGTTGTTTATCAATGCAAGTTATGATTTGACATATTTCAAGTCGACTAGTAGGTTGAGCGTTCATTGTTTTATACACACGAGAGTGTGATTTGGGAGGGCATTGTTCACATAAAGGGGTTGGATGGAGAGCGATCGAGTACATCTTTTACTCGCCACAAAAATGAGAGTCGAGTGTGTGAGCACTAGTCTTGAATTTTATATGCTCTTGTGGTTTGCTCTATTTGAAAATTGTTAGGGAAGAAAGGTAATTGGATGGATTTGATTGGTTGACTTTGAAGCATGTTTATTTTATTTACCCTGAATCGTTTGTGCTTAATTTTTACTTTTTGGGGTGAAGCATATTTATTGATTCATTGATGAGATCTTTCCTTAGGGACAAACAAAGGTTTGGCTTGGGGAGTTTGATGTGTCTATTTTATATAGTATTTTACCCCCATCCCTTGATCATAATTAGTAGTGTTTTTGGCTCTTTAGAGCCACTTTTATTACTAATTGGTGCTTTCTAGTGTTTTCGTAGATTTGGTTGACTTTTGCAAGGATTTATACTTTTTGAGTATTTTCCCGAGATATTTTGGAGCAATCACGAGCATTGGAGAAGCACGACCGGATTTTATAGCCCAGGATCGGTTAGAGCCATCGAACCGGTGATTAAGGGCTCGGTATAGGTGATAGCGGGGCATTTGGACCGAGTATTCAAGACCCAAAGAGGAAACCCATATTGGCCCGAAGAATTAGAGCCCAATCGAAGTCCAAGTAGTGGCCCAAATGAGCCGCCCGGTGACACGCTCGGCCGGGCGCAAGATTTTTACTATGGTAAAAAAGGCACGCCCGATCGGGCGGTGCCTCGCCCGATCGGGCGCGTGTATTTCTTAGTAGACGATTAACGTCATTTTAATTTGTTTTAGTTTAGGACTTTTGTACGGAGTATAAATAATCCTCCGTAATACGATTTTAGGACCACTTCTTCTTCTCCTCTTTAATTTTTCTTTACTCTCTTAATTATTCTCTTAGAATTCTCTCTCTAAACTTTTGTTCTTAATTCTACTCTTAATTCCAGATTTATTTCGGTAACGATTTCTCTTCCCTTAATCTTAGTTATTTATTCTATTCCTTTAATCATGTCTTATTTTATTGCTTTGATTTGTTTAGTTTCTATTATGTGTGAGTATAATTTCTAGGGTTTATGGGGATCTAATAAATAATATGAAGGGGTAATTTATTGTTGTTGATTATCAATGCTAGATTAATTTCCTATTGATTGATTTAATGCTCTGTGACAAGATTAGGCCTATCTTTTATGCATGAGTTTGAAAATATTAATTCATGATTCGAGAGATGAGAATTGATGTTTAGGTCTAGTTTCAATAGGAAGATTAATTTATAAATGGTTAAGTCGAGATTCGAGAGATGAGATTTAATACCGGTAGATTAATTCTGTGATTGTAATACGTAGCGAAAGCCCTTTACAATCTGGTGAATTGATGCAATGATGATTGACTATTATTGATTGTTGGTATTGCAAGATAATTTCTTATTGGAATGTTTTAACGTTTTACAATTGCGGCTTGTAAAAGTATAACAATATTGAATTGATGAATCGAGCAGATGTTAATTTGATATTAAAGGCTATTTTCAATAAGAACTTAGATCTAGTAAATTGCGAGAGCCTGTTAGATCTATGTTGATTAATAAATTGCGAGAGCCTGTTAATCATGTTATTTATGCAATGTCAATGATTGATTACTATGTTTTACCCTGGAGTATTATTTATTGGTGAACCTATGCCCTAGATCCTTTTATATATTGCTTTTTCCCACATTCCTTTTCCTTGTAGTTTAGTTTCATACTCAAATATAAATATTGGTTACTTAGATAATTTAGATTATAATAATTAATTAGGAGTAAAAAGACTTGTTTCCCTGTGGAGATCGACCCTACTTCCCTATCTACTTTAGTTAGAGGATTTTGGTATTTACTTTTGATTAGGGGATACGACTTTACCCTGTCAAAAGGATTGCAGATATCACTTCCCATATGGTCCTCATTGATGTGAAACACCCCCCAAGGGGGATGCATTATTATTAGGTTTAGGCGTGGGAATTCTCTCATCGTCTACTAAATCTTGTATTTTGTGCTTTAAGACATAGCAACGTTCAGTATCATGTTCAACGCCTCTATGATAAGCACAATAAGAATTACCATCCCATTGAGGAAATCTTCTTTCTGGTGGAGTGGGTGGTGTTGGCCCTGTTGGTGCAGGTAAGCCTTTTTCATTTAATTTTTCTAACAATTCTTTAAAGCTTACAGGAAATAGAGTAAATTTTCTTTCTTTTGTCCATCTTTTCTAGGATCATCATATCGATTTGAGTTATTATATTGCGTGGTAGTCGCAAATACATCAATAAAGGATGATGCATTATCATTCCCCTTCTTGTAGTTATTCTTAGGTTGATGATGATGATGAGGTTTGTTTGATTTTTCTTTAGCATGATCATCTTCAATCCTAGTAGCCACAGAATAGACCTTTTGAAAAGTGTCTAAACCAAGGTAACGTAGATGTTTGTTGTACTTTTCATGACAGTTGTCAATGAACTTTTGTACTAACTCGAGTTCAGGCGGCCTTTGGGCAAGGTGGGCCGCCTTTTCTCGCCATCTACCATAGAAAGTAAGGAAACCTTCATCGTCGCCTTGCTTAAGCATCTCGAGTTCACTTAAAGTTGACTTAAACTCTACGTTATTCTCATATTGGGAAATGAAAGCCAAAACTACATCTTCCCATGTTGCCTTGAATTTTGGATCTAGCCTATAGTACCACACTCTCGCGGTTGGGTCTAGGGATAAAGGGAAAGTCAAAGCATAAAGATTAGGATCAACTCCCTTTAATGCCATGGTGCCTGTAAAACACATTAAATGATTTTGTGGATTATTGGTCACCTTAAATATTGGCAATTCCGTAACTACGAACTTTTCCGGTAAAGCAAGTCTTGCGAGAGGAGCAAACTTTTCTCGCCATATAGTCACATAATCACATAAGCATGCCATAAGTCAAGATTCAGGCAATTGGTTTTTACTTTTGTGCAAAAGGAAGATATTATGCGTTAAAGTCTCGCTTTTTAACTAGAGATTATCCAATTTAATTCTCGTTACAACCCATAGGCAACCTAGTGTTGGAAACCTTGGATCATAACTACAAACTAATCATGTAACCTCTAAGTCCCCATTGGAGTCGCCACTGTAAAGAGGGGGTTCCCATCGTAAGGGGTCCTCTCCTTAAATGCCCATGGCCCTTTAAAAGCCTAGGACTTTACACTTGTTAGGGTGTAGTAGGATTTGAATTCCTGACTGTTTGGGGGACCTCGAATTAGAATTGATTCTATCGTTACGTTTTTTTGTAAGAAACAAGTAGGGAGTTGCCAATGAGTTTTAGGAAACTCATAAACCTCGTTCATGCCTTTTTTCCATAAGGATTTCATGGAAAAATTAGCACGAATCATAAGTTTACCCATGCCCAAATTGGTCTATAAACCAGAAATGAGTTCGGGAGCGAGGGTACTAAAATAACGATCCCTTTAGAGGGGAATCGTTATACTAGCCCTAGTGCGGCCTCTACTAGCTCATCCATATTTACAATTTCATCACCAGACAATATATGCAACGCGATACCTAAAACTATGTTAGTTGATTTTATTTACACATACCAATTCACGTAGGAATTACATCGTAATGTCGTTATTCTTTATTTAATCAAATTCGTGAAAAAGACAAGAAAATAAACAATATTCACCTTGGCTTAAGTGATCAACCAACAATTATTTAATTCAATTCTAATCTTTATTTAACGCAAGATACTAAATGGAATGGATTAATTAATTATTTTAAAGGTGATCAAACAACACTAATTAATTAATTAGGGTTCTTTTAAACAAGAAAATAAATGAGATTTAACTAAGTGCTCGGGAATTTACCACTTCTCTTTGCTAGATCTATGTTTAGAATACTTATGGACTCCTTCTTGTTGGGAAACCTCCACCATAATAACAAAATATCAAAAGTGGTGAGTGTTTAGGATAAAAGGGGCTAGGTTGCACAAGTTCACAAGTATTTCGCCAGAGTTTTAGGTTCTTTTCTGTCTGTTTAAGCCTCGGTTTAAGCTCTTATTTATAGGGAATGATTAGTTTTAGGGTTACGAGTATTCTGCCGCAGCAGGTGTCGCGCGCAACAGGATGAGTTGCGCGCGCCATCCCAGGGCAAGTGATTAGGTTGCGCTGTTATGGGCAGCGCAATTAATTGTCTTGCGCGCGGATTTTTGGTAGATTTGATTTTATATTTTTTGTATAATTCTTAATCTTTCGCAGCGCAACTTTGGAGGTTGCGCTGGGTGTCGCGCACAACTAAATTAGTTTCACTGTTTGAGATGTGCTCGGCTTTTTCTGCGGCAGCATTAAAATTTAACCTAGGAGCTCCTAAATCCATTATTATTGGGCTTTAAGCACGGGCTTAAGCCTAAGTATGATCGGGTTTAGTTAATTAGACCTTTGTTTTGGCTTTTATCTATAATTCGGGCTAGTCTTTTGTGTTTTGTGGCTTAACCAGTTCTCCATATGTATTCTTCACTTTGATCCAACACGAAGATGGTTTTATTTATCGTCATTGCACTTCATGTTGAGACAGGAGGCCAAAAGTAGATGTCTACACTACCATTATTTTAGGGATGTTGAACCCACATTCTTCATGTTTAGAAACTGATCTTTATGATGGGTTCAAAAATCCCAGAATGATAGTTATCGAAGCACCCACGCATGAACGCACCAAGGAGAAAAGCATGAGGGGCATTAGTGGCACGGGCACGGCTAGCCCGTATGCGTCCGCGCGCGACGTTGGCGCGGGCGCGCTGCTAGGTCGTGCGGTCGCCCCCCATTCGTGCCTTATCTTTTCTTTCTTCTTTCTTTTCCCTCATTTCCCCTTCACCTTTATTTCTCATGCACTCTTCAACCTTCACCCTCATCTAGGCTGCACCGCACATATCCTTACTCACTTTCATCAATTTTAACTCAAATTCCTCCAAATTTCCATTAAAATTAATCAAATTCATTTACATTTCTTCCATCTTTAACAAAATTCATACTACCTTTCATCCATAACAACCATTATTCTCTCTCCTCCATTGTTGAAGCTAATTTAGAAATTTTCATGTGGGTGGAAATTGGTGGCTAAATCTTTCTCTAACTTGCTTCTTGTATGGTATAATCATATTCTCTTACTCTTAATTGTTTTATTATACCATATAATTGCATGTTTTAGGTAGTTCATGGGTATGAATAGTAGTAGTATGTATTTTGGTGAATTTGATGTTTGAAATTAGATTTTGGTTGGTTGTTTGTGATGTATGATGATTGATTATTGCTTACATTGTGTTGTTTGTTTTTTGTGTATCTAGATTGATCGTAATTCTTGAGAATTGTTGAGGTCGAATTTTTGATAGTGCTATATTGATAATGTTGAGTTTTGGTTCTTGGTTCCTTTGTGCTTGGTATATGGTTTGAATGCATTTGTTGGCTTGAATTGGTGGTAATTGTGTACATTTGGGATTGCTCGATTTTGGTAGTGAGTTTTGCTTGTCGGTATTGGTAAAGGAGTTTGATTGAGGCACTCTAAATTGTTGGTTTGAGTTTCTTGTGGTGATTGTGGTGTATTGAGTTACTATCTTTGAGAATTCATCATGTTTAAACACATCAAAAACCTCCTCAAGAAACGAAAAACCAATGTCACTATTGAAGAACCCGCTCCTTATCCCTCTACCTCACAACCTCGTCAACCTACCCCTATCCCCAAACTACGAATTACCGACCCCCATTCAAAAAGCTAGATACACCAAACTCAAAGAAAATCGTTCCCTTTAACCTTCCCGACACTACTTTCAAGCGGACATTATTAAGTTGGAAATTGATGAAGATTTAAGGGAATTGCTTAACAACCTTCGTATGGGATCTTTCGTGAGCCGGAGCTTCCGTACCTATGTTCAACACTTTTGTCAGCTGTTTCCAAGGATTGCAAGATAGGGATTCCGGCGAGATCCCTTATGGGAGCATGGTCACTAGGCTAGGGACCAACATTAAGCTCGGACACTATTTGCCATCTTACACTCCAGTAGGGGATGTTGATTCTCTCTACCTCGACGTCCGGCAATTGAAGCAAATCCAGCTCTTAGCAAAGAATGATGACGACGAGGTGTTTGATTGGCTAGAGGATAACGCACATTGGTGTTATCTCCCTAACCCCTCCTTGACTTCCCTCCACCGCGAGAATGTTGCGAACATTTGGCATGTCTCCAGGAGTCAATGCCCTCCCTACTATGATGATGATGAGGAGATAGGTGAAGAAGAGGAAGTAGAGCCGCAACAACAACAACAACAACAACAACAACAACAACAACAACAACAACAACAACAACAACAACAACAACAACAAAATCAACAACAACAATAGCAACATCATCATCAACAACAACAACAACATCAACAGCAACATCACCAATTTATTAACTCCGACTTGGATGCCCTTAGTGCTCAAATGAAGGGATTTCAAATCTGGTTGGAGGGCATGTATGATCAAGATTTTGAGGCCCTCTATTCTCATATGAGAGGGTTTTCGGAGATACAACAAGGTATATTTCTGCAACAACAACATTTGTATGATGCGGATGTAAACCAGGGAGAAATCACTCCCCCGGCTAACTACCCTTACTTTCCACCCCAATACGGTCCTATACCATCTTTTGGGGGTGATGGGGTACCTACGTACCCATATTGGCAAAGACCCTCGGGGTCCAACACCGAGACTTGCTCATTCCCCGAGGAGCACAGTAACTATGATTATTGTGTTCTCGGAGGGAACGACTATAGGGTGATCCTAACTACCCTTATGTACACCCCGATCACCCACTACCGCTCGCCTTGCCCGAGCAATTCACTCCCCTTGCCCCTTGGCAACAAGATAACTTTAGGGGGCATCATGGTTAGCCACCCAGTTACACCGGGGGATGGGATCCTTATGGTTTGATAAGCCTTCTTATCATGGGTTGAGAGAAGCATTTTAGGGTGTGTTTTGATGCTTTATATGTACTTTTGTTAGCTTTTGTGAGTTTTGGGCTGTGATCTCACTTATGTGCAAAAGGCGGGATTTATGAGTATAAGTGAGTGAGTGAGCTCGGGAACCAATGAAGAGTTATGTAAGAAGGATGGACCTTGGCTCGTGATTTGAGAGTTGTGATGGAGCATGGAAGAGCAAGGAAGAAAGCTTGAGGAAAAGGTGAAGCAAAGCAAGAAGAAGAAGCAAGGAAAGAAGACGAAAACAGCAGGAACCGCTGCCAGGGCCGCTGGCAGCTGGCCAGAGCCGCTGGCAGCGGGTATACCAGAGTGAGGGGCTGCCAGAGCAGCTGCCAGCGGGTCCAGAGCAGCTGGCAGCGGCTCTGGCAGAAATTCGGGCTGTTTTGGTTAATTTTCAGCAATTTGGCTTTGTTTTGGCTCGTGTTTTGGATATTATTTTATTATTTTTATTGTGTTCTGTTATTAAAATATAGAAACATATAAATAGCTTAGTTTTAATTAAGTTTTAGAGGAGAAAAGGAGAATTAAGTTTTGAGAAAAAAAAGCTTTCTAGGGTTTTCTTGGAATTTTCAGAATTCTTTGTTTTGGAATTAGAATCCATGGAAGCTTAATCTTCCGGATTCTTGGTTAAAGATTGAAGCTTTTGGCTACGAATTGTGAGATCTTTCTTCTCTTAATATCTATTGAATATATATTGTTCCTTGAATTAATTTCATGATTTGCTTTAATCAATTGCTAGGTTAGAATTATTGGATTCGCTTGCATCTAATTAATCTTTCCAAAGTAGCAACTTTAGGTTATTGATGCATGCTTTTGGTTGATAACTTGAAGAGGGAATAATATTATTGAAGAAATTAGACCGCTTGTGTTAATTTATTCAATCCTTGTTGATTTCTCCGTTTATTTTCTTCTTGTGGATAATTTAGAGCGCTTGTCTTGAATTGTGCATTGGAAAGGGTTAGAAAGGAGCGCTTTGCTATTTCTAACTATTTATGAGAATTTAGAATATAGGAATTCTACAACAAGGTGTTCAATAGAGCTTGATTGAGGAGACTTCTATGATCAATTTGTATGTTCATTAGTGGATTTCGCATAACCAAGACCGTTCTTCTCATTGATTACCTATTCATTACGTTCGTTGTTCTTACTTAGTTCATTTATCATCATTGCTCGTGAAAACCCCTCTCGTTACTTAGGTTACTACCGTCCTAGAGTATTTCCACTTAGGTTTCCAGTTATTAGTCCCTTTTTCCCTGTGGATTCGAACTCGACTTCCCTAACTACGTTTATTTGCAGTTAGCTTAGTTGTGATATTTTTGGTTGCATACGACTGAGGCACACCAAATTTTGGCGCCGTTGCCGGGGAACTTAGGCGTTACCGTTTAATTGTTTATCTTAGTAGAATTTATTTTAGGATTGTTCTTAGCTATTTAATTGTTTATTTTAGTAGAATTTATTTATTTTAGGCATGATGAGCATCTTCTCTGAGTTTGTTGAGCATTTCATGGAGGTATTTATGGATGATTTCACTGTGTATGGTGATTCTTTTGATAAATGCTTGCATCACTTATCTATGGTCCTCAAAAGATGTATTGACTCTAACCTTGTCTTGAATTCTGAGAAATGTCATTTTATGGTCCAACAGGGCATTGTGTTAGGTCATGTAGTTTCTTCTAGAGGTATTGAGGTTGATAAGGCTAAGATTGACACTATTCAGTCTCTCCCTTATCCTACTAATGTGCGTGAAGTGCGTTCTTTTCTTGGCCATGCAGGTTTCTATCGTAGGTTCATTGAGGGATTCTCAAAGCTTGCAAATGCTATGTGCAAATTGCTGCAGAAAGATGTGAAATTCCACTTTGATGATGATTGCAAGAAGGCTTTCGACGAATTGAAGGCTAAGCTCATTTCTGCCCCTATCATTCAAGCCCCAGATTGGTCTCGACCATTTGAGATAATGTGTGATGCGAGTGATTATGCAGTTGGAGCTGTTTTAGGCCAGAAAGTAGGGAGGGCATCTCATGTGATCTATTATGCCTCAATGACCCTCAATTCAGCCCAACGAAACTACACTACCACAGAAAAAGAGTTGTTAGCTGTAGTATTTGCTCTAGAAAAGTTTCGATCTTATTTGCTTGGTACTAAAGTAATTGTTTTCACTGATCATGCAGCTCTTCGCCACTTGATGACGAAGAAAGAGGCCAAACCAAGACTAATAAGATGGATTCTGCTCTTATGTGAGTTTGAGTTAGAAATCAAGGACAAGATAGGCGCGGAAAATCTAGTTGCTGATCATTTGAGTCGTTTGACCCATATTGTTGATCAACCATCATTTCAATATCAAATCCTAGGAGAATTTCCGGATGAATCTCTATTTGCTCTTAAGGATTTGCGCCCTTGGTTTGCTAACATTGTGAATTTTCTGGTTTCTCAACAGTTTCCTCCAGGTTTCACAAAGTCTCAAAAGGACAAGCTTCGAACTGATGCGAAGTACTATGCATGGGATGATCCATACTTGTGGAAGTTCTGCTCCGATCAAATCATTCGCAGATGCATTCCCGAAAATGAGGTGATCCCCATTCTCACCTTCTGTCATTCTCATGCTTGTGGAGGACACTTTGGAGCCAAACGCACAGCAAGGAAGGTTCTCGACTGTGGTTTTTACTGGCCAAGTTTGTTTCGAGATTCCTATGGATTTTGTAAATCCTGTGATAATTGCCAGAGAGTAGGTAACATTTCCCAGAAAAGTGAAATGCCCCAATCCTCTCTTCTATATTGTGAAATATTCGATGTTTGGGGTATAGATTTCATGGGACCATTCCCTATTTCTTACGGTTTTACTTATATACTTCTTGCTTGTGATTATGTGTCGAAGTGGGTGGAAGCAATACCCACTAGGACTGATGACTCTAAAGTGGTTTCAGGTTTTATCAAAGCTTACATATTTTCTAGGTTTGGAATCCCAAGGGCGTTGATAAGTGACCGTGGAACACACTTTTGCAACCGTACAGTGAGTGCTTTGTTGAGGAAGTACTCTGTTCACCACAAAATCTCCACGGCTTATCACCCACAAACCAATGGGCAAGCCGAGGTGTCCAATAGAGAGGTGAAGTCAATTCTGCAGAAAACGGTGAATCCGGATAGGAAGGATTGGAGTTTGAGGTTGGAGGATGCTCTATGGGCGTACCGCACCGCATATAAAACACCTATCGGGATGTCCCCTTACCGCCTTGTCTTCGGAAAACCGTGCCATCTACCGGTTGAGCTTGAGCATAAAGCATATTGGGCGGTTAAGTCATTCAACATGCAAATGGATGAAGCAGGTGAACATCGGAAATTGCAACTCCAAGAACTAGAGGAGATCCGGCTTGAGTCCTATGAGAATGCAGATATTTATAAAGCAAAGACCAAGCTATGGCATGATCGAATGATCACGCGGAAGGAGTTTAAAGTCGGTGACAAAGTACTCCTATATCAATCCCGACTTAGATTATTTCCGGGAAAACTTCGGTCCCGTTGGGAGGGCCCTTTTCAAGTGGTGAATGTATATCCGCATGGAGCAGTTGAAATTCAAAGCCTCGAGACCGATAAGATTTTCAAAGTCAATGGCCAAAGGCTCAAACCCTACTTCGAGGGTTTCAAAACCGAGAACGTGGAGTGCATCGATCTCTACGAGCCATCAATGGAGTAGCGAAGTGGGATGAGCCGTGTCGAGCCAACGACGTAAAACAAAGGCGCTAATCGGGAGGCAACCCGATCGAAAACTCTTCCCCATTACTTTTCGTAGTTTAGTTTTTTTTTTTTTTTTGTGTGATGTGAAGAGTGTTTTTATTGTTTTTGTGTAGGTGGAGGCCTTGGGAGCAATTTTTATGCGCGAAACGCAGCAAAAACAGAGCAAAACAGAAACAAAGGGGCCTTCCCTGCAGAAGCCGCTGGCAGCTGCTCTGCAGCCGCTACCAGCGGGTCTTCTTGCAACCCAAACCCCTTTGTTTCTGTCCCAGCCGCTGGTAGCTGCTCCTGAGCCGCTGCAAGCGGGCCCCCCTCTACGTTTTGTTAAAAAAAAAAAAAAAAAAAAAAAAAAAAAAAAGTCACCAAAATCTGCCAGAGCCGCTGGCAGCGGGCCTCAAGCCGCTACCAGCGGCTCCTACAGCTCTCCCCGATTTTTTTTTTTTCCCCTTATTTCCCCTTTTCCAACTCCAACTTCATTATCCCCCAATTCACATAAACCCTTACTCCTTTTCTTCTCCTTCTCTCTACTCATTCATTCCCCTACTCCAATTATACCAAATTCCTTACCAATTTCCCTTTCCCAAATCTTCATCTTTCATCAAATTCTCAATTCCCATCACAATTTCACCTAAGGTTTACCATTTTTCTTGATTTCAATTGTGAAATTGAGTTGGTTGTGTGGAATTGCAAGCTTAATTTATTTTCATTGAAGGTGAAGGTGAAGGTGCAAGTGAACATATTCCTTTTTATAGCCATGGGTAGAGACAACAAGAGGTCTAAAGAATCATCTCCATCAAGACCCTCAAGGGGCAAGAGGCAAGGGGCTTCTTCAAGTCAAGGGGAGGCACCTCCATTGCCTCAAGGGGATGGTTTCATGGGTGTTCGGTTGCATTCCAAGGAGAAGGGCGTATGGACTAAGCTTCAACAACCCCGACGAACGGTGCAATGCACCAAGTTCTTTGACTTAGAAGCTCTACAAGAGCTAGAGATGGAGGAAGGAGTGCGGCTCTTGCTAAGGAACGTGGGTCTCGAGAATTTCATGACCAAATGCGCTCCCACCTATGTCAGGTATACATATGAATTCCTTTCAACGCTTACTAAAGGACGTGAACAAATATCCTTTAATTTGAACAATAGGAATTATGTGATGTCTTATGATGATTTGCGTATGGCATTTGGTTGGGATGCACCCCCATTGGTGAACCGTTGGGGTGATTATAGCACGTACTCGTCCCGAACATTTTGGAGGGCTATAACTGGTTGTGAAGTTGACCCTCATGGTGATCATAGCTTCAAAATCACCCACCCATGCCTTAGACTGGTGCATAGGTTTATATCGTCCACTATTCTATGCCAAGGGGAGGCCACTAAGGTCCCCAAAGTCACATTGTCGTATTTGTGGGCGATGACCCCTGAAGGTGTCGGTACGCCCAATTGGGTGGAGATTTTTGTTGATAGTTGTGTAAAGGTGAAGTCCAACTCCAGTGGCCATATTAGTATGGGTGGCATGGTCTCTTTGCTAGCCTGTTATTTGAATGTTCCACCCCCTGAGGATCTTGTGCCAGTAGACTCGACATACTTGACATATAACATCATGACTCTGGTCAAGATCGGTTTATTATCGCGTTCCCCCGTCGCCGGTAGTTATTTCTGGCGATACGGACCGCAGGGTTTGAACTATTTGAGACTTCCTCGTCCCGAGGGACGAGCATTACCTTTTGGCCCTACTGCTGCAGACTTTTTCCTTCCGCCCGACCCGGATGTTGCTCCTTATTTGGGAGATGCTGAAATCATAGTTGAGAACATGGGAGAGGAGAATCCCGATGTTCATATGGGCGGAGAGTTTGTTGATGAGGAAGGGGGTGAGGATGCTGCTGGAGTGCAGCACGATGATTGGCCTCGATGGAGGGCTGATGTGGATGATAGACTAGAGGAGGTGTGCGATGGGATGCACGAGCTGCTTGCATATCAAAGAAGCATGAGTCGGTTTTACACCACTCAGTATCCGCAGTATGAGCCTCCAACTGAGGCGTTCATGGATCATTTGGCATCCCGTGCTTTGCGTCGTTCCGAGAGGCGTGCTTCTCGGGGCGATGCCGGCTCTTCTGGCTCTGGAGGTCCCTCTCATTGAGATGGTAACGATTTTCTTCCTTTTCCCTTACTTTTGGTTTCATTGTAGTTGTTCTTGCATCGAGGACAATGCTTCATTCAAGTAGGGGGGGGAAGAAATTCTTGCATATATTCTTTGAATTTTGTATAGTTATTTTGATTTCATGTTTTGTATAACTATCTTAATTGTGGTTCAATGAAGCAAGCTTGAAAAAAAAAAACAGAAAAAAGTAAAAAAAAAAAAAAAAAGAAAGAAAGAAAAAAAGAAAAAGAAACCCGCTAAGTCGAAAACCTGAAAAGGCGGCTTAGGCAAAAATGGGGGCCCGGTTAGGTTGAAAACCCGAAAGGGCGACCTAAGAAAAAAAGTGGCTAATGAGTGGGTGAGAAAGTGAGATTTGGAAAAAGATGAGAGGCTAGGATGAAAACCCGAAAGGGCTCCTAGGCAAAATGAGAGAAAAAAGAGAGAAATGTTCATGAATTTGATTTTTCAAGGAAATTTCGCATCTATTTGCCGGAGTCGGTGTCATAAGGGGAGGAGATATAAGGAGGTGTCGGGGTAGGTTTCATCTTGGTGATTTTGGGAGATAGTTGAGATTTTGGGGGAATTTGTTGATCATCTTAGGAATTTGAGAGCATGAGTTGTTTGTTTTCACTCTTGAATGTGGAAGTGTTTTTATGAGATTTTTGGTTAAGTTGAGTTTTTGTTTGCCCAATTTTATCAAAAATTTCATTTCTGTAGGCGGTTGAGAATATTCATACTCATGGCTATGCGTTATCGTTCCAAGTTGATTTTGGGGATGAATTGATAAATAAGAAAAAAGGGAGATTCAAAGTGTGAAGTATGGGGGAGTGTGATTGTGATTGGTTGATAAGTACTAGGATGTTTTATTGAGTTTGAGTGCATAGAGCTAGTTTGATTCCACCATCTTCTGTTTTGAACCTTAGTGAGGAGGATGTGTTTTATTCTCTAAGTTTACTCGAGGGCGAGTAAAGGTTCAAGCATGGGGGAATTTGATAAGCCTTCTTATCATGGGTTGAGAGAAGCATTTTAGGGTGTGTTTTGATGCTTTATATGTACTTTTGTTAGCTTTTGTGAGTTTTGGGCTGTGATCTCACTTATGTGCAAAAGGCGGGATTTATGAGTATAAGTGAGTGAGTGAGCTCGGGAACCAATGAAGAGTTATGTAAGAAGGATGGACCTTGGCTCGTGATTTGAGAGTTGTGATGGAGCATGGAAGAGCAAGGAAGAAAGCTTGAGGAAAAGGTGAAGCAAAGCAAGAAGAAGAAGCAAGGAAAGAAGGCGAAAACAGCAGGAACCGCTGCCAGGGCCGCTGGCAGCTGGCCAGAGCCGCTGGCAGCGGGTATACCAGAGTGAGGGGCTGCCAGAGCAGCTGCCAGCGGGTCCAGAGCAGCTGGCAGCGGCTCTGGCAGAAATTCGGGCTGTTTTGGTTAATTTTCAGCAATTTGGCTTTGTTTTGGCTCGTGTTTTGGATATTATTTTATTATTTTTATTGTGTTCTGTTATTAAAATATAGAAACATATAAATAGCTTAGTTTTAATTAAGTTTTAGAGGAGAAAAGGAGAATTAAGTTTTGAGAAAAAAAAGCTTTCTAGGGTTTTCTTGGAATTTTCAGAATTCTTTGTTTTGGAATTAGAATCCATGGAAGCTTAATCTTCCGGATTCTTGGTTAAAGATTGAAGCTTTTGGCTACGAATTGTGAGATCTTTCTTCTCTTAATATCTATTGAATATATATTGTTCCTTGAATTAATTTCATGATTTGCTTTAATCAATTGCTAGGTTAGAATTATTGGATTCGCTTGCATCTAATTAATCTTTCCAAAGTAGCAACTTTAGGTTATTGATGCATGCTTTTGGTTGATAACTTGAAGAGGGAATAATATTATTGAAGAAATTAGACCGCTTGTGTTAATTTATTCAATCCTTGTTGATTTCTCCGTTTATTTTCTTCTTGTGGATAATTTAGAGCGCTTGTCTTGAATTGTGCATTGGAAAGGGTTAGAAAGGAGCGCTTTGCTATTTCTAACTATTTATGAGAATTTAGAATATAGGAATTCTACAACAAGGTGTTCAATAGAGCTTGATTGAGGAGACTTCTATGATCAATTTGTATGTTCATTAGTGGATTTCGCATAACCAAGACCGTTCTTCTCATTGATTACCTATTCATTACGTTCGTTGTTCTTACTTAGTTCATTTATCATCATTGCTCGTGAAAACCCCTCTCGTTACTTAGGTTACTACCGTCCTAGAGTATTTCCACTTAGGTTTCCAGTTATTAGTCCCTTTTTCCCTGTGGATTCGAACTCGACTTCCCTAACTACGTTTATTTGCAGTTAGCTTAGTTGTGATATTTTTGGTTGCATACGACTGAGGCACACCATAGTTCCCCATCCGGGTTTTCCTATGATGGGGATAACAATGATGGCCCCAGGACGAGTGGTAGTGGTAGCTAGTTCCCTTATTTTTGTGCCATGTGCCTCCATCCCTTGTCTTATGTGTGCTTGCTTTGTATTGTTGGGATGTTGAGATGTATCTATGATTAGCTTGGGGGAACTTTTCCTTTTCTTAAGGGTTTGTCTCGGTGGCCAATTTGTTGTTGAAACTCACCTTGTTTCTTTTGCCTCTTTGTATGATGATCTCTTTCTTGATTCCTCTTTGATGATGTTTGCTCATTTTTTATCTTCTTATTATTGTGATGATGATTCGTGAATTGCTCCCTAGAATCCAAAACCCTTAGATCCAAATCCCATGAATCCAAACCCTTGAATCCAAATTTTGTAGTTTAGTACTTTGTTGATTAGTTAGATGTTTGGTTCTTTAGTTCTTATTTTCTTATTTTTTCTTTCTTGATAGTTTAGTTTCCCTTATTTTTGCTTATTAGTTTCTTTCCTTTTCGTTTTCTTTTCTTTTCTTTTGTTTTGGAGTTACGAACTGTTTTCTTTGTCCATGGTTGTCTTTTCCATTTTTGTTCTCATATAGCTTTGATGATGATGCTTTGTTTCTTGGAGCTTCATGAGGTGGTTGATTCTTCACTTTACTATTTTACCATTGCTCGGAAGCCGGTGAGATCTTTCTTATTTTTCCTTATTCTCTTTTATTTTCTTGAATGCATAGTTTAGGATTAGATTTAGGAAAAGTTGAATGGTTCGAGGATGGATGCTTTTAACACCTAGTGTGTTTGGGATCATTGGCGATGTTGTCATTTGATCACTTGTTTTTCGATTGGGAATTACATGTTTTACTTGCATATTCGTTCCATTCTTTATTTTCCTTCTTTTCCTTTATCTATGTTTTTCTTTTCTCCTTTCTTATCTTTTATTTTTCTTTCTTCTTGTTTTTGGTTTTTCGTATGTTTTTAGGCTTTATTTGTCACTTTTTGTTTTTCTTTTGAATTGGACTATATACAACCGATTTTTGGTTTTGAATGAATATCTTCCTAAATGGTATGGGTATGCACGATTTGAGAATATGCTTTTTTTACTCTAGGATAGGTGTATGTTAAGGTAGCATGTTCTAGAACTAGGAGGGTCATGAAACCAGATTCTACTTGTTTGTGGCTTGTTGATAGTTGCTTCCTATGGTCGATTTGACACCTATAGTGAGTTTTTGCTACATCCATGTAAGGTTCATTTTTTTTCAAGCCTTCTACATATTTTGCATGAGTGGCATGGATCCTAGACTATTGCAGACCTAATCTTGAATCTTGACTCATTATTCTCAAACACGAGACCGAACCATCTAGGGAGGACAAAGGCATCTTTTCGGGGTGGTAATTTTTCTTTTTCTAGGTTTAATTTTCATATTTTATTTCTTTGGGTTTAAATTTCCCTTCTTGCTAACCATTTGAGCCTTTTCCCTTCTTTTCAAGCCACATCTTTAGAATTTTGAGGCTTTTGTTTCTTTTTGTTCCATTTTTTGTTTTTATGAAGCAAATGGTCATGTTTTTTGAGTTTGTGGTTTAAAACTATGGATATTGGTTCTTTTTGTAAGCAAGCTTGTGTTTTGTGAATATTTCGTGAATAATGGAAAATGATTAATGGAAAAATCCGTCCTAAGTGTAAAAAAGGAAAGGACTTAATAAATGAAAATTTGTAAAAGACGTACTAAGTTAAAGAGGCATGGACATTTACTTTGAAAATTTTGAAAACAAACAATGAAAAAGAATTGAAAATAAGAAAAATCAAAAATATTTTGATGTGATTCTTTTCCCCTTTTCAAGCATTGAGGACAATGCTTCCTTTAAGCTTGGGGAGAAGCGTTTACGCTTTTTGTATATATGATTGTGGTTATGGCTTTGAATAAGCTTGGGGGAGTTAGTTTGTTTTTGTTTGGCAATTGCTTGGTTGTGAGGAGAAGGTTTGATCACCCTTTACTTCACTAATTAGGAATACCGCCAAATTTTAAAAATTTAGCCTACCCTTAACCTTTTTTTCCCTTACGTTACAACCATTGGGAAAGACCTTTTGACCTAAAGGTTCAGTCAAATTTCGAGGGAGGGCATTATGAATTAAAGCCTAAAGAGAGGATATGCATAGTCAAGATGTCGTGTAGTCCATAAGTGTTTCTTTTTCGGCTCCTTCGAGGAGCTATTGAGATGCTCATTAGAGGGTGATTTGAGACTATAGGAAGAATGCGGTAAGATCGAACGGGATGAAGGTGAATTGTGATAATTATTTCTCTATGCTTATCATACTTTATGTTTCAATCAACCTCGGATATCTTGAAACGTGCATATCCCTATTGCTTAAGAATGACGTTTATTCATTTGAAATGTGGTCATTTTGTAAAGTCCAATTCGTAAAGGTTTCAATTTTGTTTTTTTTTCTTTTGCTTTCCTTTTTGTGGTTTGCCTCATGTATGTTGGTGGAGAGTTATAGGTTAAGCTCTTAGGAAACCTTTACGAGACCTCACTCTTCCTCATAGGCGACTTTGGGGTTTAAAGGGCTTGTTGTAGCTAAAAACAATCGTGATTCCTACGTTAGTGATTCTTAGTGAATATTCCCGTCTTATGTCTTTCTTTTTCTTTTTGAATAAGTCTTTCATCCTTATTCTTTCTTGCTTTGTTTTGCTCGAGGACGAGCAAAAGTTAAGCTTGGGGGAATTTGATGAGTGTCATTTATGGCACTCATTTGGTTCTTTTTAGGGTTAATTTCATGCTATTCTATAGCTCTTTTACTTAGCTTTTCGTTAATTTTCTTCTTTATTTCTTTTAGTTTGCATTTTCTTCGTTAGATTTCTTTCTTTATGCATTTCTTGGTTTATTTTTTTATTTTCTCATTTATTTGCTTGTTTTCCTTTATTTTTCAGGTTAAGGTCGTTATCTAAGTTTCCCGAGGCCTCTTCCCAAGTTTGGCATTGATTAGGATGTTTAATGTTCTCCATTTGAAGCTCAAGCATGGAGAAGTGCAAGTTCCTAAAGTCCTTGAGTTGTGCATTCAAGTCGTTGGGGCATGATTTCTAGTGTTGAACCTGCAAACATAGAGTTTAGAAACTGCAAGGTCCCGTGTTTATCAAGAGGATTAAGTGGAACGCACAAGGAGCATCGGCATGATAGGGAAGAAGGCTGCCCTATTCCCAATCGCGGGCGCGCGCGGCTATGGTGCAGCTGCGCGGCCTGGTGGCGCAGGCGCACCTCACTCAGGCGCGGGCGCGCCTGTTTGGGTCTTTGTTCCGTACCCAGATTTGCGCGGCCGCGCTCTCCCTTATAATTGGCCGCGCCTGTATGGGTTAATTTGGGGAAGATCTAACTAACTTCTCTTAGTTAGTTTTACTATATATAAATTTTCTTTCTATTTTTAGAGAGAGGAATTTTTTCAGAAATTAGGATAGAATTAGAATAAGAATTTCAGAAAGAGAAACTCTAGGTTGTAGAGAGAGAAGTTCTTGATTGATGATTAAAGATTGGTAATTCTAGCATTTTCTCCATTGAATTGAAGCAAGTTTGTAAGGATTTCTTTTACTTTAATGCAATCTTTAGCTTATCATTTCAATTGCTTTGTTGATTGTTCAAGTTTGAATTGAATTTGTGATTGAATTAGTTGTATTGATATGATGATGATGAAATTGTTGATTATCTTAGTTTTTATCTTGATTTCAATGGATTATGAGTAGTTCTCTTGCTAGGGGAATGGTAAAGCATGTATAAGTAATTTATTGATGCTAATTGGGGGAAATTGATGGAGTTGATGTTGTGATTAAATTGGTTGATTGATTAAGTGCATGTGTGTGATTAATTGAAGAGTAGCTAACTTTGATTGTTACACTAGAATGCATTGCAAGCTTGCATTGATACGGAAAATTGATTTGTGGCTTGCTTTTGTCGATTGAGTAGGTTTACAAGGTTACTAGTTAGAGTCTCTCGTAGTAGGCGCTAGCTTGACCTCTACGAGATTAGCTTACCTTATTCTCTTGATTGCTTAATTGATTTTCCCTCGCAACACTCGACTTAATCATCACCAATCCCAATTTTATATATCTATTCCGAGTATATGCGGATCTTAACCCTGTGCTTGATAAATTTGATTTCATTTTGATTGTTTAAACTATACACACCTCACTTTATTGATTCGAAATACCTTAGCTTTGACATTAGCATTCACCTCCCATTCCTAGTGATTCGACCCTTGACTTACTCTATGCTTGGTATAGAGGTGTGTTGAGAGATTACAAATTTTGTTTTGATCAAGGGTAGATTAGTTTTCAACGACATAGTCTCTCCTTAGATCACGGAGCCGGAGGCCCGATTATGAACAAGACTGAAGAAGAGGTTGTATATATAATCAAGGATGTAGTTCGTCACTACATGGATTGGCAAGAGGGAGAGAGAGAGTCCGTAAGAAAGAGTGGCTCAACGGTTTATTCGGTTGATCATCTTAATGCAATCAATAAATTGTATTCCCAAATCTCAAACATGGAAAAGAAGATAACATTGATTAATGCCAAGCTAGAGAGTGCCTCTTCGATTTCACCAAGTCTTCCCTCCCACATGAAAGGGAGAGGTACACTTTCTAACTCTACTCCTCCTTCTACTTTGAGTAATATGCCAAGTGGTTGTGTCTTTTGTGATATTTGTGGGTCTTATGACCATGATTGTTCAAATTGTCCAAATGCTTTTGAGAATTGTGATGATGTTGAAAGCAATGATTGTGAACAAGTGAATTGTTTCTAATAATAACGTTGGACAAAGATTTGATGGTCCAAGGAATTTTGGGAATAGGAATTCTCACCAACAAGGTAATTTTGATAACTACAACAATGGTGGTTATTGGAATCAAGTAAATCAAGGTTTCCGAGGTAACTATAATAACCAAGGTTATAGTAATCAAAACCAAAGCCAAGGGTATGGAAATCAAGGCCAATCTCATGGCTTTGGTGGCCAACACCAAAATTTTGGTAACAATCAAGGCCAAGGTAATTGGAACAATCAAAATAGGGGAAATTTTCAAAACAACAATCAAAGGGGACCCCCACCCGGATTTGCTCCAAGACCTCAAGGAAATGGTGATAATTATTATACTCAGCCCCCATCTTCCAAGACTACCTTAGAGGAGATCATTGAGAACCAAACCAAGATTTTGAACACCTACATGTCGGTGAGTGATAAGAAATTCAATGAGATGATGACACACAACAAGATGCTTGAAACCCAAATTACTCAACTAGCCAACACTTTGAAAGATTGTGCTAGCCCTTCTTCACTACCCTCTCAAGGAGTTAATCCTAAGAAACCCATTTATTCTATCACCACAAGGAGTGGAAAAGTGCTTGAAGAGAGAGTTTCTAGGAATGGTGAGGAGGATGAGAGGAAGAGTGATTATGACTCAAGTGAGGAAAAAGAGAAAGATGTGTCAAAGAGTGTGAGCAAGGAGGAAGTCCTTGAGAAAAAGAAGAGTGTTAGAGAGTGCAAGAGTAAGTGAGAAAACCCGACCTTCCATATCCATAAAAGTTTATGAGGAACAAATTAGATGAACAATTTGGGAGATTTCTTGACATGTTGAAGGAGGTCCATCTTTCTATCCCTCTTACCGAAGCTATGACCCAAATTCTTAGATATTCCAAATTCCTTAAGGATATTTTGAGTGGCAAGAGAGAGTGCAATGAGGTAGATTTGGTAGAGCTTGGTGAGTGTTGTAGTGCTTTGATTCACAATGACTTACCAAAGAAGATGAAAGATCCGGGCAATTTCTCTATTCCTTGCAAGATCAAGAGTAAGTTGTTTGAAAATGCTTTGTGTGACTTAGGTGCTATTGTTAGCATTATGCCTTACTCGGTGTTCAAGAAGCTTAAGCTAGGAGAACTTCTTCCTACGAACATAACCTTGCAATTGGCCGATAGATCTATTAAGTTTCCAAAAGGAAGAGTTGAAGATGTTCCCCTAGGGATTTATGGTTTCACAATTCCCATAGTTTATTGTGCTAGAAATTGAGAAGGATGACCACATTCCTATTATTCTAGGGAGACCATTCTTAGCTACTTCGGGTGCTCTAATAGATGTTAAGGGCAGTCGTATCACTTTGAGAGTTTTTTTTTTTTTGGAAAATAAGATTTTATTACCAAAGAGAGAAAGTTACAAGTTACAAAAGCTAAGTTATAACTACCACCAGAACACCAAAAGACCATAAAGCACAAAACAGCAGCATAAAACAGCAAGGCAGACAGCAGTGCAAAGCAGTGCACAGCAACACACAGCAGAGCAGCAGAGGCACAGAACAGCAACAAGCACTGCAGACCAGCAACAACAACAAGCAGCAAGCACAGCAACCAGCAGCAGATTGCAACAGCCAGCAAACAACACAGCAGGACAGCACAACAGGCAGCAGCAGAAGCAGACCAGCAACAAAAGATCAGCAACACCTGCAGCAGACTGCAGCAGACAGACAGCACAGCAGGCAGCAGACTGCACCAGACAGCAAACCACAGCAGGCAGCAGAACACAGTATACAGCAGCAGATCAGCAACAGCAGTAACCAAACAACAGCAAAGAAACAGCAGCAGCAGACTGCATCAACAACAGCAGCAACACACCAACAGCACAGCAACACAAACCGCAGGCAGCAGCAACACAGAAGCACAACAAAGCACAGAAAAAGCCTGCAGAAAAGGAAACCAATACAAAAAGAAACAACGGGAAACCCAGTATCAGAACCCAAACAAAGGAAACCAGAACAAAAACACAAAGAGCCCGAGACAAGCCCTAAACGATCAAATATTTGCTTCCCGCCGGGATTCTACAAACTGAGTGAAAGACAATATCCCGAACAAGAGCATCAACTGATTTGCAACAACCAGTAAAGAGAACTGCATTCCTTTGAATCCAAATACCATAAACCGTTTCAGTGAAGGCCACCTGGATCACTTTATTCTTCAATCTGGAACTTCTGCAGATTTTCTTCATCCAATCAATCTCATCACTAAACTGCTGAACAGGCTTGGAAACACGTAAGATCCCCAAAACCTTACTCCAAACCTTCATAGAGAAATCACAATAGAAAAGATGTTGAACACTTTCATTGCCATTCAGACAAAGGAAACACTTTGGATCACAAGAGATGTGCCATTGAAGCAACCTATCCTTAGTGACAAGCCTATTCCATAAAGTTAGCCACAATATGAAAACACTCTTGGGAGTTGCTAAGTTATGGCAAGTAACTCTCTTCCAAGGAACTTTAGGCACTTGAGGCCTAATAGCAGCATAAAGCTTCTTGATTTTCAACTTGTTGCCCTGAACGAAACCATCCCATCCCCTTGATCATTCACAATATCTCTACAACTCAAAATCTTCTTCAAGAACCAGGAGCATCTAGCAGGGGTAGGAGTGGTCCAACAATCTTTGTGCTTGAAATAGTAGATATGAACCCACTTAACCCAAAGATTATCAGCCTTGTGAGCAATATCCTTAAGTAACTTAGTGACAGCCGCTTTATTCCACTCAGGAAGAGAAAGCAGATTCCAGCCACTACAAACTTTAGGAAGACAAACATTATTCCAAGCAACCAAAGACTTCTTAGCAGGAGCAGAGGCTCCAGTCTAAAGAAAGCATCTGAACCTAGCCTCAATCTCTTTTAGAATTTTCTTCGGAAGAATAAAAATTTGAGCCCAATAAGTCTGTATACCAAACAACACACTCTTCACTTTGAGAGTTGGTAATGAAAAAGAGAGTTTTAAGCTAAAACCAATGCATGAATCCTTGTCTTTTGTGAAAGAAGTCATGAATGATAATTCCCTTTGCTTCATTGATAATGTTTGTGTGATAAATTCTTCAACTAACGGTGTTCATGAGATTTTGATGATGTGCTTGTGAAGTTTGATGCCATGAAAGTTAGTGAAGAATAAAAGCTTTCAAATGCTATGGACGAAGAGGTTATTGACATTCTACATTGGTTTGAGCTTTGCCCTCAAGAGGAGGAGGATGATTCCATGGATATAGATGGTGTGAAACTATAGGGAATATTTCAAGCATTACCCCAAACTTGAACCCCAATGTGATCATACACTAAAGTACGGTGGCGTCCAAAGAGAAAGAAGATAGAGCAAAAGAGTCGCCAACAAGTTTTTGGAACTTGTAAATCGTTCACGAGGTGAAAGTTACACCCCTTAACGATCCAGGAGATCGTTAACTCCAATAGGCCTGGAACCACGACTGGTAGTTCAGGGATGAAGGTACAAATTCAACCTTAAAGAGATTGAACCTGCCCTAATAATAGGCCTCTACTTTATTCTGATCATATTCATGTGTGCTTTCTGACTAACATGCAATCAATAGGTTGAACCGTAAACCTGTTTATCTATGTTGGTTGAATTTTAGTGCAAAAATAAATCTATTATTGGCGATCACTAGAATTATAATCATATTAACCCTAAACAAGATTATTAATTATCTTATCAAGTGTGATTACAAGTACCAATTCCCTTTAAACATGCATAAACGTATGATCAAGCAATAACAATAAATATACATCAAGCAACATCATCATAATAAATTATATATAAGTTATCTGTCAATTAACAAATAGCATGAAATAATTCGTAAATTAACAAATTACGTGAAACAATTCGTAAATTAACATCATAATCATAATTATCATAATCATGTTAAAGCATAATATTAATAGCAAGATCCTAGCATGTCATTAAGCAATAAAAATCAAAGCTTTAGCCCTAACATGATACTAACATGCTATTAGGAAGAAAATAGGAAGTATCGCAGGAATCACAATTGTCATATTTAATATTAAAATTATAGCTATTACCCTAAACATGATACTAGGAAGATCAAAACGCCCTAACATGACACTAGGAATCATAATAACGACCTAAACATGATTTCTATATCATAATATCAATAAATCAATTAAAGCACTTACTTGGCTGTGTCGTATCTCTTTTTAATAACAAAATACACACGTTAGTAACTTCAAGGAAAATAATAAATCAAATAATTAAATTAAAATAATTGAAAGAGAGATTTGGGACCAAACCTTCAGAAATTAAAACCTTTCACGTCTAGGGCGAAGGTAACTTTGAACAACGCTAAGTGTTTCTAAATCTTGTGAATGCGGAATTTTGTATGAGAAAAGCTAGGAGTGAGAGAGAATAAGCTTTAGCTTAGAGAGAGAAGAGAATTAGAAAACTAGAGAGTTGATGATAGAAAACGGAGGTTTTAGGAGGCTATTTATAGAGAAAATCAGCCGGATGTATTAGAAAAAGAATCAGAGTTTCGACGACAATAAAACACGATTGGTGCCAGACGCTGGACATTAGCGTTAGGCGCTGAAGGTTAGCATTAGGCGCCAAGCGCTAATGCTTGTCGTCAGGCGCTAATAATCAGTTTCACGCGTTTCTTAATTTTGATAAAATTTGGCCGTACAGAAGGGCAAAATCGTATTTTCCTTTAAAAACACTTCTTTTATTCTGATTAAAACTCTAAAAAGTCAACCAAAGTCAATTTATCAATGCTAATTGAATTAGGAATGAAAAGAACCTTCTCGAAGAATCTAGAAGACTAAAATCAATTCTAACTGCATTAGTAATGATAAATCCATATAAGGCCCTCCTCTAGATCATTGGGCCGCGCATAAAAATCAAACCGGGCCCAGTTTAGTAATTTGGCCATAACTTCCTCATTATTCATCGGAATTGGGCTTATAATATATCGTTGGAAAGCTCTTTTCAAGCCACATCCAACTAAACCATTATTGGACCCTTTCTATGGACCAAACCAAACTGGATTGATTTTTTTTCTTAAAATAGGTTTTTAAAACAGAGAGAAAGAAAAGAAATAAAAACTATCCGCAACACTAGACTTTCCACACTTTTACTTCATTCGATTATGATTCAACGTGAAAGGTACACATCACCGGGTTTGGTTTTGGGGTGACACAAATGGGTGTCTACAGAAACCGTCTACAAAAAGAAACAAGGTCAAGAAGAAAGCAAGAGCTTCGAGGAAGAAGAGAATGAGATTGAAGTTGAAAAATGAAAAGGTTATTTTTAAAGTGCAAGCAAGTGAAGTCTTGTCAAACAACAATGAGAGGTTGCTTAAAAATGAAGGAAAAGTTGTTCTATCTGCTACCTTGGACAAGGTGGTGTTCTTTGACCCTCCATGATTTGGAGGAAGGGTCGAGCTTAGGACCGACCATAAGCAAGCGCTTCCCGGGAGGCAACCCGGAGATTTCTAACCTTTCGAACCCCGTTCTCTTCACCTTAATTTTGCTGAACTGAAATTATTTTTACTGAATTGAAATTATTTTTGCTGAACTTAAATTATTTTTACTGAACTGAAATTAATTTTACTGAACTGAAATAGTTTTTGCTGAACTGAAATTATTTTAACTGATTTTTTATTATAATTCTTCTTTAATAAAACTGAATTTTGCTGAACTAAACTTATTTTTACTGAACTGAAATTAATTTTACTAAACTGAACTTATTTTTACTGAACTGAAATTATTTTTACTTAATATTATTTTTTAAGGTGAAGAGAACAGGACCTTCCTTTTGTTTTCTATTTTCTTAATTTTCTTTCTTTTATTTTCATTTATTTCACTTGTTTTTCTTTTGGAATTATAGGGTAATTCATGGAGATGGATTATTTTCTTTTGGAGCACGAGCATTGGATAGGAGTTTTTTTTTTTTTTTTTTTTGCGGTTTTCGTGGTGATGTACGTTCGATTTTATCGAATTTTTGAGGCAACAAGGGGTAAGAAATATTAGTGATGTAAGATAGGGAAATTGTGCTTAAGTTTCAAGAAAATTTGAACTTGGTGAGTTCATCGTGGTCTACCATTATTTTAGGGGTGTTGAACCCACATTCTTCATGTTTAGAAACTGATTGTTACGATGGGTTCAAAAATCCCGGGATGATATTAAACGATAAGCCCACAGATGAACGCACCAAAGAAGCAAAAGGCCGAGCTAGCTAGTGGCGCGGGCGCTCCAGGGGAGAACGCGGCCACGCGCGACACAAGCACGAGCACGCAGCCTAGTCGCGCGGACGCGCACCCTTGCAGATCGAGCCTTATTTTTTCTTCTTTTCCTCATTTCTTCTTCTTCCCTATCTCATTCATACGCACACTCCTCTCATATTTCTCTTGAAACCGCTCAAACCCTAACCCCATTCATTAAATTTCATAAAAAAATCAACAAATTTTCAATAAAAAATCATCAATTCTTTCCACATTTTCATCCTTTTCAACAAAAACTACACTATTTTCATCGATTACAAGCTTCAATATCTATCATCCATTGTTGAACAAATTTAGGCTTTTTCGTTTGTGAGGGAATTAGTGGCCAAAGCTTTTTCAATCTTGCATCTTTTATGGTATAAACATCCTCTTTTACTCTTAAATGCATAATTATATCATATAATTGCAAGTATTGTATTGTTGATAATTGTGAATAGTAGTAGTATGAATTTTGGTAATTTTGATGATTGATGTTGAATTTTTTTGATTATATGTGTTGTTGTTGATTGTTATTGCCTCGCATTGTGTTGTTTGATGTTTGTGTAGCTAAATTGATCGTAATTGTTGAGAATTGTTGAGGTCGGAATTTTGGTAGTGCTACATTGATATTGTTAAGCATTGGTTCTTGGTTCCTTTGCGATTGGTGTATGGTTGGAATGCATTTGTTGACTTGAATTGGTGGTGATTGTATAACTTTGGGATTGATTGATTTTGGTAGTGAGTTGTTGCTTTACGGTATTAGTAAAGGAGTTTGATTGAGGCATTATAAATTGTTGGTTGGAGTTTCTTGTGGTGATTGTGGTATATTGTGATTGGATTGTTGAGTTACTATCTTTGAGAATTCACCTGTCTAAACACATCAAAAACCTCCTCAAGAAACGAAAAACCAATGTAACCATCGAAGAACCCGCTCCTTCCCCCTCTACCTCGTCAACCTACCCCTATCCCCAAACTACAAATTACCGACCCCATTCAAAAATCTAGATACACCAAACTCAAAGAAAATCGTTCCCTTAAACCTTCCTGACACTACTTCCAAGCGGACATGATTAAGTTTGGAATTGATGAAGATTTAAGGGAATTGCTTAACAACATTCGTATGGGATCTTTCGTGAGTCGGAGCTTCTGTACCTATGTTCAACCGACTTTGGAGTTCTTGGCCACGGTTGATCTTGTGGTGGCCGAGGGTGGTTACTACCGTGTTCGGTTGATCAAAGGTTAGATAGGTCGTTAAGCTACTACCCTAATCAAATTAATCATTTATAATACCTAAACCTACACCAAACTAGTTAGTGGCAAGTAAAGGGTCGAACCACTAGGGAAGCACACTAATTCAAAATCAATACTCACTAATGCAAGAGTGAAAAGGGGATTGTTTTTGTTGGTTTTGTTGAGTAAGAACACTAAAACTACAAATAAGCAAGAAAATGATGATTAAAACCAAGGGAAAATGACGCTAAGGATACGAGGGTGTCCAATATGATTAGAAAGAGGGGAATAATGGTGATTATCATGAGACACATGCCAAAGAACACAAGAGTCTACATAAACAATTCATTCTCATACAATAGTCTAGGCAAATCAATGAAAGAGGTCTACACTAATAAGGATCATTCTCATGCATCCTATTAGTTACAATCAAATCAAGAAAATAAAGAAGAACAATCCATAAAAACTCCACTTTAATAACTCATTCTCATGCAATCATTAAAATAGAGATGATCTTAATCTAGTTCAAATCACTTTCATGCATTTAAACTAGAAAACATCAAATAGAGTGTAACAATAATCTCAAGATATTAAAAATCATGTTTTTCATCAATTTATGGCATAAGTTCAATCCAACCATCATCATTCATCCAATATCAACTCATATCTTCCACCCCCTTCCCCTAACAAAAAGATTAGCCTAGAGAAAGGAGATTAAACATAATATCAAAACTAAAAACAAACTCAAGAAACTCTAAACAAAACACAATTAAAAACAATGAAAACAATAATAACTAGATGAACTAAAAAGATTAACAAAAATAAGCAACATATAGCAAATAAATAAAACTAAAGAAAGGATTAGAGATTACTAAAGAAAGGATTAATGAAAGATGAAAACTTTAAGTCTTGGTTGATTGAAGATTAAACTTGAAAAAGTTGAATACCGTAAGGAAATTTGAGTAAAAATCTACTTTCTCTCTCTAAACTTATCTAATCTAACCCTAAGAGAGAGAGAAGCTCTCCTAAAACTAGAGAAAAAGATCAAATAATCTCCCCCCAAGTCCCGTCCAAAAACAAGCCTCGAATATAAATAGATACGCGCAAAAACGCTGAACTGGGCTTGCTGTGCACCCGCGCACGGTATCTGTGCGCCAGCGCAAGGGAGTGTGCACCCGCGCAAGGCGGCTGCGCGCCCGCGCCTTTGTGGGTGTGGGCTTGCTGGCTGAGTTGTGCGCTCACGCGCCTTGGGTGTGCGCCTGCGCAAGGGAGTGTGCGCCCGCGCACAGGTCGCACACAACCCGTGCAAATCTCTCTGCCTCGATTCTGAAATTTACATCCTTCTACGCGGAATCTGACAGGGTTGCGCGCCCCCGCACTATGGCCGCGCTCTCGCGCACATTTTGCGCTCCCTCGCACCTTGCTTCTTCGATTCTACTCTCGCGCTTACTTGTCCTCTTCTTTGCAATCCAAGACTTCAAATACCTAAGCACAAGAACCAATGGAAGCAATAAGGTAAAGGCAACAGTGAAAACACGCAATAAAGGGAAGCATTTAAGCATATACGCGATTTTATTCAAAACACATCGAGACATGTATGAACGCATTATTTGAAAAAAAAAACAACTACAAAACACCTCAAGACAAGCTAAAACAAAGCATAAACACTACCCTAAGCATGACATAAATGTCACTTATCAAACTAAAAACTTAAAATATAAACACAGAAAATAAGAGAAATTTAAATAAATTAACAAAATAAGCTAAAAACTATTAAAAACTACTAAAATACATAAAATAGAGATCATATAAGGAAAATAAGAAAAAGAGCGAAATAAAGCATAAAACTAGGGAAATTATTAGAAACTAAACTGGAAAATAAGCATAAAAATACCCTAAAAGTGACATAAAATTCACTTATCAATGGTTTCAGCTTTTCAACATTCAATTTGATCAAACCCTTAAAGAGTTCAATGCGGCCCTAGACTTCGATCCAAACTCAGATATTTTGGATCCCAAACTCTTTTTCAATGATGAATATGATCAAAATTCATGGAGGGACGACATTTCTGGGTGAAGTGACTTTGTGACCCGGTATGCCAAGATTAGTAAGGTGTACCAGCCATGTCTCCGGGTTCTCCATCGACTTTTGGGGTATTCGGTGTTTCTGAAGCAAGAGTTGGGAAAGATGAGTCAGTTGGAGCTTCAGATTCTTTGGGTGGCTACTCGTGCGGAGTACCAAGGTTGCCTAAATTTGGGGTACACTTTTTTCAAGTATTGCTAAGATTTACAAGATAGGGATTCCGGCGAGATCCGTTGTGGGAGCATGGTCACAAGGCTAGTGACTAACCTTGGGCTCGGACTATTTGTCGTCTTGCACTCCGGTGGGGGATGTTGATTCTCTCTACCTCGATGTCCGGCAACTGAAGGAAATCCAGTTCTTAGCAACGAATGATGACGACGAGGTGTCTGATTGGCTAAGGGATAAAGCGCATTAGTGCTATCTCCCTAACCCCTCCTTGACTTCTCTCCACCGCAAGAATGTGGCAAACATTTTGCATGTCTCCAAAAGTCACCGCCCTCCCTACTATGATGATGATGAGGAGATGGGTGAAGAAGAGGAAGAAGAGCCGCAACAACAACAACAACAACAACAACAACAACAACAACAACAACAACAACAACAACAACAACAACAACAACAACAATAACAACAGCAACAAACAACAACAACAACAACAACATCAAGAGCAACATCACCAATTTGCTAACTCCAACTTGGATGCCCTTAGTGCTCAAATGAAGGGCATGCAAATCCGGTTGGAGGGCATGTATGATCAAGACTTTGAGGCCCTCTATTCTGATATGAGAAGGATTTCGGAGATGCAACAATGTATGTTTCTCCAACAACAACAACATTTGTATGCTGCGGGTGTTAACCGGGGAGACTTCACTCCTCCAGTTAACTACCCTTACTTTCCACCTCAATATGGTCCTATACCATCTTTTGGGGGTGATGGGCCCACGTACCCGTATTGGCAAGGATCCCCAAGGTCCAACACCGAGACTCGCTCATTCCCTGATGAGCATGGTAACTATGATTATCGTTTTTCCGGTGGGAGCAACTTTAGGGGTGATCCTAACTACCCCTATGTACACCCCGAGCACCCACTATCGCTCGCCTTGCGAGAGCAATTCACTCCCCTTGCCCCTTGGAAACAAGATAACTTTAGGGGGCATTATGGTTGGCCCACCCGGTTACACCGGGGGATGGGATCCTTATGGTCCCCCATTCGGGTTTTCCTATGATGGGGATAACAATGATGGCACCGGGCCGAGTGGTAGTGGTAGTTAGTTCCCTCATTTTTGTTCCATGTGCCTCCATCCCTTGCCTTATGTGTGCTTGCTTTGTATTGATGGGATGATGAGATGTATCTATGATTAGGTTGGGGGAATTTTTCCTTTTCTTAGGGTTTGTCTCGGTGGCCAATTTGTTGTTGAAACTCACCTTGTTTCTTTGCCTCTTTGTATGATATTCTCTTTCTTGATTCCTCTTTTATGGTGTTTTCTCATTCTTGATCTTCTTGTTGTTGTGATGATGATGCGTAAGTTGCTCCCTAGAATCCAAACCCCTAATATCCAAATCCCATGAATCCAAACCCTTGAATCCAAATTTTGTATATTAGTACTTTGTTGATTAGTTAGATGTTTAGTTGGTTCTTTAGTTCTTATTTTCTTATTTTTGCTTTCTTGATGGTTTAGTTTTGCTTATTTTTGCTTTCTTTTTTTTTCTTCGTTTCTTTTCTTTTGTTTTGAAGTTAATAACCGTTTCTTTGTCTTCCATTTTTGTTCTCTAATGGCTTTGATGATGATGCTTTGTTTCTTGGAGCTTCATGAGGTGGTTGATTCTTCACCATACTATATTAGCATTGCTCGAAGGCTAGTGAGATCTTTCTTATTTTTCTTTATCTCTTTTATTTTCTTGGATGCATAGTTTAGGATTAGTTTTAGGAAAAGTTGAATGGTTTGAGGATGGACGCTTCTAACACCTAGAGTGTTTGGGATCATTGGTGATGTTGTCATTTGATCACTTGTTTGTTGATTGGGAATTACATGTTTAACTTGCATATACATTCCATTCTTTATTTTCCTTTATCTATGTTTTTCCTTTTCTCCTTTCTTATCTTTTATTTTTCTTTCTTCTTGTTTTTGGTGTTGGGTATGTTTTGGGGCTTTATTTGTCACTTTTTGTTAATCCTTTGAATTGGACTATATACAACCGATTTTTGCTTTTGAATGAATATCTTCCTAAATGGTATGGGTATGCACGGCTTGAAAATATGCTTGGTTGACTCTAGGATAGGTGTATGCTAAGGTAGCATGTTTTAGAACTAGGAGGATCATGAAACCGGATTCTACTTGTTTGTGGCATGTTGGTAGTTGCTTCCTATGGTCGATTTGACACCTAGAGTGGGTTTTTGCTACATCCATGTGAGGTTCATCATTTTTCAAGCCTTCTACATATATTCCATGAGTGGCATGGATCCTTGACTATTGCGGACATAATCTTGAATCTTGACTCATAGTTCTCAAACACGAGACCGGACCATCTAGAGAGGACAAAGGCATCTTTTCGGGGTGGTAATTTTTCTTTTTCTAGGTTTAATATTCTTTATTTTAGTTCATTGGGTTTACATTTTCCTTCTTGCTAACCATTTGAGCCTTTTCCCTTCTTTTCAAGCCACATCTTTAAAACTTTGAGCCTTTTGTTTCTTTTTGTTCCATTTTTGGTTTTTGTGAAGCAAATGGCCATGTTTTTGGAGTTTGTGGTATACAAGTATGGATATTGGTTCCTTTTGTAAGCAAGCTTGTGATTTGTGTATATTTCGTGAATAATAGCAAATGATTGATGGAAAAAGTCTTCCTAAGTGTAAAAAGGCAAGGACTTAATAAATGCATAATTGTAAAAGTCGTCCTAAGTTAAAGAGGCATGGACATTTGCTTTGAAAGAATTAAAAATAAAAAAAAATTAAAAAAAAAGAATTGAAAATAAGAAAAATCAAAAATATTTTGATGTGATTCTTTTCCCCTTTTCAAGAATTGGGGGAGAAGCGTTTACGCTTTTGGTATATATGATTGTGGTTATAGCTTTGAATAAGCTTGGGGGAGTTAGTTTGTTTTTGTTTGGCGATTGCTTGGTTATGAGGAGAAGGTTTGATCACCCTTTGCTTCACTAATTAGGAATAGCGCCAACTTTTAAAATTTTAGCCTACCCCTAACCCTTTTTGCCCTTACTTTACAACCATTGGGAAAGACTTTCGACTTAGAGGTTGAGTCAAATTTCGAGGGAGGGCATTATGAGTTAAAGCCTAAAGAGAGGGGATACATAGTCAAGACGCCGTGTAGCCCAAAAATGTGTTCTTTTCCGGCTCCTTTGAGGAGATATTGAGATGCTCATTAGAGGGAGATTTGAGATATAGGGAGAACGCGGTAAGATCGAACGGGATGAAGGTGAATTGTGATAATTATTTCTCTATGCTTAGCATACTCTATGTTTCAATCAACCTCGGATATCTTGAAACATGCATACCCCTATTTGCTTAAGAAAGATGTTTATTCATTTGAAATGTGGTCATTTTGTAAAGTCCAATTTGTATTGGTTTTAATTTTTTTTTTCTTTCTTTTATTTTACTTTTTGTGGTTTGCCTCATGTATGTTGGTGGAGAGTTATAGGTTAAGCTCTTAGGAAACCTTTATGAGACCTCACTCGTCCTCATAGGCGACTTTGGGGTTTAAAGGGCTTGTTATAGCTCAAAACAACCGTGATTCCTACGTTAGTGAGTCTTAGTGTATATTCCCGTCTTATGTCTTTCTTTTTCTTTTTGAATAAGTCCTTCATCCTTATTATTTCTTGCTTTGTTTTTCTCGAGGATGAGCAAAAGTCTAGCTTGGGGGAATTTGATGAGTGTCATTTATGACACTCATTTGGTTCTTTTTAGGGTGAATTCCATGTTATTCTATAGCTCTTTTACTTAGCTTTTCCTTAATTTTACTCTTTATTTCTTTTAGTTTGCATTTTCTTAGTTGGATTTCTTTCTTTATGCATTTCTTGGTTTATTTCGTTATTTTCTCTTTTATTTTCTTGTTTTCCTTTATTTTTCAGGTTAAGGTCGTTATCCAAGTTTCCCGAGGCCTCTTCCTAGTTTGGCATTAATTAGGATGTCTAATGTTCTCCATTTGAAGCTCAAGCATGGAGAAGTGCAAGTTCCTAAAGTCCTTAAGCTGTGCATTCAAGTCGTAGGGGCATGATTTCTCGTGTTAAACCCACAAATATGGAGTTTAGAAACTGCAAGGTCCCATGTTTATCAAGAGCATTAAGTGGAACGTACGAGGATTATCGGCATGATAGGGAAAAGAGTTGCCCTGTTCCCAGGCGCCGCCGCGCCGCCTGGTGGGGCGGGTGCGCCTCTATCGGGCGCGGGCGCGCCTGTATGGGTCTTTGTTCCATACCCAGATTTGCGCAGCCACGCTCTCCTGATGGTAAGCCGCGCCTGAACGAGTTTATTTGGGGACGATCTAACTAAATTCTCTTAGTTAGTTTTACTATATATAGATTTTCATTCTATTTTTAAAGAGGGGAATATTATTCAAAAATTAGAATAGAATTAGAATTAGAATTTTAGAGAGAGAAACTCTAGATTGTAGAGTGAGAAGTTCTTGATTGATGATTGAAGACTGGTAATTCTAGCATTTTCTCCATTGAATTGAAGCAAGTTTGTAAGGATTTCTTTTACTTTAATGCAATCTTTAGCTTGTCATTTCAATTGCTTTGTTGATTGTTCAAGTTTGAATTGAATTTGTGATTGAATTAGTTTTATTGATATAATGATGATGAAATTGTTGATTAGCTTAGTATTGATCTTGATTTCAATGGTTGTGAGTAGTTCTCTTGCTAGGGGAATGGTGAAGCATATATGAGTAATGGATTGATGCTAATTGGGGGAAATTGATGGAGTTGATGTTGTGATTAAATTTGTTGATTGATTAAGTGCATGTGTGTGATTAATTGAAGAGTAGCTAACTTTGATTATTACACTAGAATGCATTATAAGCTCGCATTGATACGAAAAATTGATTTGTGGCTTGCTTTTGTCGAGTGAGTAGGTTTGCAAGGTTCCTAGTTAGAGTCTCTCGTAGTTGACGCTAGCTTGACCTCTAGGAGATTAGCCTACCTTACTCTCTTGATTGCTTAATTGATTTTCCCTCGCAACACTCGACTTAGTCATCTTCTATCCCAATTAGCTATATCCATTCCGAGTATATGCGGATCCTAATCCTAGTGCTTGATAGATTTGATTTCATTTTTTATTGTTTAATTATTTAGAATATACACACCTCACTTCATTGCTTCAAAATAGCTTAGCTTTGAAATTAGCATTCACCTCCCATTCCTAGTGGTTCGACCCTCGACTTATTCAATGCTTGGAATAGGGGTATGTTGAGAGATTACAAATTTTGTTTCAACCGAGGGTAGATTAGTTTTCAATGACCTAGTCTCCGCCTTAGATCAGCAAGGCCAAATTTTTCAACCATGGTGTACCGAAGTTCTGCATTCCTAAGAACATGACTGATGAAATAGACCGGGAGCTGGATGTCATCTCTTTCGGCAAGGAGAACAACACTCAAAGCATGATCTAAGACAACTAAGTACATATAGAGTGTCTTCATGACAATGATTGCCTGTATTTTCTCAAGGTTGGCCTCTATCCCCCTCTGGCCAATCAGGAATTTGAGAAACTTCTTAGACACAACTCCAAAGACACACTTCTTGGATTGAGCATGAACTTATGCCACCTGAGTGTGGTGAAATTTTTTTGGAGATCAGCAAGGTGATCCGCCTGCTACATGGATTTGACTATCATGTCATCAATGTATGCCTCTACATTCCTCCCAATTTGGTTAATGAAGACTGTATTAATCATCCTTTAGAATTAGTTGCATTTTTCAAGCCAAACGGCATCACAGTGTAACAAAATAACCCCTAATCAGTGACGAATGATGTCTTCTCATGATCTTTTTTCCACAAGGGAATATGATGAAAGCCTGAGTAGGCGTCCATGAAACTCGTCAAGCATGTCCGGCTGTAGAGTCGACTAGACAGTCGATCTTTGGAAGCAAACATGCTCTGTTCAAGTTAGTGTAATCAACACACATGCACCAAGTACCATTCGACTTCTTTACAAGCACGACGATCAGGATTCATTATTACTCATCTTTATACAATTTAAATGTATATGCTCAATTCTCCATCCTAAAACAAAAAACTATAATTAAAAGAAATCATAAGTCACTAAATTTAAAATGTCAAACTCCAATTGATTCGAATTGAGTATCCCTCATCTCATATAATAACTTTCATTATTACTCATCTTTATACAATTTTTTTATGCTCAAATCTCATGGGTTTTTGTTCAATCTTGATCTCAACTCAAACTCGTGCTCAAAGACAAAACATATTCCTCAAAATGGATATAAAATCACAAATTCTCCCAATTATAAGCTCTTTAATCATTAGTATCAATCTCTTTATTCTCATACCTTTGTGTCTTAATACACAAGTGCACAAAATTCAAGTACTCATTATTCTTAATAACTAGACAAGGTATTTCAACAGCAAACTATCCCAAAACACAATACTCACACCCATGTGATGATGTGCATCCCAAGATTTCCACCAAATTACATCTCAAATAAGAACATTAAAGCGAACAATCCTAACATAAGCCATTGAAATTTCAAAATCCTGGCCTCAACATTCCTCAAAATTCTCATCATAGAAACTCACAAGGTATAGGTTTAGGGATCTTGTAAAAAAAACGCGCTTAACTACCAATAGAAAACCGTTCCCAAAACAATAATTCACTTCTTGCTGAAAATTAAGTTCGATGTTCAATCATAAAATCTTGATAGCTCAAATAGAATAATTCACATATTGCATGCTTTCATTAATAAACACTTATTCATACAACATGCTTGAACATCTCATAAGAAAAATATATGCACAGAGGAAAGAAATAGATTCTAGCCTATATGCCCTTTCTCCTCCTACCCAATCTCACCACATGCTTTTAAAAGCGATTAACACATAATTACATACCTTAATTCCTTCGTATGCCTGCACACATAATTTTAAAATTCGATTTTCACTTTCGAAAATTCATTGCCCGAACTATAGAAAAATCCGGACCCTTCAAAAATAAAAATAAAAAATTGGCCCTTTATTTTAAAATAAGTACTCTTAAAATATTTTTGAAATCATTAAAATAAGAACTTGGCCAAGCTTTTTGAACATAGGTACCTTAAAAACACATTTTTGGCTTTAGTAGTAATTAAAATCCAACCAAAGCTCCTAGATACCACTTTGTAATACCCCGAAAATTCCCTTTCTTTAAAATTACCTTCTAACTCTAAATAAAACTCATTTTTAGGATATATCCAAGGTATCACCGCCACCATGATAACGGCTAAGGCTATTTTCAAAATCACACAACGGAAGACTAACTTTTAAAAACTCAAATAAAATAGAGATTAATAAAACCAAACTTAACTTTAAAACCAACTTACATTAAAACACTACCTTGGAACCTTTAAAGGCCCTTAAAAACCAAACTAAAATATTAAAACAATAATTAAGGTTAGTGTCACAATTACATAAATAATCTAATACAATAAATAATAAACAAAGAAACATATAACTCTATTAGCTCAATCCCATCATGCTTGATATGCTCCTTCAACCTGTAATTCTCTTTATTTCAACCTCACTACTCACCTTATAAAATGGGTCATAATAGGGCCAATACAAAGAAAATCCAAACACAAACACAAAAGTACGAATAACAAAAGCTGAGTACATATGCACCAATAGGAATAATCACACTAACATGAATATCCTAGCAATACACAATAAATAAATATATAAATAAATAAATAAATAAAACATGCTCGCCATTCAACGCAAGTCAACTTACCTTTCACTCATGACTCTACTTTAATTTATTAATATATATATTTGGATTACGCATCGAACGAGTATCCTTCCTTAAAAATACTTAATTGATTTCATCAACATCATTATTATAACTACAATCATAATACATTTTGATTTTATCAACAACATCATTATTTTTGTCATTTCCACCAGTAGGACATTGAGAAACAGATGCAGTGACACGATCATGACCCTAATTAATGTATTTAAATAAATACTTAATTGACCGAGATTGATTGCACCATTCAACATTGATATGAGCTTGGTACTTCAACAAAAGCTTTGGATTGTAAGGAACCACAAACCTGTTATCTAATTGTACTCCATCTTTCTCCACCGTGTTTCCGTTATCCCGTCTTCTATATATAGGATAACCATTTTCTTCAACTGTGGTATTCTCTTGATATCTTTTGGGATAGTGTTTTGAGCACCTTTTTTTCTTCATGCATGGTGAGTGCATATTTAAAGAGCCACATGGACCATGTATCATGAGAGATCTCACAACTTCATACAATTTAGGAGACTCTTCTTTGTTAGGGATCTCAGCTGAAATAATCCTATCAATGTCTTGGGGAGATGGAAATTTGTCATCACGATGCATAAACAACAATATATGAGCATGAGGGAGCCCACGCTTTTGAAACTCCACAGTATAAACAACTGAAAATAAAAAATGGTTGCATTAATTTAACATATTCAGTCGTAGAGTAATATAGTAATAATAATTTTGTTTTTTTTTTTTTTAAAAAAGTAAGTTTGTTATTATATGGTGAAATTGTAATTTTTCAGTTAATATATATGGTGTTTAATTAGGGAGAATTTTTGCATTAACAGTGAATAATATAGAATTAGTATTGAAATTTGAACCGTATAATGTGACCTTGTTGAGAAGAAATATATATTTCCGTAAATATAAATCAATATCCATAATTTCATGCTATAGAATATTATTAAAAGATCAAATCAAACTTTAAAATATTCATAAGTCTTAAATAAGCATTATAGACAAATCTGTTTGGACACGGCCGAAAAGTTGTTGTTCTTTCAAGTCTTTAATGAGCTGATCTATTTTTATTTTGAATACTCAACAAAGGATGTCAGGTCTATCTTCGGGTTGAAGCCCTCGTTGTTGACAAGCTCAAGTCGTATTCACCTAATAAAAAATAAACCTAAATCCACTAACTATGTAGATAGGGAAGAAGGGTCGAACCACAGGGAAACAAGTCAATTTATTCCTAATTAATTAAATGCAACCTAAATTATTAAGTAACAGTTTGTTGTAAAAATGTAATTATATACTAAAAGTAAGAGTAGGAAAGGAATAAAAAGGGTTTAAATCAATAAAGGGAAACCTAGGGCATAGGTTCACTAATAAACAATATTTCAGGGCAAATCATAATAAGCAATCATCAAGCATCAATTAATCAGATTATAAAGGGCTTTCGCTACGTATTATAATCACAAAGTTAATTTTCCGGTATTAAATCTCATTTGTCGAATCTCGACTTAACCATTTATAAATTAGTCTGCCTATTGAAACTAAGCCTAAACATCAATTCTCATCTGTCGAATCTCAAATTAATGTTGCTAAACTCATACAATTAAATCTGGCCAAACCTAATTGCATAGCATTAAATCAATCAATAGGAAATTAATCAAGCATTGATAATCAACAATCACAAATTTACCCCTTCATATTATTTATTAGATCCCCATAAACCCTAGAGATAAAACTACTCAGCCATAATTAAATCTAAACTAATCAAATCAATAAAGCAAGACATAATGGAAGGATTAATTAAAATAACTGAAATTAAAAGAGAAGAAATTGTTACCGAAAGAAATCTGGATTAAGGAATAGAATTACGAACAATGTTGAGAGAGTTTAAGAGAGAGAAAATATTCTAAGTAGAGAGAGAAAATCTAAAAAAGAAGGTAATAAAAAATTACGTACAAAAATCGTACTTAAACCTCCCTAAAACAAAACCTAAACGAAAACTAATCAAGTCTCTAAAAAAAACACGCGCCCGATCGGGCGAAGGGCCACCCGATCGGGCCCACCTTTTTTCTACGTCCTTGATGGTGCGCCGCGCCCGATTGAGCCTAAGCTCACCCGATCGGGCGCACCTTTCTTCTTGGTGCTGCTTTGTGCGTGCCCGCCCGATCGGGCGTATGCTTGCCCGATCGGGCCCGGCTTCTTCTTCGAGGCTTGGATTTCGATTGGGCTCAATTCTTCGGCCTAATCCGGATTTCCTCTTCGGGTCTTGAATATTCGATCCATATGCCCCGGTATCACATACTGAGCCCTTAATCACCGGCTCTCATCGGTCCTGGGCTTCAAAAACAGTCGTGTCCTCCTAATGCTCATAGTTGCTTCGTGAAAAACCCTGAAAACGCTCCAAGTGTGCAATTTCCTACAAATCTCAAGCAAAACTACAAAAACACTAGAAAACACAAATTAGTAATAAAAGTGGCTTTAAAGAGCCAAAAACACCACTAATTATGACCATGGGACGGGGTTAAAACATTATATAAATTGGACATATCAGTTGTGTCATAAATCTTGTGTTTCTGGCCACTTGGGATTGCAAGTGAATTTAATGAATAAATCAGGTATCCGTATGCCTTGCACAATGCCATAGCATCTAGATAATTTTGCATCATATATCTCTCACTACCTGTGAATTAAGATGGTTGCACTGTACGCTTTCCCATGAAAATAAGACTATTGTTTCCTCTACGTGCAGCTTCACCTAAATTATTATATGTTTCGGATCTTAATTTTTTCGGACTGGTTCGAATGTATGACAACCTCTCTGCTTCAATCATTGTGTATGCATCTACCAAAAATTGTTGAAACAACTTTCTGGAAAAAAGAATCGATCCAGCTTCATTAGCTCTATCTTGAATTCTGTAAGCAAAGAACTCTCTCATGCTTATCCTTTTCCTTTTTCCGGAAGAAGTGTTATTGGTGTTTCCTAGAGGAATATCAACTCTATACCCATCTTCTCCATACGGGAATAACAATGGATATTGAAGAGGAAGATACGAAGGATGGAGTTCACTTATACATTGCAATGATCCGCTCTGTGTCTCTATAATGATGTCTCTTTTATCAAAAGAGTTGTCTATGTCGCCTACAATAAGAGTCGCTACTTCAGACGCAGTAGGTAAATTGTATTCCCTTCCATCAACATCTCTTCTTCCAATGAGCCTTAGCTTGACATCGTCACTTTCATTAGACTCGAATTGATCTTTTGCCATCCGAAATGCTTTATCTAGAGGATTTTGCTCATCAAGCATCCTCTTTAACTCATTGTAATGTTGATATCATATACATCTGAATTATTCCCCGAACGTCTCTCAAAACTGAATTATTACACATGCATAATATATAAAATCAATCTTAAACTTGCTGAAACATAAAAATATTAATGATTATTGTTTAAAATATAGTTTAATTATTGAAGATTAAATTTATTACCTCACTGATGACATTCTATTTGAGACTTCATTTTCAGTATCATGTATATAAAGCTGCAAGAACTTTGGAGATAACCCTGGGTTTGGCAACAAACTTCCAATCCTGTGGTAGTTTTATCCATGAAGCCTAAATATAGGCGGGCTTCGTCCTTGGTTAATAGAATAGTCAACTTTTCCTCCCATAGATGTAAAAGAAAACATCATGTTAAACTTGCGGATATTTCTTATAAAATATTTGCTTTTAGCATCCTTATTATCAAGAAGTTTCCCAAGTGTAGAAGGACGATGTTGTAGTAAAGGGAGTTGCACTTTTCCATGCATACAACACAATGAAAATGAAGGTTGTGATTCTTTACTCTTGCTTCGAATTCTCTCTTCATACCACATCATTGCACCGCAAGATTTACATGTCCATGTTGGATCTCCAATATCCCAATATCCGCCTAAAAAAATTAATTACTTTTTAGCAACAAAATATAGATTAATAAAAGAATGCTCCATGGTATAGAATTCTCTTTAAAAATTCATAAAATTTTCTATAAAAATGCTATTGAATTGTTAGAAATGCAATACCTGCACGAGTTGAATTACCCTCATCTTCGGAAACTGTATCAACACATCTGTTGTTCTTATTGTTTATTGATGATTGCAATGTGATCCTCTGACGAATGTTGACATGTTTATTTCTCAGGCTAAGTGATTGATCAGAGCATGAGTATCTTGATAAAGGTGTGATGGGTACTGATATAAGCAAGATATGCAACTTTAATGTCAAATGCTAGTAAGATATAAAACAATATAGAATGTAAACAAAGATAAATGAAAAGATACATACTGTTTCAAATTTCTTGTATTGGTGTTCTCTGGCTAAAAACCTCGCGTTCATCCACATTTTGGGTATGTGTCAAACCACCTAATCCGTTACTCACTTTATCAATTCTTTGAAGAGTAGTTCAATAGGTATGAAAGACATATTAATGCAAGGTTAATTAGTGTATTCAATCTTTTAGCAATTTACCTAGTTGTGTGTACGTCGTAGAGTCATAATGTTGGGTTGAATCTGCAATTAAGTCTGATACATTTCTTGAAGATTGCTTGATATTATTTGTACTTTGAAATATATGTTTCCCAGACTTGACAGGTATTACAGCACCATGGTTTATATTGTAACGCTCACTTGTTGAAAGGCATCCATGTGACAGATTTATACCAAAACCTATCATTTTACATTTGGTTAGTCATATAATATATGTTTTTTTTAAAAAAGGTTTTGTTAAAAAGAATATAAAGATTCTAAAGGACAAAACTAACTATAGAATTTAATTTTGGAAACCAAAATGACATACTATTTGATACGTTGTTCAAAGGGATTCTGAATATGGTTGTCCCTCGAGAATAATTCATAGATTGCGTCGATGATTCTTCATTAGAATGTTGGCATGGAGTTGGATTGTTTTCTGCAATAGATCGCATATTAAAAAAAAAAGGAAAATTAAAGGTGCCACAATTAATTAGTATATGTGATCTAAATGACAATGAAAATTAGATGCATGCATTACCTTGTAAAGTGTTATATGTCTTATGTTTCTTTCGATTCATAATCATCTTTCTGTTCATCCTTGACTGTCTTTTCTTTTCTCCATCCATTGCAAGACAGAGTTATGAAAAATATGGAATAATGTGTTATTGGTATAATAATTGGAACTTGTTTTTAAATAAGTTATACTACTTCGTATAAATCTCACAATATTCAAAATTTAATTTATATATAAATTTCTCTTAAATAGTAAGATTCCCTCCTATTAATGTTTTTGTAAGTCTGTTTTATAGTTTATTAAATTGAATTAAATAAATTAAATAAATAAATAAATAACACATGTTCGTGTAATTTTTGTAGATGATTACGGAGTATTATTTTTTGTAATGGATTACGGAGTATTATTTATGATATGAAAATATTCGTACTCTATCATTCTTTGAATAAGCGTATTATTATAGTATATATCGTTCCTTTTTTTTTAATTTACACCTATAAAGTAGGAGAACCAATTGGAATGATTGACTTTCATTATTATTGTTATATGTGCATCTATTAAATAGGAGGGAATCTTGGATAGTCAATTACTTTGGTTAATACTGTATTTCCTCTTTTATTCATATCTATCATCACAATTAAATAGGAGGGAATTTCTGACATTAATGTTTTTTTTTTACTTTTTTGTTTACACTTATAATTACAATGTGAATTGAATACAATTTTTAAGGAAGTCACGTATAACTAAAATGGATGTTTGTTATACAAAATTGAAATAATTTATAAGTATGCATATAGTATAATTTATAATATATGATGAAAGATATGTTTTTATGACCTAATTTATGAAAATGTACGGAAAAATAAATAAAAGAAACAATATATTTTCACTCTAATAATTTTTTTAAATCTGTACCTTGTACAGGTCTAATCTAGTTTAGGCTAAAAGTCAATCAATTTCGGATTTCATAAAAAAAATGTAAATCACGTTTCAGTTTGATAGTTTACGTATTTATAGGTTAAAGCTTATTTTAAAATGGATATTGGTTATCTTATGCACTTTGATAGTTTATGTATTTATAGACCAATAATATATAGTAGTATGCATTATTATCTACTCGTAGTTTAAAGTGTAAACATATGATTCATTTATTGTTACTCGTATTGATTTTGGCAATTGATTGCAGCACATACATAATTAGTAAGCATAATAATAATAATAATAATAATAATAATAATAATAATAATAATAATAATAATAATAATAATAATAATAATGGAAATAATTTTGGTTTAATTTAACATAGCAACAAAACTAAATAATTATAATTAATAATGTAGAAAATTTCAAAGTTATATACTACCTCCAGTCCAAATTAGTTGCAACTATTTCCTTTTTGGGCTGGTCCACATTACTTGCAACTTTCCCATTTTTTTCCTTATTTAGTAAGTTTTTTTTAGGTAAAATTACAATCTTACCCTTACTTATTTTTATAACCTATGTTATTATACTACTAACCTAATATAATTACACTACCTAACTCAACAATTAGATTAATCATTCCCACCAAAAAAAAAAACCCCAACTCTTTAAATTCTACATCATCCCAACCAACTCAATTGAATGCTACAACATTCAATTCATCAGATGAATATGGTTGGTTGCATTTATTCTGGAGATTTCTCCATATTATATTACCCCCCCCCCAAAACTCTAGTTCATTTTTTTCTCACTCTTCGCCGTTTTGGATCTCCTCTCTCTCTCTCTCTAACTCTGTCACTGTTGTTGCGATCTGGGTTTTCTCCTTCCTTCTTCTGTTTTGTTCTTCTACTTCTTGAGTCCCACTATGTCTAGTTCAAAGGACTAAGAACTCGATCTTCTTTGCCATGAGACCCTTGAATCAAATGCATCTAAGCGCCGATCTGGGCGTGTTACCTATAAGCCGTAACGAGGAACGGGAAACATGAAACCCATTCGACGTGCTTCAGTGATTGCGAGGAGGAAGATCCGTGGTGCAAAACTTGCTAAGTTGAGCGATGAGGAGGAGAAGCCTCGGGAAGTGGTCCTTGTGGCTATGGCCACTGTTGAACCACCACTTGAGGTGGTTCCAATTGCTGAGGTTCATCCTGTTACTGCTGCTGTAGATGTTGAGGGTGAGGTATTTGCTGCTGGATCTGCTACTAGGGAGTCAAACCTAGTAGATCTGGAGGTTTCTGAGGCGGCTAAGCCACCTGAGTCCCACGACGCCTGTTTGGGGGTTTTCTGTGTGTCCTTCGGGAGAGTTACAATTTCCTAGCAGACTTCCTTCTTACGCCTGTACCTGCACCTAGCAGACTTCCTTCTTACGCCTGTACCTGCACAAGTAACGGAGACTCCGGATGGGGGGTGGGAGTTCCGCCTCCGAAGATTAAGTTAGTATCTTTTCGAAGTGGAATAAGAACAGTAAAAAGCTTCTCGTTTCGAGAGCGTTTCGGTAGGTTTGGGCTTTGTTTGGTTTTTTTGTGGTTGCAATTAATGTATGTCATAAATGAGGTCTACCCTTACTATTTATAGTAAGGGAGAACTGTACCTCAATTAGGGTATAAGGGACACGTGTCTGCAAAGGAATTGGGCTTTTGCAGACCGCTGAAAGATAGACACGTGTCAAGCCTTTATTGGGCCACGTGTCTTAGGGTATTTTCACCCTAAACATCTGCCCCTCACAGGTGAGATGTGGCAAGCTCACGTGTCATCTGTGACAGACGTAGGGTGCATGGGGTAAGTGACGGTTCGTCTGCTTCCCCCCTCTTCTTCTTCTTTTTTTTTTTTTTTTTGAATTTCAAATTTTCGTGCAGAAGGTGACTGTTCGCCTTCTGCCTCTTTCTATAAGTAGGGTGGCTACCTCTTTCCTCCGCACTTTTTATTTTCAAAAATTTCAAATTTTCGTGCAGAAGGTGACTGTTCGACACGCCTGTCCTGAAGACTTGGTTGCAAGATCAAGGGATTTCCCACTACTTTGCATCCGTTGGCCGTCCGCAAGCAAACGGTCAAGTTGAAGCTTTCAACAAGCTCATCTCAGGCGGCATAAAGAAAAAGATCGAGAAGGCAGGCGGGCTTTGGGCAGAAGAGTTAACTCACGTTCTTTGGTCCATCAGAACTACTGAGAAGGGGTCAACCGGTGAAACTCCATTCCTTATGGCATATGGCACAGAGGCGGTGCTTCCCATTGAATTATATGAGCCAACACTTCGAATCATGTTGTATGATGAAGAGGCAAATTGAGAAGCCATGCGCCTGTCTCTGGATACTCTTCCAGAAAGAAGGGGCAACGCCGCCTTGCGTCATGAAATCTACCGCCTTCGAATGACGAGGGCCTACAACAAAAAGGTGCTTAAACGCCCCCTCAAAGTTGGAGATTTTGTATTACGGAAGCTTGAAGCAACCGGTAGGGCATACGAACAAGGGAAACTGACCCCAAACTGGGAGGGACCCTACCGGATTTTTGAAGAAGTTAGAAACGGCAAATACCGCCTGGAAACCCCAGACGAAATGCGGCTGCCTCGTACCTGGAATGTAGATAACTTGAAAAAGTACTACTTCTAAGGATTGAAATGTGAAAACATATAATTTCCATTCATACAATTGTATTTGCACCTGTCTAGTGCAAGAACACAGACGGAAGAACACTTGTTAAAACCACTGCTCCAAAAAGAGCAGTCATCCGGTGACACCCATCCGGGTGAATCACTGAAGAGAACAGCTCCCTTCTGGGTGGAACATTGTTCTAGCGATCCCATAACTCAAACGGCGTTTGTCTAAAACGATTTGCAGCCGTTAGAAATGATCCTTTGCATCTGGGATTCATCCGGCAAGGACCCAAAAGAGGTCCATCCGGGTGAATCACTGGAGAGAACAGCTCCCTTCTGGGTGGAACATTGTTCTAGCGATCCAATAACTCAACGGCATTTGTCAAACAATTTTGCAGCCGTTAGAGATGATCCTTTGCATCTAGCATTCATCCGGCAAGGACCCAAAAGAGGTCCATCCGGAAAAATGAAATTCCTAATGGGCCACCGTAACCACCTAAACGGTTTTACATCCCATCCTATATATAATTCTACCAGACGGGGCAAGGTTAGGTCAGTCACTGACCCCCCATCCGGCTTCCATGAAACGACTGCCTGTCTACTGTTGGGGTAAACAGGTAGCCATTTCAGGGTCATATTGTGGTATCTCTTCTTCATCCGGCATATATAGAACGACTGAAATACTTGTAAAAATGCATATAAAAAAAAATTGCAAATAATAGATAGAAAAACCGACTATGTCGGTTAATAGATTAATTGAAATGTTAGCCGGACCCCTGTCCGGGAAAGATACATCGAAAATACACGGCACGCAGGCCGGTAAAAAAAAATATCAATCTTGCTGTTGCTCTTGTTGCTGAGGCTGCTCCAACCCTTGAGCTTGCCCAACCTGAGTCTCAGCCGTCTGCTCTTGCAGCTGCTTCGGCTGGTTTCCCATTGGCACCCCATCCGGCTCTGACCCTAACCCCTTCTCAGCCCACTCGTCGAAAGGAGGAGGGGCAGGAGTGCCGAGTACTCGAGCTTCATAAACTTCAGAAGCATACAAGTAACGGAGGTTGAAATAGTCAAAGTCAGAGTCCGGATGGATGAGGTCCCAAGCCAGCTTCATGCGCTCCTCGCAGTCGGCTTCATTCTCTGTAATCAGGCGGCTGAGTTCCTCGTTCAGCTCCTTTTTGTGGGCCGCCTGAATATTAGTGAGTTGGACAGTCAGCTCGCTGTTCTTCTGGCGGAGGTTGGCATTTTCCTTGTCAGCTCCTTCCAGAGCTCTGAGATCAGCCTGGAGGTCCTTGACCTTGAGCTCAAGTTCATCAACTTTCTTCTTGGCCTCATCCCCAGCCAGCACAGCCTCTTTCAGTAATTCCTCCTGTTGCAACTCTCTCTCTTTAGTTGCCAAATCATATTTAATACTGTGAAATTGACTAACGTCAATTAGGTCAAGGGCACGCTTCTGAGCGTCTCTTACCTCCTCTTGCTTTTTACGCAAGGGGACTCGGAGCCCGTCCACTCTCAGCATCACCTATGGTACCAACCGGAAAAGGAGTTAGAACTAATGATGATAATTACTACTCATCCGGCGAAAGCAGAGCTTGAGACAAGCATAGGGCATTCGGGTTATTTACCTCAGCAAGAAGAGAGTTGATGCGATCCAGGTTAACCTGGTGTACAGCCGGCACCGCCTCCTTTTCAGAACGGGTCAGAGTCTTGACCATTCTCTTGGCGTATTGGTTGTAGTCGGGCCGGCTGGTAGAGTCATCTGCAAAGGAAGGGTTATCTGTCAGATACTGGGCATAGGCGCCGCCTATATTCATGCGGCTGCCAGAGGAGCCCCCAGACTGGCTTGCTTGAGTTTTGACTCTCATATGCCCAAGCGGCCAGGGGGGGTCAAAGGCAGAGGTTTTACCTTGTACAGGCTGTGGGGTGCCATCCCCCCCAGCCGCATCTGAGCCAGATCCCATCCAGGTCTGGCCCGCCGAGGCACTCGGCGTTAGCTGCAGGCTCTTCCCTGCAGTGGTTGGCCTGGCAGGGTCAGACGTCCTCTTTGCGGGACTAGCTGCCAAAGGTGGACCCGGCAGCCTTGGAGCTTTTGAAGCCGGCTGGGGTATCTCACCAGCCGGTCTTTTGTGCATGCTTGCTAGTGATTTTGGCATGCCTTGGGTTCCACCCTGAAAATAGTCAAAACAAAGCAATCAGTTAGAAACAAAGGCAGATCATATGTCATCCGGTAAGAAATGGAAGAGGTTTTACTCCATTCTTGGCGGCCAGTGCCGCCTTCTTCTCTTCGATTTGCTTCTTTCTCAGCTCAATAGCTGAGAAGGCAGGTGTCTTTTCAGGAGGCACCATTCTTTTAGCTTTACCTGCAAAAAAGGGAAATTCGAGTTAGAGCGTGTACGCATAATCAGGCGTCAGAATACCGGATGGGTTAATGAACCTACTCTTTTTAAACATTGAACTTAGATTGCAAAGGGACAAGAAGGACTCGTCCCTGAACCATTCCGGGAGGGGTACCCAGAACTTTGGGATGATGATTTCACTACCGTCCTCCATCAGATGGGTCGTTTTGAGGAAGAGACCCGTCTCCATTATTTGGTCCCAGGCCTCAGACGGCACTTTCGGGAGCGCGCATTTTTTGCCCAGCAATGCCGGGTGCTTATTATACCGCCGCAGCCGGTGATTTAGGGAAGTGGAAGGAGAAGAGACGACATAAAATTTGCTCTTCCAGTTGGTCCACTTTGATGGCTTCTCCAAAGTCATCATGTATTCTTGGTTGGTGGTAAGGGTGTACCAGGCATTCCACCCACCCGGAGCCCGGCTGAGGTAATGCATGTGTGCAAAAGCCTCCCAACTAGGGTTCACCTCCTGCAGCTCACATGCGGCAATGTACCCCAAAATATTGACCCAAGAGTTAGGAGTCAATTACCATACGCCCAAGTCATACCCCAGCAATATGTCCTTGATGCAGGGGTGAAGGGGGAACCGGAGGCCTGCTTTGAATGCCGCCTCATAACAGCCGAAAAAATCATCGGCATGGTCCAAGTCGTCCGTCCATACGACGGCTGCATTAACAGGCGGGACTCTTATTTCCCAGTCCTTCCCAACTGGTTTCCTTTTAAAAAGAAAGGCAGGAAGGGTTGCAGTAAGGGTGACCACGTCTCTTGAAGACATGGTCATGTTTGTCGGATCTCCCTTAGCCGGCCATTTGTAGCTCATTTAAAAGCCCCCCAAGCGGTGGAGTCCCGGATGAGGGATAGCAGAGATGGGCTGGAAATTGTTCAAACGACCCCCATACGGTTAAAAGCCGGATGGGGGCTATTTGTATGTTTGAGAAAAAGCCCAAGGCTGCTCAAACGACCCCCATACGGTTAAAAGCCGGATGGGGGCTATTTGTATGTTTGAGAAAAAGCCAAAGGCTGCTCAAACAACCCCCATACGGTTAGACGCTGGATGGGGGCAATTTAAACAACGTTTGAGAAAAAGCCAAGGCTGCTCAAACGACCCCCATACGGTTAAAAGCCGGATGGGGGCTATTTGTATGTTTGAGAAAAAGCCAAAGGCTGCTCAAACAACCCCGATACGGTTAGACGCCGGATGGGGGCTATTTGTATGTTTGAGAAAAAGCCAAAGGCTGCTCAAACAACCCCCATACGGTTAGACGCCGGATGGGGGCAATTTAAACAACGTTTGAGAAAAAGCCAAGGCTGCTCAAACAACCCCCATACGGTTAGACGCCGGATGGGGGCTATTTGTATGTTTGAGAAAAAGCTAAAGGCTGCTCAAACAACCCCCATACGGTTAGACGCCGGATGGGGGCAATTTAAACAACGTTTGAGAAAAAGCCAAGGCTGCTCAAACGACCCCCATACGGTTAAAAGCCGGATGGGGGCAATTTGAAACAAAGTGTGAGCCAGGGCTGCTCAAACGACCCCCATACGGTTAAATGCCGGATGGGGGCAATTTGAATGATGTTTGAGAAAAAGCCAAGGCTGCTCAAACTACCCCCATACGGTTAAATGCCGGATGGGGGCAATTTGAATGATGTTTGAGAAAAAGCCAAGGCTGCTCAAACTACCCCCATACGGTTAAATGCCGGATGGGGGCAATTTGAATGATGTTTGAGAAAAAGCCAAGGCTGCTCAAACTACCCCCATACGGTTAAATGCCGGATGGGGGCAATTTGAATGATGTTTGAGAAAAAGCCAAGGCTGCTCAAACTACCCCCATACGGTTAAATGCCGGATGGGGGCAATTTGAATGATGTTTGAGAAAAAGCCAAGGCTGCTCAAACTACCCCCATACGGTTAAATGCCGGATGGGGGCAATTTGAAAGATGTTTGAAAGCAAAGGTTGATCAAACCACCCCCATACGGCTAAAGGCCGGATGGGGTTACTTGTGACTAGTCTGAATAAAAACAAAGTTGGCTCAAAGGGGTCCCATGCGGCACAATGCCGGATGGGTGTATATTAAACATCCCAGATGGCAAAACGCCGGATGAGGGGGATTTTTGGACTTGCCCCAAGCCAGCCCCATGCGGCAAAATGACGGATGAGGGCATATTACAACTAGGGAAATATTTTAAAAACCACACGGGAAATCCCGGATGAGGTAGGGGTAATTCAGAAATTTTTGGACAAAATATACCCAGGCGGCAAAATGCCGAGTGAGGTCCTTAATCTAGGGGCAGAGGGAGAATGCAGACGGTACTTTGCTAAATCCGTACTCAGTCGGAAGGCAGATGTCAAGTACTTGCGAAAACCGGATGCTCGAAAGTCTTGAAAGAAGCAGCCGGTATCAGAGCTTCTCAGGAAATTTTTGAAAATAAAAAGTGCGGAGGAAAGAGGTAGCCACCCTACTTATAGAAAGAGGCAGAAGGCGAACAGTCACCTTCTGCACGAAAATTTGAAATTCAAAAAAAAAAAAAAAAAAAAAGAAGAAGAAGAGGGGGGAAGCAGACGAACCGTCACTTACCCCATGCACCCTACGTCTGTCACAGATGACACGTGAGCTTGCCACATCTCACCTGTGAGGGGCAGATGTTTAGGGTGAAAATACCCTAAGACACGTGGCCCAATAAAGGCTTGACACGTGTCTATCTTTCAGCGGTCTGCAAAAGCCCAATTCCTTTGCAGACACGTGTCCCTTATACCCTAATTGAGGTACAGTTCTCCCTTACTATAAATAGTAAGGGTAGACCTCATTTATGACATACATTAATTGCAACCACAAAAAAACCAAACAAAGCCCAAACCTACCGAAACGCTCTCGAACCGAGAAGCTTTTTACTGTTCTTATTCCACTTCGAAAAGATACTAACTTAATCTTCGGAGGCGGAACTCCCACCCCCCATCCGGAGTCTCCGTTACTTGTGCAGGTACAGGCGTAAGAAGGAAGTCTGCTAGGTGCAGGTACAGGCGTAAGAAGGAAGTCTGCTAGGAAATTGTAACTCTCCTGAAGGACACACAGAAAACCCCCAAACATCGCCGATGAAGGGCCTTCTAACGGAGCTAAGAGGATCAAATCTGGTCCACCTAGAGGGATGTCGAGGGAAGAGGTGATTGAGGCGTACTTGCAGATCTACTACCCTCAGTTCAACCCTCCTCCTAACTGAATGCTCAGCGTATACTCTATAAACCCTAGTTTCTTTTGGATTTCATTTCGATTATGTTTGGTTTATTATGATGGTGATTGTCTTGCTTTTATCTTGGATCTTGTTTTCTGTGTGCTACATGTTCTACAAATTATTGTTGTATTTTGTTGTGTATTTTCTGTATTTATAACTTGCTTTTTGGTTACTTGGGTTATGCACTGTATAATATTCTATGGAATATGTTGGTTGTGAGTTGTTGGTGGCCTGTGTTGGCTTTGCTGTATCTTTAAAGCTGATAGGGTTGGGCTGTGTGTTGTCTTGGTTATGCTCTATCTTGTGTGCCGGTTTGGTTGTGCTCTATGTTGTCTTGATTCTGCTATGTCTTGTGTGCTGGTATGGTTGTGCTCTGTTTTGTGTTGGTTGTGGTCTGTGTTGTGTGGTGGTAGGCTTATGCTCAGTCCTTTGGCTGATGTGCTGCTAAGGTTGTGCTTTGTCTTGTGGCTAATGTGGTTCTATGGTTGTCCTAGGGTTATGCATTAGGTTGCTATTGGTTGTACTTGTGTTAGTTGAACCATGTGAAATGTTTAATGCTTAACACAACCCTTCTGAGTCCCCTGGTTGATCATAATGCATGTACTAGATGGCCTTCCTTAGCATTTGAGTCCCTAAAATGCATTGAGTCCCCCAAACTGTAAATGCATACCTTGTTTATTTTCCAAATGATGATGGGACTCACCTAATAGCTACTTGGGTGGTGTGGATGCTCCTGTAATCTCTGTATGAGGTTTTGTTGAGGTATCAACACTCACTAAAGCTTTGATTGAAAAAACAACCAATCTGATGGAAATATTAGTTACAAAACATTTCATAGTGTGGGTTGATTACATGTTTCACTAAACAAAAGATTAACACTGAATACATGACTGCCTAATAATTGTGTAACTTGTATTTACCAAAAGGACACATAACCTAGACATAAACTCACTCAAAAAAGTTGTTAGAATATTAAAAGGTTATGTGTGGCAGTCATGTGTTAAGTCCCTATTCCATTTGCATTGTTCTCCTCATTTGCTTCAGTCTGCATCCACTTCCATGTGTCCTTAATCATCACCAATTACTGTCACTGAATCTAAATAATGAACAACTTGACCAATGAGATTCCTGTCAACTTCTAGTAACTGTGGTAGTAGACCTTGACTGTCCAAACTTCTCTTCTTCATGTGAGGGGGAGAGAAGTTATACCCATCTTGCTTCTCTAATATCTTAATCAAGCATGATTGGAGTGTGATCCATGTGTACTTGTTCAACACTGGATCATACTCTTCAAAAGCTCTAGCAACTTCCTTTATGAGCTCATCTAGATTCCTTGGGAATGATTGGTATTGTAGTGATTGAATGACACTAAACAAACCTAAATCTAAAACATTTGTTTTTGGTGATTGAGCTGGTTGGAAAATGAATTGGATGTTGAATCCATGTGCATGACAAGCTGCCTGAAATTCTTCATCTTTAGGAACTTGATGAGGTCTTGCATTATCCCATTGAATGAATATGTGCTAGCTGTTTTGGCCACTTTTCATAGATAGTTGGAATCACATGTGTCATTAGCATGTCCCTAATGTAGTCTTTTGTGACACTTTGAAGTGCCTTTGTCGCTAGAGTCCCTGCATCTCTGTTTTTGCTTTTCTTTTTGGCCATTTCATACTTTACAAAAGGAAATAAACCATATTTCCCATCATGTACCATGTTTTTTTCTCATCAAACAAGGGTTTCCCAATCATTCACATGAACATTGCTTTTATCTTGAATCTCCTTGATTGTTGTGCCCTGTATGGATCTTCCTCTGTATGCAGCAAATAAAAAGTTCTTGTCTCTAGATTAATGAAGAACCATTTTTCATCTAGATGTATCCACTGTTGCATATCTCTGAATTTTGGGTCCTCTTCTATTGGAATGGGATCTATGTGACTTAGGACCCATTTCAGTCTTGCCACTTTTTGCTTCTCTGTTAGAGCTGGATGATTTATGCTGGTGTGTGTTCTTAGCCTGCCTTGTTGCCTCAATCTATGAAGTGTTGTCTTTGGTATTTTGAGGGCTGCAGCATAACCTCTCTCTGTCCCTCTCTTGTATAGTGGTACTGATGTTAGAAATTCATCTGTGTACACTTTTGGTTTGGGTCCTGTTCTGCCTAATTTTTTGGTATTAACATCAACAACAATACCTTTAGCTAGAGATTGTTTGATTACCTTGAACCACCTTGTTGTTGTTGATTTGTGCACTGAATGTTTTCTAGCCAAATTAGCTAAGAAGCCTCTTGGCAGTGAGTCCCCCTCCATGTGCAACATAATCTCATCAACAAGTGCTCTTTTCTCATCTACATTCATTTCTCTGCTTGCTCTGACATGGTGTTGTGCTTCTTCATTGTTTACATCATCATCTGCATCATATCCATCATCATTGGCTTCATGTTCTTGATCTTGTTCATCATCTGAATCATACAACCATGGATATTCTTCTTCAATCTGTGCATCTTCTATGAATTCATCATCCAATGCTTGTTGATGCTGAATGTACTCATCCATAAGTTCATCTATGAACTCTGCCATGAGTCCCTCCAATTTTTATTTTTCAGGGTGGCTTTTTGGTGATGAAGTGGCGGCTGGTTTTTTTTTTTTTTGTCGGTCTTCAACTGAGCCTATTCCTGTAATTAAAGAAGCTGCATCTACTAACACATCTTTAGGAATTAGGAAAATGCTAATCTAGAATTAGGAAAATGCATAGGGCTACCTGTATTTTGAATGAACTAAATATTGTTTATGTTGTAACCTAACTTAACTATCCTACCCCCCAACCCCTCCCCAATTCCCCTAATACTGTTCTTTTGATAAGGGGTTTTGGAAAGGATGCCCTCCTTTTATAAGGGGCATTTTGTTTGAATGACTATGAAAAATTCGAATTTTGGGGGAAGTTGGAAATTTTTTGAATTTGGGGTGAAAATTTGGGAGGGAAACAAAGTGGGAAACAATTTTCCCACATGTGTGTATGCTGTCAGAATCTCTTGGTGGGAAATTCCCACTAAAAATCAGAAAGTTTAAGTGGTCCAAAAAAGTCAAATAATGGGACCACAAATATTCCCTCCATATTACTCCCCTAATTACTTACCCTTACTTTTTCTAATCAACCCCTTAAAAGTTTTGCCTCGGCCTCCGCAATGACCCCCAAAGTTGCAACTAAAATGGACCGGAGGTAGTAGAAAAATTGAAATCAAAGTAAACTTAAAGCCTAAAAAACCAACATAATGATAAAAACTAAAACCATATAACTTAATCCTATTGTTTTAATGATTTTATTACTCCTAATCCTTTTCTATCTTAACTTCAAACTTCTTCTTTTTGGTAGCAGACATTTCTTCTTGTGAGCTAATTGAATCAATTTCTAACGCATGTTTTTTGGAAGAACATGTGGGTGATAACTCGGAAAGTTGATCATTGTCTCCCATGCATGAAATTGCTTCCTACAAAAACGTATAAAAAATATTCAGCATAAAGAGTATTATTATTTTATTTTAAAATAACAATTTTAACCACGTAGTTGAATAAGTGTAAAACCTTTTCAGCTTCATTGGTTGTCCTTAATTTGTCGTTGTCAACGGAGGTAATATCTGAATTGACATCCTGTTAAACAATTGTAAGTAATGTTGTTAGACAATAAATAAATGCATTGTGAGTGTTTAACACTTTAAATTATGTTGTATACCTTGTTTGAACCAGAAGAGCTACTTAAATAATTTTGTATTAAATCTTCATTATCGCTCATCTTAGTAATAGTGTACACGGGCCAATTTTGCTTTATATTATAATCTGACACCTCGACCTTAAACAAAAATCTCTTCCCCACAAGATTATCAAGCTCTTTCGAATACCATCATCATCATTCTGAAATGGTTTTAAGTATTTAATTAGCAGTAGACAATAAAGCATCAAACAAAATGTACGTAGTTCTCCTCTCTTTTGAAAGATAATAATTGTTTTTCATAGGTTTGGCAAGGTATGTACAACAAATATTTATACAACACGAGAGAATAACAAACTAGCTAAAAGATAAGAACTATGCTAAACTCTAGGTTATAAACAAGGAGAAGATAAATACAATATTGTTATTATACATAATTATCCATAATTATCCAATCTTATGCTTATCATGCCCCCGCAAGATGGACGGCGAGTCAGTGAGTCCAATCTTGGTTAGAAGAGTATCCAGACGTGGTCTAGACAGTGGTTTAGTTAGGAAGTCCGCTAATTGATCACCAGTTGGCACATGTACAACCCGTAGTAGCCCCTTTTGAACATTTTCTCGGATGAAGTGATAGGCTACGGCAAGGTGCTTCATTTTTTATTCAAACACCGGATTTGCGCTGAGATATGTTGCACTTAAGTTATCACAAAATATTGTAGGAGTGCATGGCAGCTTGATACCCATTTCAAGGAGTAGATTTCGGACCCATAATAGCTCATCAGTTGTTGTAGCCACTGACTTATATTCAGCTTCTGTGGATGATCGAGCAAGAGAGCGTTGCTTCTTTGAACACCATGTGATTGGAGTTCGACCAAGGAAAATGATGTACCCATTGTTGACGTAAAATCATCACGATTTCCAGCCCAGTATGCATCCGAAAAACCATGCAAATTTGGTGTAGACTCTCGGTATATTGTGAAACCTTTGTCTAGGGTGCCACTCAAGTAACGTAGTAATCGTTTGAGGGCTGTCCAATGAGAAGTGGTTGGGCAATGCATGAATTGGGATAGCTTGTTGACAGCAAAGGCAACATCCGGTCTTGTGAGAGTGAGGTATTGTAGACTTCCAACTGCCATGCGATAATCTTTAGGGACGGCTAGTGGAGTACCTGAAGAAGTTGTTAAGTGTTCTGTCAAAATCATGGGGGTTGATGCTAGTTTGGAGTCTTGCATGCCGAGATTTTCTAACAAGTCCAGAATATACCTTCGTTGATTTAGAAAGAGACCAGGAGGTGTTGGCATGACTTCAACTCCGAGAAAGTAAGATAGATCACCTAAGTCCTTCAAAGAGAAGCGATTAGAAAAGCTTTTGATAAACTCATTAAGAAAGGTGGTATTAGGGCATTTAGCAATGATATCATCGACATAGACAATAAGATATATTGGGGTGGTGGAGTGATGATAAATAAATAATGAGGCATCCGAAAAACAACGCCGAAAGCCAAACCCAATAAGGTAGTTTGCTAATTCGGTGTACCATGCCCTAGGGGCTTGTTTAAGGCCATATATAGCCTTCCGGAGCTTGCATACATGTGTGGGGTGTGTAGGGTTAGTGAACCCTGGAGGTTGGGTCATATAGACCTCTTCCGATAAGTTGCCCTGTAAGAAAGCATTATTTATGTCTAATTGACGAAGATGCCAACCGTTTGAGACTGCAAGACTCAAGAGGGTTCGAATTGTGGCAGGTTTTACAACTGGGCTAAAGGTGGCTGAGTAATCAATGCCGGGACGCTGTTGAAAACCTTTTGCTACTAGCCTAGCTTTGTAGCGTTCAATAGTACCATCCTTATGGTATTTGATGCGAAAAACCCATTTGCATTTAATTATGTTGGTGGCAGCATTCGGTGGTGAGAGCACCCCCGTGCCAAGACGGTGGAGTTCTGCTAGTTCCTCTTCCATGGCTTGCTTCCACTGAGGTTCTTTAAGGGCTTGTGTAATGGTGCATGGTATAGAGGGTTTTGGTTGGATGTTGGTGTGGTGAGCATATTTTGGGTTGGGTTTGAATATGTTGTTTTGGGATCTAGTGATGATGCCAGGGGGCTGGTTTGTTGGAGTGGTGCGTGAGGGTGCTGGGTTACGGCTGCTGGGTGCTTCTGGGGGCTGGTCATGGGTGCAGGCAGTGGGTGGTGGGTCTGTTGTGGCGGTAGAGGATGGTGTGGCTGTTGGGGTTGGATTACTCGGGGCTTGAAGAAGTGGCAAGGAGAGCTGGCACCAAGTCGTGGCTGTTGGGATTGGGTTGGATGGTTGTGTGTTTTGTAATGTGAGGCCTGGGAACTCGGTTTCAACAAATTGTACATGCCGAGAAGTGTAGACACGGTTTGAGCTAGGGTCTAAACAGTGATATGCACTTTGTGTTTTGGAGTAACCAATGAAGATGCAAGGTTTGGACTTGGGTTGTAGTTTATGGGTGGAGTAGGGTCGTAGCCAAGGATAGCATAAACAACCAAAACACCGCAACTTGAGGTAGTTCGGGGGTGCGCCAAAGAAACAATGGTAAGGGGATTTCATGGATAGAGTTGGAGTGGGTAGTCGATTAATAAGGTAGGATGCGGTAGTAAAGGCATAGGACCAGTAGGACAATGGAAGGTGTGCATGAGAAAGAAGAGATAGGCCGGTTTCAACAATATGTCTGTGCCGGCGTTCTGCAAAACCATTGTGTTCAGGGGTGTGGGGGGGGTGAGGTGAGGTGGGATACTCCATCAATTGTGAGAAAGGAGGCAAGAGCTTCATACTCTCCACCATTGTCGGAGTAAAGAATCTTGATTGGCCTAGAGAAGTATTTTTCAACTAAAGCTTTGTAGCGAATAAAAATTTGTTTAGTATCAAATTTGAATTTGAGAGGATAAAACCAAACATATTTGGTGTAATGATCAACAAAAATGACATAGTACTTAAAACCATCAAGTGAATGTAAGGGAGAAGACCATAAATCTGTGTAAACAATATCAAGAGGTGCATTAGAGACTAAAGTAGATTGAGCAAACGGGAGTTTGTGACTTTTATTACACTGGCAAGCGTTACAATTAAAATTAAACGAGCTTGATACTGAAAGATTGAAATCAGACACAATGTGTTTGAAAATTGAAATAGAGGGATGGCCCAATCTGTGATGCCAATTTATTGCGGGAGCTTTGATGGAAGAGAGTGCAAGAATGGCCAAATATGGAGGTAGCTCATAGAGTCCCTGCTTAGCCGGCCCTTTCAGGAGTGGTGCCCCCGTGAGGCGATCCTTCAAGGTAAAATAATCAGAAGAAAATTCAATGAGAAGGTTATTATCAGAGCAAAGTTTGGAAATCGAAATAAGATTGCGAGACATATTAGGAGCACATAGAATATTAGATAATAGCAGCGATTTAGAGGGAGATAAAGGAAGAGAAAGAGAGCCAGTGTGGGTGATAGAAACACCCAAACCGTTACCTATAATTACTTCTTCAGAGCCATCATATGGATGATGCAAGGAGAGAGTAGAGAGATCATGGGTAACGTGGTGAGAAGCACCGGTATCTAGCAACCAAGGTGAGGAGGCAGAGACATTAGGTGCGACGGTAAGGTTGGCTTGGGGGGAAGGCGTGGGCTGCTGGGGTGGTAGAGTGGGCCTAGCATCCGGGAAGCGTTGGCGAAAAGCTGTGCAGCGGTAAAGAGAATGGCCGAGGGTGTGACACCACTGGCATTTACCCTTATATCCAGTGGCTTTGTCAGTAGGAGATGGAGTAGGGGAGCTGTGCTTGCGGGTAGACTGTGACGGGGGAGTGGTAGTGTTGTGCTTGCGTGGATAGGGAGCAGTGGGGCGGGTGCTAGTGGCGTGGGCTGTGATGGGCAGTGGAGTGGGGGAAGGTGTGTTACGAATTTGAACTTCCTTTAGAAGGAGTTTTTCATGAAGCTCATCAAAGGTAACAAGAGTATCCCGGTTGTTTGCAGCATCAATAACGGATTGGTAAGCAGGATCCTGAATGCCCTCTAAAACACGTTCAATAAGATCGTCAGGTTTGTAGGGGTCTCCTAGAACAGCTAGTTGGTCGGCACAAACGCGGATGGCATTCATATATTCAGTAAAGGATTGGGTTCCTTTGGTTATAGACCGAAGGTTGGTTTTTAGGAGTTTGGCATGGCCACGTGTGTGACGAGCAAAGGTATGGGCTAGAATGTCCCAAGCTTCCTTGGTGGTGGTTGCGCGTGATACTAGTGGGGAGACGGTGGTTTCTAAGGTGCCTAGAAAAGCTCCAAAAAGTAGTTTATCTTGTCGGAACCAGGTGGTGTAGGCAGGGTTAGGAGTATTTTTATCATCCAATGTGACGGTGGGCGAAGGAGGAGTAATGGAGCCATCAACAAAATGGAATAAGCCATGTCCAACTAGGATAGCTTCGAGTTGTAGGCGCCAGGATAAATAGTTAAGGTTGGTAAGCTTGACCACATTAGTGAGGTTGACTATAATAAGGGGAGAAGAGGGAAGAGCATCGTTGGGGATTGTAGATGGAGTGGAAGCCATGGAGAAAAAGTGGAGCACGGTGAGGAAAAAAAAAATTTGGAGGTGTTTGGATCTTCCTGCTTTGATACCATGAAAGATAATAATTGTTTTTCATAGGTTTGGCAAGGTATGTACAACAAATATTTATACAACACGAGAGAATAACAAACTAGCTAAAAGATAAGAACTATGCTAAACTCTAGGTTATAAACAAGGAGAAGATAAATACAATATTGTTATTATACATAATTATCCATAATTATCCAATCTTATGCTTATCATCTTTTACCTTTGTCATTGACAACTTTAAAGTGTAAGCTGATTTGTGCACAATCGACACAACTTCTCGATCAAACATGAGAAACGATGCACTCCCACTTTCATCAATTACTCGAACTTGAACCTTAAACCTGTATAATATCAAATATAAAAGGGTTACAATGAAGTCAATAGGATTAATTATTATATAATCTGAACTTATGCTATATCTACCTTGGTAGGACTTGATCAGCATCGATCAATTTATCACATTTCTTGCACAAGAACTTAGTGCATTTGGTTTCAGTATCTTGATCATCTTGGTTAGTAGCATCATCTTCTTTGACCTTTTTATTGCATTTCTTGCACGCTAAATAATACCATCCATGTTCTAACTCAATGCGATTAATGGTTGCTAGAGTTATGCAATAAGTTGCCTTGTCAATCTCACGTATATCATCTATAGATTTCCGTTCATGTCGTTGGAGAAACTCTTCTGTTATAGAAACTGAACTTGTTGTTGACATGTCCGATCGCATGACAGCAGAAGCATTTGTCACTAACCTGATAAATTAATAGGTGCTATAATAATTTGGTATGAGTTGCAAAAAATTAAAATCAATAGTTAAATAAATGAATATTATGAACTTTAAATTAATGACAACCTGTTCTTGAATGATATAACCTCATCAATGTTTTCATCAAAGAATAGTCTTGTGGAAAATAGTGAATTTGACAAAGTAACTTGTCCTATGATGTATAAAATTAAAGTATGTTAGATAACCAAATCGAAAAATGAAATTAAAATTATTCTTTTTATATATAATATACCTTTCCATTCTTTAATTTTTGCATATGGCATGATTAAAATAATGGGTTCTAAGTTCCTTTCCGCAAGATGGTTCGAGACTTCAATAGCATACATATCCAAAATGTACACATGAGTTTTACTCCCCTGGACAAAAAAAAAACAAATAATAAAAAAAAAAAAGAAGTTAAAACTTCAATTCATATTAATTATACAATTTTTTAATACGAACACTAAGGTATATATGTTTATACGTAGTTTTATGTAAAAATACTAACCTAACATCATTTAATTCCACCATAAGCTTTTTACCCTGTTTTTTTTTTTTTTTTTTTTTTTTTGGTTGTTGTTGTAGTGTCTTCAAGAGACCCATAAGCACCGATTTGTCCAATAATATCTGTTATATGAATTTCTTCTATAGTCAATTACAAAAATTTGAAGAGTGAATGAAAATAGTAACGTTTAGAAATGAAACGTACCTACTAAGAATGAAGTGTCCAAATTCCCTGATAATATGTCATCAAATGATGTAAAATTAAATGCATGTAGGGATATAGGCAAGTTTTCCTCACAATGATCGACCATTATTGAGTAGAAGAAATTGATTTTGTAAGGGTGTTGCGTTGGCTTAAAGCTTCCAATATTCTGCCCAACACAAAACTTTGTAATGATATACAATTGGCCTTCCACAAGCATACAACCAAACTTTCTAACCAACACATTCTTAACAGATGCTTGAATCTTTTCACCCTATAAAAATCATACGTTTAGAAAATAGAGTTAAAATTGTTTTGTATTTGACTTAAGTATTTATTTTGAATATATTATCAATACCTTTTCATCAAGAAATACCATCTCAATACTATTATAGTCATTTGGATTATCAAAGCTTGGTGGCTTCCATAAGCGTATAATTCGTATCTTAATTGTCATATTTCCCTTCATTGGAGTTATGTCTTCAATAAACTCATATTGTTGTGCAGACATTTTCATATATCCTGCATGATTAAAAAAGTTAATACCGAATAATCATAGTAATTGACATCAATATGAGTAAATTTAAATTGCTAATTGAAATGTGGAAGACACATATTTTGATACCTTCAAATACATAAGACACACACAATGTTGAAAAAAGTTGATACGTTAAAATATATATTAGCAAATGCTCCACATGATCACCGTACATTAGATAAAGTTTCATATTCATAGGATAATTATTGCTTTTTTTATTATTATTTACACTACTTATCCTCACAAATTTTAGTTTATGGATGTTATCTAATTATCTAATACTGTATAATACTTGAGTTTAGAACAACATACACTACTTTGATAGATATATAGCTAAGTAATTATAGGCGGCAACCAACACCAAAACAAACTTTATCATCTACGTAATTATAGTGCAACTTGTAGTTTTTTTATATATATAAAAAAAATTTAATATAATAGGTGATGACATCATACAACAAAATGGCGGGAAATTTTTTAATGTGGAAGTGACACGTAGGACAGGGAGGGGGGTGTATGATTTCAGCAAACTTTTGTTTTAGTAATAGTTAATAGGTTTATAGAGTAGAGAGTAGGGTTTAAGTTTGGGCTCAATAAATAAATGAGCTTGAGTTATGAAACATTTGAACCACAAGGGTTCAAATAAATGGTTGGACTTATTTAAATGAAATGGGTTATTCCAATAAAGGTATGTAGGACTAGGTTACATACAATATTTTAAATAAGGCCCAATAATTAATAGACGTTTGACCCAAAATATATTTTACTTTTATAAAACCTTATAGTTAAAATACTTTAACTATTTAAAATGTTTAATTAAAATACTTGATCACTTAAAAATATATTTTATAAATACTTAAATACTTTATAAAAATACATAAAATATGGAGTATTACACTTTCTCTCTTAGCCAGATGGGTAGGTCGATCCTACTTACCGGGTGCACCACGCCGTCCCGAAATCCAACTAAGGGGTGGGCGACCGGATGCATGCTGATGGGCTTGTATTTGAGCTTCTTTAAGCACTTGTAGCTGATGATATTAGAGAAGCTGCCCTGTATCTATGAGGATCCGGCCAACCAGTTGGTTTTTGGTGGCGGTACAGGTTCTTGTGAAACATCTTTGAGGTACTCTCCCCATAGACGACGCCAAATGTTTTGGGTTTTTTTTTATGTCCCTCGGGAGAGTTATAGCTCGCTGGTTGGAGTCAAGCCGCATGTACCTGAAAAACAACAGGAAGCTCCGGATGTTCGAAGTTCCGCCTCCGATGATCATGTTAGTACGGGTCGGAGTGAAAAAGATGCGGAAAGTATATATCTTTTCGGATTTTGAGATCGGGTGTCTCTTTGTTTTCGAGAGTGATGGGTGAGGTAATGATTGGAACGTGCCCCATTAAATGGGGGAATCTCCCTATCTATAGGGTCCTAGAAATGTGTGTCCTTGTCCTAGGGTTTGATGAACTAGTATCTTTGGATGCGCCGTTTTGCGGCTACCTCAGGAATTGGGCCTTAAAAGCCGTCAATTCCTGATGGGCTATCTGCTTGACACGTGTCATTCCCTGGATGGTCCACTTGGAGACCTTTTTCAGGCGACACGTGTCATGCTATAATTAGGCCAAATAGTGATTTTAAAAATAAAAATGCAACTATAAAGTTGTATATTATTAATACAATTATTGATAACATAGCTTAACATAATAAATTAATGTAATTATCAACATAATCTTACCTAGTTAATATAAACAATTTTTATTTGTAAAAGTATGGTTTCATATTTCGATTAATTCGGATTTTTTTGAATCCAAACAAGGTCAAAATCTAAAAAATTGAATTTTTAAAAATTTCAATCCAATACAATCCGAATTGATAATTCAGTTTGAATTGGATTGATATTCGATTTTTTTTTTCCAATAATAGACACCCGTAAATTTGATTTGTGTTTTTCTCAATCTCAGTAACCACCACCACCTCTTTCACCTTCACTATCAACACTGTCTTCCTTCAATTCCGACTAATGTTGATTCGAATCCTTGCTAGAGCAAAAATTCCATTTTTATCACCTCTAATTCTTCCTCAATTGAACAAAACATTGCCCATTAATCCGCCTTTAACCTCGTTGTTAAACCCTAATTTATCGAGCTTGGGTTCGAATGATATAGCAAAACCAACAAATGGGTTTTCCTTAATTTTGGAGAGAGAATACCACGATGGTAGACCAAGAGGTCCTCTTTGGAGGGGTAAGAAGTTAATTGGAAAAGAGGCTCTTTTTGTAATTCTGGGTTTGAAGAGGTTTAAGGATGATGAAGAGAAGCTTGATAAATTTGTCAAAAATCATGTGTTGAGGCTTCTGAAGATGGATATGATTGCTGTTCTTTCTGAACTTCAGCGACAAGATGAGGTTTCTTTGGCCCTCAAGGTTTGTCTTACGTTTTCGAATTCAATTTTTATGTGTAAATTCTTGATCTTTATTGTTTATTTGCGCATTATTGTGAAGTTTGTGTGATTTTTTGCGCTTGATTCTGATGTTTGGGTTTTTAATTTTGCATGATTTTTGAATCATTTATTCTTTTTATACAGCTTATGCAATCGTTTAAGCTATTACGATTTTGTTGTGGTCATTTTTAAGTTGTTGAGTTTAATAATCTTAATTACTCATGATACAATTTGGTTACAAGCATCTTAGTATGATATTATTGCTTCAAATTCTAATAATGGCTAGAGCTGGGAATTTTTGTGTTGACTTAGCCCCGTTTGGTTTGATGTAAAATATTTTCAATGAAAATTTAGCTTTGATGAAAACATATTTTCAAGGAAAAGTACAATTGGCAGATTAGTTATCTTTTGTTTGGTTGCATACAAGAAAAGTTCAAGAAAATTCATAATTAGGAGTGGAAATGTGAGAATGGATGAAAGGGAAGTAAAAAGGATGTAAGGAGGAAGGAGGAAAATATGGTTTCCCTTGTTTTGTAAAGGAAAATATTTTCCATCATCAAGGATGCAATTTTCCACCATTGTGAAAAAATGGTTTTCCACCCCTTCAAAAACCAAACAAAGGAAAATGGGAAAATCGTTTTCTATAAAAACATTTTACGTTAAACCAAACGGGGCCTTAGTGTAGTTGTATAGTAGCCTGTATAGGTTTCCTTTAATTAAGATGAAGGTTTGCTTAGATTTTTATTTGTAAATATGTTTTGTGCTACGTTTTAATCATATAAAAACATCTAGGGCTAAAGTCTAGTTATGAAAGTGCTATCCAAATTATTCATTTGTCACTTTGTTTCGTTCGGTTATAAGTTGTATGGCTTTTAGGCTTTGTTCATTGCTTGGGAAGCAAATTCTTATATAAATGGAATGAGTATTTTTTTTTATCAGCCACAAAACAAAACCAGAATAATATTTAGGTCCTTTGTCTAGCTTACATAGTTAGACTCTGAACTACATGTGTAAGAATGGCCTCTGTCTTAGTTAGAGATTTTCTCACTCAATACTTCCCTTGGAGCAAAGCTTTTGCTTGAAGGTACGAACCTTCATAAAAGAGTTTGTATGAGGATGATAAAGATACAACTCCCTGCCTTTCCTTAATTTTTCCTTGCCTCGAGGAAAGATTTTCATACGCATGGAAGGTTTTCTCGTGTTGACAAAGGTAGTCTTCCCAATTTGTTGGCCTTTGTGAGACAAGGCACGTGATATTGTCTCCTTCACATTATCAATGTCTATGCTCTCCTCTATGGGAAGATCCCCTTCATTACCACTTCAAGATGAGGTTTCGCTCCCTTCCTTGGTTTTATCCGCAAAGTCCTAGTCTTGGGCCTTAGAGCTTAATTCCTTCCCCTCTTCTGAAGGTATGGGGTTCTTTCTTATACTTTGATCACTGAAACCAACTTTTGGCTCAATCTAAAAGGGCTGTTTTCACTGATGATAACTCCTTGGCTATAACTTTGTTATTTGGTTTCAATAGCCTTGCCTTATCCAAGTCTTCGTAAGCCCTATCAAACATCCTAAACTTCAATAAGACTATTCCTCTTTTTTACAGGGGATTCATGATAAGTTCCTCACAGTCCAAAAAAATAAATGGTTAATGATACAATCAACCAATGCATTATGACTTAATTATTCAATTGCTAATATTAATCCAGTCGAAAGAATCTTGAGGATATAAGCTGATGCTTGCCTTGCTTCCTTAGCTTTTCGAACTTTTGGTTAAGGCTAGAACTGTTTTAGTAAACAGCTTTATACCTCCGACCGAAGGGTCTCTAAACTGATGTCTTCACATTTCTCTTATTAATCCCCAACACCATATAGCAATAGGCAATGGCTTTGCCCAGTCATTTAGTTTAATTACACTTGCTGCCAATTTCAAATTATGGCAAAATCTGTAAGCAATGAATTATTTTCACAAGCACTGGAAAATCATCACAAATAATTGTTACTAACACACAAACACTTGATTGCTTTGTTATACTTCACAACCACAGTACCAATTACATTCCCCTTGAAGAGAGAATTCTGCTCCTTGGAGAAATGTTGCATAAGGGATAGCTTCATCCAGGCTAGAAGTGTTTTCAAATAATTCTTCAACATACTAATCATCTTCCAAATTTTCTAGATGATAACACACAATGGAAGCCTAACTTGATTCGTCCTCACACTGCTCCAGTTGAACTATACTGAACAATACACTAAAATACTAGCGAAACTCATGAAAATGAGAATGAAATCACACCAACACCAATACAGATAAGCTAGCACATACTACTTAAAGAAGACCTATTAATAGGCAGAATAAAAAACACCACATAACTTTTACAGAGAAGACAACCCCATCGGAGCTAAATTGGAGAATAAGCCTATGCAAACAGGCTCTTGAGTGGGGTATAATTGTCTTCTAGGTGTTAAAACAGCTTGCTTGCCGGCATCCCTAGAGGCTGGGGTGGATGCCGGCATGCTGTCATTACCTGAAGCAGATGGTTTTATTGGTTTGGGGTAGTTGGGGGATGAGAAAAAAGTTATTGTAATTATTAATGGAATGAGTATTAGTGACTAGAATCTTCTGGATTGTGCAATCTTTTGTTCCCTTCGTTTTTTAGTACTTATTCTGTTTATCAATAATTGCAACAAGTTGACTTGTAATCATAAGATAAGAATGCGGTATTGGTCGCGATCGCGGAAATGGTCGCGGTATCACGGTATCGGGAATTGATGTGTTTGTCGCGGGCTAGGTCGCGGTTGTACAGGCAGAATTTTGTTTCAAATTTATTAAACCAAAAAATAAATCTTAAGATTTTATTTTATTTTATATTTATATATTATGATTATTAATTAAATTTAAGGCTTTTTGGCCCAATTGACAGGCCTCCTAACCCTATAAAATTCGAATTTCACTAAAAGTATATCGAACTAGACACTATACACACTATACAGTTGTACAATACTAAATTAAAAGGTAAGAGGAGAGGTCTAGAATAGTATCACGTGGTGTTGTTTATTTTATTTGAAGAAATCCTACCCCACTATCCCCACCTACCCAAAAGAAATCCTGCCAGCTCACTCTCTCTCACCTGCTCAACTAGTTTCTCTCTCCTCTTCCAAGAATTCTTTGATTTTAATGGAGGTTTATGACTTTTCTCCACTTTTTCCCTTTCTTTTCCCTAAGCAAGTACTTCATTGGAAATTAACCAGTTGTGAGATAATATCGGTCAATGCGGGCGAAATTTAGTTCGTATCGGTTGAATAGGCCGAAAACTCGGCATTTTAAAAAACACCGCATCAAATTGGGAATTCTCGGATCGGTAGGCTTGAAATCCGGTACATATCGGACGCATTTTTATTCTATGCTTGTATTAAGAATTTAAGCAAGTATATGGTGACTTTTACACGAGGAGCCTGTAGAACATTTTAGGTGGGTTTAGCTGAAAGTCAAATGTGGTGACTTGAGTTAGAAAACTGGTTGGTAGAATTACTGTTTGCTAAGATCTGTTTCCAGCTTTGGAAATTTATTCAACTTTGAGAAGCACGGATGATCATTCTGATAAAGTCGGCCCTTCTTTGTCTGTCAAATTCTTGTAGCAACTTCGAGAAGTATCTTGACTTCCCTGACCCAGTTTTTTTGATCCTACCATTCTTTTGGCTATAATAATGACGACTTTAGTGTGAATCTTTTCTTCGAATGTTTCTTTACCACATTTTTCTTCGAATGTTTCTTTACCACATTATGAAGAGTGAACAAGAAATGATTTTAAAGTTTAAATAGGTTGTTCCTCTGCATAATTTTATCAGAGCTCAATGAACAATCATTGACTTTCTTTGAGATCCTGAATATATTTATTTGAAATTTGAAGTACTATTATTCCCAAAAAAAAAACTCTTATAGTATTTTGTATGGGCCAAACTTTTTTTGAGTTGAACTTCTGTTAATTTCAATGCTTTATTTGTGAGTAGTTTTGCACTTTTACAAGACACTTAGATAGTTAGATCTAGTGATTTATGAGGGAATTTATTTTTTTCCCATTTTGTGAACTTTTCATTTCTAATATTTAGAAAAGTGGAGTTTTGCAAGTACTCATATCATATTTAAGATGCTGACAGCTATATGCTAATTTATTGCTTTAAGCTTAGTCCAAATAAATGTTACAAAGATTTGCAGATGCAATTGGATGCTCTGCAAATCTGTGTCCCTCTGTTAGTGGTAGGTATGTGGGAGTTTAGGGTAGGAGTGGGACTTGATTTCAATTGGATGAAACTCCCCTCCCATATTAGTTTCTTGGGTTTGGGAATAAAGCTTGGAAACGGCTATATGCCCTCTTTATTAAAATTAGTTGCATTTACCTCTTACAAGGCATTGATTCCATTCCATATCCCAGTCTCTATTGTCCAAATTCCCATTCCTACAAACGCCCCCTCTATGTAGGGAAATGACTACTCTCTTTCTAGGAAGTTTGCTCTTTCCATACAACTAGCAGTGTTTATTTTATTCTATGTGACCTACTCAATCATGTATACAAATGGCCATTGGAAACTTTTGAAAAGAAAATTTTCTCCCCAATAGCTATCTTAACGGTTATCTTCTTGAATCAGATGTTTAGAGTAATACAAAAGCAGGACTGGTATCATGCTGATACGTATCTTTATAAGGACTTGATTATTGCAATGGCGAGATCTAAAAGAATGGATGATGTGACGACACTTTGGGAAGACATGAAAAAAGAGAATTTGTTTCCTGATTCTCAAACATATACTGAAGTTATTAGAGGCTTCTTAAGAGATGGTTCCCCTGCAGATGCTATGAACACCTATGAGGACATGCTGAAGGCTCCAGAACTTCCAGCAGAACTGCCATTTAGGATTTTAATGAAAGGTCTTTTGCCACATCCACTTTTGAGAAACAAAGTTAAGAAAAATTTTGAGGAACTTTTTCCTGAGCATTCTGTGTATGATCCACCTCAAGAGATATTCGGAATGCGATGAGGTTTGTAACTTGGATACTTATTTTGTTGTCAGATCTACGTCTCCTTTTTCCTTTGTACAAAATGTCATACTGTGATTTGTGGTCTTTTGTATATGTCATGCATCAGAGAGCTAGATATTGTTGCTGTTGTGTTTGCATGTGTGCTCTTTGTGCTTTATAACTGTTGAAGTGTTGGATTCTGTTTGACAATATGTGTGGTATGCTGGAGGTAAATTGGTAACTCACATTGAAACACTGGTATGCCAAATACTTGTATATATAATATTGAGAGTTTTTAGTTCTATACATGTGTAACATAACTACTACGTAGTAATTTAGATATTTTATGTTGTGTGAAACAAAGAGAAGGATTGCCTTGTAACGTGGCCGACTTATTTGCTACTTTTGGGAAATATTGAGTTGATTTCAAATTGGTGTTGTATATGTGTGTGATAAGCTATACGTAAGGAAGTTTTATTTGCTTAGTAGGCTGTTAAAAGCATTAATTTTGTTTGTGTAAGGAAGCTTTGACCTCGACTTGTTTTTTAAAACTAATTTAAGGCTTTGATTGAAAATATTTTTCATGGAAAACCATTAAGAAACAATTTTAATGGAAAACGTTATTGTGAAAAGAGTTTTCCTTTGTTTTTTTATTATAGGAAAACTTGGGAAAAAAGAAATATGAAAGTAAAAGGGAGGGGAAGGATAAAGGAGAGAAATAGAGAAGTGAGGAGTAACGTGGAAAATGTGGCATACGCCACATACATTCTTTACAAGAGGTTATTAGTTTTCCTTCTATAATAAGTAACTTTTCACCTATGACAAATCGATTTCCCCCTTTAACAAAAAAGCAAAAGAAAATAGAGAAATGAATGAAAATAATCATTTTCTAGTCTAATAATTTCCATTAAAATAATTAGAGCCTAAGTGTATAATCTTGTTGAGTGAAATTTTGGTTGCAAGGGTGTTTATGATTTGAATTAACAAAACAAGCAAAAGGAAATAGAGAAATGAATGAAAACAATCTTTTTCTACTCGAACAATTTCCACCAAAACAATAAGAGCCTAAGGCCCTGTTTGGTTGGGTGTAAAATGTTTTCAATGGAAAATGATTTTCCATGAAAAACCTTTTTCATAAGAAAATGTAATTTCCTACACATTTTCCCTTGTTTGGTTACATGTAAATTGATTTTCCTTTTTAAGCATTTTCCGTCGTTTGGTTCAATAAGGAAGATCTTATCAGTTCTTTCTCATACCGTACTACTAATACTATCATAATCTTCGAACTTTTTCTAAGCTAACTTTGAATTTGTTTTTTTTTTTTTAAGTGATAACTTTGAATTTATTTTTGTAAATATTTTTTGCAATTTAGAAATAAAAGGGTAAAAATTAGCATAATAAAATTATATAAGTAAGATAAAATGTTGTAGACTAGTACAAAGTAGCAGCAACAAAGCTATCAAACAAAAGAAAAAAGTGTTTGAACGACGAGATGACCTTTAGTAGATATGAAGTTTAAAACATACTCATTCTAATTTTAACGATTAAGGGAATTTATGAAGTTTCGGATCCAAACTCTTCGGAGAGGTTTGCTCTTTGTCAAAAAAGCTTTGGCAAGCATCTCCCGCTCAACTAAGTGGTCAAATGCGGCATCACGAACTGCTTCTTCAAAATCATCCATCTTCATTATCTCTTCATAAAGTTTCTCCACATCAAGTTGGTTGTTTGAGAATTTTTTCAGAGCACTAACCACTTCTCCTAGTTGATTAGATATTTGTTGCAAGTCACAAGTGTCGTCTTCACCTCGAGTCCTCTTACGATGTTGTCTTGGCTCTGAAGAAGTGGCACTATCTGATTTTGATGTCCCATCTTCTGCCATACTTGTAGGATGCCTTTGTCCACTCTCATTGTTAAGTTCAATATCAGCAAAACTCTTAGAAAAGTCTCCACGAGCCATGTCTTTACCAGCCACGATTGCTATTTCTTCATACATATCAATTTTTCGGTTGAGATATTTCTCATGAGAAGGATTTTCCTGTATACAAAAGGAGAAAATATCAGTGAAATACTTGAAACAATGTAATATAAAGCAACCATGACTATGAAAGCATAATTATAAGACCATCTACTATACGTCACTACCCAACCATCTACTATACGTACTATAAACAACTTATTCTCTACAAAATTGCAGCAATTAGATATCACACTTATAATTATGAAACAGGCCAGAGAGTATCTGACAGCTATGTAATGCACAGATCTAGTAGGTTGAATCAAGAATAATCTGCTGAAAATTACAGATGATAGCTTACTCAATAAGAATCACTGAACATAGAGGAACATAAACATATTGCAAATGCAGATTTATTTAAGTTTTCATGTAATACCAGTGGACCAGATTCCAGATATCTAGCCCTGCTCCCTTGTCATATATAGCCAAAAGTTTGAAAAAGTGATTATCTATCCAAAAAAAAAAAAAAAAAAACCCCAAATACCTAAGCATGTAAGAATACAGCATAAATATCACAGAACACAACTGATTTGGAAAACTCTTCTCTGAGTTGTTTTTCTATACACACCATAATAATTTATAGCATGTAAAAAGCTAGTGAAAAGTTAAGATACCTGAACATAGTTATTGCATTAGGAGATGCTGTTAACATCTTCACAGTGTCATTCCACCCAAATCCAGAGTTACCACGAACTTTCGATATGATTGCCCAATTAGCTTTCACCGTCCTCATGTGGTTCTCAACATGGTCAGCCGTGCAGGAAGTAGATACACATGAGCTTCACTTTCGATATATTTTTTGCAGCAGCAACAAATGAGCTTGTTTTGAAAGTGTTATTTGGCCTATTTCCCTTTCTCACTTCTTCTGCAAGAAATACCAGCAACTCCTTGGACATTTGTTTTGACCAACGAAAATTCCCTTTTTTTTCTTCATTCTTCACCTGCAATTGTAGATACACATGCTTCTCATATGCAAACCACATGAATTATCAAGAAAATCTAATCATTTCATATACATTCACCAAAATAAAAGTTCATGTAATTAAGGAGAATATAAACATCTTTGCAATTTCTACTTCAAATCATTAGTGTAACGCATTACAACATAAGGAAATAAATAGAAAGACTCAGGTTGTTTGAGACCTCTTGTATGCAGTCCACATGGCTAATGCTATGGCATTTCTTTTATTAATGCACTCATTTGTTTCTTCTCGCATTTCCCTTCGAGTAAGCAATGTTCTTGTATCATGTGAATCCATCTCCAAGTCTACCTCTCTAGTTATCTGGTCATTAGGGTCCACACCCCTAAGGAAGTTGTGTATCACACAACATGCTAAAACCACATCAACCTGGGTTTTAAATGACCAAAAAGGCTCAGCATCCAAAACACGAAACCTCGCCTTTAGAATTCCAAACGCCCTCTCTACAACCATTCTAATTGAAGAGTGTCGAAGGTTGAATAACTCCCGTTCATTTTCTGGAGGATTGTTTGTAAATTCTTTCAAGTGATAACAGGTTCTCCTGTATGGAGGAATAAGACCTTTGCGACTACCAAAACCCGCATCTGCAAGATAATACTTCCTTGCACACAAAAATAAAAATGCATATTATAATCAATTTATCTTCAGTTTGCAACTAGCCAACTACCAAAAAAGAGACAACTACCTTCTGGAATTTTGAAACCCCTACTTAGCGCATCATTAAGGACCCTTGAATCATGTGCAGAACCCTCCCAGCCAACTAGAACATATGTGAACTTGGCATCAAAATCAACAGCAGCTAGCACATTTTGCGTTGTTCCGCCCTTTCTACCACGAAATCTATCTTGTATCTCAATGGGAACGGAGGCACGCACATGTGTTCCATCTATAGCCCCTATGAAATCCTCAAACCATGGAAAGAACCTAGGGTTGTTTTGAATTTCTGGCTGAATTGAAGTTGTTGGTGGTTTCACTGCCGATAGCTTGAAGTACAATATGAAAATAGTAGTGTACGGTCCATGTTGACCGAAAAAATCTTCCCCCAATCACACGAAACCTTACATTATGCCCCAATAAGTGTAAAAATATAATTACTTGCTCCTTAACACTCATCCGAACACTTTCCCGCAAAAGTCCTCTTTCAACTAGAATATTACATAGGCTATAAAATGCAGCAGGCCTCATACGAATTTGTCCTAGACAATGAGTGTCACCACAATGTAAAATACTATTGATATTTGCCTCCCTCAAACTATCTCTATTCACATAAGGTTGCCTAATTATTCTAGGCCTTTTATTCCTTAACCTATATTCTTCAACAAGAGAAAGAACAGAAGCAATTATAGCTGCCACAAAACTAAGAATCATGCCTTTCATTTCATGGGTCATCTACAATAACATATACAACAAATTATGTAATAAGCCATAACATATACAAAAATAGCAAATTATCTCAATAATTACAAAATTAAACCAGCTGGGTACTCAAAAAAATCTGAAATCAGATTGGATTTGGCTCAAAAAAATCTGAAATCAGATTGGATTTGGCTAACCAGAGAACAAATGTGCTTTTTCTAGTGCAATTGAGGATGGGTACCAATTGATCATTTCATCAGACACATCCAGAAGTGCAATATGACTATATTCTACCAAGTACATTGAAGGTCAGATGACTACTTGGATCTATGTACAGCACAAATGCACATTGCAGACAGAATTTCAATAAACATGTTGGTATTAATTAATTTGTTTATTTTACTGAAACAACATGCATGTGAATGTGTTATAGATTTATTCTACAATATGTAACATACTAATGAGTATTACCAGATTCCAGAAGAATATGACAGAAATTTTCTTACATTCTCTACATAATGAAGCAAGTAAAATCAGACCATTAGAGATGTATTATATACCTGAAGTGAATTTTGAGATGCTACCCCTTGATCCGACATCATACTAGCTTACAATCTTCAAAAAAATCATCAAAATAAGACAAATTTTAGGTGAGGCATTTTATCAAACACTTTGTGGGCATGATAAAAACATGTAAAATATTTGAAGAAAATAAAATTTGCAGCAAGTAGAATGAATCTAACAACAAATTTCCAAATTATAACCATCGAATATGTACAAAAAAATACCCAAAAACAATCGAATTTGTAAAAAAAAAAATACAATCGAATAATCAAAATATGTACAAGAAATACCAAAAAACAATCGAATTTTAAATCAAATTAAACCCTAGATTAATAATCAAGACAAGAAGAGAGAGAATATTACCAAATTTGTAAAAAAAATTGAGTGACGAAGATCTACCTATGTTCGTAGCTAGCAGCGTAAGGAGAAGGGGGAAGATAAAAGGAGGGTGAAAATCTGAAAACACGGCTTCCCTTCTAATTTGGGGGAAAACGTTTTCTTGTACAAGGAAAATAGTTTTTCCGCCCAAATTTTCCTTTTTCTATCCGGCCCAAACCAAATAACGTAAAATGAGGAAAATAGTTTTCCTGGAAATGGTTTTCAGCCTAACCAAACAGGGCCTAAGTGTATCTTATTGAGTAAAATTGTGGTGGCAAAGGTGTTTATGATGTGAAATGACTTGAGCTTGTCTCTAAAGCTCCAAACTTGAGCCTCGACTCTCCTTGGTTCAAATAGAGCTCGACTCTAGTTAGGCTTGAAAATGATTGGCTAATTGTTATTAACTTTTTTTTTTATTTTTTTTTTATTCTTATAATTAGTTAAAGTTTAAAAAAGGAGTGCTCCAATAGTCTAATGATGTGACTCGAAATAAAATAACATTAGGAAAAATGCGGCCTTATCATAACGTATCGGTCGAGATGTAGCGATTTTCAATTTTGCCGAACCTAGATTGAGTGATTTGATGCGGGTTATTAAAATACACCGCATTTTTGGCCCGAATCGTCCGGTACACCGATATAACTATGAATCGTCCGAGAAATCGCATAATTTCGCAATTTTTTCTTCTGACTCCATTGAAAAACAGAAAGAAAAGGATAGAGAAAGAGGAGAGAGAGAAGGGCAGGAAGAGGAGAGAGAGAGGGGTGTGAGGTGACCAATGAGCTCTCAGATAGGTGAGAGTTGGGATGTAGCCCATGTGGACACGTGTCATTTAATAAACCATTACTTTTTACTTTTGACCTATTCCAGTAACTTAACAAGTTGTTTTCTTTGTACTCTTTATTTATGTGTTAGTGTGTTACCATAACTTACTGTTAAGACAATTTATTTCATAGGAATTGGACTAATAATTGAAAATAATACGGAGTACTAATTTTAATTATTAGAAAAAGATAAAAAATATTAAGTTTTAAAATTTATGAGTTGTAATATTGATAAAACATATAAAATTATAAAACTAAAATTCGGTCTCCACATCCGTGATAACCGCATCAACACCGTTACCGCGACACGTTACCGTTATCGTGATCGCGACCGAAACCTTGGTCGAAACCACATTTTCAAACCATGATGTTGATAGCCTTTTAGGGAAAGATGATACACATACATCTTGGATGTTACATGAGGCCTGATATTGTGACAACACTGCACTTGTGTTTTTTAATAAGCTGGAAACAAACTCATTTTATTTTATTATTTCTTTTTTTTTTTTTTTTTTGGGGGGGGGGGGGCGGGCTTTTTGCTTCTTAGCACCAGATTGAGTAATTGAGACTAAAATTCCCAATGAAATTTCACTACACTTTTGGCGCTTAACATTTTAGGAAAAGCAAATCACTGATTATTTTCCATGAGATTAAAGAATTCTCTCTCCACCCAAAACCCAAGTTTTTTTGTAGATACAAGCGAATCAACTATTGAAAGCATAAGCGCTTAACGTTTTCTCTCTCCTCCCAAAACCCTATTTTTTCTTGTAACTCCTTTGCCCCTATGCTTTCAATAGTTGTTAATCCATTTGATGTTAGGTACCCTTTGTTTCATGTTCTTCATAATTTTATTTGTGGGTGATTTTCATGTAAAATCTTAGGTTTTGGGTGTGATTTCAATTTCTAATAAATTAGATAAATCAGTCAAAACCACCTTATAAAATTGGGTTTCTGTCAAAAATCACCTTCAAAATTTATTTATTTACTAGTGTACCCGTGCTCATGCACGGGATATATGTAGTATACTTCCTCCGTTCTTTTATTATTGCATCACTTGCGAAGTTTCACAAATATTGCACAATTTCTTTTTTAGGAAAAAAATTGTTTGTGCTCACATTACAAATACCCAACATACCCTTGCTTTTTCACACTTTTTAATTTATCAATGTCACATGGGCAATTTTGTATTTTTTACCTTTCTTTCTCTTACTTTTTTCAACTACCAAAATATTTATACCCAACTCTTATGGTGCAATAATAAAAAAACGGAGGAAGTATATATTATGAGAAAAAAAATAGTAGAAGTGATAGTTATTAAAGGGTGGTTATTATTATTATTATTATTATTATTATTATTATTATTATTATTATTATTATTATTATTATTATTAGTTTTGTGTCCGTGCGATGCCCGGGTTGTTTATTGAATTTTAAGATAAGTTTTTAATGTATATGTCAAATTTGAAAACATATCATTGATACAAAATTAGTTAGGAATTGATGTGTTTTTGTGATGATTTAAACTATATAGTAGGCATGTAATGACTAATAATAATAACATTGGTGAAAAACATTTCTGGACCCGTAACCTGAAATAATGACCCTGTCCGAAATGACTCGTGACCCGACCCGATTGACATGTCTACACAGTAATAAAATTATATTAGATTGTAAAGTATATTGTTTTAATTGATTAGAATATATTATAAATAATGGATGTGGTGCATTTTGAGCTACTTCCTTCGCTCCAAAAAAAATACTATGATACAAAAAATAAATTTACATGATAATTTATGAGTGTTATAATTTTTTTTTTAATAAAATTATAATTTAATTTGTACGTATGAAATATTAGTACTTTATCGAAAATAAAACTTTATATTAACAATTTTATGCTTAAATTCTATCCAAATTTGATTGAAAATAGAATTCTAAATTAACTTTTTTATCCTACAAATTGAATTCTATATAACTTAATCCTATGTGGCGCGACACTTGGCAAAAATTTAGAACGCCAAGTGTCGTTATTTCGTCGCCTGGATAAAAGTTTAGCTTTATATATTAGTTATATTATTATTATTATTTTATTTTTTTTAATAGAGGGCTGGATTTTGATTGAGTGATATGGGTAGTTATGAGGAATAATGGTGGTTACTGGTTTTTTTTTTTTTTTAAAAAAAAAAAAAAAGATGACTAGAATTGCAGGGATGGGAATTTGGAGTGCTGTGAATGAAAGTTGGAAAAAAAAAACTCTTAAATTATATATTTGATTTCTATATGAAGTCAGAAGACCACCTTTTCCTAGATAGGCCCGGATTTCACCCTTTGACTCACTATTTTTGACATTAACTTCGCTCAACCCTTATTTTTTCTCGTTCCGTGGCTGGACTACCACCTCTTCTTTCCTTTCCACCACCACTATTTCTCTTTCTCCCAAGTCCCACCTCCATTGTCACTGCCCCTCTCACTACTCCTTTCTCTCTCTTCTTTTTTTTATTTTTATTGCTGTTTATTTATTTATTTGTTTATTTAATTTTATCTCTATCTATTTTAATTCTAATTGTTTGGTGGGTTTTCTGTTGATTGAGGTTGTTTTTAGGTTAAGTGTTAGTTTTCAAGTTTTCCAAGTTGTTTTGGGAGTGGGTGAACTTGATTTTGAAGTAGCTGACATGGTTTTCTTGACATTGTTTTGGAGGTTAGGGTTTTTTTTTTTTTTTTTTTTTTTTTTTTTTTTTTTTTTTTATTGGAGTGATTTTATGAGGTAGGTGTGTGGTTATGGTGGTGGTTAAGTGGTTTAAAGGGAGTTAGGGGGTTTTCTGTGGTGTGTAATTGGTTTTAGAGGTGTTTGGGTGGTGTTAAACTTTTAAGGGAGTTGGTTGGATTTTGGAGAGGTTCGCTGGGCCGACATTTGTGGGTCTGGTGGTGATATAGTTGAAAAGGGTGTTTTTAGTGGTCATGTGCATGGCACGTGAGTGGTCAACACCAAAAAAGAAATTTCAGAATTCGGCATAAGGTGCTAATTCACAAAAAAAAAAAAAAAAAAAAAAAGGTGGCTTCTTACGGAATTTTAAAGAATATATTAAAAGATGGTTTTTTGACTAATGTTCCGATAAGTGTCTAGATCTTTCAAACTAGGGTTCTAAATGATTTGGGATTAGCTCGAATTTTGTAGAAAATCAAAGGTTTATGAGACCGAATTTATCAAATTAGATTTACAATTAACATAGGTTAAGCTCGATTGTTCATATACTTATTTTTTGTTCTTCCTAATTTAATTTAATTATTTTTTTAAAAAAGTACATTAAAAAATAAATAATTTTTTTTTGTGTGTTCATATCTGTTGATTTTCTGGTTTCATAGTCTCTCTTCTACTCTCTTGCTTTGTCTCAGTGCATGCCCCTTTTTGCTTTAGCATGCCAGCCATATTGCTATTGTAATTGATTTTAAGTTACATTTTAAAAAAAATCGATGTATTCTAAGTATATGGGATGTTGATCATTTGAATCAAACATCAACTATTTACTGTATTTTCTTTTCCAGTCTCACTGATTCTCTTCCTTTATCACTAACTTTCTTATCCTCAAACTATTAACCTGTATCCTCCAAGTTTTTTTTTTTTTTTTTTTTTTTTTTTTTTTTTTTACTTCCTGGCATAACAAAAAAGAAAAACACTTTTCCCAACACCATTATTCCGTCCAATTCAAAGAACATTACCCTAATCTTTGCTGTAATTCTCAGAAATGTCATCGCCATAACACCGCCGACTTACCTATTTACAGAGACCGACAAACTCATCCCTTGGGCCCATAGTCTCACTGCAAAAAAAGAAAAAAAAAAACATCAGCACAGATTGCGATCATGCTGACAACAATAGCCCAACTGAGCATATGGGCTGATTGCTCATGAAACATGGACCCAAGGCCAAAATTGATAGGGACACAACCATACCAGCCGAGCTCAGTAAGAGAAGAGGTCTCCTACCATACTTCTCTTAGAAAAGAGCTGATATCATGCAAAGGTAGCTTTTGGCTGTTCCCATGATTAGATTAATGTTACGAGCTACAGGCTATGTATATTATCTAGTCTTGACAGCAAAATATAGTATTGAACCTACTAACAGTCTCTTGTGGTAACCAACTAGACTTGGCAGCATTATCTTCAACAAACACTTGTAACAGATGCATTAGTATATAAATATTAAGAATATTTTTGTTCAGAAGACTATAAATATCTGTGTATCTGCTGCAGTGGGTAAGGTGGCATCTAAAAGAATGTTTCAGTATTTTACTTCTGCATGGACTCTAACCCGGCTTTAGATCTTTTACATCTAACAATTTCTGTTTTTATTGAGTAATTTCAGAGTCTCCATGTTTTTGGTTGAACATTTTGCACGGAACACTCAAATTTGATTTGAGCCTAACTGTATGAGTCGTTCTGATCAGCATGGCTTTGGTTAATATCTTCTCATTGGGTTATAGTTAAGGCTTTCTGATTGGTACTGCTCCTATGGTTAAGCTCTTTCTGATTTGCGCTACTTTGTTTATGTCCTAAATCATCTGAAATAACTTGTTAGCTGTTTCTCTTTATTATGTTGGGGTATTGGATTTCTTAATTCAATTTTGTGTCTTAGATTCTCGTTAGGTTTACTCTTTTTGTGTCTCTTTTTTTAATCCCTGAAGGCTAAATTTTAAATAAGAGAATTTTGTTCAGCTTTGCATCATCTGAAAGTCTGATTACCCTGTTTTATGCTATATTATCATAATAAAATAGCATGATTCTTCTGAAATCAAACTCGTCATTTAGCTTGGTTATATGAATAGTTGTTATGATCCAAAATGAAAAATTATACAGTGGCCTTATACTGCCACTAGGTGGTGATCAGCTTGCTTATACAAGGCACAATAATCCTATGAATGCGTTTGGGGAGCCTGTTCAAAGTCAGTTACTTGAATTTTTAGTTAATTATCTGTCAAAGAGATTGGTCTTTTATTCGACAATCTTGGTGTAGCACTAGTATGGTTAGGGACTTGATGCACTCATGAAAGAACCTGAAAAAGGAATCAAGCAGGATCTGCATTCCCAAACAAGTTTTATGGGTTGTTACTAGACCTGGTTATTGGGCGGGTCGGGTCAGGGTCAAAGAGGGTCACATTTTATAGGGTCAATATAGGGTCGGTACAATGCGGGCTGCGGGTCGATAATGGGCGGGCCTACAAAATATTTATTAAAACAAATATTGGACAAAGCCATTATTAAATACATATGAATACAAATTAATCTATATAATTATTTTTACATTATGTATTTTCTTTATCAACTAAATTGGAAAAACATGTTGGTCCTATATTGACCCTACCCAATAAGGGCCCTGTCCATTAATAGCCCTGTCCATTAAAAACCCTATAAGTTTGGCCCTGACCCTATTATCATTGGACTACCCTGTCCAATAACCACCTCTAGTTGTTACTTGAGTTAACTTTTTTTTAAATTAAAATAAATATATTTACTTTTTTGGGTTCATATTTGTTGATTTTCTTGTTTGTCTCAATGCTTGCCCCTTTTCTAATTCTCGTACTCTCTTTGCTGCAGAATGCTCCTACGCATATTATTAGTCCAATTGTCATCACTTATTACACCCTCCAGTCTAACATGCTCTGCTTTACCTGTATACCTTGCCTTTTGATTTACTCAATTGTCATTGGTTGTCACAATTTGATTTACTCAATTGTCATTGGGCCATATCTATTTTCCAATGATCCTGAATCTAATTTGGGTTGGATCAGATTTTGACTGAAGTGAAGAAGGCTAAAAAAGCCATGGACAAAATTGGCATCGGAGGTACAGTGAAAGCTAGCGTCGGTTCTTCATGAGAGGGATGTGATTTTGGCTCTGGGAGGAGAATGATTGCCTTCGACAAGGGGCATTAAGTTCTGCATTTGTTGTTTTTCTGTATGAATATCCTGTTAGCTGCTCCTATTTTTGCCCTATAGGTGATCTGCATATCTCAGTGGTGGGGATCTTGAGAAAATTTCATCTGAAGATGAAAATATTCTAATCTTTGTATTAACAACCATAGAAGTAGAAAGTTATTTAGAAGATACAATAACGTTTTTTTAAAATTCAATGAAGGATATATGACAAAATTTTACTTCCATCTTTATGAGAACTTGTCGTCTTTGTCAGCAGGAACTTGTTGAGCGAGCTAAACCAGCGGGTTGGAGCCCAAGATTATTTCATTTATATTTACAAGGTCAAACTTTGCGGCTTTTACATAAATAATTACGGAGTAATTTTTTTTTTTTTTTTTTTTTTTTTTTTTTTTTTTTTTTTTGACAAGACGAACTAAGAAAGAAAGAAGACAACATAAAAATTAAAAAAACTTAGAACAGAACAGAAATTGTTGCTGACAAGCTTTGGTAGCCAACCAATGAGCCGGAGCAACCCACTGACGAGGAACCTTCCAAGGCTCACAAGCAAAAAACCTGGAAATGACATCCCTAATATCTTGAAGTAACCATAAACAGGAAATATCCGAACTACTCTTGCCATGGAGATGAGAAACCAAGTTCGAACAATTGTTGTAGATCAGCAAACGTCGAAAACCCCTTCGATCTGTTGTTCGGAGAGCCCAAAGACAAGCTTGTAATTCCGAGTGAATAGCAGAGGATGAGATAAAAGCTCTTGAACCTCTCCCGATTACCAAATCTGAGGTAGAATATTTGAAAATTCAGCCCGCACCTGCATATTGATCCCGCACTCTGAACACACCATCAAATATCAAAGTAATATTATAGTCTGACTCAACAGATCCTGTGAGGCAGAGAGATAAGAGGAACAGGACGAAGAGAAGCACTAGAACGATTACTGGATAAAGATATCGAGGCTTTAAATTCAGAGACTGTCGAACTCCGCGAAACCCAATCTTGCATAAAGAAAAGAACCAAATCCGGAGAAAGAACAGCCTGACGAAACACCTTGTGATTCCGAGCTATCTAGATAGCCCAATAGAAAGAAACCAAACTAACCAAAACCTCCCAAGATTTAGATTCCGCAAAGAAACCACCACCTCTACAAACCAGTCGGAAAAAGGTTTATCCTGATCCACTGTGATTGAAGAAAAAAGAGGAACTGAAACCTAGAGAGAAGAGACAACGGGACAGTCTCGAAATAGATGATCAATGGTATTAGGACCTCCAAGGCAGAAAACACAAGTTGAGTCTACAGGAAAAAGAGGTTGCTTCTCCATAAGAACTAAGTCGGCATAATAACATTGCATAAGCCGACTTTGTGGTGAACTTACCATCCCTAGTAAATTTCCAACATACAAAATCATCCATTGGTTTACTAGGACGTTCCATAGCTAAAATACGATGGGTTGTAGAGGAATTAAACAGTCGGTGCACTATATTCGAATTCCACGCGTAAGAACGCGAATTGATGATAGAAGAAACATGAGACGGAACACGTGTCTCACCATTATCACGAAATGAAATAGGTTCCCCAAGAACCCAAGAGTCTTCCAATATGCGAACCTGTGACCCCGAACCAACCTTCCAGGCAATGCCGTTAGAAAGGACGAAAAGACCTTGAAGCAGACTTCGACAACCCCAGGAGGAACCTGGAATCCTTCTCGTCGAGAAGAACTGAAGAGAAGGGTATTTTGCCATAAGAAGCCTGGAAACCAGCAATTGAGGATTATGCTGAATGCGCCAACACTGAAGAGCCAAAAGGACTGAGTTAAAGGAGCTCAGCTGACGAATGCCTAGGCCACCCAGACCCTTAGGAAGATGTAAAAGAACTTTTGAATGAAGAGCCAAACCCCGGGAACCTGAATCCGACTTCCACCAGAAACGAGCTAAAAGGTTGTCCACTTTGGAGCAGATAGAGGAAGGAATCTGGAAGACTGAGAGAATGTGATTGAACGGGGAGAGAAGAACTGAATTGATAATAACCAGTTTTGCTGCTGAAGAGAGTCCCAATGAAGCGAAAGTTGAAATACGTTGAACCACCTTGTCAATCAGAAAACTAAACTCCGAGACTTTACTACGTCCAAGTTCCACCGGTAAGCCTAAATAAGAACCCAGGCTAGCCTTACACTGGAGCTTCATACTACTAGCCAGAAAATCCCGATAGTCCGTTAGAGTATTGGGACTAAATTTGACAAAAGATTTCTGAAGATTAATTACCTGGCCTGACATAGAACAAAACTCAGATAATAGGTTCGTAAGATTCTCACACGCCTCAAGAGTAACTTGGAGGAATAACAAAGAGTCATCAGCGAAGAACAAATGAGAATTTGCTGGAGCACCCCGAGTAATTGAAATGCCTTTAAACAAAGATGCTTTTTCGGCCTTACGAAGCATGGCTGACAGAATTTCCGTACACAAAACGAACAGATAGAAAGAAAGAGGATCACCCTGACGAAGACCACACTGAGGATGAAAAGCCTGTAGCGGATTCTCATTAACCAAAATCTGATAAGAAACCGTAGTAACACATTGTTGAATAATGTGAATCCAATAGGGAGGGAAGCCATAAGCAGTGAGTAACCGAAATAGGAAATCCCAATTGACCATATCATAGGCTTTATTCATATCCAGCTTGATAGCTGCAAAGAACCGCTTTCTTGCTTTTGACTTGTTCATATAGGATATAACTTCATGTGCGATTAAAGCATTATCCGAGAGAAGACGTCCTGGAACAAAGGCATTTTGGAAGTCGGCGACCAAACTAGGCAACACCAAGCGAAGCCGACTCGTAAGACATTTCGCCACTCATTTGTAAATAACATTACATAGGCCAATCGGGCGAAATTGAGAAATAGACTCCGGAGCATCCACCTGTGGGAGTAAGGCCAGAAAAGTTCGATTCCAGTCCTTCAACATATAGCCATGAGCGAAAAAATGTTGAACTGCATTGACCACCGAAGAGCCCACTGATTCCCATGATACTTTAAAGAAAGCGGAAGAGAAACCGTGTTGACCTGGAGACTTACTGTCTTCAATGCTGAAAATCGCCTTCCGAATTTCTTCCGAAGTAAAAGGATCCATCAGAAATTTCTGTTGATCAGAAGAAAGAGAGGGTAATTGAAGACTATCCCACCATTCAACATCCTTTGAAGAGGCTCGATCCGAGACTGAATACAAATCTTTGCAAAAGGACTGGGTAATGGACACTATCTGAGAATAATCTCGATGCCAACATCCTGACAAGTCTCTTAAACCAAAAGTTCTATTTTTCCTCCTCCGTGTCTGAACCGAGGAGAATAAAAGACGAGAATGGGAATCTCCCAGAGCATCCCACTTAAGTTTTGCTCGCTGTTGCCAAAAGATATAAGCTGCCTGTGCTTCAGCAACCTTATCATTCTTGGTTGAGATAAATAAACAGCGATCCATCCGTGTGTTTAAAGAAAGAGAAGCTTGTTGGACGTCGAAGACTAAATCTCTCTAGTTAATACCCCACGCCTTTTTGTGGGAGACACACCAAGAAAGAAGGCGATCCCTAGAAACTTAGAGTTTCCTGGAAAGAGCAAACATGGGAGAGCCTGGAAAAAACAAACAAAAAACAGAGGAAATGATGTTCTGAACTTCCGGAGCTGATAAGCACCAGTTCTCAATTCTATATGGTCGTTTGGTATAATCAGAAGGAGCTGTATCATCAAAAATGATTGCAGCATGATCGGAGAATAAAATAGGCTGGTGAATAACTCTGGAGTCTGGATAATTAGAGAACCAGGTAGAAGACTCATAAGCTCGATCCAAACGTTCGAAAATAGGATCGGAATCTAATCTATTATTAGACCATGTAAAACGAAGGCCCGTAAAAGGAACATCCAATAAATCTATACTCATACGCCAAGTCATAAACTCCAATTGACCTGGGATAAAAAAATTACCACCTAATTTATCTGAACCATATTCCACTTGATTAAAATCTCCAATGATTATCACATTCGAAAGAGACTCTAAAATATCGCTAATCGATTTCCAAATCTCCATACGATTAGCAATATGAGGCGAGCCATACACAAACATTACATATTTTATTTCATCTCCTTGCACCAATTTACAGAGATATACATTAGGAGAACTATAAACAGGACCCAAACCTACCGGAGAAAACCAACATATAAACAAACCACCACTATGTCCTATAGCATCTATGCCACAACAACCCAAAAAAGGCAAATATGCTAATTTTTTTACAATATTTTCTACAGGTAACATAGTTTCCAAAAGACAGATCATGTCCAAACCATAAGAGCGGACTAGAGAGGAAATATAAGGAATTTTAGAGGAGTCCGCCTGTCCTAAACCCCTACAATTCCATAAAGCCATCTTCATCCAGTCCTTGGTGACTTGTTCCGTGAAGTCAACGAACCCTCAGAAGAGATGTGAGAAGAAGAACCAATATCAGCCTTGCGCTTCTTGTATGGTAGAAAACAAGGAAGATAAGGCGAAGCTGAAACTTGCTGCTGCTGCTCATTTTCAAGAAGGTGCTGCTGATTATCAGGGAGTGGCGTTGCCGTTGGAGTTAACATCCCCCCTGCCCTTTTACGCGGACTGTGTTGCTTAACCCATTCCCACACTTTTTCGCCACTTTTCCGCAGTTTAAGGCTAGAATAAGACCTCAATTTGCTACCAACTTTACGCAGAGGGGAGCAAGTTAGAGCTTTGGGAGAAGAAGACACGATAACATCCAGGGAAGAAGGCGAGGATGGTGGAGAGCAGTCCATGGGTATTACCGAACCAGAATCTGAATCTGGTAAATCATGCTCCGAACCAAGCTGCTCGGTATCCTGCAGATTCTCCTCTGCCATCAAATCCGAAGAGGGCAAAAACTCAAAAGCGCCGGAGGAAGAATCAGCTACGTACCTAGAGCGCTCCGAGCTTTCAACCGGGAAAGAAGACGACAGCGACGGTGAAGGAGAAACGGTAGCCGTCTGATCCTCCCAGTTACTCGGCCCTGCACCAAAGGGATCTTCATAAATTGGGCCAGAAGGGCCCATTGGGGGAGGAGAAAAAGTAGGAGGAACCGAGTTTGGAGTGGGCACTACTTGATCCGTACCCGTGAAATGTTGAGAAGCTTGAAAATAGGGATCGACATTAAAATTGGGCCAGCCTAGAAAAGAAGAACCATCTAGCCCATTAGAAAAAGACTCAAATGACAAAGGAGAGCTTATTTCAGAAGAGATCATCCTTGAGCTTAAAGCCCAGCCCGAATCATCGCAACCCATTTGACGTGAAACATTTTGAGAATTATCTGACCAACCTTGAATATCAGAAGAATCCAAATACCGTCGCCAACCATCATGTGAGCTATTTAACAAAGAGCCTCCGTTGTTATCTTCTGAATTTTGATTCATCTCAAACTGCCACCGATCCCTAACAGGAGTTGCATGAGTGACATGTGGTGTAGAAGTGTCAACCTGATCTCGTGTTTCAAGCTCTTCTCGAAGGAAACGATTATTCCTAAGATTTCTCCGGCGAACCTCATGGTCGCGGCTTCGGAAGACACCAGCTGGTGGTGGAGACAAGCCCGGAAAAGAGTCGGTCATAGCGTGATCATTAACTGTAGACCCAGACCTTGAATCATCCGAATCCAAGGGAAGACCTAGGCCACCACTATCATAGTCCGTCGGCCGAGAATCAGCCGAATTCTCCTGTGGGTCCTCATCGTCATAACCACCAAAAAACAACTCCGTGGTCCAATTTGAACAAACTGGACAAATTCCACGAAGAGCATTAGAGTATAATTTAGAGTCTGTAGGACCATATAGCACACGAGCGCCGCTTTCGTGGATCTGACGGAAGCGAGCTTCTAGATGGTAGTTAATTCATGCTTAATCCGCGACACAAGAATCCCCACCATGCCTGATAAATCCACACTTTTTACAGAATCTAAATATACCCTCATATTTAAATCGAACCCACGTGACTTGATTATTAATAATAGGAAAATAACAACCATGAATCAAAGGCAACGAAAAGTCAACTAGAATTTTAACACGAGGGTGAGGTATAGGAAACTGACCAATAGTCTTCAACCATTGTAACATCTCCGACATGTGATAGAACAATGGCTGCTATATCCGGTGTAGAATAGCGAACTGGAAGACCCTCTACTTGAACCCATAAATCCACTAAGTTTAGGTTGAGATTGAGTGGAACCGAATGACCCCTTAGACGCTGAAGAACGAACATACCACCCCGGAAATGAACCCAGCCTCTCGAATCAAGTTCATTTGCATCCTCCGGAGTGCCACAAAAGAAGATATAGTTTCGGCCATAAGGAAAAACACGAACTGGAACCCTTAAGTGCCAAAAGCGCGACACTAAACGCTGAACCATAATAGGGTTGAAATCCTTTCTATCATCCCAACAACACCCAATTACACTACAATTCCAATCTAAATTTAACCCATCATCAAGAGGAGGAGGAGGAATATAATCCTCTCCTATGTAGTGAGGATAAACAAAAGTATTTGGAACTATAAAACGGGACATAGTTCTATAAAAACGATAATTCCTAGGAAAGAAAAAATGAACAGTGAAAGGTAGAACACTTGAAAGATAAAGTTAGAGGAAGAACAGGGAAGAAAGTTAGATGAGTATGTGTGAGACTTTACTCACTCAAAGAGTTTCTTACTCTAGAGACTTTCTCGCTCTAGACTTTTTCGTTGTATTGCGGAGTATTATTTTTGTGTAAATGGTAATGGAGGTCGCTTGAAGCTTCTCCAATGGCGGAATTGTGGGTATTTTTAGAGAGAGAAAGAAGAAAGAGAAGCAGAAAGAATTAGGGAAGAAGAAGAATTGATTTTCTGTATATTGATGTATCGAGCTACAATATTACAATTGATTAAGTAGTGGATTCCGTAATATTTTCACTAAGTGAAAATAATTAACCCTCCCATTGAAGTAATATCATTATAAAAAACCCTAGCCTCCTCTCTCTCTTATCTCTCCTAAACTCTAGCCTCCATTATCAATTTTGAAGGGGCTTCCATCAGATTTTATCGGTGGAAAGCCCCAATCTTTATTTTCTTTTAAGCTTTTTGTTTCTTAGGTTACAATAATAATGTCTCCCTCGAAAGAAAGGGTCTATCTCCTTCAAAAGACAAGTTTTTTTCGATCTCCTTCAAAAGACAAGGTTTTTTGGACTCCTTCGAAAGACAAGGTTTTATTTGTGTTTAATTTGGTCTCCGGTTGTACGGGGCTATGATTGATTATGGCTCGATTTCGGATTACGGAATCAGCTCAAGATTTAACTTTCTCACAAAATTGCGAAGCGACGACGGATCCACTCAAAAAGTTGTATGAGACAACGAATCGAGAATGTGCCGAATTGTTATATTTATGTATTTGGATTCTTAGCCCTTCCCCGATTAATTCTTGTTTGATTTTGTTAAATTCATTTTCATTATTGTTAATTGTCAATTGTAGATGTCGTATAGCTTTATTTAATGAAATTTAATGTCCTTTAGGATTTCTTTCAAAAAAAAAAAAAATTAACTAACCCTCCCACTAACTAATCCAATTTCTAACAAACTTGTAACATACTCTAATTATAAAAATTCTTCAATGTCATTCTTTAAAAATGACACTATAACTTGCTGATGTGGCAAAATTTGATTGGTCTGTATTTTGTATTTTCATTTTGAATTATTTTTAATGTCCAAAATGTATTAAAATTGTATTTTATTTTTGTATTATTTTTTTCATACATGTATTTATTTTAGAAATACATAATTATAAATTATGAAAATCTAATTTTATAATTAAAATTAATTTTTAAATTTATAATTATAATTAGAAATCATAAAATTAAATTCACATCTACGTCTAAATTGTTTATCATCGTTCATCGTTTATCATCGTTCATTATCCATCATCATCATCGTTCATCAATCATCAATCATGGATTTGCTGCGGGACGGAGAAGAAGAATGACTGTCGGAAACATTGCCTGAAAACTGACCATATCAAACCCCGAGAAAGTTGCCTGAAACCTTCCTAAAATTGACCAAAACCGATCCTAAAACCATCGCCAAATAGCCAAGAACTGCCATGCCGAAATGCCTATATTGTAGCCTGAAAACCGCACCAGAAACCCACCCCAAAACCAATCAAGAAACCCACCCAGAAAGACCCCTAAAAAAGCACCAAAAACACACCCAAAATACGCCTAAAACCGCATAGAAATTCGTCGGAACCTAGAGCCGCTGCCTTGAATCTTTGCCAGATATACGTGCGCAGGAAGAGTCGCCGGAATTTGCAACCTAATCGCTGCACCTAATTGCCCAGGAGAGATATCATTAAAAAAATGGCCATTAACGTGATGAACACAATTGTCAATTGAAGAACAATGAAAACGGAGTATTTGATTTGCAGTTTTTTTTTTTCTTTTCTAAGTTTGATTTTCAGAATTTTAATTATAATTTAAGTTTTGGGAATGATTATTTTGTTTAAAAAAAACTATAATGATGTATTCTTTATATAAATACATGTATTTACAAGCATGTATACATGTATAGTACATTTAGCCTTTTAAAAATAAATTAAAAATTGGCCAATTATAACTTGACACATCATTATGTTGTGGTGTCATTTATTGAAAAATGACACTGTAGAAATATCCCTCTAATTATTACATAATTTGTGATTTAATATTGAATTAGCTTGCTTAACTAAATTCCAGTTGTATTGCAGCTTCACCCCATTCAAAAGAACTAACAAAATCAGGAAATCTTTGCTCCAAGTAATCAGCAGATTCCCAAGTAGCCTCATAAGCAGGAAAACCTTCCCAATGCACAAGTACTGCACTTGTGCTTTATTCTGAAACCTTACAATTTTTCTATCCAGAATAGCTGTAGGTCGAATGTCTTTAGATCCCACAATTTTTCCTTGAAAACATATGGAATATGGGCTACCATTGGCAGCTGACCTCCGAAACTCTTGAGTTGGGACACATGAAATGCGTCATGAATCTTTGCTTCAGTAGGTAATTTCAGCTTATAAGCAACTTTACCAACAACTGCTGCAACTTGAAATGGACCATAATATTGATGAGAGAGCTTATAGTTGCATCTTCTCTGAACAGTAAACTGTATCTAAGCTTGGAGTTTAAGCTAGACCCAATCACCTACTTGAAACACCCTATCTGATATGTGTTTATTAACCTGATTGTTCATTATTTGTTGAGCTTTTTCCAAGTGAAATTGAAGCTCAGATATCATTCTTTCCCTCCTTTATAGACTTCTATCAAGCTCATCAATCTTAACTTAACCAGCTAGATAAGGAAGATGTAATGGTGGAGGTTGATTATAGACCACCTCATAAGGAGTAAGCTGTAAAGCAGAATGGAAGTGGGTATTATACCACCACTCAGCCAATGGAAACCACTTGTGCCATTCTTGAGGTTGATCACCAGTCATACACCTCAAGTATGCCTCTAAACATCTATTAACAACCTCAGTCTGCCCATCAGTTTGTGGATGATAAGCTGTGGATAACTTCAAATTAGTCCCATACAAAGAGAACACGCCTTTCCAGAATTGACTAACAAAGATTGAATCTTTGTCACTCACAATCGACCTAGGCCACCCATGAAGTTTAAACACATTATCTAAGTAACATTGAGCCACCTGAATTGCAGCATAGGGATGAGAGAGTGCCATAAAGTGGGCATATTTGCTGAATCTGTCAACCACAATAAAAATAACATCCTTCCCAACAGATTTAGGAAGACTAGTTATGAAATCCATAGAGATATCTATCCAAACCTCCTCTAGAACAGGCAAAGGTTGAAGATTGCCAGGGTATGCAGCAGTATCATACTTGGCAGCCTAACAAACTACACATTTCCTTACAAAAGCACTAACATCTTTAGTGAGACCTCTCCAATAAAACAATTTCTTAACCCTTTTCAAGGTTAACTCCCTACCACCATGCCCACTCTCAGGAGATTCATGATGCCAAGCTAAAATCTTGGTTCTGAATTAAACATCAGGCCCCACATCAATCTTGCCCTTCCTTTTCAACAAATTGCTCTCCCATTTAAAATTAGGAATAACAACTTGATTTTCAATTGCTGAACTATAGCAGCATAATTAGCATCCAAGTCATAATTGGCAATGATCAAAGAACTCAAATTAGAATCCACCAGAGAAATAGCCATGAACAAAATCTCTAACTCTTGAACCATCGACAGAGCATCTGCTGCCACATTTTCCTTCCCACACTTGTATTGAATCTCATAATCGAACCCCATCAATTTTGACAACCAAAATTGCTGAAAGGGTGTAGCAATTTTCTGTTGAAGCAACCACTTCAAGCTCTTCTGATCTATCTTAATGACAAAATGAGCACCAACTAAGACCCTGTTTGATTCACCTTAATTTTGCTGAACTGAAATTATTTTTACTGAACTGAACTTATTTTTACTGATCGAACTTAATTTTACCGAACTAGAATTATTTTTACTGAACTTAAATTATTTTTACTAATTTTCTATTATAATTCTTCTTTAAGAATACTAAATTTTACTGAACTGAACTTATTTTTACTGAACTGAAATTATTTTTTTTGAACTAAAATTAATTTTACTAAACTGAATTTATTTTTACTGAACTGAAATTATTTTTACTTAATATTATTTTTTTTAAGGTGAAGAGAACAGGGCCTAAATACTGCTCCCATTTTTTTTACTGCAAAGTCAATTGATAACAATTCCTTGTCATAAACTGAAAGTTTATGCCATTTAGGACCCAAAGACCTGCTAATATAGGCTAGAGGATGCCCTTCCTACATCAAAATTGCTCCAATGCCAGTCATGGAAGCATCAGTTTCCAAATTAAAATTCTTTTCAAAATCAGGTATAGCCAACACAGGAGCTGAAACTAAAGCAGATTTCAGCACTTCAAAAGCAGCTTGGGCTTGTTCATTCCAGCAAAATCCCTTCTTCTTGAGCTGGTCAGTGAAGGGTTTGCTAATGATAGCATAACCTTTGACAAATTTCCTATAATACCCTGTCAACCCCAAAAAACTTCTTAGTTCCTTGACATTAGAAGGAACAGGCCAACTGCTCACAGCTGCTATTTTCTTGGGGTCTGTCTCAACACCTTTTTCAGTGATATAATGCCCTAGATCCTCAAGCCTTAAAGTAGCAAATACGCATTTTCTCTCCTTAGCAAACATGTTCTGCTGCATCAAATCAAATACTTCAGCCTAATGCTTCCAATGTCCTCCAGCGAGCTGCCATAGACTAAAATGTCATCAAAGAAAACCAAAACACACTTTCTGAGCAAGGGCCTAAAAACATGATTCATCCACCCTTGAAAAGAAGCAGGTGCATTAGTTAGGCTAAAAGGCATAACTAAGATCTCATAATGACAAGAATGAGTTTTAAAAGCAGTCTTAAACACATCTGCAGAACTCACTCTCATTTGATGGTATCCTGCCCTTAGATCCAATTTACTGAACATAGAAGCCCCAGCAAGCTTATCTATCAACTCATCAATCACAGGAATGGGAAACTTGTTCTTCAAAGTTCTATCGTTGAGCTCCCTATAATCCACACATAATCTCCATGTCCCATCCTTTTTACCCACCAAGACAACAGGAGAAACAAAAGGGCTTGAACTATTTTAGATAATGCCTCTATCCAACATTTCTTGAACCAATTGCTCAATTATATCTCTTTTCTTGAGTGGATACCTATATGGTGTGTACTGCCTGGTATTAAGGGAATAGAATGATCCAACACTCCCCTAACAGGTGGAAGATCAGTAGGTTCCTCAAAAACCTTAGAGTATAGTTGTGTGATAGACAAAAATTCTGAACACTGTAAAACTGCACTAGTGTCCTGCTCCAATTGCATAATTGAACTATTAACATCTTGAACATGAATTAAGCAAAGTTGGATTGCAGAATCCATGATTGGTTCCCTAGGATCACCCTCAACTACAGACAACTTCTTGGATGGTATTCCTTTTAAAACAAATTGCTCCCCTTGAAAAGTGAACTCCATCCTCAACTTCTGAAAATCCCAATAAATTAGACCCAACAGTCTCAACCATTGAATTCCCAACACCATATCATAGCTTCCTAAAGGAATAACCAAAACATCAGTTTCAAACTATGGCCACTCATCTCCCAAGAAAATCCTTTACAAGTTTGCTGACAAGGAATATGATTACCATCTGCCACTGAAATAGCTTGAAAAGGAATCTGGCTCAAAGCACAACCTAACTTAGAAGCAACAGATGCATCCACAAATTTGTGTGTACTACCAGAGTCAATAAGGATATGCAAATCCTTACCCTTAACTCTTTCCATTACCCTCATTGTCTGAAAGGATTGGTTCCCAACAAGGGCAATCATGGATATTTGAGGTTCAGCTAGAGGTTCAACAAAAGAGTTAAGATCACCCTTATTATCCTCACTATCAGAATCAATGGATCCAGGTATCCCTACTGTGAACAGCTGAGGTTTCTTGAACTGACATTGATGTTCTCTAGAATAAGCCTGGTCACAGTAGTAACACAGTCCTTTAGCAATCTTTTCTTGCCTAACATCAGCTGGTATGTGTCTATAGTTCTTGTTTTTGTGAGGTGTCTAAGTTAACGTAGGCAAGGTAGGCTTAGAAGAAGGGGTAGGTAGCAAAGGAGGTAATGTGCTTGGAGTAAGTGTGTTTGAGGATTGTGTTTTTGAGGTGTAAGAAAAGGGTTTAGAACGATAATAGGTAGAAAAAGAACTCAGAGATTCTTCCTGCAATCTAGCATATTGCCGCCTGAGCAATTGTAACTAGCATAAATGCCTTGACAAATGGTTTTACAACAGGTTTTAACCCTCCCACAAAACTCTTTAGGATATATGAATCTAGCAATATGTGATTCTTCATCAACATAACAGACCTAAGTTTCTCAAAATCATCAATGTAATCTTCAATTGACCCCAATTGTTGCAATCTATTAAACTGCTCAACAGCATCTAAAGCAGAAGTGTCCTTGAAACGTGCAAACAAATCAACCACAAAATCATTCCAATCTACAACAATTGATCTCCTAATAGACAAGTAATTCATGACCCAATGTTCAGCTTTATCAGTCATATTTAAAGAAGCTAAATCCACTTTCTAATCATTAGCAATCTTGCAAAGAGTGAAGTATTTGCAACATTTTTTTACCCAGATTCTTGGATTAACTCCATTAAACTTAAGAAATTCAAGCTTAGGGTTCATACCTAGGTCCTGGTGGGATTGGACCTGCTCAAGCTACCATTAGAAGAGGTAGGAGAAGACGGTTCAGAAGACGAGGTCAAAGGAATTGAAACCTTCTTGGCTTGAATTGCATGCATCATCTTTACCATTTCATCAAATTTCTGATCGAATTTCGAAATGTAATCATCAATTCGTTTTTCCAGATTCTTGATTTGGGTTTCCATTGCTGCAACTCGTCGCGTAACAGGAGGAGGAGCTAGAATCGCTCACTGTAGAAGAACAGTAAGGAATGCTCTGATACGAATGATAATGGAGGTCGCTTGAAGCTTCTCCAATGGCGGAATTGTGGGTATTTTTAGAGGGAGAAAGAAGAAAGAGAAGCAGAAAGAATCAGGGAAGAAGAATTGATTTTCTGTATATTGATCTATCAAGCTACAGTATTATAATTGATTAAGTGGTGGATTCCATGTCATATTTTCACTAAGTGAAAATAACTAACCCTCCCACTAATTAATCCAATTTCTAACAAACTTGTTTCTAACATAGTTGTTTCTAACAAACTTGTAACAAACTCTAATTATTACATAATTTGTGATTTAATATTGAATTAGCTTGCTTAACTAATTCCATCTGTATCAGTAAATATGAAAGCGTAAATTATAAAGTGAAACTTTGTCAAATGTTTTAATGATGATGGTTTTAATTATCAATTTCTTAATCTTTTTCCTATTGAATTGAAGATTGTAATGATAAAGGAATTGAAGAATACTAATTGATTAATATTGTTTGGGTCTAGTCAATGTCCTAAGCCTATTATATTCAAAATGATGAAAATACACCTTCATGATCCAACTTGTCATTACCAACTTTTTTTTAATCATTATAAAGTACAACTTTGTCCCTAATCTGTCCAAAAAGGTACTTCTTTGTTATCTAAAAATACATCTATAAACAACATACAATGATTAATGATTGGTAACTTTTTCTAATCTTACATTCTCTCTCTAGAAAATATATTTACTAACTTGAGCGTCGGAGGGGTGTTCCCAAGTCAACCCATCAGGACATCTTGATACCGAAACTACCCTTACACTTTGAGGAGAATTTTGTTTCCAAAAACAAATATCATACAGATAAAAAATGTAATCAAGGATGTAAAACCAGGGCAAAATAAATAAATTTGTAAGTTCACCACAAGAAAAAAAAAAGGATCTTGTTAACGAACTCCCTCGGGGCGTTGGATATAAGCATTTAAAATATTACCTAAAGTGGTACTACCTCCGGGTCCATATGATAGTCTCATATGGTATAAATCACATAAAATAAGAAAATAAGAATTTTGGAATCTAACAATAAAGTACCAAATAATTCATAATCAATTTTTTTTAAAAGGAAAACATATGTCATAATAATATAATTCAAGGTAGAGATTTCCTTAGTTAAAGTCATATCATCAATCCACAATCAATTAATTCCACAAAAGAAGAAGTTAAAAATGAAGCATATTCAATATGGGTAGATCTTTTCGAAACGCTTAAAATAGTGTATGAGACTAACATTATTAAACGAAAGAAATATTAATTTGGGAAAGCATGACAAAATCACTCGACGATCGGCGCAATTAGTGTTCATTTTAATTTAATCTTTCTACTTTTAGTTAGCTTATCCAACTTCCCCACAGCGTTCGTTAGCTTTTGGAAAAATCCTTTTCAAACTTAAAAAAAATGGGAAGATCATTTTTAAACAGAGAGAATGATTAATATTCATGAAATGGTATAAACTTGAGAATTCATGACAAATCATGCTTACATCAGTGCAATTAATATTTAGTTTATTCTTCTTATCCTTTTAAAGCTTTTTATAATTGTATTAACCAGTGAATAGCCTGAGTGTTGTCCTAGGATACTACTTTTATACTTGTGCAATTGCTAATTTTTAAGAGCATTTCATAGTATATATGTAGTATGTATTTTCAATACTTTTATAGTATAATGTTATTTAGTGTGCAACATTAAAGCATAATTGGCTCTTAGTTTAGATGATTAAACAATAATGTTGCTTCCAAGAGGTCAAGCGTTTAAACTTTCTCATCCATATAAGTTGAAACAACATGAAGTATTGTTACTAGTGCGGGTGATGTGGCATATTGAGGAATTGAGTAGATGACGTAACGTGGCATATTTAATAAGGAGTTGAGCTAGAGACGTGGCGTAGTGAGGGGTCTACGTGGCGTAGAGATCGACTTTTTAAAAACGCCTTTTAAAGTTTTAATATATTAGTATAAGATGTTGACGAACCGTTCACGAGTCTACGTCTTGCACTTAAGTTTTGGCTCCACGAGCATTACCACTAATAATGGTAACATCCTTAAACTAATACGTTTGGACGAGTCAGTCACTGAAATGCTAGTTTCACTGCTCATTTTTGTCAAAAGAAAGGAAACCTTTAAGCTAAACTTGAATCATGAAAATGAATTGAGAAATATGTTCACATACGTCTCATCTTATTAGGCCAAGGTAGCATTAAATCCTTTGAAATGTTTTAACTACTCTCATTAAGTACAATTTAAACTTTGATTGATTACCCATTAGATTCCTTTCCTAAATCTATATCACCCCACGCTTTAAGTGCCAGAATATGACATTTCTGTTTTAGTTTGCATTTTAGATCTAGCAAAACGTAATGCTTGTCTCTCTATATATATATATAGTTTTTCCTTTTTGGTGGAGAATGAAGCAAAGGCATTATAAATTAGAAATAAGAGTGGGTAGTTTTCAGTTTTTTTTTTGGGGGGGGCGTTTGGTATCAAATTAGTAAATATAAGGGAATAGAAACAAATTAAGAGGGGAAAGGGTAATATATAGTGTTACCCTTACTAGTTGTTTGGTATTATTAAGAAAACGTAAACATTTATAACTAATCCTTTTCCTCTTGTTTGGCATAGATAACTTGGAAACAAATAGCATTCCTTCTATTTTTTGTTGTCTTGGCTAACTTTTTCTATGCAATATACAATGTAGAGCAACACTAATTACCATTATATATATATATATATATATATATATATATATATATATATACACACACACACATATGTACATAAATATATAAATAAATCATACGCTAGATATAGGCAAAGTCACATTGTAGACACCCAATTGTGTCTCCCCAAAATCGAACCCAGTGATGAATACCTTTCATGTCATTTGATTATCGAACAAAGCGAAAGTGTGAAAATTCTAGTGATGAGGATGTTTTTATTAAAGTATCTCTTCTTTTTGTTTTTGAAAACATTTCTTTTCTTACCCTATTTTTGAAAAATGTTCATTCCAGTTTAGTGTGGTCCATGATATAGGTCCAATAATGATGTAGTTGGATGGAGATTGAAAAGACCTTTTCAACTATATATTATAAGCCAAATTCCGATGAATAATGAGGAAGTTATGGCCAAAATACTAAACTGGGCCCAAACCGGTTTTTACCTACGACCCAATGATCATGTGGAGGGTCCAAAGGTCTAAACCTAAACCTAAACTAATTAGGATTAATAAGAAGCTTCTATAAGTTTCTAAAACATCATAATTATCCTTTCTGAATACATAAAATTAAAGATTTTGAGTTAAATAAAAACTTTCCTTTTTTAAAATCCTAATTCTATTCGAATTTAAAGATGTTCAAAGACAGTCAGATATAATTTTTGTGCCTCATAATCTTTATCCAAATCTTATATGGTTGGATAGATCTTGAAATTATCTTTCCAATAATTATATTATAATGTAAAATCCTAGCTATAACGAAAAAGACATGAATGGAATATGAAACTCTATCCAAAACTGACACCATTCTACTATTTCGGAAATATCTTTTTATATACATAATATTTTTATCTGATTATAATTGGGTTGGAAAGTAGACTTCAAGATCTTTCCAACGGCGTATTATATAACTTATTTGGACTTATGGATCAAAAGATATGATAAAACAAAATCCGCAAAAACTGTTGTCCATCGAATTCTATTTCGATTCAAATTCGGATTATTTTCTTATTCTTCGACCCTATTTTTTCTCTATAAATAGAGGTCATATCTCCCCTATTTCAAATCATCAACTTTCAACCAAAAATCTCTAATTCTCTTCTCTCTCTAAGCTAAAGCTTATTCTCTCTCCCTCTTTCTAAACCAACCCTTTTACAAACACAATTCGTCATACATTAGCACTAGACACACCTAGCCAAGTTCGAAGTTGCCTTTGCCCTACACGTGAAAGGTTTGATATTTCTGAGGGTTTGGTCCCAAATCCCTATTTCAATTAAATTTTTTGATTTTATGTTTTCTTTGAAATTATTAACGTGTGTATTTTGTTATTAGAAAGAGGTACCAGACATCCAAGTAAGTACTTTAATTGTTTTTTTGATATAGAAATTATGTTTAGGTTGCGATTTTGATTTCCAGTATCATGTTAGGATGTTTTTTCTAGTATCATGTTAGGATGTTTTTCTTAGTATGATGTTTAGGGTGACAACAATAAGTTCCTAATATCAATTATGATTTCTATGATGCCTTTTATTGTTTTTCCTAATATTCTTGTTAGAGTTAAAGCTTTGATTTTTATTGTTTAGTGACATGCTAGGGTTTGTTATTAATCTTGTTAGTATCATGCCTAGGATCTTGCTATTATTGTGCTTTAACATTATTATTTTTATTATTATTGTTATAGTTATGATTGTTGTTTTATTATGTTGCTTGATTATTTTTATTGTAATGGCTTGATCATACTTTTTATGCATGTTTAAAGGGAATTTATATTTGTAATCACGTTTAATAACATAATTAATAATCTTGTTTAGGGTTAATTTGATTATAATTCAAGTGATCGCCAATAATAGATTTATTTGTGCATTAATATTCAACCGACATAGATTAAACAGGTTTAGGGTTAACCTAATGATTGCATGTTAGTCAGAAAACGCACATGAATACAAGAAGAATAAAGTAGAGACCTATTTTAAGGGCAGGTTCAATCTCTTTTAGGTTGGATTTGTACCTTCATCCCCGAACACCAGTCATGGTTCCAGACCTATTGGAGTTAACGATCTCATGGATCGTTAAGGGATGTAACCTTCACCCTGTGATTGGTTTACAAGTTCCTAAAACTTATTGGCAACTCTTTTGCTCTAGCTTCCTTCCCTTTGGACGCCATCGTACTTTAGTGTATGATCATAGTGGGTTCAAGTTTTGGGTAATGCTTGAAATATTCCCTACAATTTTTGGCGACTCCACTGGGGAGGATTTCTATTTTAATTCCTGAAATTTATTTCAGAAATGATTTTGAATGAGTGGATGAGACTTGAAAAGTTCTAAGTATTTCATGTGCATAATTTGATTAACATTATTGTCATGTGCATAAAAAAGGTTCTCATTGGAAAGACCATCCGTAATGAGTAAAAAACATAAGATATTTTACACGTAGGAAATTTGAGGAATATCTTTCACAACTAGAATCGAAATAATGCTGCGAAAAACTGGAAAATTTAAGAATAAAGAAAGCTGCTGAGGCATGTAGGAATTGTCGTCTAGAAAACAGAGCCTGTTGCCAAAGATAAGGCTCTGTCGCCGAACGACAATTTTGTCGCCAGGCGACAGGGCTCTTATCGCGGCGACATTCCCTGTTGGCTGGCGCTGAGTTCTTCCAATACCGAGCCAGAAATATGAGTTCTTATTTCGACCTGTTCTAGCACTGTTGGCTCGATTCTACTTCATGATTGAGTTTTTCTCACTTTTCTGAAACCCATATGTGTTCTACATATGGATATAACCCTCTGGGAATTCATGCTCCATCTAGCAGTTTGAACGCTCCGAGCAACAAAGGGTACATCCGAGAATGTTGAATTCACCAAACCGTGGAAGCGAATTTAACTCGCGGGGTCCCATCCACATGCGCCAACCCTTCCAAAGGTAAGGCTTCCGTGCGGTGCATCCGGACTTGTAACCATGGACCCTCTTTGACTAACCCATATCCCGAACTTTAGAGAACTAAAGCCATGGTTAGGTTGCAAACTCATTGCATCATGTTGTGACTACTTTACTACTTGTGCATCTCGTACTTGTGCATACTTATTATGTGACTAAACTAACCGTTTGGTTTGACTTCTGTTTGTAAATAAGTCTTAATAAACTAAACAATGACTAAAGGATTTGCTTAATTAATTGATTAATTAATTTGAGCTAAAAAATATACCTTAAATCGAGTCATAGTTCCTTGAACTCAACCCGGATTTTTATTCCCGTATACTGGACAAGCATCAACTTGTTTTGGTCATAACCGGAGTTCTAGGAAGAACTACAAGTCATAAAACCTATGGATCTGTAGCCCCGAGTTTTATATTTAATTTGGCGTTGGTTCCATCCCAATCAGAGTCACAGATCGAAAGTTATGACTAAAATACCACAGCCTGTCCAGTTTAATGCATATACATGAAGTCTTAACTTAGTCTTTGCTTGAGTCTAGTAACATAGTCTAGACACATGGTCATGACACAAGTCTTAACATGTCACCTACGTAGCACACACTTTGTGTATATGTCACCATGACCATGTCTTAGGTTCATGCATTAGTTAGTTTTTTTCCGTCATTTGAGTTGGGGGTACATTCTATTCCTAATTTTTTCATATCTCTCCATCTACATCATCTTTCCATTCTCTACATGCTTTCTCCATATCACAACCTTCATTCTTCCTACCTTCTTCCATCCATGCATGTTGAATCGAGTTTGATTCATGTGATTGACAAAAAAAAAAAATGAGGGTAATGATGAAACAAATGCACAAGGCAAGCTTCTCACCAAGATTTCATGCTTTCTTTTTCTTTTTTTTCAAACCCTTTCCCCAATAAGTCTAGCATAGGCACTCTTCACCCCCCTTGAATTTAATTCTTAGAGTTTGATTTTTACCCTTCACTTTTTAAATAAAATGAGCATTTATTTCCTTGCATATGATCACTGCATTACATTGCAAAAAAAACAAAAAAAAAAAAAAAAAAAATCCATGCCAAACTAAGCGCAAGGTATATTAATGATTTGAGGCACCCCTTGTACTCACATCATATTACCTTTCACCCTTCAAATATACAATCTTTTCTTGATAAACCACTTTGAGCCTCGTCTAACGATAGACCTTTCTTTCTTTAACCTACATCTACCTAACCTTGGGATGGGATGGTGTGTAACTTATGCAATTTCAAAAGCTTGAGTGATTTCAAAGAATAAAAAAAGCAATAAAAAAATAAATAAAAGTGTAGAAATTAAAAGGGCAAGTGTTCCAATGTCTTTGATATGAACACGTCTCAGATTGCGTCTCTGATCAAGTGCTCGGTACCGTGCTTGAGAAACATGAATGCCAAGTGAGTCATAGACCGCATGATCGGGATTGCCCACACTTATAATAATAAAAAAATGAAAAAGAAAAAAAAAGAAAAAAAAAAAGAAAAGAGAGCTAAAAAAAGAGTGAGAAATCTCAAGCATACCAATATAAAGATTCAAAAGCAAGATTGCACACCTTGGGGGCTTATCGAGGGTCTTGAGCCTTTATCTTGTTCTTCTTCAAACCTTTAGCCTAACCACGTTACAACCCTTCAAAAGACCTTTTTGAGGTATACACACACTTGTGCGAGGTTCGGCTGGAGCTATGTTCGACCTGATTCCTAACGGATACATAGGCAACCTCACATCGAGGTGCAGCTTTAATAAACATGCATTCATATTTACATTCACACACTCACATCATGATCATATCAAAGGATCTCCAATGCTCATCCCTATTCATTTAGAGCTAGACTTGGGGGCTTGATCCCTACATCATTAGCTTACCTAGCCTAAGATTCACCATCATTTGACTCTTCTTGAAATAATATCTTTTTCTACAAGCTTAGCCCATGCGGCCTAACTTTAGTGTCACTATCACACACATCATAGATGCATTACCAAATAGTCCTTCCCTTAGGAACCCTTTGTCATGAAATCTTAAAACAACATTGAAGCATACTTCGTCATAACAAAATCACTCATCACTCATCATTGCATCAGAAAGTACGAAGTGCTTAGCCTCCGTGCCTAAGTTACCCAAATACTTTCATTATAGAGTCAACAATTGAGATAACCTAGGATGAATTAATCCTTGCAAAACATTTGACTAAGCTCATTCAACATGCACCTTCAAAAACTTTGCTTCTTTCTTTTTTCGCGTCTTTCTTTTTTGGCGAAAGTCGGTACCTTCAACAAAAATGACGGAATTTTTTTTCTTTTTCGCATTTTGAGTCAAGCACATCACAATACAATGCACACACGTGTTATGAATCACACATGTCAATTCACCTTGGGTCAACCTCAAGACAGTCAATCACCTTAGGTCAACCCTAAGAAAAAAAAAACATCAAGCCTTCGGTCAACCATAAGAAAAGCACTAGCAAAGTCTTTTGGCAATCTTTTGATTTTTACAGGATACCACCATTTAGCAAAGCTCCTGTTCGCAGCCAACCTAACGATCACAACAAACATTCAAGTATCAAAGCTCTATTATTCAGAGATGCGTGGACAATCCTTTCAAGCTCCATTGTTCAGAGACGCATGGACATATTAAAAATCTCTTTTGCTCAGAGACGCATGGGCATATCCTATCAAGGATCTTTGTTCATAGACGCGTGGACATTTCTTCCTATCAAAGCTCTTTGCTCAGAGACGCGTGGGCATATCATTCAAAGCTCTTTACTCAGAGACGCATTGACATAATAAACAAAAGAAGCTCTTTTGTTCAGAGACGAGTGAACATCAACAGCGGAAAAGCACGACCACAACATCAAAACAGCAAGATGGCGTTCCCTAGCTTGTGGAAGGTTGTCACAACAACACAACAAATCGATTACCCTCAGAGACGTGTGCTCGACGGTGCAAGATACGCATTTTTTAACTCTCTTATCTGTTTAACTAAGATAGTTTGCAGGTATCGGCGTTACAAGAATGATTTAGGATCGTAGAAAGTTCTGGATCATTCTCCGTCCCTATCGATACTTTGACTTTAGTTTTCAAAACTTGTGTTTCTCCAAACTCAGTCAAAGTGGGGGAGTCTATAGACACCCAATTGTGTCTCACCAAAACCGAACCCAGTGATGAATACCTTTCATGTCATTTGATTATTGAACAAAGCAAAAGTGTGAAAATTCTAGTGATGAGGATGTTTTTATTAAAGTATCTCTTCTTTCTGTTTTTGAAAATATTTCTTTTCTTACCCTATTTTTGAAAAACGTGCATTCCAGTTTATTTTTATCCATGATATAGGTCCAATAATGATGTAGTTGGATGGGGATTGAAAAGACCTTTCCAACGATATATTATAAGCACAATTCCGATAAATAATGAGGAAGTTATGGCCAAAATACTAAACTGGGCCCAAACCGGTTTTTACCTACGACCCAATGATCATGTGGAGGGAAAGGTCTAATCCTATTACTAAACTAATTAGGGTTAATTAGAAGCTTCTACAATTTTATAAAAGATCATAATTATCCATTTTTAAAAGATAAGATTAAAGAATTTGAGTTAAATAAAACTTTCCTTTTATAAAAACTTTCCTTTTTTTTTAATCCTAATTCTATTCGAATTTAAAGATGTTCAAAGACAGTCAGATATAATTTTTGTGCCTCATAATATTTATCCAAAATCTTATATGGTTGGATAGATCTTGAAATTATATTTCCAATAATTATATTATAATGTTAAATCCAAGCTATAACGAAAAAGATATGAATGGAATATGAAACTCTATCCAAAACTGACACCCTTGTACTATTTCGGCCATATCTTTTTATCTACATAATATTTTTATCCGATTCTATTTGGGTTGGAAATTAGAATTCAAGAGATTTCCAACAACATATTATATGAATTATTTGGACTTATGGATCAAAAGATATGATAAAAACAAAATCAGCAAAAACTGTTGTCCATCGAATTCTATTTCGATTCGAATTCGGATTCTTTTTTTATTCTTTGACCCTCTTTTTTCTCTATAAATAGAGGACATATCTCCCATTTTTCAAATCATCAACTTTCAACCAAAACTCTCTAATTCTCTTCTCTCTCTAAGCTAAAGCTTATTCTCTCTCTCCCTTTTTCTAAACTAACCCTTTTACAAACACAATTCCTCATACATTAGCACTAGACACACCTAGCATAATTTGAAGTTGCCTTCGCCCTATACGTGAAAGGTTTTATATTTATGAGGGTTTGGTCCCAAATCTCTATTTCAATTTAATTCTTTGATTTTATATTTTCTGAAGTTACTAACGTGTGTATTTTGTTATTAGAAAGAGGTACGAGGCATCCAAGTAAGTACTTTAATTGTTTTTCTTGATATAGAAATCTTGTTTAGGTTGTTATTTTGATTCCTAGTATCATGTTAGGATGTTTTTTCTAGTATCATGTTGGGATGCTTTTCTTAGTATGATGTTTAGGGTGTCAACAATAAGTTCCTAATATCAATTATGATTTCTATGATGTCTTTTATTGTCTTTCCTAATTTCATGTTAGGGTTAAAGCTTTGATTTTTATTGTTTAGTGACATGTTAGGGTTTGTTATTAATCTTGTTAGTATCATGCCTAGGATCTTGCTATTATTGTGCTTTAACATCATTATTTTTATTATTATTGTTATAGTTATGATTGTTATTTTATTGTGTTGCTTGATTATTTTTATTGTAATGGCTTGATCACACCTTTTATGCATGTTTAAAGGGAATTTATATTTGTAATCACGTTTAATAACATAATTAATAATCTTGTTTAGGGTTAATTTGATTACAATTCAAGTGATCGCCAATAGTAGATTTATTAGTGCATTAATATTCAACCAACATAGATTAAACAGGTTTAGGGTTAACCTAATGATTGCATGTTAGTCAGAAAGTGCATATGAATACAAGAAGAATAAAGTAGAGGCCTATTTTTAGGGCAAGTTCAATCTCTTTTAGGTTGAATTTGTACCTTCATCCCCGAACACCAGTCATGGTTCCAGATCTATTGGAGTTAACTATCTCATGGATCGTTAAGGGGTGTAACCGTCACCCTGTGAAAGGTTTACAAGTTCCTAAAACTTGTTGGCGATTCTTTTGCTCTAGCTTCCTTCCCTTTGGACTCCACCGTACTTTAGTGTATGATCATAGTATGGTTCAAGTTTAGGTTAATGCTTGAAATATTCCCTACACACATAAATTGTTGATTACAAAAGCATTGGAATATTAGTGTTCTAAAAAAAAAAAAGTTAAAACCATTGAAACATTAACTCTATTAACAACTTAGGACAAAACTTTCTACTTCTTCTTAAGAAGATCAATTGCATATTGTTTCTTCATATTAGTCGGCACTTGATAGAAGATGCAAAGCTTATGTTCTTCCGCCATGAGAACTGTAGCAACTTCTAAAGATTCGGATGGAGAAATTCCATCTAACTTCATCACCTCATCCAAAACCTTGTTCACTTTTTAATCCATCCTTTGCTCCCCTTCTTCCGCTCTATACCATGCAATAGCCATAGTCCCAAGATTAACATTGATATTTTCAAATATCTTCCCAAAATTGTTAGAATCATCATGGAGGGAGGCCACCAAATCATCATCTTCATTCCTAAACAAACTCTTCAAATCTACCTTGTTATAAAGTGAAGCAGAGGACAGATTCAAAGTAGAGGACAAATTCAAAGCAGAGAATAATTTCACTACAGGAGCATATAATACAGAAGCAGAGGACATTACAAAAAAGAGCAGTTCATACCTTTACCCATGCGTCGAACACCGACTTATCTACTTGTGGAATTTTCTTCTCAGCATCCCATCTAAATCCTGAGTGGATAACATTTCCGCCAATGCACTATATTTCTCCGACCAATGCCGCTCTTAAGCCGCAATTAGGAAGTACACCATTAATCATCTCTTCCAACTTATTCATGTAACCATTCTTAAACCCATTCTCACACTTCCACTTCGGATCCCAACTCAACTCATGCAAATATCTTATTAGAACCGCATCTTCTTGATACGTCCAATGCCTTTTATTTTTACCTTTGCCTCGATTTCTTGCCTCACCCTTAGCTTGACTAGCCTCCATCTGAAAAAATTGCCGATTAAAAGGCATATTAGAATTGAACAAAAAAAATTACAAGGCTGATTATAATAGAACATATCATACATAACAGATTATAAGGCATATTAGACAAAACTGAACATAACATATTATAAGGCATATCATACTTTTTGTGTTATTGAACATGTCTACCTCTCGCCCTCTAATCGTTAAACATATCTTGGGCTAATGTGTTTTTAAAATTGATCCAATGATCTAAAGTAGCAACACTTGTAATAAATTCTCTCTCATCATCAGAATCACTCTCGGAATCATCATCGGATTCTTTAAATTATTCTTCTTTTATATTATCCGTAGGCATGAATTTTCTAATTAGATTATGCAAGAAGCAAAAAGCCATCACGATACGTCCATGAGTTCGAATAGGGAAAAATGAAGGACTTCGAGTATACTCCATCTTCCTTTAAGTAGGCCAAAACATCTCTTAATCACATTTTGCGCCTAGCATGTTTCATGTTATAGAATTCCTTTGCACTTTTGGGTTGTCGATCCGTCCATTCTTTTAAATGGTATCTTTGACCACTATATGGAGCAAGAAAACCCTCACAATTCGTATACCTTGCATCAACCAAATAATAATTACCTTAAAAAAAACCTTCACTTACCTCACAAAAACTAACAAAACAAATATACTCACAAAAAAATGACCTTCACTTACCTCGAGGTACCCTAAAACCGTTTCAAAGTACACACATATTATGGGCCGAACCTTCCCAACCAGGAAGAACATGAAACACTTACATTAATGTAAGTCCCAATATAAATTGCATATTAGGTGCACAAACACCCAATACATTCATATCAATCCTTCCTTTTCTTGTTCTATACTTAAGTCGTTCTTGTGAAGGCACATTTACATTAATGTAGGTCCCATCTAATGCCCCTAAACAATTCTACAAAAATAGGAAAAAATATTACTTACAAATAAGAAAAAATAAGAAAATCCTAGCAAAATTTAGGGGTTTTGAAAATACCAATACCTTGAAAGATTTCCACCTTTCATATTCACAATCATGCGATATTGGTGTGGAATTGTAAAGTAGCACTTCATGCAACTTGCGAAAAGCCCTTAGACAAAGGTGAAATTGTCAGCTCAAGGTTTTCTCAACTTCTTAAGAAGTATTGTCCAATATACCTATTCTTCTTATGATGAGCCAACGTGTTTAAAAAAATGGCTACTATCTCTTGAAGCGACATGTTTTTTTGTTCCACTCAAACCCCCAATGTCTCTAAGCATCTCACAAATAATATTGAAAGTTCTTCTATTAACGTGAAGCTCACTCTTGCATTTCACATCACTCTCCCTATAAAGCCCTCTCAATACTAACATTCGTAACAATTTTTTGTTTCTTTTCCTTTCTTTTATTCGAACACCCTTTATTGTAACCATGCAAATTATATACCACATCAAATAAATCATCAACATAATAAAAATCATTGCAATTACTAATTGTATTTGTTTTAGTTTTTTCTTCCTTATAGAACGCACAAGTCGAGCCATTGTACAAGAAACACATAAAGTAGATGGCAATTGAACCTGATAAACGGAAAAAACAATAGTTATATGAACAAATATTGCCAACCAGATCATGAAGAGTAAACTAGTCATGAAACAAGAAAAAATAAGAAAAATAGAATAAGATTAAAGTATAAAGTATAAGATTAATTAGGATAACAGAAATTTCAGCCAAATACATATAAAGAAAAACCAAATCAATCATCAATAGCAAGTACGGGTAAATAAATTGGAGCAAGTAATCAATCATCAATAGCATAACATAAAATGCATTCATTCCTAGTAAGTAACCAATAGTCGAACAATGAACCTATAGCAAAAACTTACAGAAGAGATATCAATACTAACATACAAGAACTAATTAATTAACAAAAAAAATCAACAAATTTAGAGCAAGGATTTCGAGAATCAACAAATTCTTACAAAATCAATAGAAATCGCAGCTTACATACACCATTAAACCACAATGATGATAATTCATATTTTAAAACAATTACATTCAAACTGAAACTTGAAGTAATTACAATAATACAATTAAAAAATCAACTCCAACAAACATCAAAAACCTAAATCAAATATTGCAATTGAACACACAAGTAAAAAATTCAAACCAAAAACACAAAAATTGATACTTACATGAACCCTGGAAATTGAACGAGAGAAATGAAATAGCAAACCTGTGATAATTTCTGAATATTTGCAGTAGAAAATTGAAAATTTAGGAGCAAGATCTGGAGAATTGCAGCTTTCCTTGTAGAATCGTCGAACAATTTTGGGAATTTTAAGAGAAATGTTGAGCAATTTTGTCGAGCGATTTTGAGAATTGTTAAGCTTTCTTTATTTTTTATGTTAAAGAAAGAAAAGAGAATTTATTTCCTCACTTATTTCGGCGGAAACAATTGGGTGGATTGGGTTACCCCTTCCTAACAGTTTGTGTTACTTTAGTCCGTAACCAAACACAATGTAACATAAACACTAACATGATTCCATTTCCATCCCTCTAAAAAACCTATACCAAACACCCCCTTAATATGTAAATAGTCATACGACATATACATTAATAATAAAGATTTGTAATGTTTAGTTCACCTTATTGTTGCTGAATTGAAATTATTGTTGCTGAACTGTAATTATTATTACTTATTCTTTTATTAAATTTTCCTCTTTAAAGTTACTGATTTTTACAAAACTGATTTTGACTGAAATGAAATTATTTTACACAACTAAATTTATTTTATTGAACTAAAATTATTTTTACTAAATAGTGAAGTGAATAGTCACAAACCCTCACTCTTCGCTGCTAGCTCGGCCTAGTGACGCATTGGTCACATGTATTGTTGTATATATGTAGTTAGAGTTGTCAAAAATTGACCCGATTGACCTGTTCCAAATCAACTAGAAAAATATTGGCTTTAGATTTCAATTATATTTTGGACACAATAATTTAGAATGACTTAAGTTTTAAATTAGACCTAATCCGACTTAAATTCGCCGAACTTGATCCAAACACCTGAATGTAGTGCTTAGGCATAGTTTTACAAATGGAACAATAAAACAGTTTTGGCTATTGTTGTAAGAAAATTACGTGATTACTGAAAACCGTTAACTTTGTCTGGTTTAGATTTTAGTAATGTTATATATACTAGCTATCCCTATATGCACATAAACTACAAAAGGGTCCATGAACAAATATAACATAATTCATGTACAACTCACCAACTTGTATTTGATTTTTCATTTTTATGGCCACTCTATAAAAATTTTCCACCCGCCAAAAAATTTATGACGTGAGCTAGAAAAAAAAAATTATTGGTATGATTGTGGGTATAATTAAGAAGAAAAATGATATAACCGTATCGTTGTGAATACTTTTATAGGTGGGCCCCTCAAAAGGAGGTCCTTGAGTCGCCTCTCTAATCGAGTTAATGTTTCTCTTGTGCATATTTTTTTTGCAGGTGTCGTAGTCTGTTTGTATTCTAAGCATGTAATGTATGATATAATGATATGATTTTCCAGTAAAAAACTGATTCTTCTTCCGTATTTTTTTAGTTGCTACACTTTTAATTTCACGATCTCCTAGATATTATTTATCAGGAGAGAGATAAAGAGAAAAATAAGATGAACCCATGTGGGTAGGAGAGAGATAGAGAGAGAAAAATGTCAAATATAGAAAATGTTGCAACTAATAAAAAAATTCCAAAATAAGAATGTGTGGCAACTAAAAAGAAACGTAAGAAGTATGATTTTCCTTTAATTCTTATTGTTATGTAACAAATATAAATAATAATAAAAAAAAATTCTAAATTTTCTATGATTTAAATTAAAGAATGTATAATGAATTTGCTAAAATAGTGATTTTTTGGGGGGTGTTAAAATGCCGCCAACAAAAGTTATCAAAATCGCCAACAGTTTAAGCGAAATGTCATTATTGCCCTTATTAAAATACTAAACCCAAACCCATCTTTCTCCTCTTTCTTTTTTCTCTCTCATCAACCACCCCCCAAGGTCCTCAAACACAACCACCACCACCACCGCAACAAAGGTAATCGGCGCACCAGGTGGCGGTGACGTTCAGGAGATGGCAGCGCGAACACACGTCGGTGTCGAGTCGTTGACGGCGATGACATGGCTTGAAATCCGGGGAAGGAGGTAAGTTTACCGATTTACGACTTATTTTGAATTTAAGTTTTTTTTTTTTTCATTTTTTTCCAAATCTCGGTGGCCGGTAACCGGTGCTCAAAACCGATAGACCGCCACCGGTAACCACCGGTCAAAACCGATTGACTGCATTGGTCAATCGGTTTTGACATCCGGTTATCAGTGGTGGTCAACCGGTTTTGAGCGTTGATTATAGTCCATAATTTTTTTTTAAAAAAAACTTATTCTATTTAATTGTTATTATTATTACATAATAATTATAATTAATTTTATTATTATTAGATAATTATTATGATTAGCTGTAATTTTTATTGGCAGTGTGGTGGTTGATGCGGTGGTTGTGAGTTGCAGTGGTCGACATGGTGGCATGGGTGGTACCGGTGATGCACTATTAGAAAAACAGAAAAGGGCACCCCTATATTGCCACCGGTTCAAGGCAACCCGGTGGCAAAAAGGCTAAGATTAAAGGAGATTTAAACCGGGCTAAACATTTGGCACCGGTTCAGTGTGAACTGGTGGCAAAAATGTAAAGGCCACCGATTTGAACTGGTGCCTTTAAAAAAAAAATGCGCCTTTACTTCTCCTTCCTCTCTTTCTCTTTCATTTCCCTAGCTTAAATTCCCCGATTTCCTTCACTGTTTCATCAGAAAACGAACCCTCCCCCTTTTTCCCTCCACCACAAGCGCGACCTTCACCGGCCACCAGGGGTGTCGAAAACCACCGCCCTTCTCTTTCGATTCTCCTCTGCCCTTCTCTTTTCCCTTTCTTTCCCTTTCAAAACTACTGCCTCCACAAGCATTGTTCGAAAATAGCAGCTCCACCGCTGCGCACCGCCTCCACCACTCCACCGCCGCGTTGCCTCCACCATTGCGCACCACCGCTGCTACCTCCACCACCGAGGGTCATCCTCAATCTCTCATCCCCTTAGCTTCTTCCACCTCCAACTAGTTTAGGGTAAGTTTTTTTTTTTTTTTTTTTTTTTTTTTTTTTTTTTTTTTTTTTGTTAAAAAATTGAACAATTAATTTGAAATATGTAATCCTATTATTTTCAATAACATTTTGAACAATTATTGTTAAGAAAATTAAAGTCAAGGAATGTATATAATTTTACCCTAATTTTTTTAATTTTTGAATTGGTTGTTTATTTAGAAATTTTGAATACATATTATAGATTAGAGTAATTTTGTATGTTTAGAGTAATTTTGAATACATATTATAGATTAGAGTAATTTCGCATTACTTTGTTCCTCAGTTGAAAAACTTGTATGTTTGAATGGGTTATTTTGAGGTTGATTTAATGAGTAATTTTGAATATATTAGAGATTAGTAAAAATGTTACTTAATTAGTTGAATTTTGGTATGTTTTAATGTGTAATTTTAGGTTGTTACAATGCGTAATTGTGAATATATTAGAGAATCAGTGACCTTGCTACTAATTAGTTGTGAATAAATTAGAGAATTGTGAATAAATTAGAGAATTGTGATTACATTAGAGAATTGTGGATAATTTAGAGAATTGTGATTAAATTAGAGAATTGTGCATAAATTAAAGAAATAGTGATATTGCCACTTAATTAGTTGTGAATAAATTAGAGAATTGTTAATACATTAGAGAATTGTGAATATATTAGAGAATTAGTGACGTTGCTAATTTTTGTTTTTTTTAATAGATTATGTGATTTGAAGCACGAGTTTAGTTTGAGGACTACATATTGAGCTCAAGTGGGTAGTTCATAAGTGTACATCCATTGTACTTGCTATATTGGTATGACTTATAAACTTTTTTAAGCTATATTTCTTTCTATTTATCCATTTAATAAAAGTTTATTCATGATATTGCAACTTGTGTATTGTTTAATTGCAAATAAATACAACAATATATAGAATACTTGCATCAACATATGCCTCGATATCCGTTCAAGGCTTTCTCATTAGGAGAAAGTCTTGAAAAGTCCCCGGTTGGGACTGTTCTTGAATGTGTACTCTCACTTAGGTGGTGAATGTATGTTTTCTTTTCGATTTTAAGGAACATCTTGGCTTACCATTTCCTCACTATGTTCTACGGGTACATATGTGGGTAATTACTTATCTAAATCGTGTACTTGGAGAACTAGGGGGAAATGCTGCCGGATTTTCCTTAAAATTTGAAAGTTGTCATTCATTCACTAGTGAGAGTAGAAATTCAAGGATGGGTTAGGTTGGAGTGATAAGGACCCTTTGTAAACATGCATTTTTTCACTATATGAATGGTATATTCACGTTTTGTACTGAATTTGATTTACATAAAATATGTAGCAATTACACATTATTCATTATATGTTGTTATATATGTTTAGAGACAATTTACTAAATGGAGAAGGATCCTGGTTGGATGTATGGTAGACGCGATACATTGGAATTTTGGAATGGGGTTCAAGAGTTTTGCGAGAGGGCTTTAGCTTATCAACGCAAACTAGGTGGCAAAGGCCTTTATTGTTCTTGTGTTGATTGTAATAATGTGAATATGGTCGATAGTGTTGAAATCATTATAGATCATGTATTATGTCGTGGGTTTAGGCATAAATACCATGTGTGGATTTGGCACGGAGAAGGTGGAGAGTACAGTGGGGATAATGATCGGATTGATGTGCGTGTTAGAAGCACTAAGATTCATGCATGTGGACGAGGAATACGAGAATGATGACAATATTGTTGATAATGGTGAGGATGGAGCCGATGATGATCAGGCGAATGATGTCTAGGATGAACATGTGGATGAGATGTTGCATGGTGTTGATGGTGGAGTGTTTGAGTTATTATTGGAGGCTTCCAAAAAGCCTTTGTATCCTAGGTGCAAAAAATACTCCAAACTATCGGCCGTGCTAACACTTTTCAACATTAAGTTGAAGCATGGGTTGACAGACATTAGTTTTACTTCTTTGTTGACCGCATTAAGTGATATGTTACCTGATGGGAATAAAATTCCTAAGTCTTACTATTACGCAAAGAAGCTCATGTGTCCCTTTGGTTTGGAGTATAAGAAGATACAGGCATGTCCTAATGATTTTATTCTGTATCGAAATGAGTATGAACAATTGCAGGAGTGTCCACGATGCAAGCTGTCGCGCTACAAGCGCATGAGTTGCAATCCTGGTGCGGAGGGACCTCCTGCTAAGGTGTTGTGGTATCTTCCCATTATTCCAAGGTTTAAGCGTCTATTCTCAATACCAAAAGATGCTAAAAACTTGAGGTGGCATGCAAAGGGAAGAAAGAAAAACAGAATGCTGAAGCATCCAGCGGACTCTCCACAGTGGAAGAACATTGATTTGAATTTTGAGAAATTTGGTGATGAAGTTAGAAATTTAAGGCTTGGGTTGTGCACAGACGGGATGAATCCATTTGGCACTCTTAGTTCCTAACACAGCAAATTGCTGGTACTTTTAGTGATTTATAATTTGCCTCCTTGGCTGTGCATGAAACGTAAGTATGTAATACTTTCATTGCTAATAACGGGGCCTAGGCAACCTGGAAACGACATAGATGTTTACCATGCGCAACTTATTGATGACTTGAGAAAGATGTGGGACGAAGGGGTTTCCGTTTTTGATGCTCATTAGAACGAGATGTTCACATTGCGTGCAACCCTTATGTGGACCATGAATGACTTCCCTGCATATGGCAACTTGTGTGAGTACAAGGTCAAAGGGAAAAAAAGCATGCCCCATATGTATTGATGACACATCAAGCATATACCTTACTCATTCTCGCAAAGATGTTTACTTGCGAACTCGAAGGTTCCTTAGGCGTGATCACCCGTACCGTAGGCAGAAAAAGGCTTTCGATGGAACAGTGGAAGAGGATACTACGCCTAGACCATTGACTGCTACTGAGATTTGTGCTCAGGTGAAAGGGATACGAACGGTGTTTGGAAAATCAGAAAAAACTGTGGTCTGAGTTGCTCTGTTTAAGAAAGAATCAATCTTTTGGAAGCTTCCGTACTGGAGAGAACATGACGTTAGGCACTGTCTTGATGTGATGCATATAGAGAAGAATGTGTGTGATGCTCTTTTGGGAACACTTATGAATATCCAAGGCAAAACAAAGGACGGAAACGGTGCACGGTTAGATTTGAAAGAGATGGGGATTTGTCCAGAATTGTGGCCTCAGGAAAAGGTTAGAAATGGGAAGGAAACGAGAAAAGAAGATGAAAATGTTTCAAAAAAAAGGAAGGAGAAGAGCAAGGGCAAGGGAAAGGGAAAGGCCACAGATGCGTCAAAGAAGAAAGTTGAGGGTAAAGGGATGGATAAAAAGACTTATTTACCCCCGGCTTGCTATAAATTGTCAAGGGTAGAGAAACGTATGTTTTGTGCATGTCTTTACGGCATTAAGGTTCCACCAGGGTACTCATCTAAAATGAAAAGATTTGTAACCTTGAATGGAGAATTGAAGCTGAAAAGTATGAAATCCCATGATTGTGACATTATGATGCAAGTATTCCTACCGATTGCAACCCGTGGTATTCTACCGAAGCATGTGAGGGAAGAGATTACAAGCCTTTATTCGTTTTTTCAATATAATTTGTAGAAAAGTGCTTAATCCTTGTACACTAGATGCTTTGCAAGCAGATGTGGTTGTGACTTTGTGCAAATTTGAGATGTATTTCCCACCCTCATTTTTTGACATAATGGTTCATCTGGTTCTTCATTTGGTGCGTGAGATTAAGTTATGCGGTCCAGTGTTCATGAGGTGATGCTACCCTTTTGAAAGACACATGGGTACATTATAAGATATAGTACGAAACCAGGCTCACCCTGAAGGAAGTATGATGCAGGGACCGTGGGTGAGGAGATAGGTAACTTTGTGGCGGACTACATAAACCTTGCTTAACCTATTGGTCATGGCACAATAGGGTCGAAACAAATGTCACCTGACCGAGATCAGTTCCTACAATCACACCTTTATGTGTTGCACCATGTTTAAGATGTGCACCTATATTTAGACGAGCACATGGCTAGTTTGCGTGATGAATTTCCATCAAATGGTGAAAGGGCACTTATGTAGTTGCATTATAAGAGATTTGTTAATTGGTTTCGTGATCGAGTAATGAGTTAATTGGATGATACTAATGTGACTGATACAGTATGGTGGCTTGCGTACGGTCCTAGGGATGATGTTCCTTCGTTTAAGGGATATGACATCAATGGGTACACTTTTTGGACCGAGGGTCGTGATTTGAAATCTTCCTCCACCGAAAATAGTGGTGTAATTCTTGTAGCATCATCAAGGGAGTTTTCAAGTGCTAAGGATAATTCACCTGTCGATGCAGAGTTGTCATACTATGGTCGAATTCAAGAAATATGTGAGCTTGATTATTGTAACTTCACGGTTGCTCTTTTTAAGTGTAAGTGGGTTGATAATATCATACGTAACGTTAAATATGAGGAATTTACTCTTGTAGATCTTGGCCACTTAAATGATAGTGCGGAACCATTTATCCTTGCATCTTAAGCTAAGCAAGTGTTCTACATAATTGATCCAGTCGATTCAAAATGGTCTATAGTGCTAGATGGCAAAAGAAGAATCCTAGGCATTGGAGATGTTGAGAATGAGGAAGAATATGATGCGTTTGATGATTTTGCACCTTTCACTGTTCCTAGACCTTTTGTACAAAATGACATAGACAACGAAGCAGGTTATATGCGATCAAACCATAACGAAGGAATTTCAGATTGAGGTAGTATGATTAAAAGTTAGTAATGGTTTCATTACAAATATAGTTTAGTTATCATGTATATAGGAGCATAAGTAGGTGAAAAAGACCATAAATGACATAAATGAGCTTGTATTTGACCCAAATCCTTTGTTTTGTATATAAACTAACATTTTTGTAGTTTGAAATTGCCTAAGTGTACTCATTATCATGCATATACAAGGTTATAGGACCATAAGTAGGTGAAAATGGCTTAAATGACCTTCTACTTAACCCAAGTCCTTTTTTTTTGTGTATGAACTAACATTTAATCATTGTAAAAACTCATATTCATTTTATTTAACATGTTTGTAGTTTGAAATTGCCTAAGTGTACTCATTATCATGCATATACAAGGTTATAGGACCATAAGTAGGTGAAAATGGCTTAAATGACCTTCTACTTAACCCAAGTCCTTTGTTTTGTGTATGAACTAACATTTAATCATTCTAACAACTCATATTCATTATATTTAACATGTTTATAGTTTGAAATTGCCTAAGTGTACTCATTTGCACTAATACTTTACTATACACTAATATTGTTTTATGTTTGTTTTGACAGGTGCTTATATCTCATGGAGGACGATCATGACCCTGATTGTGTAGAGGACATTGAGGATGATGACTATGATGAAAAGTAAAAGGATTAGGACGAGGATGAGCCTTATGATGTGAACAAGGAGGATGACTTGGGTGAGCTAGAGGATCAGGCTCAAGATGAGTTTGAGCGCAGACTTGAAGAATTTGAAATTTCAGCTGAACGTGCACTGCCTATTTTAAATACAGCATGTGAGATTGTTGGTGAGAACCCGAATCCTGAAACTCATGGCCAAGGACAAGATCAAAACAACACAGGTGGTGGAGGAGGGGTAAAGGCACCAACACAAAGAAAGGGAAAGGATTCGACGAGAAGTTTTAAGAAACTGAACGGTCCCATGGTCTTGGAGTATGACAACAACGGCCAACCCGGGGGCGAATGGCGTCGACAATATGCTAATCATGTTAGCATGTGTGCGCGGAAAATCCCCATTATACTTGTAATGCGGAAAGTACCTTCGGGTTTGATTCAAAACTTTTGGGATGATACAAGGGTAAGTGTGTGTTTGGCACATTTAGATAATTTAAGAAACCTTCACCTTATGGTTGTTAGTAAATAGAAACTAATGATCGGTTTGTATTTGTGCTTGCAGAGGCTGTTTTCTATTCCTAATGATGACGAGAAGCGAATGGTGTTTGAATCTTTATTAGCGAAAAGATTCAGAGGCTTTAAAACCACCTTGACTAATGGATGGATCTACAAGAAGAAGAAATCAAAGAAGAAGAAAGCTGTTGAGGATGACCTTCTCCCCGTGGAAAAAATGGCCGACCGTGTCAAAAGAAGACTTGGAAGAGTTTGTTATTCAGAAGACTCAAAAGAAAGCCATTGTAAGTTTGTGTAAATCTAATCTCAATTGAATAATAGCTTGACTCTTTTTTTAGTACTGATATTAACATTTATTTTTATGTAGGAACTTCAAGAGCAAAATAAAAAAAAATGCAGAGAAGAAGGAGTACGTCCATCGTATGGGGGCTAAGACATTTGCTGAAAAGAGACCTGATTGGATAAATAAGGGTTTATACCCTAAATCGCTTCTAGTGGCATCGAATGAACCCTCTAGTTCCTCGGTCACTACTTTGGTGAGTCATGATGGTGATTTCGTTTGTTCTCTCTATACATTTGATAAGGAAACCGGAAAATGGGTCATCAATGGTCCGGAAACCAAAAAAAATGGCAGATAAACTTGTATGTTACCTATCAACTGTTGAATTTTAAGTCGCTTTTGCATCAAAATCACTATACAAACCATTAACTGTATTACTGACATCCTTTTTCCTTTTCTTACAGCTTGAGTACACTCAAGAATTTAGTGGAGGGAAAATTGGTACCAAGTGTGGAAAATGACCCTTTCACCATGGCTTTGGGAAGTCCATACCATCCAGGACGAGTAGTAGGTTCGGGAAGGTCATTGCTAGGATGACAAAAGGTGATGGGTCCAGAATACACGAAATCGGGTAGATCTCGAGCCAGTGTTAACTCACCGGGGGAGTTGGAAGCCAAGGTGGCATCAATTAAGGAACAAGTACGCAACAAGTTAGTAGGTGAATTCAATTCTTGGGCGAAGCAGATGAACTTACCGACTTTGCCGTTCCTTGCGACTACACCGGTCGACTCATGTTTTCAACCAAAAGGACAAGGAGAAGGTGATATACATGGAGGAGATGAGATACATGGAGAAGATATTCCACTTGAGGTAATTTCAACTGGGTTATCAAAAGTTTTAAAATACTGAGTTAATTGAGATCTAAGGTGGCATGATTGATGAACTGTTGCAGGTTCCTACTCCTACACATGCGGACTCGAGGGAGCTTGATAATCCAACATCGCATGAATAACTATATTTTCAAGTGATTTGTAACCCTCTACCTTAATGAATTTCGTTATATTATCAATGGTGTAGTAAAAGACCTATTTAGATAACTTCTTTTTGTACTTGTGTAGGAAGACACCCGGTGTGGAGTTCTAGCCCCGGGGCATGCAAATAGTGTGCAATTGAGTTTCGTGGCGTATGGTAGTGCACAAGCGACGACCGGTGCTACGGTGGGGCCACATTAATACTCGGTTGGGATCGCTTCGGTGGTTAAGGGGTTCGAAGACATCCTACTACCCATATCGATAGAGGAGGTTGAGATAACAAAGCTTTGGCAAGCTATAGGTAGCTTCGTTGATTGGCCACGTGCGTGGGTGAGGTTGATTAACGAGGTAATTTATTTATTTTAAATTTTTTTAGTGTTAAATAACCGCTAGACACTCTCTAATTGCACCTTTGAAAATAAAACCGCCGAAATAGCACGACTCCTCGGCCCCCATCTCTGATGCCGAGGCAGCGGCGGCCTCGGCTGGTGCTTCCTGCACTGCTCCGACCTCCAGAGCGGCTGCCCGGGCTGTTCTGGCCTCGGCTGCCGCTGCCCGGGCTGCTCTGGCCTCGGAATTAACTGGCAGCATGGGCTGCCTCGGGAGGCGGATGTCGGGGCTGCGAGGGCGGCCTCGGCCTCGGCGGCTGCGACTGCCTGGGCTGTTCTGGCAGCGGGGGCGACTCCATTATCTTTTTCGGCCTCGGCGGAAGGTGCACTTTTTAAAAAAAAAAATATTTTGAGCGATTACTTTTTTTTCTTAACTCAATCGGTCGTTGAATTTATATCATAATTACATATTTGAAAGTGATTGTGACTTGCAATAACATAAGCGAAGCTAAGTTATATGTTTTAGGGTCCATTTCATCAAACTAAAGCCATTTTGAGCCAAAATGGCTTCTCACATGCCTATTTTCTTCATTTCTCAACTTATGAACTTGTTCTTTCTCAAACCATATCATAATTACATAATTATAAGTGAATGTGACTTGAAATGACATAAAAGAAGTTAATTTCTAAGTTTTTTGCTCCATGACATCAAAATAAAGCCATTTTGAGGCAAATTGGCTTCTCACTTGCCTATTTTCTTTAATTCTCAACTTATAAACTTATTATTTCTCAAACTGTGAGGGAATATTTCAAGCATTACCCCTACCTTGAACCCCACTGTGATCATACACTAAAGTACGGTGGCGTCCAAAGGGAAAGAAGATAGAGCAAAAGAGTCGCCAACAAGTTTTAGGAACTTGTAAGCCGTTCACGAGGTGAAGGTTACACCCCTTAACAATCCAGGAGATTGTTAACTCCAATAGGTCTGTAACCATGACTGGTAGTTCGGGGATGAAAGTACAAATCCAACCTAAAAGAGATTGAACCTGCCCCAATAATAGGCCTCTACTTTATTTTGATCATATTCATGTGCGCTTTATGACTAACATGCAATCAATAAGATTACCCTAAACCTGTTTAATCTATGTTGGTTGAATATTAATGCAAAAATAAACTATTATTGGCGATCACTTGAATTATAATCATATTAACCCTACATAAGATTATTAATTATCTTATTAAGCGTGATTACAAGTACCAAATTCCCTTTAAACATGCATAAAAGGCGTGATCAAGCAATAACAACAAATATCAAGCAACATAATAATAATCATAAATCATAAAAATAATCATAATCATAATAAATATCATAATAATCATAATCAAATAATCATGTTAAAGCATAATATTGATAGCAAGATCCTAGGTATGATACTAACAAGATTAATAACAAACCCTAGCATGTCACTACACAATAAAAATAAAAGCTTTAACCCTAACATGATACTAACATGAATATTAGAAAGAACATAGGAAGCATCGCAGGAAACACAATTGTCATATTTGATATTAGAAATTATAGTTGTTACCCTAAACATGATAATAGGAAGATCAAAACGTCCTAACATGACACTAGGAATTATAATAACAACCTAAACATGATTTCTATATCATAATAACAATAAATAAATTAAAAGCACTCACTTGGATGCCTCGTACCTCTTTCTAATAACAAAATACACGCGTTAGTAAATTCAAGGAGAATAATAATCAAGACAATTAAATTAAATAATTGAAAGAGAGATTTGGGACCAAACCCTCAGAAATTAAAACCTTTCACGTCTAGGGCGAAGGTAAATTCGAACTTGGCTAGGTGTTTCTTGGTCTTGTGAATGCGGAATTTTGTATGCAAAAAGCTAAAGAGAGAGAAGAAATCTTGAAAAATAGAGAGTTGATGAGAATTGATGATAATTTTATGATGGAAAAACGGAGATTTTAGGAGGCTATTTGTAGAGAAAATCAGCCGGATGGATAGAAAAACAAATAAGAGTTTTGATGAGAATAAAACAAGTTAGCGCCAGACGCTGGACATTAGCGCCAGACGCCAAGGCTACCGCTAGACGCCAAGCATTAGCGCTAGGCGCTAATCCCTGTCGTAAGGCGCTAATCATTAATTTAACGCATTTTCTTAGTTTTGATAAAATTAAGCCGTACAGAAGAGAAAAATCGTATTTTCCTCAAAAACACTTTTTTATTCCGATTAAAACTCCAAAAAGTCAACCAAAGTCAATTTATCAATGCTAATTGAATTAGGAATGAAAAGAACCTTCTAGAAGAATCTAGAAGACTAAAATCAATTCTAATTGCATTAGGAATGATAAATCCAAATTAGGCCCTCCTCTAGATCATTGGGCCGCATATAAAGATCAAACCGGGCCCATTTTAGTAATCTGGCCATAACTTCCTCATCGGAATTGGCTTATAATATATCGTTGGAAAGCTCATTTAAATCCCCATCCAAATATACCATTATTGGACCATTTCCATGGACCAAACTAAACTAGATTGGCAGTTAAAATTGATTTTCAAAAACAAAGAGAAAGAAAAGAATTAAAAACTATCCACAACACTAGACTTTCCTCATTTTCACTTCATTGTTTATGATTCGACGTGAAAGTTACTCATCACCGGGTTTGGTTTTGGGGAGACACAAATGGGTGTCTACAGAAGCCCCCACTTTGACTGAGTTTGGAGAAACACAAGTTTCAAAAACAAAAGTCAAAGTATCGATAGGGACAGAGAATGATTCAGAACGTTCTGCGATCCTAAATCATTCTTGTAACGGTGATACTTGCAAACTAGTGTTAGTTAAAACATATAAAAGAGTTAAGAAACGCGTATCTTGCACCGTCAAGCACACGTCTCTGCAGGTAACCGATTTGTTGTTGTATTTGCTGTATTTTGATAACCTTCCGCAAGCTAGGGAACGCCATCCTGCTGTTTTTTTTAACGATCTTCTACAAGCTAGAGAATACCGCCTGAAGACTGCTACGCCTGTAACTGCCTCTAATTTCGCTGTGATAGACTTATGCAAGCTAGAGAACCCCATCAAATATTGCTTCGCTTGAAACCACCTTCTAGCGCTTTGTGACCATTTTCCGCAAGCCAGGGCACACGATCGATGATAATTTTGCTTGAAATCACCTCCAGTTGTTTGTGACCACTCTCCGCAAGCTAGGGAACGCTGTCGAAGATATCCTCGCCTAAAGCTAACCTCATTTATTGCGATAATATTCCGAGGAAAATTACCGAAGACCCACGCTTGTCGATCTTTAAAGCTCGCTTGAACTTTGCTTCCGCTATGCCAGTACGTCGGCGTTTTTGCTGCTTTTGAACCTGCATGTCGGTGCCTTCTGAATTGTGAACCAATATGTCAGTGCTTTTGCTGTATGAACCATTATATCAGCGCCTTTGTTATATGAACCATTATGTTGGTGCTTTGCGATGAGCCAATGCTTAGGCGCTTTAAGCTAAGTGAGACGATCATTCATCAGGTTGATCACTCTATGCAATTGTAATCAAGTCGATTACTAAATCATGTCAAATTTCTTAGAGGGGCTAACTGGCGTACCAAGGAACCCAAAATTTCTATAAGAGGTTGAAATAACCGCACTGAGTGGCTGAGCATTCTGTCGCCGCTGAAATTCTGCTGGTGCCACAACTTTAGCTCTATTGGCAGACGTTGGAACTAGTGCTAGGCGCTAAACCTTATCGTTTGGCGCCAAGGCCTGTCTCTTGACGCTAGAGTCGGGATTTCTGTATGTATCCCTTTCTTCGTCATTTCTGCTGCTACTGCTCATTTTTTGTTCGAAAATCGCCGCTGAGCTCAATTCACTCGTTGTTGCTCGTTTCTTAACCGAATTTGCTCAAATTTGTTGCAAATCAAAGATTCTTTCATATACTTTCCCGATCTATGTAAGTTTCCTCCAAAATACTCTGGTTTTGATGAATTTTGTACATGTTTGTTCACGAATTTCTTGCAAATTCGAAATTTATAATGCTTAATTCATTTTGTTTGTCAAATTTTATGCCATGAAATTGCTTGATTATGTTTACATATTTCCTTGGGAGTAATTTGAGACTTGTTTGACTCAATTAGATAAAGAAATGAACAAATCACCATTGTTGAACCTCTTATGATCGGGAATACAATGTGGCTTGTTCTTGATGTTTTTGCTAGCAATTCTTGTCCAATTTTTCACAATAATTACTATAGCATTGCAAGAAATTGTTTGGATGCTTGAAAAATGCCGTGTATGCTCAATTTGAAATTGTGCTTTGTTTTAGTACTACGTACTCTTTTTTTTCGAACATAGTATCATGCGGCTAGGCGAACATTAGATAATAAAGAACCTTAATTTGTGATGATTTTGCACAATGTAGTATGGCTAGACAGATAGGTTCGGGTTCATGGTCCCGAGACATACGACGGGAGCATGAGCCCGTAGAGCAGGACGCCGACCCGTCCACTTCTCTAGGTCCCCTCCCTAAGTGGGATGAGCGGACTTTGTACTTTTCCCCCGTCCACCACATCTCTGAGAGGGTGCGACGTGGGATCATAGTTGGCAGGACGCGCTACCACGCCTCAGGTTGTGATACCCTGGACGACCTGTAAAGATGCACATCGGCGTCAATGGAGAGTGGACACTTCTCTGGGAGTCTTGCGGATTTACTGCATTGTTTGAGACTTCGGAGGCGATGATTACCTCTAACGGGGGTCACCACGTGGCTCTTGCCCTAGTGGAGTTCTTTTGGGACACCACCAACACCTTTCACTTCCTTTGGGGTGAGATGATGGCCACCCCGACCGACTTCAGTCTCATTACGGGACTGGAGTTTAGTTCTACTGCGCCGCCGTACGACAGCAAGATCAGTGTCTTCTCACTTGAGGTTGAGGAGCTGTTGGGTCCGATTGCTGTTAGAGCTCGTGCTGAGGTAGAGTTGACCCAGTTTAGCGCTAAGGGCATTCGCCGGTCGACTTGGCGGCAGCTTTTGAGGATGATGCGACCACCCGAGAGCAGCGGGTGCGCATCTTTGTGCTTATGTTGCTTTCAGGGACTTTTCCCCTGACAAGGGTAGTAGAGTGCTGCTTTACTACCTACCCGCGGTCCATGATCTTCACTTGATCGGGACTTACAATTGGGCCAGCTTGGCCTATGCTGACTTTGTTCGAGCGTTACGAGACTCGTGTCAAAACCGGTCCTTCACGCGGAACGTCGCTCTGTCCGGCTTTTGGAGAGTAGTAGAGGTATACTTTATCTCCCATAAAGTTTAGCTCTAAGCTTTGGTTAGCACTTGCTGATACTTTTTGCCTTTTGTAGATCTGGTTCTACGAGTACTTTCCTTTAGTTGCGCCGGCGAGACCGTCGCCGCGCAGGTTCCCGGTGAGTGCCTGTTGGGGAGGCCGCCGCGCTGGGATTTCTACTACTTACGTCCGAGATCAGATCATTTTGGTATGGTTCTTTGTATAGTTGAACAATTTCGTATTACCTTTACTAGATTTTTATATGATAGGCATTCTTCGCAGGAGCCTGACGTGCAGTACCGGTCGTGGATCGGCTTGGTTGTCCCTAGGTTAGCTGCGCAGTACATCGCCGAGCTTCGCTATTTCTTAGGGACATATGGAGCGATTGCATATATTGGAGAGAGGGTTGCTATTCAGTATTCCTTAGACACTTTCGTCGTTCCTACACCTCCGCCGCATCATATGTTCAATGGCGCGAGGCTGGTGAGCATGTCATAGAGGGATGGTACCCTTTGGCGATCTTATACGATCCTTGGGCGGTGCTATGAGGAAGAGTTGTTGCCGCTGTTAGCTACAGCCCCTGTTCTAGCTGAGGAGGTGGCGGTAAGTAGCCCCCAAGTGATTTTTTTACTGATTTTGATTAGCTTTCGTCAGACTGGACCTACTGAGTTCGTGCTTGTAGACACCCATTTGTGTCTTCCCAAAACCAAACCCAGTGATGAGTACCTTTCGCGTCGAATCATAATCGAATGAAGTGAAAGTGTGGAAAGTCTAGTGTTGCGGATAGTTTTAATTTCTCTTCTCTTGTCTCTATTTTTGAAAACTTATTTTAAGAAAACAGCCAATCCAGTTTGGTTGGTCCATGATAACTGTCCAATAGTAGTGTAGTTGGATGGGGCTTGACAAAAGCTTTCCAACGATATATTATAAGCCCAATTCCGATGATTATTGAGGAAGTTATGACCAATTTACTGAACTGGGCCCGGTTTGAGCCTTATATGCGGCCCAATGATCTAGAGGAGGGCCCAATATGAATTTATCATTCCTAATGCAATTAGGAATGGTTTTAGTCTTCTAGATTCTTCTAGAAGGTTCTTTTCGTTCCTAATTTAATTAGCATTGATAAATTAACTTTTGTTGACTTTTTATAGTTTTAATTAGAATCTAAGAACATTTTTTGAGGGAAATACGATTTTATCCTCCTGTACGGAAATTTTTATCTGATTTTAAGAAAACACATGGATTTCTAAGTCAGCGCCAAACGCCAGTTGTAGCGCCTTGCGCTAGACTTGGCGCTTGGCGCCAACCTTAGCGTCTGGCGCTAAGGTCAGCGTCTGGCGCCAAATTAGTTTTTTGCGTCAGAACTCTGTTTTGATATTTTATCTTTTAAGCTGATTTTCTTATAAATAACGTCGTAAAACTCCGTTTTGATTCATCAACAATCATCAATTCTCATCAATTTTCACCAATTCTCACTAACTCTCAAGATTCTCTTGATTACCCTCTCTCTCTTTTTCTAAACTAGCCTTTTCTCAAATATAAAAATTCCGCATTCATTAGATCTAGAAACACCTAGCCATATTAGAAGTTGCCTTCGCCCTAGACGTGAAAGGTTTAATTTCTGAGGGTTTGGTCCCAAATCTCTCTTTAAATTATTTAATTTAATTGTTTTGATTTATTGTTTTCCTTGAAGTTACTAACGCGTGTATTTTGTTATTAGAAAGAGGTACGAGGCATCAAAGTAAGTACTTTAATGGTTTTAATTGATGTTATGATATATAGTTCATGCTTAGGTTATTTTAATTCCTAGTATCATGTCTAGGGTAAATTTAATACTAAGTATGATTGTTATGATGCCTTCTATTTTCTTTCCTAATATTCATGTTAGTATCATGTTAGGGTTAAAGCTTTGATTTTTATTGATTAGTGACATGCTAGGGTTTGTTATTAATTTTGTTAGTATCATGCCTAGAATCTTGCTAATATTATGATTTAACATGATTATGAATATATTATTATTATTATTATTATTATTATTATTATTATTATTATTGTTATTATTATTATTATTATTATTATTATTATTATCAGGGTTGTTTTTTTTATTATAGTTATAATTATTATTATGATGATTATTATTATGTTGCTTGATCATATTTATTGTATTGCTTGATCACGCCTTTTTATGCATGTTTAAAGGGAATTTGTACTTGTAATAACGCTTAATAAGATAATTAATAATCTTGTTTAGGGTTAATATGATTATAATTCAAGTGATCGCCGATAAAAGATTTTTTTGTGCATTAATATTCAACCAACATAGATTAAACATGTTTAGGTTAATCCTATTGATTGTATGTTAGTCAAAAAGCGCACATTAATACGATCATAATAAAGTAGAGGCCTATTATTAGGGCAGGTTCAATATCTTTTAGGTTGGATTTGTACCTTCGTCTCCGAACCCTATTTGGTTCAAGACCTTATGGAGTTGACGATCTCTTGGATTGTTAAGGGGTGTAACCTTCACCTCGGGAACGCTTTACAAGTTTTTAAAAAACTTGTTGGCGACTCTTTTGCTCTATCTTCTTTCCCTTTGGACGCCACCGTACTTTAGTGTATGATCACAGTGGGGTTCAAGCTATGGGATTAACGCTTGAAATATTCCCTACAGTGCCACCTCGTATGTATCAGGGGACATACGGGCCGATTGAGGAGATGATTCCTTTGGCTCCTAAGGATGAGCGCTTCGCGAAGCGGTCGATTCCTTGTCACCAGACTCGGGTAAGCTTTATTTATTTACAATTTTGTTCATGTATGTTACGTATTGTTACTGACTTTATTTATTTGACAGTTCTCGCGTGAGGTGGTCACGGCGATGGCACGGTGTATAGATGCCTTCCGGAGCCAGCTCGTTCGGATGAGGAATGTGGCTACGTGTCGTCGTGACAATGCCGTTCAGGAGGTAGCCTTCCTTCTTATTTTTGCATTATTGCTTCTATTTTGATTGTTTTTAACTTAGTTTCTTCTTGCAGGGTCAGCCCATTCCTTCTCGTACCCGGACGAGACTTGAGGTCCGGAGAGACCCGACAAGGTCTAGCTCGAAACGTCGCCGTACTGGCTTTGGCGGTCGGGGTGGTCGTTTTGAGGCTGCTCGGTCCGAGGCAGTGGAGGGATCGGGCTCTTCATCTGAGGGTGCACGTTCTGGGCTGGTAGGCTAGGGAGAGGCTACCTCGGCTCTTAGAGGTGGTGGGATGTACGAGGTCGGCTCGTGATCGCAGCAGCCTCCGCAGCCTCAGCCTCAGCCTCAGGGTGATCTTGGGTGGACGGGTCCTAAGCTGCGTTTCCCACCTTTCGAGGAGACTAGAGTTGGAGCTAGAGCTGGAGGAGAGGTTACTCCTCGTACTGCGCAGTTTTATGATATGATGGGCGTCTCTCATCATTTGCGTCCTCCGGCGCCGTAGTTTATGCCTGTGGTTTTTTTTATTTATTTTTTATTTTTTGACTTTGTATAGAACTTTGCCTTTATTAGACTTATTTATTAGGCATATTTGTATATACATATCATTGTGAGTTTTTTTATTTAACATTTACTTATTTTTTTCCATTTTATATGTATATTTGTGTGTGCAAAGAATTGTTGCGCAAAAATTCTGTCATTTTAATTATTGATGAAAGGTATCTGACTTTCTCCCCCAAAAAAGAAAATGAAAAATAAAAATATTGGATTTACAAAAAAACTTCAAAATTAAGTCGAAATAAAATCCAAAAAATATAATTAATGTAATTGATAGGTTTAATTAAAAGGATATAAAAAGGATAAAAGAAAAAAATCGTAAAGTCATTGTTCAGACTCGAATCAGCTAGAAAAATGCGGTTTTTGAAAAGCTCGTATGATAAGACACGTCAGCGCCACCTGACGCCACGCGTTTTGCGTTAGCGCCAGACGCTAATTCTTAGCGCTTGGCGCCAGGTTCTGGCGTTAGGCGCCAGAATCTGGCGTCAGGCGCTGACTTCGAATCCTTTCCGGATTAAAATTGTGCCGATGTTATGTATAAATAGCCCCCTGATCAGCTGATTTTCTTCATAATTTTAGCATATTAAATATAGTCTTAGCTTTTGAAAATAAGTAATCATGTCTTTAATCACTAAGAGTTTTACCAACTTCACTCATGAATGGTGTCGGTCTCTAACTGCCAAGGAGAGAAAAGAATTAGACTTTCTCATATGGGGGGTAGTTATGGTGTCAAGGGGGTAGATCTTGATATAGACTTCATTCATACCTCCTTAGAATATTGGGATGTGGATACTCATTGTTTTAGACTAGGGTGTGATGAAATTAGCCCTTTGCCGGAGGAATTCGGTGCTATCTTAGGCTTCCCTGCATTAGATCTTGTAGTAATCCCTAGAATAAATGAATATTATTATAAGGATTTTGCGCCCTTCTTTAATTTAAAAGACAAAGATCTAACAAATATAGTAGATGGTAGCATAGTGAATTTGAAAGAATTTTCTCGCCATTATTTTGATAGACCTAATTCTGAGTCTTTTCATGTTTATAGAAGAAGGGCTTTTCTCTTTTTCATGCTTAACCAATACCTTCTCATTAGTGGTAGAACTAATGAGGGTCAAGCAATTATATCAACTGTTTTGGGTCAAATTGAATCTAGGAGAAATCCAATGCCACTAATCGTTGGAGAGACTATGCTTAGTCTTGATGAATTGAAGAGAAATCCAAAAGTACCTTTTCGGGGCTCTCTAATTTTATTACAGGTAGAAAAATAATATTTTTAATTTCAAAAATCCAAAAAATATTTTTGTATAGTAATATTAATTTATTTGCATTGAATTTTTTTTATAGATGTGGCTAATGGAGAGACTAGAATTAATTAGTCCTCCCGACAACGTTGAAAAATACACTCCAAATTGCTTTGTGAGAATGAAGAAACGCTTCTCTAAGATGGGGCGCCATGAGTGGAAGAAGGTCTATGCCTCTTGCAACTTTGTTATCAAGTGGGTCATCCCTTGGTGGAAAATAGAGAAGATGGTTGGTGTCAATAAGCAACCCTTCTGCCGTCTTCCAAGCTAATCCAAGATAACTTTTTTATTATCCCTACAGGGTAAAAAGACAGTACGGCCTACTTCAAACAATTCCTTCTGAGGATCTTCATCGTCCCTATGAATTCCCTGTTTCTCAAGAAGTAGAAAAATTTGATGCTTATTGGAGTGCTAGACCTTTATGGGAAGTGATTACCTAAAAGGTTCCTCCTTCCTTTCCCAATGATGTGAAGAGGTGGCTCCTCAAGAAACCTTCAAAGGACATGAAAAAAAAATCAGAGTAAAACTGATGTGAAGAGTCGTCTAGGTGACAAAGTGATTCCTGTTAAGGAATGCTTGGGTGAAAAGGTTGAATTCAAAACACTTGCAATGCCTAAGAAGAAGAGCTCTACAAAGGATAAAGGGAAAAGAAAAGCTGACACTTCAGAGAAGAAGGCTTGGGTAGAGAAGAAACATGGAGTCCTAGCTAAGGGAGAAACTATTTACTCCAAAATTGAATGTAGGTCCTCTAAAGGATGCCTACTAACTATAGTTATGGATGATGAAGAGGATGCAGACAAAAATTGGAAGAGATCAAAGAAAGAGAAAAAAGATTAAAGCATTTCTTAACTTTCAATTATTAGACTAAGCTTTAAATTTAAAGTTAACTTGTTTTATTTAAGCTTTATTTAAATTCCATCAATAATGTAATTTGTTAGTTTATTTTATTAATGAAATTTCAGATTTTTAATTAAATCATCTCCTTTAAATTTAATTTATTGAAGCAATGAAAAATGAAAATTTAATTTTCCAGAAAAAATTTTCGAGTACGGAAGTCGAAAATTTACCAAAAATCACCGAAATATTCCCAAGTATTCCCAAAAAAATGGCGCCGCTTTTTCACGACTGGCGCCAGCTGCAGCAGACTGGCGACAGACGACAAATACTATCGTCTGGCTGTAAACGAAACTTTTTCTGTGACGCCGATGCTTCGTCGGATTTCTGTCGAATTTATTTTTATGTCTGGGATGCGAGGTTTGCAAAAAGTAAAGTGGCCGCACCCGTAAAAGGTTGCGTACGTATCCTTTCTTAAGGAATCAAGCCAAATGTAGCTCTCTTGAGTATCCTACTCAAGTAATTATGGGTAGTACTTTTTAAGTTGGTCAAGATTCGTCATGTTAGAGAACTCATTTCCATCCATATTAGTTAATTTTACTGCACCTCTCGATAGGATTGTTTTGAGAATATAGGGTCCAGACCAATTAGGCCTAAATTTACCCCTTGGATCGAAAACATTCTTCCTTAATGCTTTTAACACCAAGTCTCCTACTTTGATGTTTCTTGTCTTGACCTTCTTATTAAAATGCCTAGCCATACGAGTTTGATAGCATTGAGTATGATGTACAGCTTATAGTCATTTTTTATCAAGTAGAATTAGCTCCTCATATCTCGCCCTAGTCCATTAAACTTCATCGAGTTTGCTTTCTAATGCAATGCGTAGAGATAGTATCTCTAACTCCACAGGTTGTACGACATCCATTCCATAAACCAAGGGAAATGACGTATTTCCTGTTGATGTGCAAATTGACATGCGATAACCCCACAGTGCAAAATGGAGTTTGTCAGGCCAATCTTTGTAATTTTCCGTCATTTTCTCGATGATAGTCTTTAGATTTTTATTAGCCGCTTCAACTACTCTGTTTTCTTGAGGTCTATAATGAGAAGAATGATGGCGTTGAATGCCATATTTTTGTAATAATTCTTCACACTCATCTTGAAAGTGAGTTCCATTGTTGCTTATCATTTCATGTGGGACTCCATATCGACAAATAATATTCCGTTCGATAAAGAGTGCTACATGTTTCGCAGTGAGTTTAGCATATGATTGTGCTTCGACCCACTTTGTGAAGTAATCAATGGCTACTAGGATATATTCATGGCCTCCTGTTCTTGGGGGAGTAATTTTTCCAATAATGTCAATTCCCCACGTAGAGAATGGCCATGGTGAAGTGTAGGTGTAGAGTAGAGATGGAGGAACATGTTGTAAATTGGCATAAATTTGGTACTTAGGGCATCTTTTTACAATTTGATGACAATCTCTATTCAAGGTAGTCCAATAGTATCCTTCTCGCATTATCTTTTGGACTAGCATTTTGCCATTTACGTGAGTTCCACAAATGCCTTCGTGGACTATCCTCATTGCTCTTTGAGTGTCCTTTTTTCCTACACATAAGATAGCTCGACCCTTAGGTACCCTTTTATGTAACTCGTTGTTTATGAGTACGTATTGGGAAGCCAAAAATTCTTAATGCTCGTTTTGCTTTTTTGTCAGCATGAGGAGGGTACTCTCCTTTGGTGACATAATTAAGTATATCTGTGTACCACGGTTCTTCTTCTTCTTCTTCATCTTGGATCACTTCATCATCTTCTATAGCTTGAATATAAGCCGGTTTATGCCTTTTTTCTATCGTTAGAGGCATTTGCTCGATTTCCGTAGGAATCCTAACCATTGAGGCTAGTCTTGCCAAGGCATCAACAAATTGTTTTTCCTCTCTAGGTAGATACGTGTATTCTACCTTCTCTAACTGATTAGTGAGAGTTTCCAGATAAGTTTGGTAAGGGGCTAGACTTTCGCTCCTTACTTTCCATCTCTTAGCAATCTGGTTGATGATTAATGAAGAGTCCCCGAATATTCGTAATTTCTTCACTCCCAATGCGAAAGATGTTTCAAGGCCTACCACGCATGCTTCGTATTCGGCAGCGTTGTTGGTAACATCGAAATCTAGCTTTATGGAGATTGGAACATGCTCTTCTTTAGGTGATACTAATAATACTCCAGCGCCACATCCTTTTTGTTTGAGGCTCCATCAAAGTATAAGGTCCAAGTATCATCTTCTCTGACCATCAAGTCTTCGTTTGGAAATTCATTATCGTGTATTGGCGTTGAATCTTTTATTGGAAAGTCCGATAGAAAATCTGAGACCACAGTCCTTTGATAGCATTTTAAGGCATGAATCTTACTTGAACTAGGCTAAGTTGACTATCCATCTTGATATACGCCCATTTAGTGTAGATTTCTCAAATAAATACTTGAGTGGATCCATTCGGGTAACTACAAAGACAGTATGCACGAGCATGTAATGTCTTAACTTTGTTGTGGCCCACACCAATGCGACGTATAATATCTCAAGTGGTGTATAGCGTACTTCAAACTCGAGCATCTTTTTACTTAGATAGTAGATTTCATTTTCTTTACCTTCTACTTCTTGTGCAAGCATGGCTCCCATTGTTTCTTTGGTGACTGTTAAGTACAACCTAAGAGGTATTCCTTGAAGTGCTGGTGCTAATACGGGAGGATTTGCGAGATAGTCTTTGATCTTTTCAAAGGCTTTTTGACACTCATCATCCTATATTACCGGTACATTCTTTGTAAGCTTCTTGAATATTGGTTCACATAGTGTTGTCCATTTTGATATGAACCTGTTTATGTATTGCAACGGGCCAATAAATCCTCGAATTTGCTTCTCAGTTTTGGGCGGTGGCATTGACAATATTACCTTGATCTTAGTTGGGTCTATCTCTATTCCTCTAGAGCTTATGACATAAACCAAAAGCTTTCTTGAGGTGACTCCAAAAGCACACTTGGATGGGTTCAACCTCATGTTGTATTTTCTTAGCCTTTCGAAGAATTTTCTCAAGGCTACTTGATGGCCTGGGCGATCTTTTGACTTCAAAATCATATCATCCACATATACTTCAACTTCTTTGTGAATTATGTCATGGAGCAAGGCAGTCGCTGCTTGTTGGTAAGTAGCACCCGCGTTTTTCAATCCGAATGGCATTACCGTGTAGTAGTAAGTACCCCATGTTGTTATGAAGGTTGTTTTCTCCATGTCGTCTTCTGCCATGAGAATTTGATTGTATCCTGCATATCCGTCCATGAACGAGAGAAGTGAATGATTCGCTGTATTATTTACCAAAATATCGATGTGTGGAAAAGGGATGTCGTCCTTTGGACTTGCCTTATTTAGATCTCGATAGTCGACACACATACTTACCCTTCTATCCTTTTTCAGAAATGGGACGACATTGGCCACCCATTCGGGGTATTTGGATACCCTGATATAACCTGCAGTTATTTGTTTTTGAACTTCTTCTTTTATTTTAAGAGCTACGTCGGGTTTCATTCGACGCAACTTTTGTTTTACAGGTTTCATTCCTGGAATTAGTGGTATAGTGTGTTAAGCTATTTCTCTATTAATGCTTGGCATATCTTCATATGACCAAGCAAATACATCGATAAATTCTTTAAGTAGATTGATTAAATTTGTTCTTTCTTGTTCATTAAGTGTTAATCCAATTTTAACTTCTCTTTTAATGATTGAATCATTTGAGATATCAACCGTCTCAGTTTCCTCAATTATCGGTGTTTTCTTTTCAAGTGTTTCCATTTCTTTAATAATTTCTTTGTCATTTTCATTGTTAGTTAAGCAATGCTCGTCATCTTGGGTTAAAGAAAAGCACGAGGAGTAAGAGGAAGAAGACATATTATTAAACTAAGAAATCATTACATCGAAAAGAGATATGTCCTCGGGGACTTAATTGTTAACTATCCTAGGGGAAGAGATAGAAGAAGGGGGTGCTACAACTAAGGACTTAGATGACTCTACGGGAAAAGACTCAGACTCAGACTCAGACGACTCTTCGAACATCGGTCCTTGCCCTGTTGTAATTTAGATTCTCCTTCAACTTGGAGTAGTCACCTTGACTGTCTTGCGCCATCCTTGTAGCGATCCTTCCGCTGGAGTGTTGAGCTTCGAGGGGTTAAAGCTTTCTCTTTGTAGGACCGTTTGGATGAGAGAGGAGTTATCCTCTATGTACTTCGGCTTATCTTTTCTCGTCCAAATAGTAATCCCATGAAATGAAAGTAAAAGCAAGGGGGTGCTTTCTCCTTAAGGATAGGAGTTGGGATTTCATCTAGAAAATAGCAATCTAGGAAAATTTCGAATTCCGGTTGCCTTATGCCATTTACAACAAAAGGTTCGGGAAATTCGTGGCATGGATAGTCCTCTCCTTCTTTTACGAATTGTCCATTCAGAGTAAGAGGATACTGATCCATTGGGATTGCTTTCTTTTGGATGCGAGCGTTCCTACGCGCTTTTGACTTTTCCAGGGCTCGCTTGAGATCTTCCCGAGTCGGTTCGAAACCAAGTCCAAAAGTGCTTAACTTAGGGAGGCCAGGTAATTCCAGCAATTTTGCTATTCCTTTCTTCTTTCCTAAAGTCATTCCAGGAAAATGCCCTTATTTCTTAAGAATAGTGTTCACTGTCATATTGGAGTGGGGGTCGTGGCAGAGAGGGGTCCTTTCATCCTCTTCTATTAAGGACACCTCTTCATTAAATCCCCACAAGTCTTCATCGTGCTCCACATTAATGATTAGATTTTCTATAGCTTTAATCCTCATGGGTGAAGCATCGATTGTAATAGGAATTCCTCCAACTATGGCTTTTACCTGTTGGTGGAGAGATGAAGGGACTACCTTTAGGTCATGAAGCCAAGGGCATCCCAATAATAAATTGAATGAGGCTTTTATATCTATCACTTGAAATGTAGTAGCGTGTTCTATCGCTCCCGCCGTTATATTCATGGTAATCTTATCAAGAGCTTGACGACGAGTGTTATCATAAGCTCTTATTCCTTGTGTTGACGGGGTTATGTCTTCATCCCTTATGCCTAGCATCCTCGCAGTTCTGAGTGGACAGAAATTAATTGCCGATCCATTGTCTACAAGAGTCATAGGAACGTTCATCTTTTGCAAACTACTGTGAGGTTTAGTGCCTTATAATGTTTGTCACCTTCTAGGGGTAAATCCTTGTCAAAAAAGGTGATCAAGTTGATAGGACTAGGGAGATCACGCGTAAGGAAGTTAGCCAACTCCTCAAGAGTGGTGTCAGAATCTATCCCTATTTTATCCAAGGCATTCATCACTGCCAACCTATGTTCTCGAGATGTTTCTAGAAGCTTCCATACATTCATTTCAACCTTGATTTTCTTGAACTGTTTGACAATATCATTGTCTTTTATAATAGGTATGGGAACTTGCTGCATAGTTTGCATAGGTTGTGTTGAAATGGGAGGTTGCGTTCTCCGAGATCTTGTGAGGACGTCTATAGATAAATCTTCTTCATCCCAAAAATCGCTTATTGGATATATGAATGAGAGTGTCCCAAACCCCATTGATTCTAATATTTTCCTCTTCTGGAATTTGGACTAGCTTTTTATCATCAATCATTTTCTAAATTAAATCTTTAAATTTAAAACAGTTTTCAAGGGTACTGACAGTAGAACCTATATGTCTTCTTTTGGGATTCAAATTGTCTCGGTTCGAGAGGTTTGATCTTGCCACTCTCGGAGAGCATTTTGAACGTTTTAGCGTAGGGAATCCCAATTGGAGTATAAAGTTTATTACTCTTCTTGGGTCTGTCAATTACTTGTAGAGAGAAGGGTTTCTTCATCGCGGGTGGAACCTTGTCACACTTTTTCTGAAGCTCCTCTAATTGTTTCTTCCCGACTTCGAGAGCTTCGTGTAGCAAGTTTGATACTTCCCACATGGACAATGTAAGCAACCGTACATCCTCTTTGCTTCCATGGAATCGAAAAAGATCTCTCCCTCTTCTTCGATAGCATGAATTTCCTCAATCGGTTTGATGAGAGATGAGGGATCAACCTAGTTTTCTTCATCAGAGATGACCAAGGAATGAGCGAGAGGTGCATTTCCAATGCTATGCTTCTTACTAGCAGGAGGCAATGGCAGTTTGTTGTTATTGATTAAATCTTGGATAACTTCCTTAAGCTTCCAACAATTTTCGGTAAGATGACCCCTACCTTGGTGATATTTGCAATGTGCATTGGGGTTCCAGTTAGCTGTCCTCTTCTCGACCGATGGGTCCCCAAATGGTCCAATAGGAGTTATAAGACCTTTTGCATTTAGTTGGTCAAATGTGGTATTATAACTCATACCTATAGGAGTAAAGTTCCTCCTAAATGGTTTCTTTTGTCCTTGATTATTCATAGCAAGGACTTCACATAAATTAAAAGGTTCTAATATTGTTTGAGTGGGTGGTCTTGGAAGAAGAAGGATTGTCGTTCTTCTTGCCTTTCCAGCCACTGTTGGAGTTACTGTTTGCAGCATTCAGCTTAGCCAGGTCGTCTTTAATATTAATTCCAATGTCATAGACGGCCTTGAAGGTATGGAGATTATTCTAGTATTTGAGATGCTTAGAGTACTTCTCTTGAAGGTTCTTGATGAACAACCTCACATATTCTTTCTCTCTTTGTTCTTCAATCATCTTAGGAGAGATTTCTCTCCATTTGTTGAAGACAGAAGTGAAACCTTCATTCTCCTTCTGCTTGAGAATTTCAAGTTCCCTATAGTCAGTTTCAACTTGAATGTTCCACTTGTACCTATTAATGAAAGCGTTTACTATGGACTCCCAAGTAGAGGTTCATTCTTTCTCAAGAGAGAAGAACTATTGTTGGCAAACGGTTTCAAGAGATAGAGAAAACAAAGAGGGAAACAATTTCTTGTCAATACCCTTAATGCTCATTATTGTTTCGAAAGCTCCTAGGTGAAATTAAAGGTTGTCAGTCGCTTTGAATTTTGGGATGTTGTTGGCATTGAACTTCTGCGGAAGAAGATCCTTGTCCACTGAGACCCCTTGTGAGCTAATGCCTTGAAACTTGTAGGTCACTAGACAACTTGCTCAGACTTTCTTACATGAGGTCCATTTGTTTTTGCTTCACAGGATCATCGATTTTGAGGGTTAAAACCTTTAACACCTCAGTCATAGTAATCAATTAGTTTCTGAGTTCATTAACTTCCTCTTGAGTTGCCATTATCTTCTTAGCTTTCCTTTTTCAAGTGATTGGTTTGTCAAAAAGTTGAACTTGAATAAAAAGGTTGTCTTTGATCAAACGCCCTTTCTTTCTTGACCACGCACTGTAAATGAAACCATTTTTTGTTTTAATAACTTAACTCAAGTTGGCTTTGACTTTACGGGTTTTGAAAAAGAAAAAAGAAAAAATAGGGTGCATATTTAGGCAAAAATGAGGTGTATATTTTTGGGAATTAAGTATAGGGTTAAGTCAAGTGGTTTAAATTGGAGGATTAATATCCCGACTTACCCCCTAAGAAAAATGACGGAAAATACTCGTATACAAGACTCTCTTAGACATGGTCAAAGTGTGTATACATATTAGTGTGTGCTTTACATGGTGAGTGCAAGTGACATGCTTTGACTCTTGTGTAAGAACATGGGACTTAGTGCCTAGACTCGATTAATGACTTGACACAGTATTATCATCAGTAAAAATTAACCGAATTGATTAGCAAACTGTTCAATTAGACATAAGGTGATGACTCGAGTAATAAACCGAACTGTCGCCAAAACGACAAGACTGGCGCCTCTCTTTGCAGTGTAGCGCCAGACGACAGGACTATCGCCAGGCGCTACGCTCCACAGAGTGGCGCTGCAGTTTAAATCTCGGCGCCATTGCAAGAATGTCGATCTGGAACTGCTTTCGGTATTATTACTCTAAAGGGTATGCCTAAAGTCGTACTAAGTCAGCTCTGATTAAATTATTAGACTTTAATTACTCAAATTAATTAATTAATTAATTAATTAGGCAAAGTTATTTTGATCATTAATCAATTTATTTAGTCTTCACACAAGTCAAACAAAGGATTAGGAAAAACACATAGAGTATGCACAACAAATAATGCATGAGTTTGCAACCTAACCATGTCCCTATGTAGGCACAACATGATGCAATGAGTTTGTAACCTAACCATGTCCCCAGTTCTCTAAAGTTTGGGATATGGGTTAGTAAAAGAGGTTCCATGGTTAATTTTCCAGATGCACCGCGCGGAAGCTTAACCATGAAGGGTTAGCGCGAGTGGATGGGACACCGCGAATTTAGAAAAAATTCGCTTCCATGGTATGGTGAATTCAACATTCTCAGATGTACCCTTTGTTGCACAGAGCGTTCAATCAGGTAGATGGAGCATGAATTCTCAGAGGGTTATGTCCATATGTAGAACACATATGGGTTTCAAAAAAGTGAGAAAAACTAAATCAGGAAGTAGGATCGAGCAAACAGTGCTAAAAACTGGTCAAAATTAGAACGCATATTTCAGGCTCGATATTGGAAGAACTTGGCGCCAACGAATAGAGGTCGGCGCCACAATTTGGCTTTGGCGCCTAGCAAAAGAGACTGTCGCCTGACGCTAGAGTCAAATAAGTGGCTCTAGACTTTGTTTTCTGACGCTAGTTCCTACATGCCTCTGCAGCTTTTTGTGCTCGATAAAATTTTCCAGTTTCGCGCAGCATTATTTCTATCCTAGTTGTGAAAGATATTCCTCAAATTTCCTACGTATAAAAATCCTATGTTTTAACTCATTACGGATGGTCTTTCGAATGAGATCTTTTTTTATGCATATGACTATAATGTTAATCAAAATTACGTACATGAAATACTTAGAAATTTTCGAGTCTCATCCACTCATTCTAAATCCTTGCCAAAATTGGGCAGAGCTTTCACTCTGAAGTTATTGAGTGGTGCAGCAAGGTAGAAGAGCCACTGCTAAGGGAAGGTTGCTGCTTATGTGTTTTGTAGAGACTATTCATTGCATTTGGATACAGAGAAATACTTTGATGTTCACTGGAGATTACAAGCCTGCAGATATTGATTTTAGGGATGTTATCTTTTCTGTAGCTTGTAGATGCATTGACTCTGATAGAAAATATTTGTATGTTTAGGTTTTGTTGTTTGCTGGTGCAGTTGGCAGGCTTGTTTGCTACTGTTAGGTTTCTTCAGCTTTTTTTTTTTTTTTTTTTGCAAAATGGCAGTTATTTTTGTTGTCTGGTCCTTATTTCCAGAGCCCTTCCTAGAAGGTAGCTGGAATTCTGAGTCCAGTTTGTTCTAGGTCCTTCCTAGAACCCTTCCTAGAAGGTGGCTAGGGTTGGTCCTAGAACTGTTTTTTGTGGTGTGGCCTGTTTTTTCAGGTCTTGTGGTGTTATGGTGGTAGTTATAATTTAGCTTTTGTAAGTTGTAACTTTTTTTCTTTGGTAATAAAATCTTTATTTACCAAAAAAAAAAAAATCCTTGCCAAAATAAATTTTAGGAATTAAAATAGAAATCCTCCCCAGCGGAGTAGCCAAAAACTGTGAGGGAATATTTCAAGCATTACCCCTAGCTTGAACCCCACTGTGATCATACACTAAAGTACGGTGGTGTCCAAAGGGAAAGAAGATAGAGCAAAAGAGTCGCCAACAAGTTTTAGGAACTTGTAAACCGTTCACGAGGTGAAGGTTACACCCGTTAACAATCCAGGAGATCGTCAACTCCAATAGGTCTGTAACCATGATTGGTAGTTCGGGGATGAAGGTACAAATCCAACCTAAAAGAGATTGAACCTGCCCTAATAATAGGCCTCTACTTTATTCTGATCATAATCATGTGTGCTTTCTGACTAATATGCAATCAATAGGATTACCCTCAACCTGTTTAATCTATGTTGGTTGAATATTAATGCACAAATAAACTATTATTGGCGATCACTTGAATTATAATCATATTAACCCTACATAAGATTTTTAATTATCTTATTAAGCGTGATTACAAGTACCAAATTCCCTTTAAACATGCATAAAAGGCGTGATCAAGCAATAACAACAAATATCAAGCAACATAATAATAATCATAAATCATAAAAATAATCATAATCGTAATAAATATCATAATAATCATAATCAAAATAATCATGTTAAAGCATAATATTGATAGCAAGATCCTAGGCATGATACTAACAAGATTGATAACAAACCCTAGCATGTCACTACACAATAAAAATCAAAGCTTTAACCCTAACATGATACTAACATGAATATTAGGAAGAACATAGGAAGCATCGCAGGAAACACAATTTTCATATTTGATATTAGAAATTATAGTTGTTACCCTAAACATGATACTAGGAAGATAAAAACTCCTTAACATGACACTAGGAATCATAATAATAACCTAAATATGATTTCTATATCATAATAACAATAAATCAATTAAAAGCACTCACTTGGATGCCTCGTACCTCTTTCTAATAACAAAATACACGCGTTAGTATCTTTAAGAAGAATAATAATCATGACAATTAAATTAAATAATTGAAAGAGAGATTTGGGACCAAACCCTCAGAAATTAAAACCTTTCACGTCAGGGCGAAGGAAACTTCGAACTTGGCTAGGTGTTTCTTGGTCTTGTGAATGTGGAATTTTGTATGAAAAAGGATAAAAAGAGAGAAGAAATCTTGAAAACTAGAGAGTTGATGAGAATTGATGATATTTTTATGATGAAAAACGGAGATTTAAGAAGGCTATTTATAGAGAAAATTAGCCGGACGAAAAGAAAAATAAATCAGAGTTTTGACGAGAAAAAAATAGGTTAGCTCCAGACGCTGGACATTAGCGCCAGACGCTAAGGCTAGCGTCAGGCGCCAAGCATTAGCGCCAGGCACTAATCCCTGTCGTCAGGCGCTAATCATTAATTTCACGCATTTTCTTAGTTTTGATTAAATTTAGCCGTACAGAAGGGCAAAATTGTATTTTCCTCAAAAACACTCTTTTATTCCGATTAAAACTCCAAAAAGTCAACCGATGTCAATTTATCAATGCTAATTGAATTAGGAATGAAAAGAACCTTCTAGAAGAATCTAGAAGACTAAAATCAATTCTAATTGCAATAGGAATGATAAATCCAAATTAGGCCCTCATCTAGATCATTGGACCGCATATAAAGATCAAATCGGGCCTAGTTTAGTAATCTGGCCATAACTTCCTCATTATTCATCGGAATTGGGCTTATAATATATCGTTGAAAAGCTCTTTTCAAGCCCCATCTAACTATACCATTATTGGACGCTTTCCGTGGACAAAACAAAACTGGATTGACTGTTTTCTTAAAATAGGTTTTCAAAAACAGAGAGAAAGAAAAGAATTAAAAACTATCCGCAACACTAGACTTTCCACACTTTCACTTCATTCGATTATGATTCGACGTGAAAGGTACTCATCACCGGGTTTGGTTTTGGGGAGACACAAATGGGTGTCTACACAAAACATCTCAAAATTACATATTTAGAAGTGATTGTGACTTAAAATGACATAAAAGAAGCTAATTTCTATGTTTTTGGGTCCAATGCATCAAAATAAAGCCATTTAGAGCCAAATTGGCTTCTAACATGCCTTTTTTCTTCAATTCTCAACTTATAAACGTATTATTTCAAAAACTATCTCATAATTACATATTTATAAGTGATTGTGACTTGAAAAGCATAACAAAAGCTAAGTTCCAAGTTTTTGGGTCCATTTCAACAAAATAAAGCCATTTGGAGCCGAAATGGCTTCTCACATGCCTATTTTCTTCATTTCTCAACTTATGAACTTATTATTTCTCAAACCATCTCATAATTACATATTTATATGTTAATGTGAGTTGAAATGACATAAAAGAAGCTAATTTCTATGTTTTTGGTTCCATTTCATCAAAATAAAGCCATATTGGGCAAAATGGCTTCTCACTTGCCTATTTTCTTCATATCTCAACTTATAAACTTAATCTTTCTCAAAACATCTCAAAATTACATATTTATAAGTGATTGTGACTTTAAATGATATAAAAGAATCTAAGTTCTAAGTTTTTGGGTCCATTTCATCAAAATAAAGCCATTTTGAGCTGAAATGACTTCTCACTTGCCTATTTTCTTCATTTCTAAACTTATGAACTTATTCTTTCTCAAACCATCTCATAACTACATATTTATAAGTGATTGTGAGTTAAAATTACATAAAAGAAGCTAATTTCTAAGTTTATGGGTCCATTTTATAAAAATAAAACCATTTTAAGCCATAATAACATATAATATGCCTATTTTCTTCATTTCTCAACTTATAAACTTATTCTTTCTCAAACTATATCAGGTTTTGCATGGAAGCAAAAATTCAAAGAGAAAGAGCATGGAGAAGCCTAAAAGCATTGATCAACCTAACAAGAAGCTAAGTGAACAACAGTCCAAGAGTTAACAAGCGTTGAAGTTGCACTCTTTAAAGGTTCGCCCATGCAACCTACTCCACTTGTTGAAGACATTGTTCTTCAATCGCTCTCTGCTGACATGACCTTTCTTCACAACCGCGCTTGTCATTTGGTTGATCCCATAGAAGTTGCACTTCCTAAGGCAATGTTCCACTATGATGAGGATGCAGTTGCATGTATCAGCAAAGAAGATGTGAAGGAATTTCTACGTGGTGCAAAGCTTACCATTTCCCTCATTCAAATATTCATGAGGTACTTCGATGCCAACATAATCTACACTTTTTTAAAGTTATTCAAATTTATGGTGATTATCCTACATGTGATTAATTATTCAATGTTCATGCACGCAGAGCACTACAGGAGCACTTAACTGAAACTCATTCTCCTTGTAAAGTTGGGTGGTTATGCCCCGACCATTTATCCACTACTAGAATCATAGGCAACTCCCATGACGTGTTGTACTATGTTAAATAGAGTATCAGGGAATTAGCGCGTGCAGGAGACAAGTTCATATTCGCCCCATGTTATAGAGAGTAAGTCTAACCATGTCAAATTCAATCGATTTGGCCTCATTACATGTTGACTCCTAAATATTAATTTGTTTGTCTATTGTGAACTTATGTAGGGAGCATTGGAGCCTAATGGTTATTTGTAATTCCAATAACACAATTTATCACCTTGATTAAGCTCGATCATCGGAGAAGTGGCTAGTGAAGTCTGTTTTGGGTGTTTTTGTCCCTCGGGGAGTTACGTCACAAAGATTGGTCTGGATGAGCTGTACCTGCACAAAAAACAGAGACTCCGGGTGGTGGAGCTCCGCCTTTAAAGAGCAACTTAAAAACTTGAAAGAGAATAAAGAGTACGGAAATTTAGGTGGGGATTTGCTTGGATTCCAAGCTCAGGTGTTTCTCCGATGAGAGAGAAAGTATATGTAATAAATGATTGAATGTGTCCCTAAAATGGGGAAATATCTCCCTATTTATAGGGTCATTCGTAGGAGTGCCCCTATCTAGGTCACTTAACCTAGATTTTAGTGGGCTGCGCCGAATTACGGCGGTTCTTGGGATTTGGGCCTTTGAAGGCCGCCATTTAAGAAGCTTATTTGAAGGGGACACGTGTGAAGAGGCTATTGGGCCACTTGGGCCATCATGACCTTGACACGTGGCCTTCTCTCATTGGTCCACATGTCTAGGGTATTTTTACCCTAAACATTTGCCCCTCACAAGGGTCACGTGAATGTCACGTGATGCCTGTGACACATGTCTACCTATCAAAAGTGAACAATAATAACGGATAGTAAAATTTGAAATTCAAACGGTGATGCCCCCGTTTTCACCTTCTATAAATAGAAGTTTACCGCCCCTCTCCTCACTTCATTTTCATTTGACTTTCTAGAGAGAGAAAGAGAGATTTTTAGAGAGAGATTCTCTGCTTCCGTCTGCATCAAATATTTCCGGATTTCTGTGTGCTAACCTTGCAACACCCGGTCACCGTTTGTAGCAAATTTTCCAGAGTTAAACAAAAGGTAACTACCTGTACAATTTTTAGTTTTTCTTTTCCAACTTGTATACATTCTTTTTTTCGTCTGTATAAATAGTCTTAGAAATAAAATGAGTTCTCAATCCATACACTCGGCATTGCCTAGGACACTCAGCTAGTGTCCCGGAACGGCTAAGTCTAGAACAGGGGGTGCCTTTTTTGGACTGTCGGATTTGCTGTGCTCATCTCCGAATTCCTCCCTCTATGCGTCTGTGTAGGAAACAATGGCCATAGTCAAACAGACGCCCAGAAAGTCTAAGAGCCGGCGTACTGTGGAAGTGCCTGTCGACGAAGTTATTCCGGATGAGGAATATGAGGATTTGGAGGGGAGCAGCAATTCTGATGAGGAAGCTCCCTCTTCTTTCGGGAGCTCGAGCGTACGCAAGTTAGACGGTGAGGAGGCCGCCTCCTCTAATGGATCCGGGGAAGGATCCGGCGGTGCTGAGGCTGCTGAAAGATCGGGAGCCAAGGCTTCTTGCTCCAATCAAGAAAATTTCGCGGCTGACTATTAGCAGCCGGCAAAAGTTGCTGATAACCCAGACCCTAAGAAAATTAGGATGCTTCCGGGTGACATAGCCCTACTGAAGAGTGGCTTCAAGGGTTTTAAGGAAAAGCACCCCTTTAGAAAGAGGTGGGATATTATCGTTCCGCCTGGGGACGCAGTGATGGCCTGGGACGATAAAATAGAGAATGTAGACAACTATTTTGTCTGCTACGAGGCGGTAATAGAAGCCGGCCTCCGGTTCCCCCTCTACACTGGGATTAGGAAAATCCTAAAGGGGTATGATCTGGGAGTCTGGCAGCTCACCCCAAACTCGTGGGTGAACGTCTTAAGTTATATTTCCGCCTTCGTACTTGATGAGTTTGGACAAGGTGTCTAAGTTGTCCGGGTGGAAGGACAAGTTTTACTAAATCTCCTCACCAACCCTGAGACACAACCGGACAATGCGTCGGTATAATCAAGAATCGGTTCTACTAGGGCCCGGGAGCAAATAATGGAGCCGGGTTTCTTTGAAACCACTACTAAGCCCTTGGGGGATGGGACTCACATCATTATTCCGAAAAACAGGATCCCCCACCCGGAATACTTCAAAGATGAATGCTTTCTTCCCGCTTGTGGGTTAAGCCCCATGTTTCCCAAGGGTAGATCCACTTGCATTCTGCATTTCTGTAGTTTTTAGTTTGTGCTTCAAACTTTTTGATTTCTTCTAACTTTTATTTTCTCCTTGTAGCTGACGCCTTGAAAATGGTTGACCCAGCCAAAACTCCGGCTGCCAAGACCGCTCGGAAGAACCCCTCCTAGTCAACTTCTACTACCAACCCGGATCATCCCACCAACAGAGGAAAATCTCCTTCTGCTATGAAAATTCTGAGTGAAAGCTCAGAACAATCGTAGACCAATGCGCCGGATGTCTCTACAGCATCAAAGGGTGGCCACCAACCTAATGTTGCAGCCGGTGCGGCAACAACTAGGGAGGAGGGGACTCCTAAGCCCCATCCGAAGACCCATGGTGAGGACAATATTGTAATACCTTGGCCACTTGACTTCATGAGAGTCAAGAATAACGTAGACCCCTCAGGGGGTTCAGTCAGAAGCCGGCAACGAATGAATGCCAACTATGATGCATCCTTCTCACCAAGTACTTCTACTCCTTTTGGTGGAGATCTTACATCCGACGTGCCGGATCTTGTGGGGTTTGCCAAACGGATGGTGAGGACCCTCACCCGGTCAGAGAAAAATTCCATACATGATCTGTGGGTAGTGGACTTCGACAGGATAATGGGCTAACTGGCTGAGGTAAAGAATCTTCAACTTAATTCTGATATTTTTTCTTCATTTTTTACCAATTATTTCATAATCCGTCTGCCCTTTTATCAGGTAATGATGAGGGTGGATGAGCTCCGAGGCCCCTTCAGGTGGAAGTAAGAAGAGGTAAATGACGCCAAACGGATGGCCATTGAAAACCTCTACTTTACTGAATATGCTAATTATATGTGTGATTTAGAGATTAAAGCAGTAGAGTTGAAACAGGAGGAGCTTATCCAAAACGGCTGCAAATGATGAAGTTACCAGCCAGGCAAATAACCTTGATAAAAAAACTAATGGATGCTAAGGCTAAACAAGGAGAACACAAAGCTCCGGGCAGACGTCACCCGACTAGGGGGTGGAGATCGTCAACATGCGGAACTAGGATGGAGATGAAATCGCCAAGGAGCAGACCCGACTGATGGAGGAAAACGAGCTGGACAATGCAGCCCGTCTGAAGATAGCCTTGGGACTCCTCTATCAAGATGTGGACTTTGAAGTCTACAAGCTTAGGTACGATTACGCCACTGCGGTGTATGATGCCCAAGTGCTGGGAGAGGCAGCTCCGCCTTGCTTCAAGGAATGGGCTGCAGCGTTAGGATATGAAGCCTCAGATAACGAGGAGGCCGGAGCCGGTGGAGGACGAGAAAAATGAAGGCAGCCAGTCTTAGGTGGCTGACGACCAATCAGAAGCCCTCCTAGCCGGTCAGAACCAGCCGGATCAACAGCTTCCCCCTCAGCCTTGAATTAGCCTTCCCAAATTCTGCGGCATTATGTCAATTATCTTTCTTTTTCAGCTTGTAAGCCGAGTATGTTGTATTTTTACCAACTGTGGAGTGTGGTTAACAACTTGTTTCTTTTGCTTCTTCACCGGATGTGAGTCCGATTAAAAATTATTCTGGCCTTTGTGCCATTTTCAATATTATATGAAGTATTCCGACTCAGTCGTTTGTTAATATTTGTTTGTGTTTGAATTTTTCTGACGTATATTTTTTCAATTTGAATTTTGCGTATATGCTGCAATTCTTTAATATTTTGCCTAACTTAAAAAAGCATGCGAAAATTTGCAATCCGTCTACTCTTGCCCCTGGACAGCTGTGTGGTTGGTTTCATTTCAAATTGTTTGATTGGCTTGAAAACACTTGGTACTTGGAGAAGTATGAGGTGTTTTTAGGCTAATCAATCACAATGGTGATTGCCCTAAACCAAGTGCACATCCGGCCATTAAAACGGGTGCTTCGAGCCTCTTACCCAGACGGTAATATTCTGTCTTGGATTATTGCATAGCCATTACATAAACTCTTTTTCCCCAATTGGGAGAGAGAGTGCAACTTTGGAATAAATAATCGAAGTAAAAACTATAGCCGGTGTGATGCCTCAGGGCATCCGGTATTCGGAAACTTAATCGTTCTCGTAGATTATTTTGGTCAGACGGCTATGAGTTGACCAATTCGATCGTTCAATCTTTGCTGTCTGCACAGGTACGTAGAGCAGACAAAGAGTCTGCTCTCTGCGACGATTGCACCCAGAGGGGTGTCGCCGGACGCCGTTGTTCGTGTTGGGACATGCGGTTTTATTAAATAAGCAACCATCCGGCCATTGGCCTTTGGTCATGTTTAAGACCGGTTGTATAGCCACTAGGCATTTTTGTGCTTAGTTTTTTCAATCTGGCCATTGGCCGCGTGTTATTATAACATTGAATTTACACTAAGTGTTAAACTTAGTTGGTTAAACAAATAGTCCGTCTGAGTATTACCAAGGCGGACAAGTAATTATAAAGACAACAAAATAATTTTGAAAACAAGGCTTAATTTCTCATTAATAGACTCTTTGTTTACAAAAATTTACAATTCTCAGAAGTAGTACTTTTTTAAGTTATCTACATTCCAAGTTCTAGGTAGACGTCTGCGATCTGGGGTTTCTAGACGGTAGGTGCCATCCCTGACTTCTTCATAGATCCGATAGGGGCCTTCCCAATTTGGGGTTAGCTTTCCAGACTCATTGGCCCTACCGGTTGCCTCCATTGTTTGTAACACAAAGTCGCCAACTTTTAAAGGGCGCTTGCGTACTTTCTTATTGTAAGCTCTCGTCATTCTCAGACGGTATATCTCATGACGCAGGGCAGCATTGCCCCTGCGTTTCGGGAGGGAATCCAATGCTAGCCGCATGGCCTCCTAATTTGCCTCTTCATCATAAAGCATGACTCTAAGAGTCGGATCGTAATGTTCAATGGGCAAGATGCCTTCAGCACCGTACACCATGAGAGATGGGGTTTCACCGGTTGCCCCTTTAGCAGTTGTCCGGATGGGCCATAGGACATGAATCAGCTCTTCTGCCCATAAGCAACCGGCTCTTTCAATTTTCTTTTTTATGCTGTCTAAGATATGCTTGTTGAAGAATTCAACTTGGTCGTTTGCTTGGGGTCGGCCGACTGATGCAAAAAAATGTCAGGTCCCCTGATCTCCCAACCAAGTCTTAAGGTGAGGCGTTTCAAACTGAGGGCCATTATCAAACACCATAGACACAGGTACCCTAAACCGGGTGATGATGTTCTTCCAAATGAAAGAGATGACATCCTTTGTCTTGATGTTCTTGACCGGCTCAGCCTCTACCCATTTGGTGAAGTAATCCACAGCCACCAAAATATAACGCTTTCCGCCTAGTGAAGGCGTATAAGGACCCAAGATATCAATGCCCCACTTAGCAAACGGGACTGGGCTGTGGATTGCCGCCAGATCAGTAGTCGGGGGGTAAATAAGATTGCCAAACCTTTGGCATTTGTCACACCTCTTCACCAACTCTTTAGCGTTTGCTTCAAGAGTAGGCCAAAAGTATTGCTACCTGGCTTTGACGGCGAGGGACCTTCCGCCTATATGAGTGGCGCAGTATCCCACATGCAATTCTTCAAGAACTTCTTTACCCTTTTCTAGGGTAACACACTTCAATAGAGGTTTAAGGAAACCCGCCTAAAAATCTCTCTATTTCTCATCTCGAAACTTGCTGCTCGCTTCTTCATGACGGCTGCCTCCTGTGGTGATAAGGAAGCGTGCCGTCTATTAAATATGTCGGGATGCCATCCGTCCAGGTAGATCTTCGGTTCAGGATTCCAATGGGCTCTTCATATATACTTCTCTTTTCTAGAACTTCCCAAAAGACTAACCGAGGCGTATCACAGCAGGCAGAGGAAAGGATACTCCTCGTATTGTGCAGTTTTATGATATGATGGGCATCTCTCATCATTTGCGTCCTCTGGCGCCGTAGTTTATGCCTCTGCTTTTTTTTTATTATTTTTTTTTTATTTTGACTTTGTATAGAACTTTGCCTTAATTAGACTCATTTATTACGCATATTTGTATATACATATCATTATGAGTTTATTTATTTAACATTTATTTATTTTTTTCATCTTATGTGTATATTTGTGTGTGCAAAGAATTGTTGCGCAAAAATTCCGTCATTTTAATTATTGATGGAAAATATTTGACTTTCTCCCCCAAAAAAGAAAATGAAAAATAAAAATATTGGATTTACAAAAAAAACTTCAAAATTAAGTCGAAATAAAATCCAAAAAAATATAATTAATATAATTGATAGGTTTAATTAAAAAGATATAAAAAGGATAAAAGAAAAAAATCGTAAAGTCATTGTTCAGACTCGAATCAGCCAGAAAAATGCGGTTTTTTAAAAGCTCGTATGATAAGACACGTCAGCGCCACCTGACGCCACGCGTTTTGCGTTAGCGCTAGACGCTAATTCTTAGCGCTTGGCGCCAGGTTCTGGCGCAGAACCTGGCGTCAAGCGTTGATAAGCGCTGACTCCGAATCCTTTCCGGATTAAAACTGTGCCGGTGTTATGTATAAATAGCCCCCTGATCAGCTGATTTTCTTCATAATTTTAGCAGATTAAATATAGTCTTAGCTTTTGAAAATCAGTAATCATGTCTTTAATCACTAAGAGTTTTACCAACTTCACTCATGAATGGTGTCGGTCTCTAACTGCTAAGGAGAGAAAAGAATTAGACTTTTCTCATATGGGGGGTAGTTATGGTGTCAAGGGGGTAGATCTTGATATTGACTTCATTCATACCTCCTTAGAATATTGGGATGTGGATACTCATTGTTTTAGACTAGGGTGTGATGAAATTAGCCCTTTGCCGGAGGAATTTGGTGCTATCTTAGGCTTCCCTGCATTAGATCTTGTAGTAATCCCTAGAATAAATGAATATTATTATAAGGATTTTGCGCGCTTCTTTAATTTAAAAGACAAAGATCTAACAAATATAGTAGATGGTAGCATAGTTAATTTGAAAGAATTTGCTCGCCATTATTTTGATAGACCTTATTTTGAGTCTTTTCATGTTTATAGAAGAAGGGCTTTTCTCTTTTGCATGCTTAACCAATACCTTCTCATTAGTGGTAGAACTAATGAGGGTCAAGCAATTATATCAACTGTTTTGGAGCAAATTGAATCTAGGAGAAATCCAATGCCACTAATCGTTGGAGAGACTATGCTTAGTCTTGATGAATTGAAGAGAAATCCAAAAGCACCTTTTTGAGGCTCTCCAATTTTATTACAGGTAGAAAAATAATATTTTTAATTACAAAAATCAAAAACATATTTTTGTATAGTAATATTAATTTATTTGCATTGAATTTTTTTTTTATAGATGTGGCTAATGGAGAGACTAGAATTAATTAGTCCTCCCGACAACGTTGAAAAATACACTCCAAATTGCTTTGTGAGAAGGAAGAAACGCTTCTCTAAGATGGGGCGCCATGAGTGGAAGAAGGTCTATGCCTCTTGCAACTTTGTCGTCAGGTGGGTCATCCCTTGGTGGAAAATAGAGAAGATGGTTGGTGTTAATAAGCAACCCTTCTGCTGTCTTCCAAGCTTATCCAAGATAACTTTTTATTATCCCTACAGGGTAAAAAGACAGTACGGCCTACTTCAAACAATTCCTTCTTGGGATCTTCATCGTCCCTATGAATTTCCTGTTTCTCAAGAAGTAGAAAAATTTGATGCTTATTGGAGTGCTAGACCTATATGGGAAGTGATTACCCAAAAGGTTCCTCCTTCCTTGCCCAATGATGTGAAGAGGTGGCTCCTCAAGAAACCTTCAAAGGACATGAAGAAAAATCAGAGTAAAACTGATGTGAAGAGTCGTCTAGGTGACAAAGTGATTCCTGTTAAGGAATGCTTGGGTGAAAAGGTTGAATTCAAAACACCTGCAATGCCTAAGAAGAAGATCTCTACAAAGGATAAAGGGAAAAGAAAAGCTGACACTTCAGAGAAGAAGGCTTTGGTAGAGAAGAAACATGGAGTCCTAGCTAAGGGAGAAATTATTTACTCCAAAATTGAATGTAGGTCCTCTAAAGGATGCCTACTAACTAAAGTTATGGATGATGAAGAGGATGCAGACAAAAATTGGAAGAGAGCAAAGAAAGAGAACTTGTTAGTTTGTTTTATTTAAGCTTTATTTAAATTCCATCAATAATGTAATTTGTTAGATTATTTTATTAATGAAATTTTAGATTTTTAATTAAATCATCTTCTTTAAATTTAATTTATTAAAGCAATGAAAACGTTGAAAAATACACTCCAAAAATTTTGAGTACGGAAGTCGAAAATTTACCGAAAATCACCGAAATATTCCCAAGTATTCCCAAAAAAAATGGCGCTGCTTTTACACGACTGGCGCCAGCTACAGCAGTCTGGCGATAGACGACAAACACTATCGTCTGGCTGTAAATGTAACTTTTTCTATGACGCCGATGCTTCGTCGGATTTCTATCGAATTTATTTTTATGTCTGGGATGCGAGGTTTGCTAAAAGTAAAGTGGCCGCACCCGTAAAGGGTTGCCTGCGTATCCTTTCTTAAGGAATCAGGCCAAACGTAGCTCCCTTGAGTATCCTACTCAAGTAATTATGGGTAGTACTTTTTAAGTTGGTCAAGATTTGTCATGTTCGAGAACTCATTTCAATCCATATTAGTTAATTTTACTACACCTCCCGATAGGATTGTTTTGAGAATATAGGGTCCAGACCAATTAGGCCTAAATTTACCCCTTGGGTCGAAAAAATTTTCCTTAATGTTTTTCACACCAAGTCTCCTACTTTGATGTTTCTTGTCTTGACCTTCTTATTAAAATGCCTAGCCATATGAGTTTGATAGCATTGAGTATGATGTACATCTTATAGTCATTTTTCATCAAGTAGAATTAGCTCCTCATATCTCTCCCTAGTCCATTCAACTTCATCGAGTTTGCTTTCGAGTGCAATGCGTAGAGATGGTATCTCTAACTCCACAGGTTGTACGACATCCATTCCATAAACCAAGGGAAATGACGTATTTCCTGTTGATGTGCAAATTGACATGCGATAACCCCACAGTGCGAAATGGAGTTTGTTAGGCCAATCTTTGTAATATTCCGTCATTTTCTCGATGATAGTCTTTAGATTTTAATTAGCCGCTTCAACTACTCTGTTTGCTTGAGGTCTATAATGAGAAGAATGATGGTGTTGAATTCCATATTTTTGTAATAATTCTTCACACTCAGCTTGAAAGTAAGTTCCATTGTCGCTTATCATTTCATATGGGACTCCATATCGACAAATAATATTCCTTTCGATAAAGAGTGCTACATGTTTTGCAGTGAGTTTAGCATATGATTGTGCTTCGACCCATTTTGTGAAGTAATCAATGGCTACTAGGATATATTCATGGCCTCCTGTCCCGGGGGAGTAATTTTTCCAATAATGTTAATTCCCCACGTAGAGAATGGCCATGGTGAAGTGTAGGTGTAGAGTAGAGATGTAGGGCATCTTTTTACATTTTGATGACAATCTCTATTCATGGTAATCCAATAGTATCCTTCTTGCATTATCTTTTGGACTAGCATTTTGCCATTTACGTGAGTTCCACAAATGCCTTCGTGGACTATCCTCATTGCTCTTTGAGCGTCCTTTTTTCCTACACATAAGAGAGCTCAACCCTTAGGTACCCTTTTATGTAACTCGTTGTCTATGAGTACGTATTGGGAACCAAAAGTCTTAATGCTCGTTTTGCTCTTTTGTCAGCATGAGGAGGGTACTCTCCTTTGGTGACATAATTAAGTATATCTGTGTACCACGGTCCTTCTTCTTCTTCATCTTGGATCACTTCATCATCTTCTATAGCTTGAATATAAGCCGGTTTATGCCTTTTTTCTATCGTTAGAGGCATTTGCTCGATTTCCGTAGGAATCCTAACCATTGAGGCTAGTCTTGCCAAGGCATCAACAAATTGTTTTTCCTCTCTAGGTAGATACGTGTATTCTACCTTCTCTAACTGATTAGTGATAGTTTCCAGATAAGTTTGGTAAGAGGCTAGACTTTTGCTCCTTACTTTCCATCTCTTAGAAATCTGGTTGATGATTAATGAAGAGTCCCCGAATATTCGTAATTTCTTCACTCCCAATGCCAAAGATGTTTCAAGGCCTACCACGCATGCTTCGTATTCGGCAGGGTTGTTGGTAACATCGAAATCTAGCTTTATGAAGATTGGAACATGCTCTTCTTCAGGTGATACTAGTAATACTCCAACGCCACATCCTCTTTTGTTTGAGGCTCCATCAAATTATAAGTTCCAAGTATCATCTTCTGTGACCATCAAGTCTTCGTTTGGAAAATCATTATCGTGTATTGGCATTGAATCTTCTATTGGAAAGTCCGCTAGAATATTTGAGACCACAGATTCTTTGATAGCTTTTTGAGGCATGAATCTTACTTGAACTGGGCTAAGTTGACTATCCATCTTGATATGCGCCCATTTAGTGTAGATTTCTCGAAAAAAAACTTCAGTGGATCCATTCGGGTAACTACAAAGACAGTATGCACGAGCATGTAATGTCTTAACTTTGTTGTGGCCCACACCAATGCGACGTATAATTTCTCAAGTGGTGTATAGCGTACTTCAAACTCGAGCATTTTTTTACTTAGATAGTAGATTTCATTTTCTTTACCTTCTACTTCTTGTGCAAGCATGACTCCCATTGTTTCTTTGGTGACTGTTAAGTACAACCTAAGAGGTATTCCTTGAAGTGCTGGTGCTAATACCGGAGGATTTGCAAGATAGTCGTTGATCTTTTCAAAGGCTTTTTGACACTCATCATCCCATATTACCGGTACATTCTTTGTAAGCTTCTTGAATATTAGTTCACATAGTGTTGTCCATTTTGATATGAACCTGGTTATGTATTGCAACGGGCCAATAAATCCTCGAATTTGCTTCTCAGTTTTGGGCGGTGGCATTGACATGATTGCCTTGATCTTAATTGGGTCTATGTCTATTCCTCTAAAGCTTATGACATAACCCAAAAGCTTTCTTGAGGTGACTTCAAAAGCACACTTGGATGGGTTCAACCTCATGTTGTATTTTCTTAGCCTTTCGAAGAATTTTCTCAAGGCTAATTGATGGCCTGGGCGATCTTTTGATTTCAAAATCATATCGTCCACATATACTTCAACTTCTTTGTGAATCATGTCATGAAGCAAGGCATTCGCTGCTCGTTGGTAAGTAACACCCGCGTTTTTCAATCCGAATGGCATTACCGTGTAGTAGTAAGTACCCCATGTTGTTATGAAGGTTGTTTTCTCCATGTCGTCTTCTGCCATGAGAATTTGATTATATCCCGCGTATCCGTCCATGAATAAGAGAAGTGCATGATTCGCTGTATTATTTACCAAAATATCGATGTGTGGAAAAGGGAAGTCGTCCTTTGGACTTGCCTTATTTAGATCTCGATAGTCGACACACATTCTTACCCTTCCATCCTTTTTCAGAAATGGGACGACGTTGGCCACCCATTCGGGGTATTTGGATACCTTGAAAAAACCTGCAGTTATTTGTTTTTAAACTTCTTCTTTTATTTTAAGAGCTACGTCGGGTTTCATTCGACGCAACTTTTGTTTTACAGGTTTCATTCCTGGAATTAGTGGTATAGTGTGTTAAGCTATTTCTCTATTAATGCTTGGCATATCTTCATATGACCAAGCAAATACATCGATAAATTCTTTAAGTAGATTGATTAAATCGGTTCTTTCTTGTTCATCAAGTGTTAATCCAATTTTAACTTCTCTTTTAATGATTGAATCATTTGAGATATCAACCGTCTCATTTTCCTCAATTATCGGTGTTTTTTTTTCAAGTGTTTCCATTGCTTTAATAATTTCTTTGTCATTTTCATTGTTAGTTAAGAAATGCTCGTCATCTTGGGTTAAAGAAAAGCACGATGAGTAAGAGGAAGAAGACATATTATTAAACTAAGAAATCATTACATCGAAAAGAGATATGTCCTCGGGGACTTGATTGTTAACTATCCTAGGGGAAGAGATAGAAGAAGGGGGTGCTACAACTAAGGACTTAGATGACTCTACAGGAAAAGACTCGGACTCAGATTCAGACTTAGATTCAGAGAGGGGTCCTTTCATCCTCTTCTATTAAGGAGACCTCTTCATTAAATCTCCACAAGTCTTCATCGTGCTCCACATTAATGAATGGATTTTCTATAGCTTTAACCCTCATGGGTGAAGCATCGATTGTAATAGGAATTCCTCCAACTATGGCTTTTACCTGTTGGTGGAGAGATGAATGGACGACCTTTAGGTCATGAAGCCAAGGGCGTCCTAACAATAAATTGAATGAGGCTTTTATATCTACCACTTGAAATGTAGTAGCGTGTTCTATCGCTCCCGCCGTTATATTCATGGTACTCTTACAAAGAGCTTGACGACGAGTGTTATCATAAGCTCTTATTCCTTGTGTTGACGGGGTTAAGTCTTCATCCCTTATGCCTAGCATACTCGCAGTTCTGAGTGGACAGAAATTAATTGCCGATCCATTGTCTACAAGAGTCATAGGAACGTTCATTCTCTTGAAAACTACTGTGAGGTTTAGTGCCTTATAATGTTTGTCACCTTCTGGGGGTAAATCCTTGTCAAAAATGGTGATCAAGTTGATAGCACTAGGGAGATCACGCGTAAGGAAGTTAGCTAACCCCTCAAGAGTGGTGTCAGAATCTATCCCTATCTTATCCAAGGCATTCATCACTGCCAACCTATGTTCTTGAAATGTTGCTAGAAGCTTCCATACATTCATTTAAACCTTGGTTTTCTTGAACTGTTTGACAATATCATTGTCTTCTATAATAGGTATGGGAACTTGCTGCGTAGTTTGCATAGGTTGTGTTGAAATGGGAGGTTGCGTTCTCCTAGATCTTGTGAGGACATCTATAGATGAATCTTCTTCATCCCAAAAATCGCTTATTGGATATATGAATGAAAGTGTCCCAAACCCCATTGATACTAATATCTTCCTCTTGTGGAATTTGGACTAGCTTTTTATTATCAATCATTTTCTAAATTAAATCTTTAAATTTAAAACAGTTTTCAAGGGTACTGACAGTAGAACCTATCTGTCCTCTTTAGCGATTCAAATGGTTTCGGTTCGAGAGGTTTGATCTTGCCACTCTCGGAGAGCATTTTGAACATTTTAGCGTAGGGAATCCCAATTGGAGTATAAAGTTTATTACTCTTCTTGGGTCTGTCAATTACTTGTAGAGAGAAGGGTTTCTTCTTCGCGGGTGGAACCTTGTCACACTTTTTCTGAAGCTCCTCTAATCGTTTCTTCCCGACTTCGAGAGCTTCACGTAGCAAGTTTGATACCTCTGACATGGACAATGTAAGCAACCGTACATCCTCTTTGCTTCCATGGAATCGAAAAAGATCTCTCCCTCTTCTTCGATAGCATGAATTTCCTCAATCAGTTTGATGAGAGATGAGGGATCAACCTATTTTTCTTCATCAGAGATGACCAAGGAATGAGCAAGAGGTGCATTTCCAATGCTATGCTTCTTACTAGCAGGAGGCAATGGCAGTTTGTTGTTATCGATTAAATCCTGGATAGCTTCCTTAAGCTTCCAACAATTTTCGGTAAGATGACCCCTATCTTAGTGATATTTGCAATGTGGATTGGGGTTCCAGTTAGCTGTCCTCTTCTCGACCGGTGGGTCCCCAAATGGTCCAATAGGAGTTATAAGACCTTTTGCATTTAGTCGGTCAAATGCGGTGTCATAACTCATACCTATAGGAGTACTTCTCTTGAAGGTTCTTGATGAACAACCTCACATATTCTTTCTCGCTTTGTTCTTCAATCAACTTAGGAGAGATTTCTCTCCATTTGTTGAAGACAGAAGTGAAACCTTTCTTCTCCTTCTGCTTGAGAATTTCAAGTTCCCTATAGTTAGTTTCAACTTGAATGTTGCACTTGTACCTATTAATGAAAGCGTTTACTATGGACTCCCAAGTAGAGGTTCATTCTTTCTCAAGAGACAAGAACCATTGTTGGCAAACGGTTTCAAGAGATAGAGAAAACAAAGAGGGAAACAATTTCTTATCAATACCCTTAATGCTCATTATTGTTTCGAAAGCTCTTAGGTGAAAGTAAGGGTTGTTAGTCGATTTGAATTTTGGGATGTTGTTGGCATTGAACTTCTGCGGAAGAAGATCCTTGTCCACTGAGATTCCTTGTGAGCTAATGCCTTGAAACTTGTAGTCACTAGACTACTTGCTCAGACTTTCTTGCATGAGGTCCATTTGTTGTTGCTTCACAGGATCATCGATTTTGAGGGTTAAAACCTTTAACGCCTCAGTCACAGTAATCAATTGGTTCCTGAGTTCATTAATTTCCTCTTCAGTTGCCATTATCTTCTTAGCTTTCCTTTTTCAAGTGATTGGTTTGTCGAAAAGTTAAACTTGAATAAAAAGGTTGTCTTTTATCAAATTCCCTTTCTTTCTTGACCACGCACTGTAAATGAAACCATTTTTTGTTTTAATAACTTGACTCAAGTTGACTTTGACTTTACGGGTTTTGAAAAAGAAAAAAGAAAAAATAGGGTGCATATTTTGGCAAAAATGAGGTGTATAATTTTGGGAATTAAGTATAGGGTTCAATCAAGTGGTTTAAATTAGAGGATTAATATCTGACTTACCCCCTAAGAAAAATGACGGAAAATACTCGTATACAAGACTCTCTTAGACATGGTCAAAGTGTGTATACATATTAGTGTGTGCTTTACATGGTGAGTGCAAGTGACATGCTTTGACTCTTGTGTAAGACCATGGGACTTAGTGCCTAGACTCGATTAATGACTTGACACGGTATTATCATCAGTAAAAATTAACCGAATTGATTAGGAAACTGTTTAATTAGACACAAGGTGATGACTCGAGCAATAAACCGAACTATCACCAAAACGACATGACTGGCGCCTCTCTTTGCAGTGTAGCTGCAGTTTAAATCTCGGCGCCATTGCTAGAACGTCGATCTGGAACTGCTTTCGGTATTATTATTCTAAAGGGTATGCCTAAAGTCGTACTAAGTCAACTCTGATTAAATTATTAGACTTTAATTACTCAAATTAATTAGTGAATTAATTAATTAAGCAAAGTTCTTTTGATCATTAATCAATTTTTTTAGTCTTAACACAAGTCAAACAAACGGTTAGGAAAAACACATAGAATATGCACAACAAATAATGCATGAGTTTGCAACCTAACCATGTCCCTATGTAGGCACAACATGATGCAATGAGTTTGTAACCTAACCATGTCCCTAGTTCTCTAAAGTTCGGGATATGGGTTAGTCAAAGAGGTTCCATGGTTAATTGTCCAGATGCACCGCGCGGAAGCTTAACCGTGAAGGGTTGGCGCGAGTGGATGGGACACCGCAAATTTAAAAAAAATTTGCTTCTATGGTATGGTGAATTCAACATTCTCGGATGTACCCTTTGTTGCACAGAGCGTTCAATCAGGTAATTGGAGCATGAATTCCCATAGGGTTATGTCCATATGTAGAACACATATGGGTTTCTGAAAAGTGAGAAAAACTCAATCAGGAAGTAGGATCGAGCTAATAGTGCTAAAAACTGGTCAAAATTAGAACGCATATTTCAGGCTCGGTATTTGAAGAACTTGGCGCCAGCGAATAGAGGTCGGCGTCACAATTTGGCTTTGGCGCCTGGCAAAAGAGACTGTCGCCTGGCGCTAGAGTCAAATAAGTGGCTCTAGACTTTGTTTTCTGACGCTAGTTCCTACATGCCTTAGCAGCTTTTTGTGCTCGATAAAATTTTCCAGTTTCGCGCAGCATTATTTCTATCATAGTTGTGAAAGATATTCCTCAAATTTCCTACGTGTAAAAATCCTATGTTTTAACTCATTACGGATGGTCTTTTGAATGAGATATTTTTTTATGCATATGACTATAATGTTAATCAAAATTACGTACATTAAATACTTAGAACTCTTCGAGTCTCATCCACTCATTCTAAATCCTTGCCAAAATTGGGCAGAGCTTTGACTCTGAAGTTCATTGGGTGTGACAAGGGGAAAACTAGGTCATTATCTAATCTTCCCTCGGTCAAACTAAATTTATAAACACTTAACAAACCTAAATACGAGTATAGAGGCAAGTCAAGGGATCGAACCCAAAGGAACGGTAATGTTCAAGCACTTTCAATTATGCGCCTGAGTTAGGTCGAAGACGAAGGTAAGAGAGAATACTAACAACTAGAAAAACAAGTAACCAAGAAAATAAAACACTAGGAACGGGGATCAACAAGTAATCATGTCAATTGCAACATCTTGGGAAGAACATGCCAATCAAAGGTTGTGAGGACTAAATGATAAGAGCAATCAATAGGAATCAAAGAGCTATCTCCTAATTGTTAAGCTAGGGTTCACTATGAATAACGAACTAAGAGAATCACAATCAAAACCAATTGATAATTGCAATTCCTAAGTCAATTGTTCATGTCATTAGCAATTACAATGCAATCTGGCATAATTCTCAAGGCCTAATTGAATTAAACACATGCAAACCTTCATTAATCACTTTAATCTCAACAATTAATCAACACAATTCCAAAATTAATCACAATTAATCAATCATACAAGTTTCACCCAATTCCTAGACAACAACTACTCAAACAACATCATCAAATCAACTATCAACTATAGAGAACAAGAATCAACAAAATATCAAGAACAATTACTCTAATCAAACATTAAATATCAAAATCAAACCAAACAAACATCAAATTAAACAAAGCAATTGAATGAGATAGAGTTTAGAAATGCTCATTGATAATTTAGAAGATCTCCAACACAATTGTCACACTTGCATCTTCGATCTCTCAATCACCATTGAAATTCCTCACTTTTTCTCTCTAAAACTACTCCTAATCTAGCCTAATCTAGAGAAAGAAGCTCTCAACCTAAGAGAGAGAAAACTATTCTAAAACTAAAGAATTACATGAATGAAGAATAAAGGAAACCAAAAAAACTATATAAACAAAAAGAGAAAAGAAGCATAAAATCGTAAAAGACCTAGAAACCCGCGCCTGCGGAGAAATCGGCCACGCCCGCGGAGGGGAACGGACACCATGATAGCCGCGCCCGCGGCCCAAGCCTGCGCCCGCGAGGCCAAGGCCCGCGCCCTCAGGGAGCCCTCGGGACAACCGCGGGTGCTTACTGCCCAAATATGGCAGTTTTGGAACTGCATAAACCCCGCGCCCGCGGAAGTTTTCCAAGGCCAACTTCAGAAGGCTGTAACTTTAGATCTAAGAATTTTATGAAGGCGTGTGACCTATCATTTGAAATCTCTTCAAGTCTAGTTTCTAACCCAACTTGAATCACCCTAATCCGATCTGTAGAACTTGAGATATGACTAAAATAATGCACAAAGGTCCTATTTGATACATTGCAATCCTTCGTTTTCCTTTGTTTCAAACTCAAATTCAATTTCGAAAAGTGCATGTTGATCCTAGTGGGTGCTATTTTTAATTCCCATGCATATAGCCGCGACGTACCTACAAAACAAGAAAATGAAATGGAGAAGCAAGAGAAATAGCCGAGAAATGAATAAAATGATAAGAAAGCCATTAAAAGCATGCATTTCTCTAAACCAACACAAAAACACGCATTATTCTCAAAAAACACGACACAAATGACTACAAAGGAGCATACTTTGATTGCATTTGGATATAAAGAAATACTTTGATGTTCACTGGAGATTACAAGCCTGCAGATATTGCTTTTTAGGGATGTTATCTTTTCTGTAGCTTGTAGATGCATTGACTCTAATAGAAAATATTTGTATGTTTAGGTTTTGTTGTTTGCTGGTGCATTTGGCAGGCTTGTTTGCTACTGTTAGGTTTCTTCAGCTGTTTTTTTTTTTTTTTTGCAAAATGGCTGCTATTTTTGTTGTCTGGTCCTTGTTTCCAGAGCCCTTCCTAGAAGGTAGGTGGAAGTCTGAGTCAAGTTTGTTCTAGGTCCTTCCTAGAACCCTTCCTAGAAGGTGTCTAGGGTTGGTCCTAGAACTATTTTTTGGGGTGTGGCCTTTTTTTTCAGGTCTTGTGGTGTTATGGTGGTAGTTATAACTTGGCTTTTGTAAGTTGTAACTTTCTTTCTTTGGTAATAAAATCTTTATTTACCAAAAAAAAAAAAAATCCTTGCCAAAATAAATTTTAGGAATCAAAAAAGAAATCCTCCCCAGCGGAGTAACCAAAAACTGTGAGGGAATATTTCAAGCATTACCCCTAGCTTTAACCCCACTGTGATCATACACTAATGTACGGTGGCGTCCAAAGGGAAAGAAGATAAAGCAAAAGAGTCGCCAACAAGTTTTAGGAACTTGTAAACCGTTCACGAGGTGAAGATTACACCCGTTTACAATCTAGGAGATCGTCAACTCTAATAGGTCTGTAACCATGACTGGTAGTTCGGGGATGAAGGTACAAATCCAACCTAAAAGAGATTGAACATGCCCTAATAATAGGCCTCTACTATATTCTAATCATATTCATGTGCGCTTTTTGCTTAACATGTAATAAATAGGATTACCCTAAACCTGTTTAATCTATGTCGGTTGAATATTAATGCACAAATAAACTATTATTGGCGATCACTTGAATTATAATCATATTAACCCTACATAAGATTATTAATTATCTTATTAAGCGTGATTACAAGTACCAAATTTCCTTTAAACATGCATAAAAGGCGTGATCAAGCAATAACAACAAATATCAAGCAACATAATAATAATCATAAATCATTAAAATAATCATAATCATAATAAATATCATAATAATCATAATCAAAATAATCATGTTAAAGCATAATATTAATAGAAAGATCGTAGGCATGATACTAAGAAGATTAATAACAAACCGTAGCATGTCACTAAACAATAAAAATCAAAGCTTTAACCCTAACATGATACTAACATGAATATTAGGAAGAACATAGGAAGCATCGCAGGAAACACAATTGTCATATTTGATATTAGAAATTATAGTTGTTACCCTAAACATGATACTAGGAAGATCAAAACTCCATAACATGACACTAGGAATCATAATAATAACCTAAATATGATTTCTATATCATAATAACAATAAATCAATTAAAAGCACTCACTTGGATGCCTCGTACCTCTTTCTAATAACAAAATACACGCGTTAGTAAATTCAAGAAGAATAATAATCAAGACAATTAAATTAAATAATTGAAAGAGAGATTTGGGACCAAACCCTCAGAAATTAAAACCTTTCATGTCTAGGGAGAAGGCAACTTCGAACTTGGCTAGGTGTTTCTTGGTCTTGTGAATGTAGAATTTTGTATGCAAAAGGCTAACAAGAGAGAAGAAATCTTGAAAACTAGAGAGTTGATGAGAATTGATGATATTTTTATGATGAAAAACGGAGATTTTAGGAGGCTATTTATAGATAAAATCAGCCGGACGGAAAGAAAAACTAATCAGAGTTTCGACGAGAAAAAAATATGTTAGCTCCAGACGCTGGACATTAGCGCCAGGCGCTAAGGCTAGCGTAAGGCGCCAAGCATTAGCGCCAGGCACTAATCCCTGTCGTCAGGTGCTAATCATTAATTTCACGCGTTTTCTTAGTTTTGATAAAATTTAGCCGTACAGAAGGGCAAAATTGTATTTTCCTTAAAAACACTCTTTTATTCCGATTAAAACTCCAAAAAGTCAACAGTTGTCAATTTATTAATGCTAATTGAATTAGGAACGAAAAAAACCTTTTAGAAGAATCTAGAAGACTAAAATCGATTCTAATTGCATTAGGAATGATAAATCAAAATTAGGCCCTCCTCTAGATCATTGGGCCGCATATAAAGATCAAACCGGGCCCAGTTTAGTAATATGGCCATAACTTCCTCATTATTCATCGGAATTGGGCTTATATTATATCGTTGGAAAGCTCTTTTCAAGCCCCATCCAACTATATCATTATTGGAACCTTTCCATGGACAAAACAAAACTGGATTGGCTGTTTTCTTAAAATAGGTTTTCAAAAACAGAGAGAAAGAAAAGAATTAAAAACTATCCGCAACACTAGACTTTCCACACTTTCACTTCATTCGATTATGATTCGACGTGAAAGGTACTCATCATCGGGTTTTGTTTTGGGGAGACACAAATGGGTGTCTACACAAACAATCTCAAAATTACATATTTAGAAGTTATTGTGACTTAAAATGACATAAAAGAATCTAATTTCTATGTTTTTGGGTCCAATTCATCAAAACAACATTTTGAGCCAAATTGGCTTCTAACATGCCTCTTTTCTTCAATTCTCAACTTATAAACGTATTATTTCATAAACCATCTCATAATTACATATTTATAAGTGATTGTGACTTGAAAATGCATAAAAGATGCTAAGCTCTAAGTTTTTGGTCCATTTCATCAAAATAAAGCCATTTGGAGCCGAAATGGCTTCTCACATGCCTATTTTCTTCATTTCTCAACTTATGAACTTATTATTTCTCAAACCATCTCATAATTACATATTAATATGTTAATGTGAGTTGAAATGACATAGAATAAGCTAATTTCTATGTTTTTGGCTCCATTTCATCAAAATAATGCCATATTGGGCAAAATGGCTTCTCACTTGCCTATTTTCTTCACATCTACACTTATAAAATTATTCTTTCTCAAAACATCTCAAAATTACATATTTATAAGTGATTGTGACTAGAAATGATATAAAAGAAGCTAAGTTCTAAGTTTTTGGGTCCATTTCATCAAAATAAAGCCATTTTGACCCAAAATGGCTTCTCACTTGCCTATTTTCTTCATTTCTAAACTTATGAACTTATTCTTTCTCAAACCATCTCATAACTACATATTTATAAGTGATTGTGAGTTAAAATTACATAAAAGAAGCTAATTTCTAAGTTTATGGGTCCATTTTATAAAAATAAAACCATTTTAAGCCATAATAACATATAATATGCCTATTTTCTTCATTTCTCAACTTATAAACTTATTCTTTCTCAAACTATATCAGGTTTTGCATGGAAGCAAAAATTCAAAGAGAAAGAGGGTGGAGAAGCCTAAAAGCCTTGATCAACCTAACAAGAAGCTAAGTGAACAACGGTCCAAGAGTTAACAAGCGTTGACGTTGCACTCTTTAAAGGTTCACCCATGCAACCTACTCCACTTGTTGAAGGCATTGTTCTTCAATCGCTCTCTGCTGACATGACCTTTCTTCACAACCGTGCTTGTCATTTGGTCGATCCCATAGAAGTTAAACTTCCTAAGGCAATGTTCCACTATGATGAGGATGATGTTGCATGTATCAGCAAAGAAGATGTGAAGGAATTTCTACGTGGTGCAAAGCTTACCATTTCCCTCATTCAAATATTCATGAGGTATTTCAATGCCCACATAATCTACACTTTTTCAAGTTATTTAAATTTATGGTGATTATCCTACATGTGATTAATTATTCAATGTTCATGCACGCAGAGCACTACAGGAGCACTTAACTGAAACTGATTCTCCTTGTAAAGTTGGGTAGTTATGCCCCGACCATTTATCCACTACTAGAATCATAGGAAACCCCCATGACGTGTTGTACTATGTTAAATAGAGTATCAGGGAATTAGCGCGTGCGGGAGACAAGTTCATATTCGCCCTATGTTATAGAGAGTAAGTCTAACCATGTCAAATTCAATCGATTTGGCCTCATTATATGTTGACTCCTAAACATTAATTTTCTTGTCTATTGTGAACTTATGTAGGGAGCATTGAAGCCTCATAGTTATTTGCAATTCCAATAACACAATTTATCACCTTGATTAAGCTCGATCATGGGAGAAGTGGCTAGTGAAGTCTGTTTTGGGTGTTTTTTCCCTCAGGGAGTTACGTCACAAAGATTGGTCTGGCTGAGCTGTACCTGCACAAACAACGGAGACTCCGGGTAGTGGAGCTCCGCCTCCTGAGATCAAGTTAAAAACTTGAAAGAGAATAAAGAGTACGGAAATTTAGGTGGGGATTTGCTTGGATTCCAAGCTCAGGTGTTTCTCAGATTGAATGTAATAAATGATTGAATATGTCCCCAAAATGGGGAAATATCTCCCTATTTATAGGTTCATTGGTAGGAGTGTCCCTATCTAGGTCACTTAACCTAGATTTTAGTGGGTTGTGCCGAATTACGGTGCTTCTTGGGATTTGGGCCTTTGAAGGCCGCCATTTCATAAGCTTATTTGAAGGGGACACGTGTGAAGAGGCTATTGGGCCATCCTGACCTTGACACGTGGCCTTCTCTCATTGGTCCACATGTGTAAGGTATTTTTACCCTAAACATTTTCCCCTCACAAGGGTCACGTTAATGTAACGTGATTCCTGTGACATGTGTCTACCTATTAAAAGTGAACAATAATAACAGATAGTAAAATTTAAAATTCAAACAGGGATGCCCCCATTTTCACCTTCTATAAATAGAAGTTTATCCCCCCTCTCCTCACTTCATTTTCTTTGACTTTCTAGAGAAAGAAAGAGAGATTTTTAGAGAGAGATTCTCTGCTTCCATCTGCATTAAATATTTCCGGATTTCCGTGTGCTAACCTTGCAACACCCGGTCACCGTTTGTAGTAGTTTTCAAATTTTCCAAAGTTAAACAAAAGGTAACTGCCTGTACAATTTTTAGTTTTTCTTTTCTAACTTGTATACATTCTTTTTTCCATCTGTATACATAGTCTTAGAAATAAAATGAGTTCTCAATCCACACACTCGGCACTGCCTAGGACACTCAGCCGGTCTCCTAGAACGGCTAAGTCTAGAACAGGGGGTGCCTTTTCTGGACTGTCGGAACTGCTGTGCTCATCTCTGAATTCCTCCCTCTCTGTGTCTGTGTAGGACACAATGGCCAAAGTCAAACAGACGCCCAGAAAGTCTAAGAGTCGGCGTACTGTGGAAGTGTCTTCCGACGAAGTTATTCCGGATGGGAAATATGAGGATTTGGAGGGGAGCAGCAATTCTGATGAGGAGGCTCCCTCTTCGTTCGGGAGCTTGAGCGTACGCGAGGTAGACGATGAAGAGGTCGCCTCCTCTAATGGATCCGGGGAAGGATCCGGCGGTGCTGAGGCTGCTGAAAGATCGGGAGCCGAAGCTTCTTGCTCCGATCAAGATAATATCGTGGCTGACAATAAGCAGCCGGCGAAAGATGCTGACAACCTAGACCCTAATAAAATTAGGATGCTTCCGGTGACATAGTCCTGCTGAAGAGTGGCTTCAAGGCTTTTAAGTAAAAGCACCCCTTTGGAAAGGGGTGGGATATTATCGTTCCGCTTGGGGACGCAGTGATGGCCTGGGACGATAAAATAGAGAATGCAGACAACTATTTTGTCTGCTACGAGGCGGTGATAGAAGCCGACCTCCGGTTCCCCCTCCACACTAAGATTAGGAAAATCCTAAAGGGGTATGATCTGGGAGTCTGGCAGCTCACCCCAAACTCGTGGGTGAACATATTAAGTTATATTGCCGCCTGCGAGCTCTAAAATCTTGCTCCCTGCTTCTCTGCCTTCGCTCATATGCATTACTTGAGTAAGGCCCCAGGCGGTCATGGGGCATGGTACACTCTTTCCACCTTGCCCTAGTACTTGATGAGTTTGGACAAGGTGTCTAAGTGGTCCAGGTGGAAGGACAAGTTTTACTCAATCTCCTCACAACCCTGAGACACAACCGGACACTGCGTCGGTACAATCAAGAATCGGTTTTACTAGGGCCCGGGAGCAAATAATGGAGCCGGGTTTCTTTGAAATCACTACTAAGCCCTTGGGGGACGGGACTCACATCATTGTTCCGAAAAACAGGATCCCCACCCAGAATACTTCAAAGATGAATGCTTTCTGTCCGCCTGTGGTTAAGCCCCATGTTTCCCAAGGGTAGATCCACTTGCATCCTGCATTTCTGTAGTTTTTAGTTTGTGCTTCAAACTTTTTGATTTCTTCTAACTTTTATTTTCTCCTTGCAGCTGACGCCTTGAAAATGGTTGACCCAGCCAAAACTCCGGCTAAGTCAGCAGCGCTACTACGCAAGGAAAGCGCGCTCTCAAAGACAGCAGCCGTTGAGGCCAAGAAAGGCGGGGTAAGACCGCCTGACTTTAGTTTTTTCTTTTACATTTCTTGCAAAGGTTTTTTGCCGGCTAGTAACATTTAACTCTGAATTTGCAGGATACTGCTAAACGCATTCCACTCTCCATCTCCAAGCTTTTCAAAAGGCAAGGGGAGGATCTAGAAAAAGACTCCGGCTGCCAAGACCGGTAGGATGAACCCCTCCTGGTCAACCTCTACTGCCAACCCGGATCGTCCCACGAACGGAGGCAAATCTCCTTCTTCCATGAATTTTTTGAGTGAAATCTCAGAACGGTCGTAAACGATTGCGCCGGATGTCTCTACATCATCAAAGGGTGGCCAACCACCTAATGTTGGGGACTTTGTGCCTACAACAAGAATGACTCGTGCCTACAACAAGAAAGTGCACAAGCGTCCTTTGAAAATTGGGGACTTTGTGTTACACAAAATGGAGGTAACCGGTAGGGCGAATGAGCTGGGAAAGCTGACTCCTAATTGGGAAGGCCCCTACCAGATCTATGGAGAAGTAAGAAATGGCACCTACCGCCAAGAGACCCCAGACGGTAGGCGAATACCTAGAACTTAGAATGTAGACAATCTTAAAAAGTACTAGTTCTAAGTGTTGTAATTATTTGTAAATGGAAAGCCTATCAATGAAAAGCTGCTTTTTGTTTCCAAATTATTTTATCTATTCCTATGCGCACATACGACTTATTGTATATGACGCCTGTTTTTATTACAGACGAACCCCTTTATTTATCTAAAAAAAATATTATTTGGAGTTATCAAATGTGAGGCTAATGGCCGGATAATAAGCTAAACGTTTAAAGGTTTAGTGGCTATACAACCGTCTTTTAAAAAATTAGACACGAGGCCAATGGCCGGATGGTTACCTATTTTATAAATTTGCCTGCTCCAATGTGAAATATGGCGTCTGGCGACGCCCCTCCGTGTGTTATCGCCGTAGAGGGAACTCTATCGTTTTCTCTACAGTATACAGGCGACGACAATTGAACGCCCTACTTGGTCAACTCATAGCTACCTGACCATGGCAATCTAAAGAATGAACAAGTATGCGGTGGCCGGATGTTAGATACATCAATCGGTTGCCGATTGAAATTCTAGCTTAGATTACCTCGCAAAATTATACAAGTCCTCCCAGCAGGGACGTGCGGACATCGAGTATAATTAGATTATGGCCACCTACATAGTTGGCTAGTTTGAAAACTAGCCAAGTAGGGTGAAACTCACTCGAGATGGGGTGAGCGCATAAGGCTTATAGAACCGCCTGCTTATATGATAGAAAGTTAGCAGGCGGGCAATCGCAAACTTACTACCTCATGCAACTTACAATATTGGTAGCATGATTACCTATCTGGATCCGTTGAGAATAGGTAAGAAGAAAGGGCCGCCTGGAAAATACGAGACACATGTAAAGAAAGACTCCCAGGCGGACCGCTGCTAACTTAACATTTAAGTTCACTCAACTTGTAATACTTGTTGTATGAACAGCCATTCGACCATGGCAAAAAGGTCTAGTTACCACCTGTAATGAAATCCAGATGCTCGAGTCCACGCTTGGCTTAGGGCAATCACCTTAGTGATTGATTGACTTGAAAATCAGTCATACCCCCATTCGGCAACACACATTTTCAATCCAATCAACTAAACTTATAAACCCAAGCACACAGCCGGCCAGGGGCAAAACCATCCGGTATACCATTCGAATTCAATTCAAATTCACACTTAAAAAATAATAACACAAGTGTTAGAAACCAAACACAAACGTTAAAAACAGACCTATTGGCCGGATGATTCATCATAAAAAGCTGACCCCTTGGCCAGCAAAATTAAAATTTTTTTAATTGTGAACCAGCTATACAGCCGGTGAAAGGAAAGAGAAATTGTTGGTTAACCCGACTCCTCAGTTGGTAAAGAAACAAGAGATACTCGTCACGCAGGCCGGAAATGTATTTGAAATGGCTATCCGGCTGCAGAAACAACACTTAAATTAAATAGCTTCAGGAGAGGACTCGGCTTCATTTTCATCCGCCACTTCTTAATTGGCTGGATGATCTCCATCAACCTCCTTAACCTCGTCCTCATGCTGGCCCCCCTCGCCGCCATCAGCTCCCTAATCCGCCTCAACATCTAGCTCCTCTGTGGCTTGCACATAACGATACTCCCAGATGGAGTAGTCATCTTTGGGAAACAGAGCCTTCCACGCCATCTTCGTTCGAGTGACGCAGTCGGCCTTATTATCCTCAATGAGCTGCCTTTTCTCTTCTTCCACCCTGGCGGGCCATTTGGAGGCGAGCTGCTTTTTCTTGGTTGGCAAGCTTGTTTTGAAGTTTTTCATTCTGGCGTTTGAGACTATATGTCTCTTTGCCAGCATCTTGAAGCTCTTCAACCTTGTCTTTAGCCTCTTTCAGCTCGGCCTTAAGCTCAGTCACCTCCTTCTGAGCCGCATCCAAATCTTTCTTCACTTGCAAATTGGCAGTCGCCTGTGAGTATAGGATATCTTGATTCAACAACTCAGTCTTATTTATATCAAACATGGCTTTGTCCAGATTGGAAGCGACCCTTAAGTTTGTGGCTCTTACCTCTTTCTGCTTGTCGACAAATGTTTTTTTAAGACCATTAACTCGCAGCATGGCCTGGATCCGGCAGAAAGAAAAATGGTTAGCATATTGTCGGCAAAGGCAAGAGTAAGAAATTATTTAAAAACTACCTCTACCAAATTTGCAAGGATAACATCAAAGTTAAGGGAGCCGACTCCTTTAATAGAGTCACGCTATTCAATAGAGGGCGGCGAGCATGTCCTTGGCAATCTGCTGTTGGGGTTTGGTGAGTCCAACTCACCGCGGAAACAAACCCAAAACCAAGACCGCACTCGCAATAAATAAAACCATAAACATAAATAAATTAATCGCAAGATTAAGACAAGATAATTACCTTTGGAGCGTGCTTCACCCAAACGGAAGGGGCTCTTACTTCGAAAGCTAGCCTCGAAAATACGACAGCCTCCAACGAAAGTCCACCCACAACTCGACAACCGAAAACGGTCCAATGCCTTGGAGTTAGCAAGGCCCAAATAAAATCAAGTAATTAGTGAGTTTAAAGGTTTTCACATTCGTGATGCCTTTTTCAACTCTCACTCAAGTGATTTTCCCAATACCCCAAGAATACCCCAACTTGGGTATTTATAGGAAAAATAACAGAGTGAAAAGCTCTCCCATCAATGTGGGAGAATTTGATTTTTCCATTTTATTTTAAAGCTAAAATAAAATTAATAATCAAAATAATAATAAATCAACAAGTGGCAAGCTCATGGGAGAGGTTAGGAGAGGACCATTTGGAGGAGGGGGGACCAAACTTGCTCTTAACTCTCTCCCTCACCTTGCGCCACTTGACAACTCCCACTTGGGCACCAAGGCACCCAAGTGGGCTTCCAATTTTGCCGCTGCTCTTCTCTCGGCCCAGCCATCCCCGCAACACAAATGCGGGCTGCTGCTCGCATTCTCTCAGCCAGCACCCATGCACTTGTGTGTGGGCTGCTGCTGCCGAGAGCTGCTGCTAGCATGTCGCGCACCTAGTGCAGGCTGCTAGCTGTAGCATGCTAGCACGCCACGCACTAGGTGCGGGCTGCTAGCTCAGCTATACCCCCTAGCACTCGGTGTTTCAATGCTAGGGGTATTTTAGTCTTTTTTTATTTATCATTATTTCATGTCTCGTCTTTTACCTTTTTAGACTCGACTTCCGACGTTTGTTTTCGACACTCTAAGCTCGAATTCCCGACGTCTAAATATTAATTACTCGATTGACTTATTAATTAATTCATAATTAATTCGTCGCTTCGGTTAATTAGTTGCTTGGGTGTGACCCAAAGGGTTCAGTCAAGATTAAGTTGTAATATTAATTATGCATTAATATTAATGATCGGAAGCGGCCTCCACGTAGGCATTCCGATCACTTGACCTTACTGAATATATTAGCTTTCTAATAATTCTGAACCCACTAACGGAATAGTACACTTGTTCGAAGGACACCATTCCTTTCAATCTCCCACTTGTCCTTCCGGACAATTGCGCATTTAGTGTAAAGCCTTTTTCCTATGTCGCTTAATGTCTCTCATTAACTATAAGGTAAGATTGTTTTGTCATCCTTATTACGTCCAGAAGTGTTTCTCGATTTCGAGTCCGATTGTCAATAAACAGATGATTTCTAAAATCCATCCGAGCACGGCCATGCATTTTCGCAGTCTCGCTCTACAAAAGGCCTTGTATACAACAAAGACATCTTCCCTATTTAGTAGGGGGACAATTCCAGTCTTTTAATGTAGCTCTTCTTACTGAGAGGACTTAGCCGCCCGAGTGTTGCTGTTATAATCCCCTATTACGGTAGACGTTTGACAACATCAAAGCAGACTAGTACTCAAAAAAGAGAACTCACAATACTCATGGTCGAGGAAATAGGTTCCGATAGCCATAATGAGATACTTAAGACAATTTTTAATCTCTTAAAGTATTCTCATAGGTCGATCTGTTATGGTTCTAAACCAATAACTGTGCAAATGATTTATGAAAATGATGTCCTCGTAGCACAAGAAACGATGCTATAAATCAGACTACACGCTAATCTCAATTGGTTATTAATCGTTCATCGTTTAAATGACCTCGATTAGGGATAATTTTCGATTATAATATTTAACGTTCACTTAATAGGTGTTTCCTTACCAAGACTTGTCTTGATACCCTATTTTGAATATTCCAAGAATTGAATGGACTCATTATTTAATTTTAAACAACAGTTAAATAGCAAACACAGGGATAAAAATTGCATGAAATTTTGAATTACTCAAAAACATGAATGGTTCAGCTTATGATAAATGGTTTTTCAGAATGTTTTAAGGGTATCACTCTTTATAAAACATCTATAGAAATCACACCCATATCTAATATGCTTGATTTCTTTCATGCAATTGTGAATGTTGTCGTTCACTTATTGCATAGGTTTAGTAATAACTACTATGCTAATCTTAGCATCTTCATTACTGATCACTTTCATAATAAGATGATAAAATTTGAGAGTGTCATGGATTATATGTGATTTAGGATTTATTGTCCAAGTGATGGCTCCCACTCATTTTCATGATTGAGACCTTCAACTTGACAACCTACAATCATTAACGTTTAGCAACGAACTTTCCACATAACATCTTTTTTATTATCGCCATTAAGGCAATAACATTCTCAACATATATTTTAGTAGAATTCCTGATGATGCTTTGCTTGGGTTTCATTCCAAACGGCTCGCAATGATTTGGGATACCCTAATCACTTGTGATCATGGAAATTTTCCTTAAATTCCTGCACATTACACATGGATCCACGTCCATGTTGCCATTCTCAAGTGACAAGGGAATAAACGCGTCGTCAATTGTCTATCCCTAGATTAAATACAATTTATACAACCTAAACAAACCTAATACGGGTATAAGGCAAGCATAGGGGTCGAACCACAGAGAACGGTAAACACCACCAAATTTTATCGACAATTAAGCTAGTCCGGAATAGGAGATAAATAAACTAAAGTCTAAAAATGCTAAAACAAGAAATAAAACATTAAGGCACCAAGGAAAATGGGTAGGTGAAGTTGACGCTTGACCATACAATAACAAAGTAGCATATCAATGGTAAACTAAACATGCATGAATACCGAAGTAAAGGGTCCAATCTAGCCGCCTTCCGGGGTCAATTGGCTTCTCCTAACATAGCCTCTATGTTTCCACATTAGAACCATATACTAGGAGGTACTATTAAATAACAATCGATAGTAATGAATCTCAACTAAGTCAACTTCCGTTACTTGTTAGTAAAGACTCATCTTTGATCAATTAACAATGTGCACTTGCAAGAAACACCAAATAATATCAATCATGCAAAGACTTTAATCACCATTAACATAACCCCAACATTAAAAGCATGAACAATTAGCAACTACACCATCCCCACACCCTTGGCTAGATGACTACTCACAAATCATGTTGAAAACAATATCAATCATCAAATCAATAAGCATCAACATGATTAATAAGCAAAGAAGAAAAATAAAAGCAAATAAACAAAATCAAGAACAATGGTAAAGAGAAAGAGTAAGAAATTGCTCATTAATTGAAGATGAAGGTCTACAAAGGATTGAACAAGCTCCTTCTTCAAAATCCAAGTTCATTAATGAAGAAAACCTCACTTTCTCTCTCTACCAATGAAGACTAACCCTAACCTAACCTAAAACTCATTAGAGAGAAGAATAAATGATATTGAATGGTCTTCTAATTACCCAAAAATTAAGTATTTATACTAAGCAAATAAAACTAGGGAAAATAGAAAAATAAAAGAAGGAAATAAAATAAAGAAAGAAAAGGAAATAAAAATAAAATAAAAGAGAAAAGAAAACAAAAGAGAAAATAAATAAGAAATAAGAAAAGGAAAAGGAAAAGAAATAAAAATAAAACCAAAATCCCCCAAAACATCAGCTACCCCGATTCCCCTTTTCTTCCAAATTCATGGCTGCTCTATCATCATCAACCATCAGCAATCAATCATCTTAATCACCACCGCTCATCATCATTGAAAATCGGCATCAAGCAAACACCACCGTTCGATCTTCATTAAAAGCCATGTGCATAGCTCGTGAAGCGGTTTGGTCGAACCATGGGTTGGTGCGGCCGAACTACGGGGTTGGTTCGGTCGAACCATGGGTATGTTCGACCACTCCTCTTCGAATAACAAAACTCCCAAAGTCTCTGACTCGAAGTTCGGCCGAACATCTCAATGGGTTTGCTCGAACTTGATTAATTTTCAATTTGTTCAGATTTTTTTTCTGTAATTGATGCTGGTGGGCGATTTGTTGCTTAATTGGTGGTTGTTTTGTTGTTGTTGTGGCTGGTGGTTTGCGGGGTGAAGTAGGGGATGTTGCGTGGTGATTGCGGTTAATTGCGGGTTGGTGGTGGTTGATTGGTGGCAGCAGGGGAGTTCTGATTGGTGGTGTTGGTGTTGTGAGGGTGAGTGGAATTGATTGTTGATGGTGGTTGTTGTTGCTGATTGGTGGTGGGTACAGAGGTAATTGAGGGAGGCAGCAGCTATGAGGGGTGTTGTGGTGCTTGCGGGGTTGCAGGCTGGTTGTGTGTGGTGTTTGGTTGTGGTCGTGTGAGGTGGTGTATTGGTTGCGGTAGCTGTGAGGGGTGTGGCTGGTCGAGGGAGCTGCTGTGATGTGTGGTGGCGCTGCTGTGGTGTGGTCAGGTTGTGTTGTTGTTGGTGTTGGTTGAGGGAGGCATCAGGGGAAAGGTTGGTGTGGTGGAGGTTAAGATAGAGATGGGGTGAAAAATAGGAGGCAGCATCTAAAGGCAACACAGCACAATTTGCTTGGCTCAAAATTTGTGCCTCGAACCTCGGACTTCGAACTTGATTTGAACATGGAAATCGAGCGTCAACCCGAACACACCTACAACCAAAAAACAAACATGAGGGAGAAATGGGACAAAGAATAAAATAAAATAAAATGAAAATAAACAAAGGACGAAATAAAACAAAACCACGACAAATAAAATAAAATAAATAAAATAGAAATAAATAAAATAAAATAGAAAATAAGAGACATAAAACTAAACTAATAAAAATAAAACAAAAATTATACAAGCAAATAAAGTAAAATAAAATACGAAAATAAACTAAAGCTAATAAAATAAAGAAAATAAACTAAAACGCTCCAAAACTACCAAATAAACAAGAAACTTTATTAAAGAGAAAACAAGAGAAAGAAAGGGAAAATAAGATAAAATAAACACGAAAATGACTCTAAAAATACTCCCTAAGAGTGACATAAATGTCACTCATCATCAAGCCACGACTCATTTTAAGCTCGTGCTTAAAAACGGCTTCCTTGTTAAGTATCTAATCATTTTTAAGGATTGTGCTTGCAACATCAATTCTCAAATTGTATTTGTTTCCACAAGTCAAGAACTCATCCGGTTACTTTGGATGTTCTTGGCCATAATCTAACGATCTATTACATAGATTTAGGTTGATTGGTACTACATACATACTTCACATGCTCTAAGCAAGTAAGTCGTGCAACGATTCATTATCACAACGTACATGATGAATTAAATTGCAGAGTAATTCACAATCTTATTCCATCAGTTTGCCATTTTAGCTCATTCAATTTCACTGAGTCTTTGCTAAATTGTTTGCTATGTGATATGGTTGAAAGTCTCTATTAGATTCTTTCATGTTTGACTTAGTATTTAGCCTAGCTTATACTTAGTTCAAACATTTACTTAGTTTTATACATATGGGTCGAAAGTCTTTCAAAGTCCATCAATTCATGTTGAACATGGTAAACTCCTTTACACGTTCAAACATTTTATCAAGTCTATACAATAGAATTTCATACCTAATACGTACTAAGTATCGTCTTTTGTTTTGTCCATTGTCAAAAATACTTTCAAATCTAAGCATTTAGCATTTGATAGTTATTTCACAACAGAGTTCGTAGACTTCTTATTGGACCTTTATATAATTTACTTTTGCTCCCATTAAACTTCTTATTCAGAAGAATTTCTATGTTTCTCCATGAGTCAATCCTCTTATTAACTTCATGAGAAAACATGTTCCAATTCTTATATACAATGCTTCCTTTAATCCCACGACGGATTCCTTAAGCTTGCTTTTAAATCTAGCATTTATTTAGATTTTCAAAACCCTTGGACTATTTTCATAGTCACTTCAAAAACCCTATTTTAGGAAGGCGGTTTTTGGTATCTATTTTGTCATATTTCATATAAGCAATTTTGCTAAAACAATCACGAAAAGACTTTAGCATTCCGATTGGTGAATAAGTTTTTATTAAAATCAACTCCGTGAATTTAATTGTATCCTTTTCAACCAATCTAGTTATGTATGCATATACATTTCCACATTTGTTAGTTTTCTACTTGAAAACTTATTTGCAATCGATGGGTCTTTCACTCTTTATGCAAATTAATAAAAATTCAAACATGATTTTCAAACATGGAGTCTATCTCAAATTTTTATGGCCTCTAACCATTATTCGGAATTTGGAGTTGTCGTAGCTATCTTACAAGACATTATTCCTTTACTATCTAATAGTAAATAGTATGCTTGTAAGTCTTAGGTTTATTTCTAACTTAATAGAAATTTATAGGATTCAATCCAAGCCTTTGGTGAATTATATACGTATACGAGGCAATTGCATCAACCACTGAGTTTCAAGGCGCGTCCAAAGCCCTTTTATTATGTTGATCTTCCTCTAATATTTCTGATGTTTTGTGAGTAATGAATTCTCTTTTAAGGCACTTGTAAAGTCCTTTTGAGTATTCTTGATCAGATCAAGCATTCTCACGAATTTCTTTTAAGGTCTTATGAGATTCTCAGTTCTTGTTTGTTGCTAAGCTCGATTGTCATCAAGTTCATTTTCCTCCCACTTGTCATTTTGGAAATGTGTTACTTTCCAGAAAGACACCACTAAGAGCAACAAACACTATGTTCTCAATTAGGTTGTGGAGGTAATGCCCGTGGTCTCACTTGATTGCTTACAAAGACATGTATATTTTCTTTGGGTAAAATTTTGTTGTAAGACAAACTGTTAACTCCCACTTGAGCTATCTAGGCCTTTAATGAACCATTAAGCTCCCACTTAACCACCTAGCTCTTGCTAAGCCAGTGAGCTCCCACTAAGTCACTTAGCTCCCACTAAGCCAATGAAGTCCCACTGTGGCTAAGAGTTTTAGACATATACTTGAAACGAAATTTTGAAGTTAATTCTGTCGATAACTAAATATGGCGTCCTTTTTTAGCTTCGACATTTTGTTTAGCGTAACATTAGTCCTTCGTGCAAATCTTAAGAACTTTATAGGAAAGGATGTGATCCATCATTGTATGAGTCATTTTTAAATGGCTTCGAGGTCTCCGTGAAGACACACTATGTTCTTTGTGGAGTTATTTATGAAATTTCAATTTCATAACTTTGTGATGGTCACGCTTGGCTCAAGCAAACATCGCTCGATCTAATCTAGACGTTTTGATATCTTGCCAAGTTGATTATGTACTTCACTGAACACTTGAACTATTCAAGGTCAAGTTTGTTCACATTTGATGAATATAGCCATATTCTTTCAAATTCTTTGTGAAACGTTGAAGTAAATGAATCCTCTTTAGCTTTAGGAGTCAATTGTCTATACCAAGAACAATAGCTCTTTACTTTTTCAGTTTCAACAAGTAAGACTTGCTTGTCAAATTGATTCCGAATTGATCAACTATTAAGAGCCTATATAATAGAGCCTTTAGTATGTTCTTGTCGATGTGACATTGCTAAAGATGTTTGGAACGCAAATCAAGCCCTTGACTTTAACTTAATGAGTTTATCATGTTAGGGAAATGTTTGTTTATAATCAAGCATTCTTGACTCAACTCTTGGATAACCATGCAATTCATATAAATTCGCAACTATTGATTTTTCTTTGAATGTGAGTCTTTCTATGTGTAAATGGATCAATGGCTAATTATGGAACATAATAATAACCATTACGTGTTCCAGCCTTTTGCTTAAAAGGTCTTTAAACAAAGCATACGACCTTACAACTTATGTAGCTCTCCTTGCTTCATTCTAAACTTATAATTCGATAACTTATCTTAACTTCAATATTTTGAGGTCACTTTACTTTAAGAACCATTTCTTTAAGTGCCTTGACTCAAGTAGTATCCAATAATTGTGAAGATAACGAATTGTTAAGTTAACTACAATAACATGAACTCATGGGTTGAAATGGAATCTTATTCCTTTTCTTCGTTCCATGTTTCCTATATTTCTTATTGTACAATATCTCATAACCTTAATTTAATAACCATTTCTTTAAGTGCCTTGACTTTTACACTTTGTTGGGCATAATCACCTAGTGCGTTGTAAAATAAAGTTCCATCTTTTCCTTTAATTCACGCATGAATTACTACATCAATGAGTCCTACTCATCTATGTATTAAGCTGTAGACACCCATTTGTTTCTCCCCAAAACCAAACCTGGTGATGAGTACCTTTCACGTCGAACCATAATCGAATGAAGCGAAAGTGTGGAAAGTCTAGTGTTGCCGAAAGTTTTAATTTCTTTTCTCTTCTCTCTGTTTTTCAAAAACTTATTTTAAGAAAAGAGCCACTCCAGTTTGGTTGGTCCATGATATGGGTCCAATAGTAGTGTAGTTGGATGGGGCTTAATAAGAGCTTTCCAAAGATATATTATAAGCCCAATTCCGAAGAATATTGAGGAAGTTATGGCCAATTTACTAAACTAGGCCCGGTTTGAGCTTTATTTGCGGCCCAATGATCTAGGGGAGGGCCTAATATGATTTATCATTCCTAATGCAATTAGGAATGGTTTTAGTCTTCTAGATTCTTCTAGAAGGTTTTTTTTATTCCTAATTCAATTAGCATTGATAAATTGACTTTTGTTGACTTTTCAGAGTTTTAATTAAAATCAAGGAGCATTTTTTAGGAAAAGATACGATTTTATCCTCCAGTACGGCAAATTTATCTGATTTTCGAAAATGCGTCAAAAATAGGATTGGCGCCTGGAGCCAGGCTTGGCGCCTGGCGCCAGCCATTGGCGCCTGGCGCTAGTGTTGGCGCCTGGCTTTAGTTAGCCAGCGTTGGCGCCAGCTCTGTTTCAGTTGCGCCAAGTATCTGTTCTGTTAATTTATCATTTTGGCTGATTTTCTCTATAAATAACGTATTAAAAACTCCGTTTTCATTCGCTAATTCTCATTAAGATTTCCTTAATCAATTCATCTTTCTTTCTTTCTCTCTTTATCTCTTTTTAAACTTGCTTTCAAATACCAAATTCCGCATTCGCAAGATCTAGAAACACCTAGCCATATTTGAAGTTGCCTTCGCCCTAGACGTGAAAGGTTTAATTTCTTAGGGTTTGGTCCCAAATCTCTCCTTCAATTATTTAATTTAATTGTTTGTTTATTATTTTCCTTGAAGTTACTAACGCGTGTATTTTGTTATTAGAAAGAGGTACGAGGCATCAAAGTAAGTACTTTTAATGGTTTTCATTGATTTATTGATGTAGAAATCATGTTTATATTGTTATTATGATATTCCTAGTATCATGTCTAGGGTAATTTTAATATTAAATATGATTGTTACGATGTCTCCTATGTTCTTCCTAATATTTATGATTGTTAGTATCATATTAGGGCTAAAGATTTGATTTTTATTGCTTAGTGACATGCTAGGGTTTGTTATTAATGTTGTTAGTATCATGCCTAAGATCTTGCTTTTATAATTCTTTAACATGATTTATGATTATTTTTATAATTGTTTTGATTATGATTATAATTTTATTGTCATGATTATTATTATAATTATTATTAATATGATGATTATTTTAATTATAATTTGTTATAATAATTGTTCATTATTATTTATTATGTTCCTTGATATTTATTATTTATTGTTTGATCACACCTTTTTTGCATGTTTAAAGGGAATTTGATACTTGTAATCACGCTTAATAAGATAATTAATAATCTTGTTTACGATTAATGTGATTATGATTTCAAGTGATCGCCAATAATTGTTTTATTTGTGCAATAATATTCAACCAACATAGATTAAAAAGGTTTAGGGTTAATCCTATTTATTGCATGTTAGTAAGAAAGCGCACATGAATACGATCAGAATAAAGTAGTGACCTATTATTAGGGCAGGTTCAATCTCTTTTAGTTTGGATTTGTACCTTCATCCCCGAACCCTTATTTGGTTCTAGACCTTATGGAGTTGATGATCTCTTGGATCGTTAAGGGGTGTAACCTTCACCTTGTGAACGGTTTACAACTTCCTAAAACTTGTTGGCGACTCTTTTGCTCTATCTTCTTCCCTTTAGATGCCACCGTACTTTACTGTATGATCACAGTGGGGTTCAAGCTAGGGGTAATGCTTGAAAATATTCCCTACAATTTTTGGCGACTCCACTGAGGAGGATTTCTATTTTAATTCCTGAATTTGTTTCGGCAATGATTTAGAATGAGTGGATGAGACTTGAAACGTTCTAAGTATTTCATGTGCGCAATTTAGATTAACATTATTGTCATATGCATAAAAAAGATCTCATTGGAAAGACCATATGTAATGAGTTAAAAACATAGGATTATACACGTAAGAAATTTGAGAAATATCTTTCACAACTAGGACCGAAATAATACCGCGCGAAACTGGAAAATTTTATCGAGCACAGACAGCTGCTGAGGCATGTGGGAAGTAGCACCAGAGGCCAGAGCTTGGCGCCAGACTTTTAGCCGTAGCACCAGACGCCAGCATTGGCGCATGGCGCTACAGTTAAAAACTGGCGCCAGTCTCTGTTTGCTGGCGCCAACTTCCCCCAATGCCGAGCCAGAAATATGCGTTCTAATTTTGACCGGTTTTTCGTATTGTTTGCTCGATCCTACTTCCTGATTGAATTTTTTCTCACTTTTCAGAAACCCATATGTGTTCTACATATGGACATAACCCTCTGGGAATTCATGCTCCATCTACCCGATTGAACGCTCTGTGCAACAAAGGGTACATCCGAGAATGTTGAATTCACCAAACCATGGAAGCGAGTTTTTTCTAAAACTCGCGGTGTCCCATTCACGGTTAGGCTTCCGCGCGGTGCATCCGGACAATTAACCATGGACCCTCTATTGACTAAACCATATCCCGAACTTTAGAGAACTAGAGCCATGGTTAGGTTGCGAACTCATTGCATCATATTTTGCCTACTTGACTAATTGTGCATTAATTGTTGTGCATATATTTTATGTTTCTCTTAACCGTTTGTTTACCTTGTGTTGAAATTAAATAAAATAATGACTTAAAGAACTTTGCCTAATTAATTAATTAATTAATTAATTTGAGTCAATAAAGTTTAATATTTTAATCGGAATTGACCTAGTACGACTTTAGGCATACCCAATTGATTAATAACACCGAAAACAGTCCCAGACTGAAGCTCCAATATTGGCGCCAAAGTCTGAGCTGTAGCGCCAAACTGTGGAGTGTGGCGCATGGCGACAGCTCTGTCGTCTGGCGCCAAGCTACACAGTGTGACGCCAGTTCTGTCGTTTGGCCGACAGTTCGGATTATTGGTCGAGTCATCACCTAAAGTCTAATTAACCAGTTTGCTAATTAATTCGGTTAATTTTCGCTAACAATAGCACCTTGTCGAGTCATCAATTGAGTCTAGTCACATAGTCTAGCCACATGGTAATGACACGAGTCTTAACATATCACCTACACTCACTAGTCTTGGCACTCACTTTGAGTATACGTCACTATGACCATGTCTTAGGTTCATGCATGAGTCGGTATTTCCGTCATTTGAGTTAGGGGGTACATTCTATTCATAATTCTTCATATCCCTCCACCTAAATCTTCTTCACATTCTATTCCTTTTTTCTTCACTTCCTCCATCCATTGCATGATGAATAGAGTTTGAGTCAAATAATTAACAACGAATATCCCCAAATTCCTTTTCCATAGCACTTGGTCGAGGAGAGAAGGGCGATTAATCAAGGACAATCTCTTTATTCAAGTTTCACTTTTTGATAAACCAATTCGTCAAAAGAGGAAGGCTAAAAAGATAATGGCAACTCAAGAAGAAGTCAATGAGCTTAGGAACCAACTGGTTACCGTGACTGAGACACTGAGGCTACTCACACTCAAGGTCGATGATCCCGTGAAGCAACAACAAATGAACCTCATGCAAGGAAGTTTAAGCAAACTATCTAGTGACTATAGATTTCAGGGCATGAGTTCACAAGGGGTCTCGCTGGACGAGGAACTTCTTCCACATAATTTCAACGCCACTGACATCCCTAAATTCAAGGCAACAGATAACCCTTACTTCCATCTAAGAGCTTTTGAAACTATAATGAACATTAAGGGTATCGATAAGAAGGTTTTCCCCTCTCTGTTCCCACTATATCTTGAAACCGTTTGCCAACAATGGTTCTTCTCCCTTGACAAGGAGAAAACCTCTACCTGGGAATCGATAGTAAATGCTTTCGTTGATAGGTACAAGTGCAATATTCTAGTTGAAACCGATCATAAACAACTTGAGATTTTAAAACAAAAAGAAAACAAAGGGTTCACGTCTTTCTTCAACAAATGGAGGGAAACTTCCGCTAATATGGTCAAGGCTCCCACTGAAAAAGAATCTGTGAGGATGTTTATCAAGAATCTCCAAGGGAAGTATTCAAGGCACTTAAAGTACCAACACAATTTAAATACATTCAAAGCTCTCTATAATATGGGCATTGAAATTAAAGATGACCTTCTGAAATATAATAGTGCGAGAGGAAAGAAGAACGACCATCCTTCTTCTTCCTCTCCTATTAATGAAGTACATTGCACAAACGCCTCTAAACCACAAATCCAAAGATAAAAAAGAGTGTTCACTCCACTTGGTATGAGTTATGAAACAGCTTTCCAAAAGTTACACCACAAAGGACTAGTCATGCCCACAGGGCCCATCAAAGATCCAGTTCCAGAAGCCAGGCCACCTAAGTGGGACCCTAATAAACACTGCAAATATCACCAAGGAAAGGGTCACGACACTGAGGAGTGTCGGAAACTCAAAGAAGCTATTCAAGATCTGATCGATAACAATGAAACTTCTGAGATTCTAGCCATTGAAGATAACCAAGCATCCTTCAATCCATCACTTCTTATCACACCTGTAGGAGAGCCCATGATCGAGAAAGCTTATATGACCTCTCTCGATGAAGTGGCCATGATTGAGGAGGATGAAAATCTTTTCTTAGATAATACCAAGGAAGATTCGTCAAGTCTAAAAGAGGACGTTCGAAAATTACAAGATGTTATTGCCATGCTCTTGAATGTGGTAAAAGGATTAGCAAATCGGGTAATGGCCATCGAACAAAATTCTCGCCAAGAGTTTAATGAAGAACTCAACCCTCCTAAACCACTAGCAAAACGAACCATTGAAGAATACACACCAATACGAATGACTTACAATGAAGCTTTTGACTGTCTTCACGATCAAGGTCAAGACCCTCCACCTAAAAAACGTTTTCCTAATTGGGACCCAAATTCCTGTTGTCAATACCATAGAGGTCGGGGTAAAACTACTGAAAAGTGCCTCGCCCTCAAGGATCGTGTTCAAGACTTCATTGATTTAAATCTCCTTCATGTTCCTTCGCGCGAAAAGAAGGTCAAGATTAGTAACAATAGTAACAGTGGCTGTAAAGGGAAAAAGAACGACTATCCTTCTTCTTCCGAAAACACCTACTCTAGTAATAGTGTTGGTACTTTCGACCTTAGTGAGATCCTAGCCATGGGTAATCGAAAGCAACCAAAAAGGGAATTTACCCCTATTGGAATTAGCTACGATGATGCTTTTGATCGACTCCATGCCAAGGGAATCATTACTCCCATTGGACCTATTCAAGATCCCCTACTTAAGAAGAGATTGCCTAGTTGGAATCCAAACAAACACTACAAGTACCACCAAGGTAGGGGTCATGCTACTGAGAGCTGTTGGAAGCTAAAGGAGGCTATCCAACATTTGATTGATAATAACAAGCTTCCCATGCCTCCAGTTAACAAGAAGAGCGAGTGATGATAAAGCAAACAACACAAGAGGCGAGCTTCAACGACAAGATTTCGTGACCTCTTTTTTCTATTTCTTTTTTTATTTTTCCTTTCTCCAATAAGTCTAGCATAGACACCTTTTTCTTTTCCCTTAGATGAATTTTGTAGATTTTTTTTCCTTTAATAAAATGAGCATTTATTCTCTTACATATGATCATCACATTCCATTGCATAAAAAAATTAAAAAATAAAATAAATAATAAAATAAAATAAAATAAAAATCCGTGTCAAACTGAGCACAAGGTATACCGATGATTTGAGGCACCCCTTGTAGCCACATCATATCTCCTTTCACCTTTCAAATTTACAATCCTTTCTTCATAAAACACTTTAAGCCTCGTCTAACGATAGACCCCTCATTTTTTCAACCTACATCTACCTAACCTTGGGATGAGATGGTGTATAACTTATGCAATTCTAAAAAGCTTGAGAGATTTCAAAACATCAAAATAAATAGCAAAAAATAAGCAAAAAAATATATAAAGTGTACAAAAGGGCAAGTGTTCCAATGTCTTTGATATGAAAATATCTTCGATAAGAACATGTCTCAGATTGCGTCTCTTATCGAGTGCTCGGTACCGTGCCTGAAAAACATGAATGCCATGTGAGTGATAGAACGCATGATTGGGATTTCCCACACTTGCAAAAATAAAATAATTGCTAAAGAAAAAGAAAGAGCTAAAAAAAGAGTAGAAACTCAAGCATAAAAATACAAAGATTCAAAAGCGAGGATGCACACCTTAGGGGCTTATCGAGGGTCTTGAGCCTTTATCCCCTTCTTCTTCAGCCTTTAGCCTAACCACATTACAACCCTTCAAAACACCTTTTTGAGGTATATACACACTCGTGTGAGGTTCGGCTAGAGCTACATTCAGCCTGATTCCTAACGGATACGTAGACAACCTCACATCGAGGTGCGGCCGTAATAAACATGCATTCATATTCACATTCATACACTTACTCCATGATCATATCAAGGGATCTTCTATGCTCATCCCTTTTCACTTAGAGCTAGACTTGGGGGCTAGATCCCTATATCATTAGCTTACCTAGCCTAAGAGTCACCACCATTTGACTATTTTCAATTTATCTTTCCACACACTTAGCTCTTGTGGCCTAGCTATAGTGTCACTATGACACACCGCACAGATACATGACCAAATATATTTCCCTTAGGAACCCTTTGTCATGAAATCTTAACGCTGAAGCATGATTCGTCAAAATCACTCGTAATTGTCATTGCAACACGAAGTATGAAGTGCTTAGCCATGCCTAAGTTTCCCAAATACTTTCATCATTGAGTCAACAATTGAGATAGCCTAGGAGGACTAATCCTTGTGCCTTGAGATATAGTATCAAATGACATTTGACTAAGCTCGTTCAACATGCATTCGAAAGCTTCTTTCTTTTTCACGTCTTTCTTTTTCGGGAGAAAGTCGGTACCCTCCACAAAAATGACGGAAAATTTTTGCTTTTTGCATTTTCGAGTCGCACGATCACATTACAATGCACACACGAGTCATGTTCACATTGAGTCATGTTGATTCAACACTATGCACACATGTGTCATTACACTTTGAGCGAGTCAACCTCGAATTAGTCAATCATATCGAGTCAAGTTTATACGATACCTTGAGTCGTGTCAAGTCGATGAGTCAAGCAACATTAAACCTTAGGTCAACTCTAAGATAATTTAAAGCCTTAGGTCAACCCTAAGATGATTGAAGAGATTGGAAAAGTTCTATAGTCAAAAATAAATACAGGTGCAGCAGAATAGGGAGGACCCTACTCCAATTCTTGGCACCAGAGATATTTCAGCAGCGACAGAGATCGAAGCCTCTCAGAAAGGTGATTTCGACCTCATACAGCAATTTTGGGTTCCTTGGTACGCCAGTTAGCCCCTATAAGCAATTTGACATGATTAAGTAGTCAGTTTGATTACAATCACAATAAGTGGTCGACCTGATGAAAGATCGTCTCACTTATCTTAAAGCGCCTAAGAATTGGCTCATCACGGAACACCGACATACTGGTTTTAGCGGAAGCAAAGTTCAGGCGAGCTTTAGAGATCGACAAACGTTGGTCTTCGGAAATTTTTCTTCAGAATATTATCGCAACAAACATTCAATCATCGAAGCTCTTTTCTTCAGAGACGCGTGAACATCTCCATCAAAGCACTTTGCTCCAGAGACGAGTGGGCATATTATTCAAAGCTCTTTTGTTCAGAGACACGTGGACATTTCTTTCAAGCTCTTTGCTCCAGAGACGCTTGGGCATATTATTCAAGCTCTTTTGTTCAGTGACGCGTGAACATCTCCATCAAAGCTCTTTGCTCCAGAGACGCGTGGGCATATTATTCAAGCTCTTTTGTTTAGAGACGCGTGAACATTTCCATCAAGCTCTTTTGCTGCAGAGACGCATGGGCATATCATTCAAAAGCTCTTTTGTTCAGAGACGCGTAGACATATCATCAAAGATCTCCTGTTTTCAAGCTCTATCACTTAGAGACGCGTGGGTATCCTATTATCAAGCTCTTCGTTCAGAGACGCGTGGACACATCATTCAGAAGATCATATAAAAAAGAAGATCTTTGTTCAGAGGCCCGTGAACATATCAAAAAAAGAAAAGAAGCTCTTTGTTCAGAGGCGCGTGAACATATCAAAAAGAAGCTCTTTGTTCAGAGACGAGTGAACATCAAAACAGCAAGGTGGCGTTCCCTAGATTGTGGAGAGTTGTCACAAACAACTGAGGATTGTTTCAAGAGAAATAATCTTTGATAGTATTCCCTCGGACGTGGAATATTATCAAAGCGGAGGAGGATCGTTTCAGGCGAAGCAATCTTCTAATTTGGAAGCAGTTACAGGCGTAGCAGTTTTCAAGCGGGATGACATTCTCTAGCTTGCAGGAGGTCATCAAAACAATCGGTTACTTTCAGAGACGTGTGCTCGACGGTGCAAGATATGCGTTTCTTAACTCTTTTATCTGTTTAACTAACACTAGTTTGAAGGTATTGTCATTATGATAGGACCATAAAAGTATATTATTTTTATATATTAAAATCTTGATTTTATATTGGCATTTGATAATTTAAGAGTATAATAAGTAATTTTCTATCCTATACATGAGTTACTACTATTTTATTTATTCGTTTGCAGTAAAGAAAATATCGGCATCAAATTGCATTCTACGCCACTTTGATTAAGAGAAGCAAAATTTACAAGCCAGTTGACTCTCAAATATTTCAAGCCCAATATTGTTTTATTGTGTAGGCTTTTACATTTGGGCCTTGAATGAAAATATCTTCCTACTTAGATGAGTGAAGAAAAGAGGCAGCTCAAGAACATTTCTCCTTACTCTAAAGCATAGAGTTTTTCACCGACTTTCACGGAGAACAAACCGTCAAACAAGATGATAAAGATGAAATTGGATAATTATTGGAGCGAAATACTCGGAGCAACGGAGATGAATCAAAGGCTAGTTCCTTATCTTTCGGTTAGGGAAGTTTTTGAGTGTTATCAGATCCGTAATTTTGGGGAGCAAAATTGAGGGAATATAATCTGAATTTCGGCGGAGAGTTGCGAGATCCAACAGTGAACAGAGGTGGTAGACGAGTGAACAGAGGTGGCTTGGTTCTGTGCATGGTTACTCTGATCATCTACTGGAAGCTTTTGGTATTTTATGTATTTTGTTTACATTCAATTGTCAGCTACTTGTTTTTACTTTGGATTAGCAGTAGAAGTTTTGTTTAGAAAATAGAAATAATAAAGTTAGTGCTTCCTTAATTTGTTCTTGAATGCGTCAGTTACTCCTGGGAATTATACTTTGATTGCTTAATATAATTTCTAGTAGTCTATTTCTATTTTGCCTTGTTAACTAGTTTGACTATGAATTCTATATGTTCTAGTATGATAACCTCAATATTTGTTATGTTAGGCTAATTCTTCTTAGGGTAGGGATATATATTATGCATTGGATTATTTTGTTGTGAGAATAGAGATGTTATAATTCTTGGGTATTATGTTTATTTCTTGATTAGGTTGATAATCTTTTTTATTAGTATGAATTACCAGATTATATTTTAGACCGGCCATCTTTAGTATAATTTGCTAGTTTAAATGCTAGAATATTAATCTATGATACGTAATTGTCCGGTTAGTACTCCTTAGTAGCACTTAGGTGTTTAATAGGTGACTGAAACTTGTCCGATGCCTATGATTATCAGCTCTTTAAGTTGCACGAATCCAAGCTTGTGAGATTTGTGGCTTAAGTTAGCTACTTCCTAGTTATTAATGCTGCTAATTAATCGAGTCTAGAGAGCTTGTTCTAGATTGTTAGTTAGTTAGACAATACTCCAAGAGCATGTTTGGTTTATTTGCAATTAAGGGAAGTGTTGAATGTTTGTTTGTGTTCATCGGCGAACATTGAGATAAGAACATAATTTTTATAATTCGATGATCAACAAATACTCCAATGCTATAATATGTCTCCCGATCCCTATTTTATATTATTGATTTTTATCATATTTCAATTTTAGTAGTCTTTCTTTCGTACTTTATTTGTCCCATAGTTCATAGTAGTTTATTTATTAGATCGTAGTACTATTTCTTCAGAACAGGGGTTTCTAACTTACATAAGTTATAATTTAATAAACCAATTCTCTGTGGGATCGACCCTAGCTTACCCTACTACATTTTAGGAGGTTGGAGTTAGGTTTATTTTTGGTAGACACGCGACAGTCGTATCACATTACAAGAGTGATTTAGGATTGCAGAGCGTTCTGAATCATTCTCCGTCCCTATCGCTACTTTGACTTTTGTTTTCGAAACTTGCGTTTCTCCAAACTCTGTCAAAGTGGGGGCTTCTGTAGACATCCATTTGTGTCTCCCCAAAACCAAACCCGATGATGAGTACCTTTCACGTCGAATCATAATCTAATGAAGCGAAAGTGTGGAATGTCTAGTGTTGCGGAAAGTTTTAATTTCTTTTCTCTTCTCTCTGTTTTTTGAAAAATTATTTTAAGAAAACAGCCAATCCTGTTTGATTGGTCCATGATACGGGTCTAATAGTAGTGTAGTTGGATGGGGCTTGACATGAGCTTTCCAACGATATATTATAAGCCCAATTCCGATGAATATTGAGGAAGTTATGGTCAATTTACTAAACTGGGCCCGATTTGAGCTTTATTTGCGGCCCAATGATCTAGGGGAGGGCCTAATATATTGAGGAATGGTTTTAGTCTTCTAGATTCTTCTAGAAGGTTCTTTTCAATCCTAATTCTAATACCATTGATAAATTGACTTTTGTTGACTTTTCAATGTTTTAATTAAAATCAAAGAGCATTTTTGAGGAAAATATACGATTTTATCCTCCAGTAAGGAAAATTTATCTGATTTTCGAAAATGCGTCAAAAACAGGCTTGGCGCCTATTTAGGGTAAAAATACCCTAGACACGTGGACCAATGAGAGGAAGCCACGTGTCAAGCTCAGGATGGCCCACGTGGCTTAAACATCCTCTTGACACTTGGCGCCCTCAGATACACTTCTGAAATGGCGGCCTTCAAGGGCCCAAATCCTTAGAAGCGTCGTTTTACGGCGCAGTCCACTAAAATTTAGGTCAAGTGACCTAGATAGGGGCACGCTCTCCAAGGACCATATAAATAGGGAGATATTTCCCCATTTCGGGGACAGATTGAATCATTTATTACACCTGCATTCTCTCACATCAGAGAAAGACCTGAGCCTGGAATTCGAGCAGATACCCACCTAAATTTCCGCACCTTTTTTTTCTCTCCCTTCAAGTTTCTAACTTGTGCGTCGGAGGCGGAGCACCACCTAACCGGTGTATCCGTTTGTTTTGCAGTTACAGCTCACACCGGATCAGTCTTCGTGTTGTAACTCTCCCAAGGGACAAAAACACCCAAAACATTTGGCGCCTTCTATGGGGAGAGTATCTCAAAGATGGTTCAAGAGTCTGTACCACCCCCTAACCGTCTGGGTGATGACCCAGAAGTCTTTACAGACCATGAGGATGAAGATCCCCAGGTCAAAACCTTTACAGCAGATGACGACTCTCTCATAATCAAGCGCATCCGGCCCAGAGAGACTCTGGAGCGGGGTGCCTCCTAGGCGGGTGCAAGTCGACCCCCTGGGCAGCTGGAAGGGGAAACCCATACGGCCACAGGATCAACACTTGTCACCCGAGACGAACTCATGAGGTTCTTGACAATTTTCAAGGGTGAAGTTAAAGAGCTGATCACCCAGAGCCGGGCTAGCCTGAGTAGAGGTCAGTCGGCCAAGAAGGTTCCTCTAGACAAGGGGAATTCAGTCAAAGATCGGCAGCCAACTCCTCATCCAAAGGAGAAGGCAGCCACCATTGATTAGTCCAAGATTCTTCTTCCTAAGAGGAATACCAATAACACCCGCCGGACTCAACAACCAGTGGGAAGTAAAAAATCATCTCTTGATGCCCGGGAGATTATCAACCGGAAAAGAAATCAACAGTTGTCTGAATCGGCTTCTACATCGAATTTTCCAGACAGCTTTAACAATACCTCTGCGAGGAATGCACCTTCCTTGCATGAGAGTCAGACAGGCGGTAATACCGTCCACTCTGGCCCTCAAATGATTGGGGCTGCTCCATATGTACCTTCTCATGTATGTGGTCAGTACCCTCCTTACTATATGCAGCCGGCTCTCTTCGGTGGTCAGGAGGCATATCACAATGTCCAGCCACTGGACTGGCAACTTCGTCTACTCCGCCTGGGTGAACAACCTTCCGCATTCACCTGGGAGATAACCGAGGCGGCCCAGCCGGCCAAGGTTAAAAATTTATTGGTTGGTACTTATGATGGTACCACCAATTCGGAAGACCACCTTTTGGCTTACACCAACCTCATGTATCAGCAGGGGTTGGATGATGCCACTTGGTGTCGTTGCTTCCCGGCTACATTAAGGGCATTGCCCAACAATGGTTTGGTAATCTGCCAGCCGGGTGCATCAATAGTTTTAAGAAGCTTGCCTTCCTATTTGCTTCCAACTTCTCAATGAACATCCATGCTAAGAAAACAAGCTTGGACTTGAGCACCATTAAGCAGGGGGAGAGAGAAGGGTTGCGCTTCTATGTCAGGCGGTTCAATCTAATTAGAATTCAGATCCAAGGACTGTCTGATGAGGTAGCTTTTACAGACTTTTTCAAAGGTCTGAGAGACGGGTCGACTTTTAAGTTCGACCTAGTCAGAAAATGGGCTTTCACCTTACAGGCGGCTCTAAGGGAGGCGGAAAGCTACATTCAAGCTACTGACCTCTGCTCGCCTGGTAACCAGTCGGACTCCAAGAAGTCCGCCAAGCAGAAAGACAACCGACCTGCCCAGCCGGCCAAAAAGAAAGAGGAAAGCAAGAAGAGAAAAGAAATCTGGGCGGTTAGTGATTCCGACCAGCCGACCCAAATGAAGAAGAAAGAGTTTAAACCGTACATCCCCAAGTACGAGTTTAACAAGGACATCAATTCCATCCTCATGGAAATTAAGGACCGGCTGTCCCTAGAGAAGCCGAATCCAATAAAAAGTTCCTTTCAATCAAGGAACAAAAATAAATTCTGTCAATACCATGAGGAAGTTGGCCATGACACCAACGACTGCTTCAGCCTTCAACGGGCGTTGGACCGTCTGGCTGACAAGGGAATGCTGAAGTCCTACATTTCTAAGTCCCCAGCCGGGGCAAAGAAGACGAATCAGGGTCAGTCCTCCAAGACTACCCCCCAGCCTACTAGTAGCTCGGATACCGACAAGGAGCCGGTCTACACAATAGCAGGCGGGTTCTCATGTGGTGGCCCTACCATCCGAGGCACCAAGAGCCATCTTCAAAAGATGGACAAAGATGATGGACAAAGATGATGATGGGCAAGCGTCTGCAAGGTCCTCCTTCCCGGATGTTCTGATCACCGAGAAGGATAGGGGCAGTGTTCGCCGCCCACATGATGACCCATTCGTCATTGAATGTAAGGTTGCCAATCAACTGGTTGGACGGATCCTTATTGACACCGGCAGCTCATCAGACACCATCAGTCTCTGGTGCTTGCAGAAGCTGAAATACAATGCCAGCAGCTTGCGTCCGGTTACCCACCCCTTAGTTGGCTTTGGGGTGGAATGGTTTACCCAATCGGAAGGGTTGATTTACCCATCCGGCTGGGTGAGAAAGGAAAAGGGCGACACTTGGTCGTCAAGTTTTTGGTCGTTGAGGAGTTGACCGCCTACAGCATTATCTTGGGCCGGCCAACCCTCAACGAATCCAAGGCTGTAATCATCCTTTCCCTCATGCTCATTAAGTATGACAGGGATGACGGCTCTATTGGTTCCTTGAATGGGGATCAGAAGACGGCCCGGGAGTGTTATCTCTCAGCCGTCAAAGATACCGTGGCCCAAGACGGCCAGGAACCAATAGACCTTGACAATGTCAAGGTTGCTGATCAAGTACCAGCCCCATTAGCAGCCGGGAAGAAAATAAAGGCACCTATGCTGGTGGAGGTGAAGAAAGAGAAAAAATAGCAATCACTGACCGGTGAACGGTCCGATGAGCTCCGTCCCCAACCGGCTGGTGAACATATTGATATACCTCTGGACGACAGTCGTCCAGAGCGTACTGTGAAGGTTGGGATGGTTGCTTTTGCAAAGTTGGGTGCAAACTTGCTCCTTCTGCTGAAAGAATTCAAAGACATTTTTGCCTTTGAAGTGGAGGAGATGCCAAGCGTCAGCCCGGAACTTGTTGTCCACAAACTCGCCGTAGACCCTAAAAAGAATCCCATCCGGCAAAAGAAAAGAAATCACGGCGAGGAGAGAAGTCAGGCGGCTGCTGCTGAAGTTAAAAAGATGTTGGATGCTGGGTTCATTCGTCCATGTAATTTCCCCGACTGGGTGGCGAATGTTGTGCTTGTAAGGAAGCCAAATGGTACCTGGCGTATGTGTGTTGATTACACAGATCTCAACAATGCATGTCCTAAGGACAGTTATCCGCTTCCTAAGATCAATAGCCTGGTCGATTCGACAGCCGGGCATGCCTTGATCAGCTTTATGGATGCATATTCCGGCTTCCATCAGATACCCCAGTGGAAGAAAGATTAAGAAAAGATGGCCTTCATCACTGATCAGGGGCTATTCTGTTACAGTGTCATGCCGTTTGGCTTGAAAAATGCGTCGGCTACGTTCCAACGGATGATTAATACGGTCTTTATTAATCAAATTGGGAGGAATGTAGAGGCGTACATTGATGACATGATAGTCAAATCCAAGCAGCAAGCAGATCACCTTGCTGATCTCCGAGAAACCTTCACCACACTCAGGCGGCATAAGGTTATGTTAAATCCTAAGAAATGCGTCTTTGGTGTTGAGTCTGGGAAGTTTCTCGGATTCCTGATTGATCAAAGGGGGATAGAGGCTAACCCTGAGAAGATACAGGCGGTGATTGACATGAAGTCACCCCGCACTGTCAAGGAAGCACAGAGACTAACCGGTTGCCTGGCCGCCTTGGGGAGATTCCTCAGCCGATCAGGTGACAAATGCCTTTACTTCTTCCAAGCAATTAGGAAGAAGACCAGATTTGAATGGGGGGATGATGCTGAGGCGGCTTTTCAACGGTTGAAAGAACACATGCACTTTTTGCCAAGGCTTGTTAGCCCACTGGCTAGAGAGGTGTTATACATGTACCTAGCCATCTCGGATCATGCCCTTAGCGCCGTTCTCCTTGCTGAGAGAGATGGTGGTCAGCTTCCTGTCTATTTTATTAGCCATGTTCTAAAAAAATGCTGAGCTCAGGTACCCCATGGTAGAAAAATTTGGCCTTGCCCTGTATATGGCTTTCAAGAAATTGAAACCTTATTTTCTGGCTCATACGGTGGTAATCTACACCGACCATCCACTCAAGCGGCCAATGTCTACTTTGGAGTCATCCGGCAGAATGTTGAAATGGGCTATAGAAATGCAAAGTCTTGAAATCACTTTTGAACCTAGAAAGGCAGTGAAAGATCAGGCGTTTGCCGACTTCATTGTTGAAATGACTCGACCGGTGCAACCGGATAATATTGAACAGGTTTGGAAAGTGTATGTAAACGGAAGCTCAACGAAGAACGACTGCGATACAGGAATTATATATGAGTCCCCTGAGGGGGAAAAATTTGAATATGCACTGCGGTTTAAGTTTCAAGCCTTAAACAACGAGGCGGAGTATGAAGCCCCGCTAGCCGGAATTCGCATGGTTAAGGCAGCAGGGGCAACTAAAATTGACGCCTATTCTGACTCTCAATTGGTCGTCAGCCAATATGAGGGAACATATGAGGCAACTCATCCGGCTATGAAAAAATATCTTCAGGTAGTCAAAGAAGAGGCTGGGGCACTTGAAGAATTCCGTCAGAATCAAGTGCCTAGGTCAGATAACAACCAGGCGGATGCGTTGTCCAAATTGGCTTCATCCGCCTGCTGTGATACTCCTCGGTCGGTCTTTTAGAAAGTTCTTGAAAAGAGAAGCATACATGAAGAGCCCATTGGAATCTTAGACAGAAGCTCTACCTGGATAGATGGCATCCAGAAATATTTAGCAGACGGCAAGCTTCCTAATTCACCACAGGAGGCAGCCGTCATGAAAAAGCGAGCAGCATCACCTGGTTTTGAGTATATGTCTATGGTGTTTGTTAATGGTCCTCAGTTTGAGACCCCCCAGCATCACCTGGTTTTGGGTACCTATGTCTATGGGTAGAAGCTGAGCCGGTTAAGAACATCAAGACAAAGGATGGCATCTCTTTCATCTGGAAGAATATCATCACCTGGTTTTGGGTACCTATGTCTATGGTGTTTGTTAATGGTCCTCAGTTTGAGACCCCCCAGCTCAAGAATTGGTTGGGAGATCAGGGTATCTTACACCGTTTTGCATCAGTCGGCCGACCCCAAGCAAACGGTCAGGTTGAAGCCTTCAACAAACTCATCTTAGACGACATAAAAAAGAAAATTGAAAGAGTTGGTGGTTTATGGGCAGAAGAGTTAATTCATGTCCCATGGGCCATCCAGACTACTGCTAAAGGGGCAACCGGTGAAACCCCATTTCTCATGGTTTACGGTGCTGAAGCCGTCTTGCCTATCGAACATTACGAGCCGACTCTCAGAGTCATGCTATATGATTAAGAGGCAAATTGGGAGGCCATGCGGCTAGCATTGGACTCCCTCCCGGAACGCAGGGGCAACGCTGCCCTGCGCCATGAGATATACCGCCTGAGAATGACCAGAGCTTATAACAAAAAAGTGCACAAGCGTCCTCTGAAAGTGGATGACTTTATGTTACGAAAAATGGAGGCAACCGGTAGGGCTAATGAGGCTGGGAAGCTAACCCCTAACTGGGAAGGCCTCTATCGGATTAATGAAGAAGTCACGAATGGCACCTATCGTCTGGAAACCCCAGACGGTCGCCGCCTGCCTAGAGCTTGGAATGTTGATAATATGAAAAAGTACTACTTCTGAGAATGTATATTTTTTTGTAAACAGTAAGTCAATTAATGAAAATTCAGGCTTTGTTTGTAGATTTATTTTGCCATTATTATTGTTCGTCCGCCTGGGAAATGCTCAGACGGACCCTGAGTTTAATTAACTAAGTTTGACACTTAGTTTAGTTGAAAATTTTAATTGCTAGTCCGCCTGGGCAAAACTCAGACGGACTCTCTGTTTGAATCACTAAGTTTGAAACTTGGTGTAAATTATCAATCGCTTATCCGTCTGGGTAATACTTAGACGGATTAATTCGTTCAACCAACTAAGATCACGTTAAAAAAAAACTTGGCACAAAAACGCCTAGTGGCTATACAACCGGTCTCAAAGAAGACCAAAGGCCAATATGGCCTGATGGTTGCTTATTTTACAAAACCGCCTGTCTCAACAAGACCAAAGGCGTCTCGCGACACCCCTCCGGGTGCAATCGTCGCAGAGAATAGACTATTCGTCGGTTCTATGTACCAACGCGGATGGTGAAAATTAAAAGACCAAAGTGGTCAGCTCATAGCCATCTGACCAGAATAACCTAAAGAACAATTAAGTTACCGAAAACCGGATGCCCTGAGGCATCAGTCGGTCATCGACTGAAGTTCTTACTTAGGTTATTTATTCCAAAGTTGCACTCACTCCCCCTATTGGGGTAAAAGATTGTGTAATGGCTACGCGTTAACCCCAGACGGAATACAACCGCCTGGGTATGAAGCTCAAAGCACCCGTTTTAATGGCCGGCTGTGCACTTGGTTTGGGGCAATAACCATTGTGATTGATTGGCCTAAAAACACTCCATACTTCTCCTAGTATCAAGTGTTTTCAAGCCAATCAATCAATTTTAAATAAAACCAACCACACAGCCGTCTAGGGGCAAGAGCACCCGAATTGCAAACTGTCGTATACTTTTTTAAGTTGGGAAAAAATATTAAAGAATTGCAAACATACGCAAAATTCAAATCAAAAATTCGAAACACAAACAGGTATAAACAACCGACTGCTTCGGAATACTTCATTAATATTTAAAATGGCTCAAAGGACATAAGTTGTGTTAACCGGAGTTACATCCGGTGAGGAGAAAAAATAAATTGTTAACCCAACCCCACGGTTGGTAAAAGTACAACATAACACGGCATACAAGCCGGTAAAGAAACAGTGATGGCATACTTTTGCAGAAATAAGGAAGGCCCGCCTAAGGCTGAGGTGCTTGATGCTGCTCTGGCTGAGTTTTGATGATTTGGCCCTCGTTATGCTCATCCGCCGGCTCCTCAGTATCAGAGACATCATATCCCTGCTCAGCAGCCCAATCCTTGAAGTGAGGCGGGGAAGCATCAGCCAGTAGCTGGGCATCATACACCTCAGTGGCGTAATCATACCTCAGCTTATAGACCTCAAAGTCTATTTCTGGGTAAAGGAGGTACCAGGTGATCTTCAGCTTGGCCAAGTTGTCCCGCTCATTCTCCTCAGACATCGGTTTTTACTCTTGGGCAAGCTCGTCCGACTGCTTCTTTCGCAGATTGACAAGCTCAATCCCCAGGCGGGTAACGTCTGCCCGGAGCTGGGCGTTCTCCTTGTCAGCATCTTCTAATGCCTTGAGATCTGATTTGGCATCCTTCAGCTTCTTATCAAGGTCATTAGCCCGACTGTTAGCTTCGTCATTTGCAGCTGTCAAATTCCGGATCAGCTCCTCCTATTTTCACTCTACTGCTTTAATCTTTAAGTTACAAATATAATCAGAATATTCAGCAGAGTTGAGGTTTTCAAGGACCCTCCGTTTGGCGTCATTTACATCTTCCTGTTTCCGCCTGAAGGGGCCCTGGAGGCTATCCACTCTCAGCATTGTCTGGTACAAGAACAACCGGCTTATGAGTTACTTAGAAAAATTAAAAATAAAAGATGTCAAGGTTGTGGGATTCACTACCTCAGCCAGTTGGCTCATTATCCGGTCGAACTCCACGACCTGCAGATCAGGTATTGAGTTCTTCTCAGACCGGATGAGGGTCCTCACCATCCGTTTTGCAAAACCCGCAAGATCCGGCTGGTGAGAAGTCAGATCTGTATCAAAAGTAATACTCTGTGAGATAGAGGCAACGTAGTCGGCATTCATCCGTTGCCGGTTGCAGACGGACCCTTTAGAAGGATCAACCTTGGTCTTGACTCTCATAAAATCAAGTGGCCAAGGTATTTCAATTTTTCCCTTACCTTGGGCTTCCGGATGGTTCTCCGGATTCTGCTCCTCCCCAGGCGTTGCCACACCGCCTGCAACATTAGGTGGCTCGCCACCCTTTGATGTCGTAGAGCATCCGGCATTTTCTACTGCGAGCGTTCTGAGCTTTCGCTCAATTTTTTCAGCACAGCAGGAGGTTTGCCCCCGGTCGTTGGACGATCGGATTGGGCAGATAATTGTGTCTGGGGAGGAGGAGGGCCCTTCCTGGAGGCTTTAGCAGCCGGAGTCTTCTCCAGATCGTCTCCTTGCCTTTTGAGCAGCTTGGAGAAAGATCGTGGGATCTTCTTGACGGACTCCTAAGAAATAAACAAAGGGTAAGTATACCCAACCGGCAAAATTGTAAAAGAAAAGGAAATACGCAAACACATTAAGTCAGGCGATCTTATACCGCCTTTCTTGGAATCTTTAGCCTCGACGGCTGCCTTCCTGGCAAGTGCCGCCTCTTTGCGCAGCAGCGCCGCGGACTTAGCCGGTGTCTTCGGCTTGTCTACCATTCTCAAGGCTTCGTCTGCAAGAACAAGAATTTATGGTTAGAATAAATTATGGCAAGTTTGCAATTAAAGTAAAATAACAATCTTTCAGGATGAGAAATATTCTACCCCGGGGAAACATGGTACTTAGCCCGCAGGCGGACAAGAAGCACTCGTCCTTGAAGAAGTCCGGATGGTAAATCCAGTTTTTAGGTACATTGAGGTGAGTCCCATCCCCCATGGGCTCAGTTGTTGTTTCAAAGAATCCCGACTCCAATATTTGCTACCGGGCCTTAGTAGATAGCGCCGGGAGAGGGCATTTACGTCCCAGAAGAGCCTGTTCAGTATTGTACCGGTACAGTGTCCGGTTGTGTCTTAGGGTGGGGGAAGAAACCAAATAAAACTTGTCCTTCCACCCGGACCATTTGGACACTTTGTCCAAAGTCATCAAGTATTGGGGCAAGGTAGTCAGAGTATACCATGTCCCACGGCCGCCTGGGGCCTTGCTCAAGTAGTGCATATGAGCGAAGGCGGAAAAACTAGGGTTTATATTTTGAAACTCGCAGGCAGCGATGTAACTGAGAATATTCACCCACAAGTTAGGGGTAAGCTGTCAAACCCCTACATTGTACCCCTTAAGAATTTTCCTGATTTCGGGGTGTAGGGGGAACTGGAGGCCGGCTTCGATAACCGCCTCATAGCAGATGAAGTAGTCGTCTGCATGGTCAATGTCATCACCCCAGGCCATTACGGCGTCAGCCGGAGGAACGATAATCTCCCAACCCCTTCCAAAGGGGTGCTTTTCCTTGAAGGCCCTGAATCCGCTATTGAGGAGGGCGATGTTACCCGGCAGCATCCGGGTCCTTTTAGGGTTGGGGTTGTCGGCGACCTTGGGCGGCAACTGATAGTCAGCCGCAAAATTGTCCTGGTCAGAGCCGGAAGATTCGGCCCTTGACCCTTGGCCGGCCTCAGCAACACCGGCTTCATTAGAGGAGGCGGCTCCCTCGCCGTCTACCTCTCGTACCCTAGAGCTCCCGGAAGTAGAGGGAGCCTCTTCGTCAGATCCGCTTTCCTCCCAATCCCTCTGTTCCCCGTCCGGGAAAACCTCATCGGCTGGCACTCTCATAGTGCGCCGGCTCTTAGACCGTCTGGCCGTCTGTTTCGTTCTTGCCATTGTGTCTTGCACAGACACAGAGAGGGAGGAATTCGGGGATGAGCATATTGGTTCCGACAGTCCAGAAGAGGCACCCTCTATTCTAGACTCAGTCGTTCCGGGGGATCGGCTAAGTGTCCTAGGGAGTGCCAAGTGAGTGGATTGGGAACTCATTTATATTCTCTAAAAAGCTAGGTATACAGGCGGAGAAAAAATGGTATACACATTGAAAGGGAGGAAAGCTAAAATGGTACAGGCGGTTACCTCGCTTTTTCTCTGGAAAACTCTGAAAACCGCTACAGCCGGTAAACCGGGTGTTGAACTGCTAGCACTCGGAAGTTTGAACTTGATGTGACGTAGAAGGAAGCAGAGAACTTCTCTCTAGAATCTCTCTTTTTCTCTCTCTAAAAATTCAAATGTGAACGTAAGTTGAGAAAAGGGGGGGGGTAACTTTCTATTTATATAAAGTGAAAGCGGAGGGAAATCTTTGATTTGAAATTCAAAAATATACCCGTTACTGTTCACCTAAGAAAGGTGGACACGTGTCACAGGCCCCGTGTGATATGCACGTGCAACTTGTGAAGGGCAAATGTTTAGGGTAAAAATACCCTAGACACGTGGACTAATCAGAGGAAGCCACATGTCAAGCTCAGGATGGCCTACGTGGCTTAAACATCCTCTTGACACTTTGCGCCCTCAGATACACTTCTGAAATGGCGGCCTTCAAGGGCCCAAATCCTTAGAAGCGTCGTTTTACGGCGCAGTCCACTAAAATTTAGGTCAAGTGACCTAGATAGGGGCACGCTCTCCAAGGACCATATAAATAGGGAGATATTTCCCCATTTCGGGGACAGATTGAATCATTTATTACACCTGCATTCTCTCACATCAGAGAAAGACCTGAGCCTGGAATTCGAGCAGATACCCACCTAAATTTCCGCAACTTTTTTTTCTCTCCCTTCAAGTTTCTAACTTGTGCGTCGGAGGCAGAGCACCACCCAATCGGTGTCTCCGTTTGTTTTACAGGTACAGCTCACGCCGGATCAGTCTTCGTGTTGTAACTCTCCCAAGGGACAAAAACACCCAAAACACCGCCTGACTCCAGGAATTGGCGCCTAGAGCCAAGCGTAGCGCCTGGCGCCTGGCGCTAGTGTTGGCACTTGGCGCCAGTTAGCCAGCGTTGGCGCCAGCTCTATTTCAGTTGCGCCAGGACTCTGTTATGTTAATTTATCTTTTTGGGTGATTTTCTTTATAAATAACGTATTAAAAACTCCGTTTTCATTCACAATTCTCATCAACAATCAGTTTTAATTAATATTCACCTACAATCAGTTTTCATTCGCTAATTCTCATTAAGATTTCCTTAATCAATTCATCTTTATTTCTTTCTCTCTTTCTCTCTTTCTAAACTTGCTTTCAAATACAACATTCCGCATTCGCAAGATCTAGACACACCTAGCCATATTCAAAGTTGCCTTCGCCCTAGACGTGAAAGGTTTAATTTCTGAGGGTTTGGTCCCAAATCTCTCTTTCAATTATTTAATTTAATTGTTTGTTTATTACTTTCCTTAAAGTTACTAACGCGTGTATTTTGTTATTAGAAAGAGGTACGAGGCATCAAAGTAAGTACTTTTAATGGTTTTCATTGATTTATTAATGTAGAAATCATGTTTATATTATTATTATGATATTCCTAGTATCATGTCTAGGGTAATTTTAATATTAAATATGATTGTTACGATGCCTCCGATGTTCTTCCTAATATTTATGATTGTTAGTATCATGTTAGGGCTAAAGATTTGATTTTTATTGCTTAGTGACATGCTAGGTGTTTCGGGGTTTTCTGATGTCCTGCGGGAGAGTTACAATTCCGAGACTGGAACCGGACGCCTGTACCTGCAAAATAACGGAGACTCCTGAGAGCTCCGCCTCCAACGGTCAAGTTAGTACCTGATTAAGGAGTAATTAATACGGAAATTAAAGTAATAAGGTCTCTCTAGGTGAGAGTGTTTAATGTAGGTAATCTGCTTTGTTAGCGAGATCAGCCGGTTATTAGTGTGTTCCGTAACGTTTCTGTTCTTCTTTTTTTCTCTTAATGAGGATTAATTAAGTATTTATAGTCTTGAGAAGCGTGCCACTCTCTAGGTTTAGGGTAAACCTAGGGCTGACCGGGCCTCTAAACAGGATTGGGCCTTGTTGGCCGGTTTTCCCATTTGGCATGGGTGGACACGTGGCGTGTCTCAATTGGTCCGTAGAGGACGTATTTGTGATTGACACGTGGCAGGCTCCTATTGGCCTACGTGAAGGACACGTGGCGGAACCTGGTTGGTCCACTTGTCAGACGGTGATTGGTGGATAAAAATCCCCTAATCATTTGCCCCTCACAGGTGGCACGTGACTGGTCACGTGTCACCTGTGACAGGTGCCGCACGGTGACAGGCGACGGCCTGCTACAGGTGTCACCTTGCAAATGGCCGAGAGATTTTCCCGCCCAAATTTTGAATTTGGAAGCGACCCTTCGCCTTCTCACTTTGCCTATATAAGGAAGTGCTGACTTCGGTCATTTTCACATTTGAGAACTTTGCGAGAACATTCGGACCCCTGAACTTGCTCTGACATTTCGGACCTTTTCTGCCTACCGCCTGTTCTGACAAGCCGACTGCACAGGATTTTCAGAACTTCATCAACCGTCACTCGTTCAGGTAACTCAGTTCTCTTACTCTTAATTTTCTTTTTATTTTTTGAAATGGCACCACGGAAGCACACGACACGACCTAAGTTAGTGATCAGCCGGTCACCGGGGACGGCTGAATCTAGGACTAGGAGTGCCACCTGCCCTTTTCTGGACCCATCTTTGCCCTTTATACAAAGTCCGACTGTATCTGTGTCTATGCAGAACGTGATGGTCAGAACAAAAAAGACTGCTATGATCTCAAACTCGGACGGCTCCTCCCAAAGGGTGCTCATTAGTGAAACATCTGACCAGGCGCCAGATGTAGAAGTGAAACGAGGCGGCTGCCAAGCCGACAGTTCTGAGGGAGGGGTCAAGGTGGTCCCTTCCCATTTCTCCGTTGATATGTCTAATTTTCCTCCTGCTCCTTCTAAGGGAGAGGAGGCGGGCCCCTCTGGGAGAGGGGAGGAGTCGTCCTCTTCGGACTCGTCAGAGGACGAGTCCGAGTCCAGCTCTTCTGGCCACGCTTCTCCAGGCTCAGAAGAAAGAAACAGCCGCCTACAAGAGGCGAGGCTTTCTCATGCAGTTGAGAAGGGGGACAATTGGGCGGAGCCGTCCGCCTCTTACAGAGAGGAAAACACCCCCTACTACTGCACGGTACCCCGGGGCCGGATCGCAGCCATGCAAGAAAAAGTGGAGAGCTTTATAGCTAACCACAGAATGGGCCCCGAATTTTTACTGTTCGTGCCGGATCCAGAAGACACTGTCGTCTGGCCGGCTGGTACCAGCTATGATGACGGCTGCTTTGGCTGCTATGTGGCGGCCATCAAAGCTGGACTGCGCTTCCCATTACATCTGGTTGTTCAGCGGATTTTAGATGGGTATGATTTGGGGTTATGGCAGTTAGCCCCCAACTCTTGGGTAAACGTACTCGGCTATGTGGCCGGGTGCGAAATGTACGGGGTGGAGCCAAGCTTTGAGGCTTTCGCCCACATGAACTATCTCAGCCGGACCCCTAAGTCGGGAGGTACCGGCTGGTATCAATTAACAAGCCATAGGGGCTACCTCATGACGAGAGGTAAGGCGAACAAATGGAAGGATTGGCGGAACACCTTCCTTATCATCGAGGGTTCAGACACGGAGCTGAACAAACGCTTTAACAAGTGGAATAGGGATCCGCCTCTTCTCGCAGGCGGCCGCAGCATGCCGCCTGTTCCCCCAAAGGCTAAAAAAGAGATCCTAGATAAAGGACTCTTCAAAGTAGAGACTAGGGTGAACTCTACTTCAGGGGTACGAGAGCAAGTACCCCTAAACTGCGTCCCGAGCTTCAAGTGGCTCTATGACGAGTACTTTTTGGCCGCCTGTGGCCTCAGCAGTCGGTGCTCTAGAGGTAGCCGGCCTGACAAATACTCTGTTTTTTCACGCCTTGTTTACTTGGGATCTTTACTAACTTTGCTGTTTATTTTTTGCAGCTGACGCCATGAGTAAAATAACAGCATCCAAGACTGCGGCGGCCATGTTGCGGGCCTCTCTCATGCAACAGTCTTGTACCGATTCCCCCAACAAGGGGGCACCCTTGGTAGGCTTCGAAACTCTTCCTCTTTTTCTTTTTTTTTTTTTTTTTTTTTTTTTTTTTCAGTCGGGCACTCCAAGAGCTTCTTCCTCGCAACAGCCGGACCCCAAGGCCCGGAGGACGACTGTTGCAAGCTCTCCTGGGTCTTCCAGGAAAACAGTGGCGGCTGAGAAGCAGCCGACCACTTCTTCTAAAACTCCGGCGGGGCCGCCTAGAAGTATGCACAATTACTTGTAAAAACTTTTACACTTGCTTCCTTCTTGACTAGGTCTAACTTGCTTTTTAACGCTTGATGCAGCCGGCCCTCAGGGGCTTGACTTGGTAGAGGTAGCCAAGTCCATGATCAAAGTAGTTCCTCCATCTGAAAGGGAGGCGGTCAGGGGGGTCGGCACCCTTGACCTTGATGGGATTGCAGGGGTCCTTGCTGAGGTATACTCTTTTGAGTATTTGAATTCCATGACGCCTGTTATCTTTTTTGTTTGGAAACTGACGCCTGTTGTTTTTTTTTTTTGTACTTAGGCCCTGCTCCGAGTTAACGGCCTTCGCAAGCCGCTTGATCGGAAGAACAAAGAGGTAAAGGCTGCAAAAGCTATGGCCGCCTCTAACTGTGATAAGGCAATGTTTCAAATTGCCCAAAATGAAGTACTGACCATTGATATTCTTTATTATCAAGCGCAGGCTACCGCCGCTGTTCGGGCTCAGTTAGAGGCGGCCCAGAAGAAGAATGACGAGCTGGAGGCGACCATCACAAATCTTAAGGCCGAGCTGAAACCTCTTCGCCAAAACATGTACTCTTACGAAGCCATGGACAAATCCTTGGCCAGCGTAAAAGAACGCCTGGTGAGCCAAGAGAAGAATCTTACCCAAGAGCTCTCGGAAAAGGCCGAGCAAGAGAAGAAAGAGCTCGTCCGGGAGATGATGGAAGACTCCGCTCAAATCCAGCGCATAACCTGGGGCCCCCTGTTCCCCAATGCCGACTTTGCCTCTTGGGAAAGAACGTACCGCCAGTGTTCGGAAACATATAATCAAGAGATCCTGGCGGCAGCTGAAGAAGAGGCGTTGGGAGAAGCGTTGGAGGAGGAGGAGGAGCCGGTTGTGGCGCTTGTGCCACTTGGGGGTAAGGCATCAAAAGATGATGCAGCTGAAGCCGAGTCCAGCAAGAAGAGTGCTGACCAGGCGGCAGCTGCTAATACTGAACTGCCCCCTTCTTAAGCTTGATGTATTTTTTCCACGGCCTGCGTGCCGTTTGCTTTGTATTTACCCGGCCAGGGGGGCGGGGCTTTGAATATTTTGCTGGTCTTTAATGACCGGCTTATTTTTAATGAATTTTTATTTTGCTTCAAATTTGTCCAAGTATTCCATATCTAATATCCCATTGTTTACTAGACCGACTGTTGTACATGGCCGAACGTTGCAGACAGGTACGGATAGTTAGTACGCCGCCTATGCCCCTGGACGACTGGTTGTCTGTTTCCAGGATAGACGATCAGTCGGCCATTTATTCAATCGGTATTCGAACTATTTTGTCTGGATTCTTTAGGCAGGCGTGCCTGTCTTTTTGTAATTTTAACCAAGTAGGAAAGTGGTCTGACCAAGTAAATAGAGTATTACCTAGTCGCAAAGGAATTGAGTAGTAGAGATAACTAGCGGCGGGTACCGGTTGTTTCCCTTTAATGCCAATGTTGTTGGCTTTTAACTCATAATTTGTTAACCTAGCAAGAGTAGTGGTTGAGAGCCCCTGTTTGTTAAAAACAGGCGGACGACTCATACCTTTTAGGCTCCATACTAAGTTTGAGTGACTATTAAGTTAACATAGGAGTTACTTAGTCTTCGTCACAATCTAGATTGAGTAGTAGAGGTACCAGGCGGATGAGGCCGGCTGATCCCCTTGATTTGCCAATGTTTGTTGGCTATTAACTCTATAGGTTACCTAGTAGGAATAGGGGTTTGGGTGCCCTTGTTTGTTAAAAACAGGCGGACGACTCAAACCTTTAAGGTTCCATACCAAATTTGAGGGAGTGACTATGAGTTAACGTTGGAGTTACTCAGTCGCCGTCACTTTTGTTTGAGAAGTAGAGGTACCAGGCGGCGTAGGCCGGCTAGACCCTTGATTCGCCAATGTTTGTTGGCTATTAACTCAATAGGTACCCCCTGCATTTATCCCAAGTAATACAGGCGGTCATCTGACTCAGATGTCAACTGCTACCAGTGGTTTGGTTAGTGATAGAGTTATCCTTGTCTCAAAAACAGCTACGTGGTTGCCCTTGGGGACAGTCGTATAGGTGCCGTGTAATTAGTTTATAGAACAATGTTCCACCCAAAAGGGAGCTGCTCTCTGCGACGAATTTCATCCGGAGGGATGCCGTCGGACGCCTGCTATGATGTTGGGACAGGTCGTATTAGTTTTGTAGATTTGATCAGTTGGCTTGGCGCCTGGTCTGATCATTCGGCCTGTGGCCTTGGTAAGTTCTTGGTGAACGTAGGTGCTAAGTAAAAGAAGGGTAGCCGCCCAGGCCCTAATCTTTTTAGCTAAGTATTGTGAGTAAAATACTCAATGGAGAGTAGACGACTGTAAGGGTACAGACGGCATGCCCCTCTGAAGATAAGAGTGAAATACTCAATGGAGAGTAGCCGACTGTAAGGGTACAGACAGCATGCCCCTCTGAAGATAGTGTAAAACTCAATGGAGAGTAGCCGACTGTAAAAGTACAGACGGCATGCCCCTCGTAGTACAAAATTGAATAGCAAGTGCAAACTTTTATTAAGTAGCTCTTTACTTTACATCATTCAAAAGAAATATTTCTTAAGATTATCTACATTCCAAGTTCGAGGCAACGGTTGTCCGTCTGGTGTTTCCAGACGGTAGGTACCGTCCCTGACTTCCTCATAGATTCGGTAGGGTCCTTCCCAGTTAGGAGTTAGTTTGCCAGACTCATTAGCCCTACCAACTGCTTCCATTTTTCTAAGTACAAAGTCCCCCATTTTTAGTGGACGCCTGTGTACTTTTTTGTTGTATGATCTAGTCATTCTCAGGCGATAGATCTCATGGCGCAAAACAGCATTGCCCCTCTTTTCAGGAAGTGAGTCTAATGCCAGGCGCATGGCTTCCCAGTTTGCCTCTTCGTCATATAGCATTACACGAAGAGTCGGCTCGTAGTGTTCTATTGGAAGAACAGCTTCCGCACCATAAGTTAGGAGGAATGGAGTTTCTCCAGTCGCCCCTTTTTCAGTCGTCCTAATGGCCCAGAGAACATGTGGTAGTTCATCCGCCCATAGGCCGCCTGCTCGTTCAATCTTTTTCTTGAGACCGTCTGAGATGATTTTATTAAAGGCTTCTACCTGGCCGTTTGCTTGTGGACGGCCGACAGATGCAAAGTAGTTTGCAATTCCTTGGTCTCCCAACCAGCTTTTGAGAACAGGCGTCTCAAATTGGGGACCATTATCAAAAACCATAGACATGGGAACCCCGAACCGAGTGATGACATTTTTCCAAATGAATGAAATTACATCTTTCGTCTTGATTCCCTTTACAGCCTCCGCCTCTACCCATTTAGTGAAGTAGTCAACGGCAACAAGTATGTACCTTCTGCCGCCTGTAGCAGGCGTATATGGACCCAGAATGTCCATGCCCCACTTAGCAAACGGTAGTGGGCTGTGAATGGTAGTGAGGTCAGTAGCCGGACGGTGAATTAGTTTGCCAAACCTTTGGCACTTGTCACATTTTTTCACCATCTCCATTGCATCTGCTTCCAAAGTAGGCCAAAAGTAGCCCTGCCGCCTTGCCCTTTGAGCAAGCATCCTACCACCTATATGAGAAGCACAGTAACCAGAGTGAAGATCATCTAGTATCTCTCGTCCCTTTTCTGGAGTAACACACTTTAAGAAGGGTTGAAGGTACCCCCTCTTGTGAAGTTCTCCCTTAATCATTTCAAAACAGGTGGCTCGTTTTTTCAGTGCTGCCGCCTGTTGAGGATCATCCGGCAGTGTACCGTTTGTCAGATATGCCCTGATTGAATCCATCCAGGTTGAGCTTCTGTCTAGGATTCCAATAGGGTTTTCCTCGATGCTTCTCTTCTCCATTACTTCCCAAAAAACAGTTCGAGGAGTATCAGAGGAGGCGGATGATGCTAATTTTGACAGTGCATCCGCCTGGTTGTTTTCTGATCTCGGCACTTGGATCAGATGGAAATCCTCAAGGGAGCCGACTGCTTGTCGGACCGCCTGTAAATACTTGATCATGGCCGGATGGGTTGCTTCATATTCGCCATTGTACTGACTCACTATCAATTGTGAATCGGAACAGGCATCTATTTTTCTTGCCCCTGCCGCCTTGCACATGCGGATCCCGGCTAGTAAAGCTTCATATTCTGCCTCATTGTTTGAAGCCTGAAAACTGAAGCGTAGAGCATACTCGAACCTGTCGCCCTCTGGCGACTGACATATGACGCCTGCTCCACAACCATTTGAAGTAGAGCTTCCGTCCACATTTACCTTCCATACTTGGTCTGGAACTTGAGAGTCAGGAGGACGAGTCATCTCTACAATAAAGTCAGCAAAGGCTTGCCCCTTCACTGCTTTTCTAGGCTCGAAAGTAACTTCGAGGCTCTGTATTTCTATGGCCCATTTGATCATTCGGCCTGACGACTCCATGATGGTCAGCGGCCGCTTGATAGGCTGGTCTGTATACACGACGACTGTATGTGCCAAAAAGTAGGGCTTCAATTTTTTAACAGCCATGAAGAGTGCAAGACCAAATTTCTCCACTAGGGGATACCTCAACTCGGCATTTTTCAGTACGTGACTGACAAAGTAGACAGGGAGCTGACAGTCGTCCCTTTCAGCAAGGAGAACAGCGTTTAACGCATGATCAGAGACGGCCAGGTACATGTAGAGAACCTCTTTGGGCAAAGGGCTGACCAGCCTCGGCAAGGAATGCAAGTGAACTTTTAATTTCTGGAAGGCGGCCTCCGCATCCGGCCCCCATTCAAACCTTGCCTTTTTCTTAATTGCCTGGAAAAAGTATAGGCATTTGTCGCGTGATCGGCTTAGAAATCTTCCCAAGGCCGCCAGACAACCTGTTAACTTCTGAACCTCTCGGATGGTACGAGGCGACTGCATGTCAATGACCGCCTGCACCTTCTCAGGGTTCGCTTCTATTCCTCTCTGATTGATAAGGAATCCAAGAAATTTCCCAGACTCAACTCCAAATACACATTTCTTGGGATTGAGCATGACATGGTGCCGCCTGAGTGTGGCGAAAGTTTCTCGGAGGTCCGACAGATGATCTTTCTGAAGTTTAGTCTTGACAATCATATCATCAATATATGCCTCGACGTTTCTCCCAATCTGATCAAAAAACACTGTGTTTATCATTCGTTGAAAGGTAGCCGGGGCATTCTTAAGACCAAACGGCATGACCGTGTAACAGTATAACCCCTGATCAGTGACGAAGGCCGTCTTCTCCTGATCTTTCTTCCATAAGGGAATTTGATGGAAACCAGAATAGGCGTCCATGAAACTCATCAAGGCATGGCCGGCTGTTGAGTAGACCAGGTTATCAATTTTAGGCAGAGGGTAACTGTCTCTGGGGCACGCCTTGTTTAAGTCTGTGTAGTCTACACACATTCGCCAGGTGCCATTTGGCTTTTTAACAAGCACCACATTTGCAACCCAGTCTGGGAAGTAACATTACCGAATGAACCCTGCATCAAGTAATTTTTTAACTTCGGCGGCTGCCGCCTGACTTCTTTCTTCGCCATGGTTCCGCTTCTTTTGCCGTACCGGCTTCTTTTTCGGATCCACAGCGAGTTTATGTACCGCCAGATCAGGACTAATGCCTGGCATTTCATGGACTTCAAATGCAAAGATGTCCTTGTATTCTTTCAATAGGTTGTGAAAGTCGTCACCAAGGTTTCTCAGAGCAGTCGTCCCAACTTTGACTGTTCGGTCAGGACATGAGTCGTCTAAGATCAGGTCCGCATGCTCACCAGCCGGCTGAGGGCGGAACTCATCCGGCCGCTCCTCTGCCAATGATTGCTATTTTCTTGCTTTTCTTGCGGACTCTGTCTGGGACGCCTTTCTCTTTTTGCCGCCTGCTTCTTGAACAGGCGCACTCTCCTTGACATTGTCAAGGTCTATTTTTTCTCCACTTGACCCAGTGGCCATAACAGTGGGCTTGACATCCGAGAGATAGCACTCTCGGGCCATCCTCTGATCTCCCCTTAGGGAGCCGACTGTTCCATTATCCCTCTCAAACTTGAGCAACATAAGAGACGGGATTATAACAGCCTTGGAATTATTCAGGGTTGGTCGACCCAGAATCATGTTGTAGGCCGAGAGTTCCTCTACTACTAGGAACCGGACTACCATGTGTCGTCCTTCCCCTTTTTCGCCCAGGCGAATGGGTAAATCTACTCGTCCCAGTGGGTGGACGACTCCTCCTCCAAACCCTATTAAAGGGTGGGAGGCCGGATGTATGCAGTCAGTCTGATATTTCAGTTTCGACAGACATTTGCTGCTGATGAGATCTGAGGAGCTCCCGGTATCTATGAGGATTCGGCCAACTCTCTGGTTGGCCACTTTACATTCAATAACGAGAGGGTCGTCATGCGGCCCCCTTACCCCTCCTAGATCCTCTTCAGTGATGACAATCTCAGGAAATGTATATTTGGACGGCCGTTCTTGGTGAACGGAATTTACATCTAACCGCCTTATATTATCTTTGTTGCCCCTAATAGTGGGGCCGCCTCCTGAGAAGCCGCCTGCAATGGTGTAGATGACAGCATCATCTTTATCGGAGCTGTCGGCCTGTTGATTCTTTTTGGCCGACAGCTTTCTTGAGGAAGTGTTCCCCGTAGATTTCTTGACATAAGTGTCAAGATCACCTTGCTCAGCCAGGCGGTCTAGGTACCGCATAAGACTGATGCAGTCATTGGTGTGATGACCAACGTCATCATGATAAGCACAGATTTTATCTTGGTTCCGGTTGTTTGCCGAACCCTTCATGGGGACCGGCTTCTCAATTGAGATCTGTCCCTTTATTTCTTTTAGGATAAACTGGTTATCCTTGTTAAACACATACTTTGGGGAGTATGGTTTGAATTCTTTTTTCTTTTTCTGGGCCGGCTGTTTAGAGGAATCAGCCGCCCAGACCTCTTTTCTTTTCTCATCTTTGTTTGACGACTGTTTCTGTCGTCCTTCTCTTTTGTCGAACCTTTTCCCGTCCGACTGTTTTATCATACAAAGATCAGTCGCCTGTATATAGGCTTTTGCTTCAATCAAGGCCTCTTGAAGAGTCGCCACCCTTTTTCGAACCAAATCAAATTTGAAGGTAGACCCGTCTTTGAGACCTCTGAAAAAGTCTGTATAAGCTACCTCATCCGGTAACCCTTGAATCTGTATTCTCATCAGGTTAAACCGCCTGATGTAAGAACGAAGCCCCTCCTTCTCGCCCTGCTGAATTGTTCCCAAATCAAGGGTCGTTTTCTTCGCAGGGATGTTCATGGCGAAGTTGGAGGCAAATAAGTAAGCAAGCGTCCTGAAGCTATTTACACAACCAGTCGGCAGGTTGCCGAACCATTGCTGTGCGATTCCTTTGAGAGTCGCTGGGAAACACTTGCACCAAGTGGGATCATCCAACCCTTGAAGGTACATCAGGTTGGTGAATGCCATCAGATGGTCTTCTGGGTTAGTAGTGCCGTCATAGGCGCCTACTAGTACATTTTTCACTTTGGCCGGCTGTGCGGCTTCAGTAATTTCCTTGGAGAAAGCCGACGGCTGTTCACCAAGTCTTAGCAACCGTAGCTGCCAGTCCATAGGTTGGACGTTTTTTGCTGTAGGTCCACCAAAGGGAGGTGGCTGCATAAAATACTGTTGTTGCGGCACAAATGGTAAGTTTGGTACCGCCTGGGCACTATGAAAGCCGGACTGACGGGAGGTGCCGCCTGACTGACTCTCATGGTACGACTGAGTATGCCTCATCGAGGCATTTCGCAAACTGTCTTGAAAGTTTGAAGTAGAAGCCGACTCTGACAATCGGTCACTCTTCTTCTGCTCTAGCAGTAGCCGAGCATCTGTGAATGTTTGCTTTGACCCGTCCGCCTGAATATGACGAACCGGTTTCCTATTTCCTGTAGGATAACGGAATTTTGTGAAATCAAGGGCAGGTGGTTCCCGCTTCCTAGATTTAGGATGAGGAGTCGCCTCTCGCCCTTGAACTGGCTTCCTCTTCAGTGAAGTGGAGGGTTTCTTGGCCGACTGCTCCTTGACTGAAGCAGGCGGCTTCTTGTTGATCAACTCTTGAATCTCTCCCTTGAAGTCCCTCATGAAGGTCATGAGTTCGTTCCTTGTGATGGGAGTAGACCCATCAGTCGGCTGTTGCCGAGCAGGCGGTGCGCCTGCTGGCTCGCTTCCTGTTTGAAGATGCTCCCGTTCCCTCCTTTCGGTATGACGGGTACGTCGGGCCCTTAGGGTCCCGTCTGGAGCTGTATGAGTTTCAACTTCAAATTCACTTTCGGTGTCATGGTCCGACTGAACTTGAGGGTCGTTTAGGGGACGCCTCTCTTCAGGAGTCGGTACAGACTTGGATGCCATCTCTAAAGTACTCTCCCCACAGACGGCGCCAAATGTTTCGGGGTTTTCTAATGTCCTGCGGGAGAGTTACAATTCCGAGACTGGAACCGGACGCCTGTACCTGCAAAATAACGGAGACTCCTGAGAGCTCCGCCTCCAACGGTCAAGTTAGTACCTGATTAAGGAGTAATTAATACGGAAATTAAAGTAATAAGGTCTCTCTAGGTGAGAGTGTTTAATGTAGGTAATCTGCTTTGTTAGCGAGATCAGCCGGTTATTAGTGTGTTCCGTAACGTTTCTGTTCTTCTTTTTTTCTCTTAATGAGGATTAATTAAGTATTTATAGTCTTGAGAAGCGTGCCACTCTCTAGGTTTAGGGTAAACCTAGGGCTGACCGGGCCTCTAAACAGGATTGGGCCTTGTTGGCCGGTTTTCCCATTTGGCATGGGTGGACACGTGGCGTGTCTCAATTGGTCCGTAGAGGACGTATCTGTGATTGACACGTGGCAGGCTCCTATTGGCCTACGTGAAGGACACGTGGCAGAACCTGGTTGGTCCACTTGTCAGACGGTGATTGGTGGATAAAAATCCCCTAATCACTAGGGTTTGTTATTAATATTGTTAGTATCATGCCTAGGATCTTGCTTTTATTATGCTTTAACATGATTTATGATTATTTTTATAATTGTTTTGATTATGATTATAATTTTATTGTCATGATTATTATTATAATTATTATTAATATGATGATTATTTTAATTATAATTTATTATAATAATTTTTCATTATTATTTATTATGTTGCTTGATATTTATTATTTATTGCTTGATCACACCTTTTTTGCATGTTTAAAGGGAATTTGATACTTTTAATCACGCTTAATAAGATAATTAATAATCTTGTTTAAGGTTAATGTGATTATGATTTCAAGTGATCGCCAATAATAGTTTTATTTGTGCATTAAAAAAGAGAAGGCAGTTACTTGAAGAGGTAGCGTTGAAGTTGAAAAAGCCGACTGGGTCAGGCGGTAAACAGCAAGCGACAGACGGAAAGGTTGTTCTCAAAGAAAAGTCGAAATTCTCTCATATTCTCTCAAGAACTTTTTCGTAAATGAGCGAAAATGAGAGAGGCAAAGTTTCTATTTAAAGAGGGGTAACTTCAAGGGCATCCTGGTAAATTCCCTAAAAGGTATCAGTAATTACTGTTCTACCGCTGCATGAGTGACACGTGTCACGGATGCCACTTGGCTTGCCATGTCACATATGTGAGGGGCAAATGTTTTAGGTAAAATTACCCCGCCACGTGGCCCAATAGGAATGGGACACGTGTCCATCCTATATTGGCCTAAATCGGGCCACTTACGAAGTGACACGTGGAATCCACTATCATCAAGAGGACTAATGGTTTTTAAAGGCCCAATTCCCAAAAAGCCGTCAAAAGGACGGGCAGCCCACCTAATCTAGGTTAAATAACCTAGACAAGGGCACCTTTATCCAGAATGACCCTATAAATAGGGAGATTTCCCCCATTTGTGGGACAAATTGAATTTATTACACAATTAATGACATTCTCTTACATCAGAGAAATCTCCATTCTGAGAATCCGAGAAAGATCTCACCTTTATTTCCGCACTTTTTACTCTCTCCTACACGTTCTAACTTGATCGTCGGAGGCGGAGCTCCAACCACCCGGATTCTCCTACACCTAGATTAGCTCTCCCGAGGGACAAAAACACCCAATACAGATGGCGTTATCATACATCGTAAAATTTTAAAGCGTTACGAGACTGCGTAAAAATGTATTGCATAGGTGTTGCGTAAAATTTCACCTCTTTCCATCTTAACAAGATCTACCTCTTGTAACTAAAGGGTGGAATTACTTTAATTTACTTTAGGTGTTAGCTCACGAGTCGACAGGCGCGCCGAACCATTCGAGAACATACACTTCTTGATTTGAAGCAAATACGGTAGTTAGTGAGCTTACTGGCTTACCGGACAGTTAGGGTGTCGTCTACCCCTGTATAAAGAGCGGCGTACGATGTCGCATCTATGTAAGCACGTGCCCCTAGTCCTGAGACACGTGTACTCATCTTGTGGACAAAACTGCTGAGAGAGTTGCCGATTTTCTTCTCTCTCACTTGATTTGGATATATGACTCTAGTCCCGAGACATGTATTTTTATCTTGTGGACACCGAGTATTGAGTTTTGACAAGAGAATTGTCGAGAACTTTATTAAGTCTGCCAAAGCCGAAACATTTAGGCTACGAAATCCAAAACACTCTTTTATCATCTTTTCAAATTTGTTAAAATTAGACTAAAGTTTTAATGATATATCGAAGGACTTTAGACCAACGGTGATATGATTGGGAGGACATCACCCCCTTTTAATCCTTTTTAAACCTATTTCTTCTCATGACATGACATCACCCAAAACACTTTTACTTGTAAAGCGTTCTACGATTGCAAAAGATTAATCTAGATTCTTTAGCGCTTTAAGACTAGAAAGTACTCTTTTCTGGCCTTAACAACTATTTGTCCCAAGCATTTAGTGAACCAAGGACTGTTTCGACATCCTTAAACATTTCTGAAATATTCTGTATTCTTTGAGAACTAACCAGAAAAAGTCTCGGATTTATTTCCTTAGCTACTTTGATCAATGTTTATCTTACACTTGATCAAAGTGGGGGCTAACTGTAGATATCTACTTTTGGCCTCCTGTCCCGACAAGAACTGCAACGACGATAAATAAAACCATCTTCGTGTTCGATTAAAGCGAAGAAAACTTGTGGATTACTGATTGAATTACAAGTACATAAAAATAAGCTAGCCTAACCAAAAAGCAAAAGCATTAAGGTCCAATCAACTAAGCCCAATCATAATTAGGCTTAAACCCGAGTTTAAACCCTAATAATGACAGATTTAGAGGTGCCTTGGTTAAAATTGATGCTGCCGCAGATAAATCCGTTCGCATCTCAAAGAGTTGCGTTGGTCTGGCGCGTGCAACTCATAAGGTTGCGTGAAACCTCTAGTGATGCGCTTGCGGAAGATTCAGAATTTTATAAAAATATGAAATCGAATCTTACCATAATACTACGCGCAAGACAATCTATAGCAGCGCAACTAAATCACTTGCGCTGGTCAGTCACGCGCAACCCTTTCAGATGCGCGCGACACCTGGTGCGGCAAAATACTCAAAACCCAAATCATATCCCTTCCCTATAAATAGGGGCTTGATAAAAGGCTCAAACACACTGAAATTAACCTAAAACGCTAGCAGAAATCTTGTGAACTTGTGTTCAACCAAACTCTCTTGTCCTAAACACTCACCCCTTTTAATCTTTGTTACTACAGTGGAGATTCCCGATTAAGAAGGAGTGCATAAGTGTTCTAAGTGAAGATATAGCAAAGAGAAGTGGTAAAGTCCCGAGCACTTAGATCAATCACCTTTAGTTTTATTGTTTAAAATAACTTTAATCAATTAATTAGTGTTGTTTGATAACCTTAAACAGATTTCTAATTAATCAATTTCACATAGTATCTTTCGTTAAATAAGAATAAAATTGAATAATTTATTGTTGAGTGATCACTTAAGCCAAGACGAATCTTGTTTTTTTTGTTTTTCTCACGAACTTGAATTAAATAAAGAATAACGACTTTGCAATATAATTCCAACGTGAACAATGTGTATAAATAAAATCAACCAACTTAGTTTATGTATCACGTTGCATATATTGTTTGGTAATGAAATGGTGAAAAAGGAAGAGCTAGTAGAGGCCGTAACTAGGGATAGAATAGTGATTCCTCCCTTGAAGGAACGTTATTATAGTACCCTCCCTCCCGAAATCATGTCTTGTTTATTATGTAGACCAATTTGGACATGGGTAAATTTACGATTCGTGTTAATTATCCCTTGAACTCTACTTGGGAGAAAGGCATGAACGAGGTTTATGAGTTTTTCTAAAACTCATTGGCGACTCCTACTTTTTTCTTACAAAAAAGCGTGATGAGAGTATCATTTCTAATTCAAGGTTTCCCAAACAGTCAGGAATTCAATTCCTAATACACCCTAAAAAGTGTAAAGTCCTACGCTTTTAAAGGACCATGGGCATGTAAGGAGAAGGATCCCCTACGATTGAAACACCCTCTTTACACATATAATAGTTAAAAAGATGGTCAAAAGATGTGTGAATAGTGTAAAAAGTCAAACCCTTGCGAATAATTTGGAACAGATGGAGTATAACACCTAAAAATAATAATTAAAAAAAAAAAAAACAGAGGGAGTTAACACGGCCAAACTAAATATTTTTGTAATACTCGGCAATGTCACCTATTACTTCAATTCATTTTTTTAAATTGTACAAATTTGTTTAGGTTTTATTTTTCCAAATAATTTAAATTCTTTTTAAAATGAGTAATTATGTTTCTCATACATCTCATTGCATCAATCTTGTACTCATTTAGCATATTTGCATGTAGCAACTAACAAGAAGAGAAAAAAGGACTGAAATAAATTCACGGCGACGTGTATGCATCTAAGTGTCTAACGTTGGCTATAAAAATAGATAGGAATCATAATTTTTTTCATGTAACGCATTCACTAAAAGCAAAAAGACTTGCGTGGACCTGGTCCACAATAATATTATTGTGGACCCGAGGATTATACACAGGCAACTGACATTATATTGAACATATTGACCCTTATTTTGAACATAGTAACCTTATTTTCAACATAGTAACCTTTATTAAAACTTGTATAGAGTTTAATGTTATTGTGAATTTAAAATACGACGTTATGAGTCTTATGACCCTAATATTAACATAGGGGCCTTTATTATTCACATTGACAAGTATAGAAAATATTTTATCAAAAAGATTAACCTCTTATAGCCTATATATTACCAAAATGAATTTTATTTCAACATAGTGACATTTTTTATTATTATGGAAACTTTTTTTATATTAATAAAACAACCATAGTTTCTCTAATGTTAGTGGTCCACAATAAATTAGTGTAAACCAGGTCCATTTAAGAATTTGTACACTAAAAGTTGCTAATATGTTCAGGTCTAAAAAAAAATTTGCTAATATGTTGACTTAATAATTATGATAATTCAAAATTTCCAAATATAATTACAACAGTTACAACTAAGAGGTATGTTTCACAACGGCAACCTCGTGATTAATTCTTTCCTTTTATATCCAAATGCTTTTATTTCACATCACATTACTCACCCACTATAATACTTCTCTCTTAAGATTTTTTTATCACATTTTATTGTCTTTCTTCTTCTTTTTCCTTTGAGTGCTTAATTAGTAATCACTATTATTCTTCTTCTTCTTCTTGCTCTTTTTTTTAAAAAAAAATAATAAAAATAAATTAAAATTAGTAATGGGATTCCATAAATTTATGTTCTTGATTTTTGTGTTGTTAATGATATGGATTAATTCATCCCAAGGGTACAAATTTTCTGTTTGGTGGAAAAGATGGATGGGTGCTAAATCCATGTAAAAGTTATAATCATTGGGCTGAAAGAAATAGGTTTCAAGTGAACGATACCTTATGTAAGCCTTATGTTAACATTTTTTGTTTTTGTTTATTTATTTTTATGTATGTAATTAAGGGTGACATGGGAGTATCTCATTATACACGTTAATACATAATGTTTCCAATAATTTGGAAATTGGAATGAAGGTTTATAATTCATACTGTATATCGAAAAATCATATGATTTATTTGGTATGAATTTGCATTTAAGAGTGTCCATGCATTTCCATATATAGTATAATTAAGTTGTGAAAATTTAGTGATACAATTTGAATTATTAGGAATTTAAATTGTATGCAATGTATTTAGCCAAACTAAGCTGTAAAATTTTAGTTAGGGTATAGATGAATAGAAACAATTTTGCATGATTATGTATAAGATGTTGGTTGGAAAATTTAACTGTTTTTGATGATTTTGATTCATTGCATATCTTGTTATCATGTACTACGTATGTCTTTTGTTTTATAAAAAAATTCAACATGTATGTATTGATTAACATAGGGTAAAAAAAATCTTAGAGCTTCAGGTGGTTAAGTTTAATTTGTTAACATATTATGAAAATGAAGCTTGTTAGGCAATAATATTATTTTTTTAAAAAGTAGTGGGCTAGTATAGATATTTTATTTTTATTTTTATTTATTTATTTATTTATTTTTTATTTTTTACTACGGGTTAGTATAGGTTATACAAAATTAGGGGACGTGAGGGAGGAACAATAATAAATAAAAAGTACGGGTGGTGGGAATCATGTAGGAGAGAGATATAAAATACTACCTCTGCTTCGCATTACTTGTAACAAAGGGGTATTATTTGTCAGATATAAAATATTCGTTTGTTGCGAGTATTATGAAGTAGAGGTAGTAGTATATTTCTATTTAATGTACTGTTGCATTTTGTTTTTGTTTTTTTAAAGGTGTTGCACTAACAATAAAAAACAAATAGAATACATGGAAATACAAACTTTTAAAAAAATCGGGTGTACAATAATTATTGTACATCCATTATAAAGATAACCTAAAGTGATTAAAAGTTACCCCTGAAATGAATAAAAGTTACCCCAATATGGGTTAAAGTAACCCAATTCAAATAAAAATTATCTACGTTTTATTAGTAAAGAATCACATTTTAAATGACTAAAAATCAATTATTAGTGATTGAATATAATTTAATTACCTTATAAAACTTTTCTTGTTATTGATTTATATAAAAATGGTACTTATGTTTAAAATTACCCAAAAAAAAGACAAAAAGTTACCTTAAAATTAGCTAAAAGTTACCGTTATACTGCTCGATGTACACTAATATTAGTGTAAACCGGATGTATGCAATAGTTTTTGGTATATATTTATGTGGAAACTATTATAATTTTCTTTCCAAAAACAAATATAAAAAAATTTACAATTTAAATTAAATTACATTTTAATTTTTACTATTACATTACTTTAAATTTATTACCTTAAAACAGAAGTTTTTCACATTAGATCTAGGAAAATAAATTCAATAATTTTTACTTTTCAAATGTATTACTTTCTAGCATATTCAAGAAAGTCATACAAGATTAAAGACAATATGATTGTTTTATTAATAATAAAAAAAGTCACTATATTAAAACAATGGTTATTATATTGAAATAAAAATTAGTGTGACATTATAAAAGCTATAAGAGGTAAATTTTTTTTAATGAAATTTTTAATATAAGGATTAATATGAATAATAAAGATCACTATGTTAAAACTAGGTCACTATTCAATATAGTGTCATACTTTACGTTCATAATAACATTAAAAATAAGGTTACCATATTAAAATTAGGGGTCACTATTTTGAATATAATGTCAGTTACGTGTGTATAAACCTTAGGTCTAAAATAATATTATTGTGGACCAGGTCCACGCAAGATTTTTTGATATTTAAAATGATATTTTTATATAAAATAGGAAATTTTGATAATTACCACCATCTATTGTTGTCAAAATTTAAAATACCACCTCAATTTTTTTTTTTTTATTTTTATTTTTCGAATTTTACCACCTAGTTTTTTCCAAAAGTTTTTAAAAGGTTTTTTTGTAAATTACCACCCTAAAATTTAATATGTGTTGAGATAACCACCCATTTTTGTTGAAATTAAAAAGAATCGCCCATATTTTACAAAACTGTAGGTTTTACCACCCTTACCTATACTCCGGTCAGTTTTCCGAGCATGTGCCCCACAATTTCATTATGAAGGACCCTAATTTTCAATTCAAGTTAAATTGAATGAATCAAACAACGATTACATTATTAAATTCCTAATAAAACACAAACCAAACAAAAAATAACGTATAACTTGAATTCTACTTCATTAAAGCATTGCAAAATAACTAAAAAAAATAAAAATTAAGTGCGATCTTCAATTACCTTGTTGTACAAATTGGTGTAAAAAAAATTTAAGTACGTTATTTAAAGGATTCGCTCGTCAATTTGCAAAACTTGGAGTAAAAATTGTTAGAATTTGTGAAAAAATGTAGAATTTTAAGTTTGGTAGTAGTTTGTGAAACAAGGGACGAAATAAATCGAGAACAACTTTTATAAAAATAAAAAAAGCCGATATGTGGGGCCAATGCTCGAAAAACAGGTCCGAGTATAGGTCGGGTGGTAAAACCTACATTTTTTGTATAATATGGGTGGTTATTTTTAATTTTTAAAAAAAATGGGTGGTTATTTCAATACATGGTACATTCTGGGGTGGTAATTTAAAAAAAATCCCCTGTTCTTCTTCTCCCCTCTTTCAATTTCATCTTTGAAATTTGATGCCATTTACAAAAATTTGCGCAAATTAGGTTATAATTAATACAATCTAACCTAAAACGAAGTGAATTGATTAGATTAATTAGGGTTGGGGTAATTACTTTGGGGGTTTTGCTAAATTGGACAAATTAGGGTTTATGAAGTTAAAATTGAATGAATAATTGGACAATTAAACAAGTAATTATCACGAAAACACAATTAAACATGCATTTGGGGCGAAAACACTAACATTGTAGTAGTGATTAATCATTTCGATGATCATGTTCATATGCAGCAAAAAAAAAAAATTAAAAAAAAAAAACAATTACAGCCCAATGAAAAGGAGAGAGAGTGAAAAATTATTATTGAATGTTAGGGTTTGACAATAAATTTGGGTGGGTGTTGAAAAGGATAGAGATGAAATTGAAAGAGTGAACTTGAGGAACAGGGGAAATCGAGGGAAGATAGAGGGAAAGAGAGGGAAAACGAATTACGTCATCTCACAAAGTGATGGGATTTTAAAAAATTTTGGAAAAAAATAGGTAGTAAAATTCAAAAAAAAAAAAAAAAACCTTCAGGTAGTATTTTCAGTTTTGGCAACAATAGATGGTGGTAATTATCAATATTTCCTACAAAATATATCCTAGGAGGTAATATTTTGTATGGTATATTCTGTATAAACATTTAATAGTTTATTATTACTAATTAATTTTGATTGCAGTTTTCAAGTTGAAGAGCGAAAATGACTCAGTTCTTGTAGTTACAAGAGATAACTACAACCAATGCAACGTGAAAAAGCCAATATAAACCTTAACTGAAGGGAAATAAGAGTATATTTTTGGAAGATCAGGGCCACAATACTTCATTAGTAGCAGTGAAGATCATTGTATGAAAGGGCAAAAACTTGTCATTGTGGTCCTTGCTGTTAGGCCTAAGAAGCCTAGTCCTGCACCAGCTTCAGCTCCAACAATCTCGCCCCCTTCCGTTTCCCCTGCGCCATCAGGTTCGACCCCAGCTCTGTCTTCAAAAGCCCCTTCGCCGAGCCCGTCGGATGCTGATGCTCCTTCTAACGGTCCCAACAAATCGTTTGATGTGGGTTTCACTGCTTTCAGAATCAATTGGCTACTTAGTTTTGCTGTTGGAGTTGGTGTGTTTATGTTTTGTTTTGGATGGGTGGTTTAGTTATTTGCTTTGGTTAAACTAAGAAGACCTCTTAATACTATTATTTGTGGAGTAATAAATTGAAATGGTTTTTTATCAAATACTTAATTGAGTTCTATGTAACTCGGATGCTTCATTTCACCTCACGTATCTGTGTCGGACCCAGTGATGTATTCAGGTATTCCAAACTGTGGGTTTGGAATCTTAAAAAAAACGATGATCATATATCAATTAAATATTCAATACATTAGTTCAAAATTTCCATTACAAATGCATGGATTACGCAATTTTTTTTTTTAAAAAAAAACTACAAAAGCATTCTTCGAGTTTTCATACTTTAAAAGCGTGCTGATACATTACTACTTCTACAAATCTATAATTCTATTGCAAAAAATTAATATTACACATAAAACAAATATCCCAAGTTCCCAATAAATACAAATTTGACAATGTAAACTTCTTCTAATTATCAATTAAAAGACCAAGTAAAAATTTAAAATTCTAAGTTTCTACAATTCAATTTGTCAAACAATTCAAGCATTCAACATTATATCAAGACCAATTAAACAATTTATTAATTAATCTAATTTTCACTAATTTAAAAAAAATTAAACAAACAAATAAAGATTTAAGAATTAAGAGGAGTAGAGGAATTAGAGGACTCAAAAACTTACGAAGAACGGAATAACTCGAAAAAAAAATGACAATGTAAACTTCTTCTAATTATCACTTAAAAGACCAAGTAAAAATTTAAAAAAATTCTAAGTTTCTACAATTCAATTTGTCAAACAATTCAAATATTCAACATTATATCAAAACCAATTAAACAATTCAGTAATTAATCTAATTATCAATAATTCTAAAAAAATAAACAAATAAAGATTTAAGAATTAAGAGCAGTAGAGGAATTAGAGGACTCACAAACTAACTAAGAACGGAAGAACTCGAAGAAAAAAACAAAAAGAACTCGAAAAAACAAAAAATGAGGGCAGCTGGAATCAAACCCAAGACCTAAGAGTAGCCTTGCTCCTCTAACAATCGCTCCCTTATCAACACGCCAAACTTACACAACTGATTATTTACCTCACAAAATTTTTTTTTAACCCTTAATTTTTCCTTTTTTTTGAAAAAAATTAAAACTTATATTTCTTTTTCAAAAAAATCCGTGGGCTCAATGAACCCTTTGAACCCCCCTAGATCCGCCCCTGGTTGGACCTTCGAGACTCGCACAGAGGTATGACACCCAAACACTTCACTTTTAGTTCAAAATCATAGAATATTTTCACAAAATATCCAAGTTAGACGCATGGACACGTACCCATGTCGGACATGAAGTAACACAGATTGAGTTATATATATATATATATATATATATATATATATATATATATATATATATATATATATATATATATATATATACCTTTTCCTCTATTTTTTAATTGCAACATTTTTCTTTAATAAAAAAAAATAAAAAATTGCACCATTTTTCTTATTTGAAATTTGCTTATTAATAACACAATTAATTTATTTGGTACATTCAGTATTCAGATATTCACACATAAAATATGCAAAGAAACCCATGTTCACGTGTGTTAGTAACCATTATTACCCTACATTTTCCCAATCCCTGTCATTTTTTTGTATCTCATTGGTAGGGGTGAGAATAATAGGATACCTTGTTAAATTTTATGGAACCAGATGCGACTTCTGTTGCAACAGGTCCCTCAAAATAAGAACTGAAATTGGAACATGTTGAACAAGTTCCTAAAAAAAGAAACCGAAACCAGATTTTGCAGTACCCGGTTTCGATTCAGGGTACTTACCTTTTGTAAAAAAAAAAAAAAAAAAAAAAAAAAAAAAAAAAAAAAAAAAAAAAAAAAAAAAAATTGGAGGGTCATAAATTTACAATTTGCAAATACAACAATCCAAAAATAGTTGTTTACCAAATTTAATACATATAGTTATCATATCTATTTTTATTTACATTTAGTTTAAAATTGGGCTTTAATTGATATAGCATTTGAGATTAAGTAATACTTTTATTACGATACAAGGTACCCTACAGGTTTCAGATCCAAAAAATCTAAATCCTGAATTAGAACCTGTTGCAACATGTTCTCTATTTTATTACCTAGAATCGAAACCGCTTTTACATATTGCGGTTCCTATTAGATTCAGGTTCTGATTCCAATTTAGGGCACCCTAAATTTTTTGATGCAAATCCCAACTCATTGATAAATTTGACAATCCTCACCTCTTTCTCTGTTTTTCTTAAATTTTTTGAACATAATTAGGTGACGATTGAAAAAAAAAGATGGAATTATAATTTAATAATATTCATAGTTTTTATTTTATAACATAACATTTAAGGTCTATACTTCAATTTTGCTATGTGGTGTTATTTTCATGTATCTTTATTAATATAGCTAGCTTTTAGGCTTGGGAGTTGCCCCTAAATATATTTTCATTTATTTACAGTTTACTTTAAAAAGAATTGTTTCGGGTTTTTTTTGAAATCCCTCATGATACTGGTCGCGCTCTCAGGAGGAACAGACTCAGACACCTGCAAATTAACGAATATCCCGTTTACCAGATTGTTCGCCTCTAACAATCAAGTTAGTTACTGGAAACGGGATAACTAGAGAGAGAAAGTAGAGAGAAGTTGGAGCTCTTTATGCTCTTTTTGATGTTATGTCCCAATCCACCCCTACCATCATACATGATTTGGGTATTTATAGGGGTGGAAAATTGTGCCCCTTTAGGGTTAGTGACCTAGGAAATACGATCTTGGGCCTCCTGATGTAAGGAGGCGTTCACTCTCTTCTTCAAGTGCTCTTTTGCTTGACAAGTGTCATCTTCACATAGGGACACGTGTTGTCTCTTATTTTAAGCCACTTGTCTCTATGGGAATGGACCACATAATAGGGGTTTTTTTACCTTAAAAATTTTCCCCTCGACGGGGTGACTTGTTCTTTACGGCTGCCTCCTCTGATATTACTCGTCCAGGTACGTTCGAGAAATTAGGCGTTTTGAGCATTTGAAGGTGTTGTAGAGGTCGGACAGGGTCGTCCGTCCACCTTATTGGGCTGGATGCCTTGTACGATTCACCTGACATCTTTATGGGGTGGGCCGAATGGCCTTTTGACGAGCAACCAACTGTTCTCCATTATTTTTAGAAAATGGTTCAAACTTTGAAGGCAAGTGTTAAATTTGACAAATAGTTATGATATCCGTTCGAATTCCGTCTTAAATGACGTGACACCCCTTCAATATTCCGTCTTGAATGACGGGGCGGTTTTTTAACTGTTTGACTTCTAGGTTAAACTTTTTAAAAGTTAACCGTTTGGTATTCTTTAGGCGGGAACAACAATTTTACCGTTCTGCTCTCATGAATTTTGCCTATAAATAGCAAGAATTTTACCTCATTTCCTTACTTTGGATTTTTAACTTTCTAGAGAGAAGTGAGCTTCTAGAGAGAGAAAGTTACTTTTCTTGTAGATCTTCAAGAGCTAAGCCACCGTACATAGTGGCGAATCTAAGATTTTACGGGTGTTGGGTCACCGTCTCCCATCGACCGCATACAAATCAATAATTATTACATTAATATTTTAAAAGCTAATTAAAAAAAGTCAGTACAAAAATATTAAATATTTTGTGGGAGAGGAGGAGGATTTGTGTTGGACAATGACAAATAACCAATGAAATTACCAAAAGATTTCAAACGATGAGCTGTAACAAGTTACCAAGTGAGAACTAAGAAGGTAGGATTTGAGGGATGAAGTTAATAAAAAATAATAAATTCAAGAAGTTGCTTAGTAAGAATTAAGAAGGAAAAAAGAGAAGGAAAAAAAAAAACCAAAAAAAGCTAATAAAGGTAGGATTTGAGCCTTTGTGGGGTGAAGCTAATTAATTAATAAAATAAATAAATAACATATTTTTTTAAAAAAAGAAAATGCTGCCCGTGGGTATTGAACCCATGTTCATTGCCTAGAATTTTTATGCCTTAACCACTAGACTAGTGAGCAACATATGACTAATTACTACAATGCTTATTATTTTAACCTTTTTTGTTGGGTCACGTGACCCACCATGCAAAGGGTGGGTCCGCCACTGGCCGTACGTTCGAGTTTTCCGGTTAACATATATCCAAGAACTTCAAAGTCTTGAAGCTTCCTACTCGGACGAAGGTAACCGAATACTTTCTTTTTCTTTGTTGATTTTTATATACTTGTTTAATTGTTTTGAACACCCTGGCTCAACACTCGGCCTCGTCTATTTCTCCTCATGAGGTCGTCTGTTCACTTGTGAATGAGGACTCTAGAGTGGGTGGGGACGAGTCCTCGTCTTTAAGATACGAGTTAAGTCCTCTTCGAACCTCAAGTTTGGTGGCCACCTCAGATGACCCGAAATTCATTCGTCGAGGCTTCAATGTTTATGAAGCTGCTATGGAGGTCGGCCTCCGCTTTTCTCTTCATCCATTCGTCTAGGAGATACTAGATGAATATGAGATTGCCTTGATCCAGTTGACACCGAACAGCTAGACCAATATTTTTGGGTACTAGGTGACTTGCCTTAGGATGAGCTTCACCCCTAAATTTCCAGTCTTCTGCACCATGCACAACATGGTGAAGGTGAATTTTGATGCGGACGGGTGGTTCATTTTGAACAATCGGCTGGAGTACATGGTGGTTCTTCACAAGCCGTCTAAATGGAGTGCTTGGAAGCACAGATTCTACCTTGTCCAGACTAGGGACCGAGAGTTTAACAGAAAAATGAACAACTTCAACTCTTTCCCGGTTCAGCTTGGACAAGGGGGATCGATCACCGTCCGACCTGTCCTCCCATCCATCCGGGTCAAGAGAGAGTTTTGGGGGGGACGCTGAGTGCCCATTATTCCCAAGTGGATTCCCCTAGTAATTGACAAGCTAAAGTCGTAATCACCCAATCAAAAATTATTCATAAATCTTCTAACAAATGCAGATAGGGAAGTAGGGTCAAATCCACAGGGAAGCTGGTCTTTCTATTCCTAATTAATTAAAGCAATCAAAATTATGAAGTAACAATCTAATAATATGGATATAAAACTAAACTACGGAGATTAAGAGTAAAGAGAAAACAATGAATAAAGGCCTGGGGCATAAGTTCACCAATAAATAACATTCCAGGGTAAAACATAATAATCAATCATCAATGCATAAATTAATCAGATCATAAAGGGTTTTCGCTACGTATTACAATCACTGAATTAATCTACCAATATTAAATCTCATCTCTCGAATCTCGACTTAACCATTTATAAATTAACCTGCCTATTGAAATTAGACCTAAACATCAATTCTCATCTCTCGAATCTCGAATCAATATTGTCAAACTCATGCATAAAAGACCGGGCCTAATGTAGTCATAGAGCATTAAATCAATCAATAGGAAATTAATCTAGCATTGATAATCAACAACAATAAATTACCCCTTCATATTATATATGGATCCCCACAAACCCTAGAAATAAAACTACTCACACATAATTAAATGTAAACTAATCAAAGCAATAAAATAAGACATGATGAAAGAATTAAAATAAATAACTAAGATTAAAGTAGAAGAAATCGTTACCAAAGTAATCTGGAATTAAGAGTAGAGTTAAGAACAAGTATTAGAGAGAAAAACTAATCTAAAAGCTAAGTAGAGAGAGAAAATCTAAGAAAAGAATAAAGAAAGAGTAAAAAAAAGATCCTCAACTTGCTTTACGAAAAAGTATTTATATTAAGCAAGAATCTTAAACTAAAACAAACTTAAACGACGATTACACTTCCTAATAATGACATGTGCCCGATCGGGCGAGGCACCACCCGATCGGGCGTGCCTTTTTACTCATCAGGTACGTCTCTCGCGCCCGACCGGGCGCGAGTTCAAGCGTTAGCTTTGCTTCCCCCGCCCGGCCGGGCGCGCCTTTGGGCGGGAACTCCTTTGGCCGGGCGGCACTCTTGGGCTACTCTTTGGACTTCGATTGGGCTCCAATTCTTCGGGCCAATCCGAATTTCCTCTTTGGGTCTTGAATACTCGGTCCAAATGCCCCGGTATCACATATACCGAGCCCTTAATCACCGGTTCAATGGCTCTAACCGGCCCTGGGCTATAAAGGATGGTCATGCATCTCCAATGCTCGTAGATACTCCATAATATCTCGGGAAAATGCTCTAAAACTGCAAATCCCAAAAAAAGTCAACCAAATCTACGAAAACACTAGAAAACACCAATTAGTAATAAAAATGGCTCTAAAGGGTCAAAAACACTACTAATTATGACCAAGGGATGGGGGTAAAATAATATATAAAATGAACATATCAAACTCCCCCAAGCTAAACCTTTGATTGTCCCTAAGCAAAGATCTCATCAATGAATAAATAAATATGCTTCACCCCAAAAAGTAAAAATCCAGCATAAACAATTCAAGGTAAATCTAATAAACATGCTTCAACATCAACCAATATCATCCATCCAATTACTCTTCCTCCCTAACAATTGTCAAATAAAGCAAGCCACAAGAGCATATAGATTTCAAGACTAGTGCTCACATACTGAACTCTGATTTATGTGGCAAGTAAAAGATGTACTCGATCTCTCTCCAACCAACCCCTTTATGTGAACAATGTCCTCCCAACTCACACTCTCGTGTGTATAAAAAGATGTACACTCAACCTACTAGTCGACTCGAAATATGTCAAATTATAACTTGCATCGATAAACAACAATTTCACATTCATACAACTCTATGCACAAAGGTCGGAAGGTCTTTAAAGCATGTAATGCAAGGCTAGGGTAAAGGTAGGAATCATTTGGGAATAAGTGAGAGAAAAGCTATGCTTAAGGGAGAAAATTCTAATAAAACCCATGATCAAAATAAATAATGATCAACATCTCCAACATAACCAACTCCAACAAGAATCCACCAATAATAACTCCAAATATAAACAACAATCCCAACACTTACAAATTTCACTCACAAAAATATAACAATAAACAAACTTTATTTTCCAAACTAAATTTTTCATTGAAACTCAAAGAATTTTTTCTTTCTTTTAATTAACCTCCAACTAGAACATTTGAACATTGAATTTTTTTTTTTTCTGTTTGCTCTGTTTTTTTTTTCTTTTGAAGTTCACTTTTTTTCACTTTTTTTTCTTTGAACTTCTTTTTTTCATATCATCATACTTTATTTTTTCTCAAGAAAATTCAACTTTCAAACTCATCAAAAATAACTATGATCAAGAACAAAATAACTTCTCAAAACCCACCCAAATTGTGCAAATAATAAGCACACTACAAACTCCCTTGCCTCACTCAGTAATAGCTCCCCCAAGCCAAACTTGGGACTAGTAACCAATGGGGAAAAATAGGCTTGCAATGTGGCTAATAAACAACAAAAAGTCTAGGCAACAACATGGGTAGCAAGAAGGGAACAAATGTATCTACAATCATCTGGAGGCTACCTAAAAGAACAAATGCCTTCGTCCTCCACAATGTGCATAATAATGAATCATATAAACATTACTAATAGTTGCAATCTAATACTCAAATTCATTGACATACGAGGAACTATCACACATTCCTAACCAAATCAACTAGTCAAGCACTATATTCACAAGCATTTGGACAAAATTGACGCATGTTAAGACATCTAAGCAATCAAACTTCAAATAATAATCAACAAATCCACAATGCTACTCATCATATACCAAGACTAAAAACAATATTTTCCAAGTATGGGGCACAGGGAAGCATGATTTATAATTCATTGGAACGTATTTTTGGATTTTTTTTATTTTTCAATTTTTTTTTTTTTTTTTTTTTTGTATTTTTCATATACGAAAGGAATAAAACTAACCTAGAAAGCAATAAATCTAAACTAAGAAAACACACCAAAAACCAAAGAAAAGAGAAAAAGAAAGATACCAAACCCAAGATCTCCCCCAAGCCATAATCAGACAATGTCCTCATTGGCTCGGGAACTAGCCCAGCATGGCTAGTCCTCTCATCCTCATCCATGGAGCCGAATCCTCCACCTCCGCTTCCACCTGCACCACCCACACCAGAAGAGCTACCACCAAAATAATCAGCGTGAAAACTCCCCCCCCCCCCCCCCCCCGCCGGTCCCCCGAAAGGAATGTCCTGGTCGTACCCATGGAAGGAAGAATAATTAGTATAAATACCATAGGCAGTAGGATCCCTATCGTATCCCTGGGGTGGAGGCTGAAACTAGTCAGGGTAAATGGCATCGTCGTGAATGTTGCCCAAACGAGCATAATCATCATACATAGGGTAGAGAGCTCTACCCTGGTTCCTCTCAAGGTACCCTAACCTATGGTCAATGGAGCCTACCATCCTCCTATGGTACGTGTGGGAATGGTCAATATGGCCTAAAGCTTGACATATACTATGAAATTCCCAAACTGGGTCCGAGTCAACATGGGGGACAAAGTGAGACATGCGAGGTGAAGAACGCACTACCTCGGACTCAAGCTGGGGTGGTGAACTGGTGGTGGTACTGGTGGTGCTTTCCCCCGAGCATGGGCAACTAATAGGTCGTACATGTAGGACGCTTGCCTGGGGAGAAAGGCGGTCAGGTCAGGACTAGGTAGGGAAAAATAGGAAATGGCTGTTTGTAGAGAACGTTTCAAGCATTATCCCAAACTTGAACCCCACTATGATCATACACTAAAGTACGGTGGCGTCCAAAGGGAAGGAAGATAGAGCGAAAGAGTAGCCAACAAGTTTTAGGAACTTGTAAACCATTCACGAGGTGAAGGCTACACCCCTTAACGATCCAGGAGATTGTCAACTCCAATAGGTCTGGAACCATGACTGGTAGTTCGGGGATGAAGGTACAAATCCAACCTAAAAGAGATTGAACCTGCCCTAATAATAGACCTCTACTTTAGTCTTCTCGTATTCCTGTGCGCTTTCTGACTAACATGCAATCGATAGGTTCATCCTAAACCTGTTTATCTATGTTGGTTGAATATTAATGCACAAATAAATCTATTATTGGCGATCACTTGAATTTATAATCAAACTAACCCTAACAAGATTATTATTATCTTATTCAACGTGATTACAAGTACAAATTCCCTTTAAACATGCATTAAAGGCGTGGTCAAGCAATAACAATATATATATTAAGCAATATAATAAAATAACAATCAAAATAATGATTATAATCATTAATCATAATCAAAATCATATTTATCATAATCATGTTAAAGCATAATATTAATAGCAAGATCCTAGGCATGATACTAACAAGATTAATAACCAACCCTAGCATGTCATTAAACAATAAAAATCAAATATTTATCCCTAACATGATACTAACATGATATTAGGAAAGAATATAGGAAGGGTACTTTTAATCATACTTGACATTAGGAATTTTTAGTTGTTACCCTAAACATGATACTAGAAAGATTAAAACGCCCTAACATGACTTTAGGAATCAAAATAACAACCTAAACATGATTTCTATACCATAATATTAATAAAAAAATTAAAGCACTTATTTGGATGCCTCATACCTCTTTCTAATACCAAAATACACGCGTTAGTAACTTCAAGGAAAACAATAAAATAAACAATTAAATTAAATAATTGAAAGAAAGAATAAGAAATTTTAGACTAGATTTGGGACCAAACCCTTAGAAATATCAAACTTTTCACGTCTGAGGCAAAGAGAACTTCGAATTTGGCTAGGTGTTTCTTGATCTTGTGAATGCGGAATTTTGTATAGAAAATTAGAGAGAAATGAATTCTTGGTATATGATTATCTTCATCCATTTCCAAAACTACAAAATCCACAGGTATCACAAATTTCCCAACTCGTAGGGGAACATCTTCTACCTTACCCTTAGGAAATTTGATCGAACGATCAGCTAACTGTAGGGTAATGTTGGTAGGAATAAGTTCTCCTACCCCTAATCTTTGATATACAGAATATGCATAAGACTAACACTAGCCCCAAGATCACATAATGCATTATCAAATTTCATTTTATTAATAGCACAAGGGATTGAGAAATTACCTGGGTCTCCCAATTTGGGAGGCATCTTGTTCATGATGATTGCACTACAATTCGCGGTGAGTTTAACAGGTTCCACCCCATCACAATTCCTCCTGCCACTCAAAATATCTTTCAAAACCTAGCATAGTTAGGCATTTGTTTTATGGCGTCGATGAATGGTATGGAAAGGTGAATTTGCTTCAAAGTATCTAAAAACTTACCGAATTGAACATCCAACTTATGTCTCACAAACTTATGGGGGTAAGGAAGTTTTTGCAATAGATTGGGTTCTTTGACTTGTGTTACTTCCTTTTCATTTAAGACCTCTACAATTTTATCATTCTCTCTGGTCCTCTCCTCCTCACTCTCTATAACAGTATCAGTGGTAGGTGTAGTCACAGATTGACTCCTAGGGGGTACTACTTCATCGCTCCCCCTCAATGTCTTTCCACTCCTAGTGGTGATAGCATTTACAGAGTTTTTAGGGTCAATACCTTGAGGTGGGAGTTTTGACACTCCAACCCCATCCTTTATAGCACTAACCAACTGAGAAATCTGGGTTTCAAGCATTTTATTATGTGTCATCACTTCATTAAACTTTTTGTCACTGGTGGCCATGAAAGTGTTGAACATTTTGGTCTGTGCTTCCATCATCTCCTCCAAACTAGTCCTTTGCGATGGTCCTTGAGCATTGTAGTTGTCATTAGAGGCTCGGGAGCCACGCGCATTAGACTGTTGGGGATTTTGATTTTGGAAGTTGTTCCTGTTACCATTGTTATTCCAATTTCCCCTGTTATTGGCATTCATGTTCTGATTGTATTGCCCTTGATTACCTGCATTTTGTTGGTAATTATTCTGATTACCAAAATTACCATGTTGATTATAAGACCCTTGGGGATTTTGGTCCCTTTGGTTCTTGTTTCCCAACTGGTTTTGCTGTTGGTAGTCAGAATTATTACCCTGTTGATTATAATTGTTCCCTCTTTGATTAGGTGGTAAATATATGTTATTGTCATTCCTAGGTCTATTATCATAAGACAAGGCATTGACTTGTTCATTATCACACTCATTACCATCATTATAGTTGGATTGAAATTGGGAATCTACGTTACAGGCAGAGGTATCATGGTCATAAGACCCACAGTTTTCACAGAATATACATCCAGCAGGCATATTATTAGAGTTAGAGTGCATACCTGCTCCCTTAGAATAGGATGGAAGATTTTGATGCGGTGGAGCGTTGAGCTTCTCTTTGATAATTGACATTTCCTTACCTAGATTTACAATTTGCGATGTCAAATTCCCGATTGCATTAAGATGGTCTACCGAATAGACCGCTCCTTCACTCTTGCTCATGGCCTCTCGCTCTCCATCTTGCCAATCCATGTGGTGTCGTACCACATCTTCTATGATATCAATGACGTCTTCTTCGGTTTTGTTCATAACGGGGCCACCTGCTCCCGCATCCAAATTGGTCTTCCCTTGAGGACTCAATCCTCCATAGAAAATCTATAAAACTTGATATGTTAGGATTCCGTGGTGTGGGCACTCTCTTTGATACTCCTTGTACCTTTCCCATGCTTCGTAGATTGACTCCCCACTCCTTGGCCGAAATCCCTGGATCAAAGCTCTAGCATCGGCCGTCTTCTTTTGGGAATAAAATCTTCCCAAGAATGCTGTCGTGACATCATTCCAAGTGTGTAGAGAGTTCGGCTTCACCTCCTTCTCTAACCATTCGAGAGCTCTCCCAATAAGTGAAAAGGAGAAAAGCTTCAATCTCACAAACTCTTGATTCACCCCATTAACCTTGATGGTATTGCAGTACTTCTCAAATTCGTTCAAATGAGCCAAAGGGCTCTCATGCTTGGCACCACTAAACTGCCTTCTCCCGATTAGGGTGATCATAGCCGGCCGGATCTCGAAATCATTGGCCTTAGTAGTGGGTGGAGCAATCCCACTTGAAGCTCTATACGCCCCAGGAGTTCCCAACTCCTTAAGGGGTCGTGGTGCTGGCCGATTGGGTTGGCGCGGTATGTCTTCCATTGGAACCTGTTGTGTGTTGTGTTCCTTTCCTTGAGAGTTTGATGACGTCAATCGAGATTTACGATTGCTCTTCAAAGTTCTTTCGATTTCTGGATCGAAGGGTATTAATTCTCTCTGTTTAGACCTGCGCATACACACTAACCAAACCAATTAAATAGCAGGGCTACAAGTGTAGCCAAAAGGGAAAAATCTTTTTGTGCTTTTTTATGATGAACTAGACTCTAGAAATCAAAAAGCAATTAACAAACACCGCTCCCCGGCAACGGCGCCATTTTGACAAGGGTTAAAATGCTCGCTACAATCTAACTCTCAATCAAACAATACTTATACGAACACCCTATAACCAAGTACAATGGCAAATAAAGGTTCGGTCCACGAGGAACGAGAGTAATTGCAAATCAATCTTAAACCTAAGCTAGTTCGAAATCAATGGAAAATGGTGTTCTAAAATAATACTAATAAGATGGAATAAATCAATAAACTAAGACACTAGGGAGAACGGGAATCCGCCTAACCATTGGTAACTAAGCAACAAGGAATCACAGAGACAAACGGGATATGCAAAGACTATAAGTCTGATCAATATCATGTGATAGGAAGACAACGGGCAATACTAAGCTTGGATTTCTCATGCACTTAACATTACTCGATACATAATCAAACCACATTCAATAATGAAATACTCAATTCACAATCTCTTGTTCAAATCAAGAATATCATGCAATCAAATTCAAGATTCTAGGTTAGCTACTCCTATTATAATGAATTAACATGCAATCGCATATAATCAATTTAATCACAACACGTTTATCAAAATCAATCCTCAATTACATAGATTACCTAGGCCGGGTTTCATCCCGAAACCCTAGCTAGGAGACTACTCACACATATTCATAATCAAAGCAATAATGAATTCAAAAAGCATAATAGATATAAACATGAATTCTGATTAAGGAATAATAAAGCTTGATTAATAAACAAGAATGAATAATACCAATTGTATTGATGCGAATCAATGGAAAAGTTCAGAACTTTGATATCCCTCGTCAATGAATAATACAAAGAATCTTCGCAAATCTTGCTTCAAATCAATCCAAGAAAACTAAAATCTCTAGAAATATCTCTAAGAAAACTAATGAATCTCTAATACTAAGAACGTTCTCCAATAACTCTCTACAAAGGCTCTCAAAACTATCTCTAAAACTGTCTGAGGAATCCTCTTAAAGTTGGGCCTTATATACGTCTTCTAATGCGGAGAAGTCAAGCGCGCAGTTAACCCTGGATCAGCACGGCCGTGCTGTATTTGGCACGGCCGTGCTAGCTTGTCAGTAAGTAAACCGGATTTCTTCTTCAAATTGGCACGGCCGTGCTATATATGGCACGGCCGTGCAGCTTCCTGGCACGGCCGTGCTAAAAATGACACGGCCGTGCTGAATATGCTCTAGGATGATTTTGGATGTATTTGGGGTCGTTTTGGCCGATTATTACCTTGTTATGCTTACGTTCCCCATATTACGTGCTTCACGGGTTTTCGGTTTGCTTTTTTATGTGTTTTCAGGTAATATCAACCGAGTTTAATCGGATCCTGAGCCCTTGATGCGTAACCGAGCTAGCCTTGACCGAAGTTCGAGGTGTTAAGGAAGTTCAAGTGCCGTGCATTGATTACATAGCACAGGCAGCACGACCGTGTTACCATAGGCACACCCGTGCTGGCCTATAAGCAAGCAACCCCAGGCAAGGCAGCACGGCCGTGCAAGCCAATAGCACGGCCGTGTCAGTATCCACGCACCAGCACGGCCGTGCAGGCCATTAGCACGGCCGTGCCAAATGTTGCCCGTGCCCGTGTCAGCTTCAGTATGAGCCCCATTTTTGCTCCCACCAATCGGAATGCGCCACGTGGGCCAATCAGGACCTGCCAAGTGTCCCCCAGTTGGAAATGTCAGGGCTTGCCACGTGGCACGCGCTTATTCGTCCACCTTGGACCTGTTATGTCATGACATGTGGCATACTCCATGCCTAATGGAGAACCCAGCCACCCAGGCCCAACTTCCAAGGGAAGCCCAATCAGCCCTAGGTTAACCTAAACCTAGGATGGGCACGTTTCCCAAGGTTATAAATACCTCCCTTAATCCTCATTAAGGGGGGGATAACGAAAAAACACATTAATTACACACAGTAATAACCGGCTGATCTCGCTAACAAAGCAGATTACCTACATTAAACACTCTCACCTAGAGAGACCCAATCACTTTAATTTCTGCATTAATTACTCCTTAATCAAGTACTAACTTGACCGTTGGAGGCGGAGCTCCCAGGAGTCTCCGTTATTTTGCAGGTACAGGCGTCCGGGTCCAGTCTCGGAATTGTAACTCTCCCGCAGGACATCAGAAAACCCCGAAACAATGATTATTGCTAATAATAACTAATTTAGTAGTCAAACAACTAATCAAATTTGAATGTACTTTATTTACTACATTGTTATGAAGAAGCTACATTGTCGTGCTCCATAGGGTCCAACATGGAAGTCACCGTTGGTGATTTATATGATATTGTGATTATCTTCAAAATCTATGTTAGTAAATATTTGCTAATTTCCTTTGCATGTTTCACTAATGTTGTTGTATATTTGGAGTAACACTCAAAATACACAAGGGATAAACCAAGGGATAGATAAGGCTTAAGAACCAAAGGCTTCTTAGATAAAGTCACACCACTAAGAAACGGTTTGGATTCCTAAGATCACAAGCCAACTAGTAGCCTAAACTAGCTAACTAAGCAAAGGAAACGAAATTCCAAATCCAAGAATTTCAGGTTTTTGTTTCTAATCCAAGAAACGAATGTAAGACAAGTTTTTTGTTTGAATAAACTGATTTTTTCATTCACATTTTCTTGCTATTTATAGTAAACAAGCATCCTTAAGTACAAGCTAACTTAAGTGGCTGTTCAGCTCACTTGTTACACGCCTAAGCTAAAGCTAAGTACAAATCAGCTTATTGTTGTCTAGATACATTATTAAAAGAAGCCTTATTTAACTAGATACATCAAAGAGAAAATGGTGGCTTATAACCTCCAAATTAAGGCTGAAATAAAATCAGAATTAAGAGAGTGTAACTCCCCTTAATTCACGCCCATCCAAGCAGCAAGTTGGAGATATATTTCCTCCAATTTTCACGCCCAAATTCAAACAACAAAGAAGTGTAACTCCTCCTTGGTTCAAGCCTTGAAATTAGCTTGAATGTATGTGGACAAGGGTGTACTTGGACGCCCTTTAGTTTCTCCAAAATCTGACCTAATTAAACAGCCAATTGAAGGCTGAAATTAAGGCTTAAGATGCTCCAATGTTGACTGATATCAACGGCCACTTGAAGGCTGAAGTTAAGGCTTGTAATGGCTTGTAATTCCTCTTTGAAAACTGATTGTAACTCCCAAGTCAAAGCTTTGAAATTCCTTGTAAAAGAATTTTGGATTCCAAGCTTAAATGGCTGCCATTTTGATGTATCTTTGTACTTGTACTTTTGTGTGAATGTGACAATATTTTTCGAACTAAAATCAGCTAAAAAGAACTAAGAAAAAATATAACTAATTTGCAAACTCAAAATGACTAAAGTTTACAATTTATTCAAAGCATAAAAAGAACTAGAATAAACTAATTAATAAGAACAACAAGAAATTAAAGGGATTGAATATCTTGTTGCCCATGGATAGAATGCATAGCACCAATACATGATGCTACGTCTTAAACCAAAGAAATGTCCATAACCAAGTTGTTAGGCTTGGCTACAACATTCCCCCCTTCTTGAAAAGAGTTTGCCATCAAACTCGGCAACTCTTCAAACTCATCATAGTAAGGTGATAAATCAGCCACATTAAAGGTGCTAGAAACACCATAATCTCCGGGCAACACAACTTTGTAAGCATTATCATTCACCTTTTCAACAATAGCAAATGGACCATCACTACGAGGACTAACCTTGGACCGCCTTTTGGAAGGAAATCTTTCCTTTCGAAGATGAATCCAAACTAAGTCACCGGGCTGAAAACGGACCTTCTTTCTTTTCTTGTCATAGTATGCCATGAGGGTACTAAAATTCCGCACAAATCTTCTATAGAAAGAAGCAAGTCCATGAAAGCTTCGAACTTGTTGAATGGTTTGTGGCGTGGGCCACTCACGAATTGCAGCAACTTTCTTTTCATCAACTTCAATGCCTTGTGATGAGACTTTAAAGCCAAGAAAAATAACTTGGGAAGTGAAGAAATGACACTTCTCTAAGTTACCATACAATTTCTCACGTTCAAGGGCTTCAAAAACCTGTTGCAAGTGCATAGAATGCTCTTCTTCCTCCCTACTATACACCAAAATATCATCAAAATAAACTACAACAAATTTACCCATGAAAGGTTTCATAACCTGATTCATAAGGCGCATAAATGTAGATGGTGCATTAGACAAACCAAATGGCATCACAAGCCACTCATAGAGGCCCTCCTTTGTCTTGAAAGCGGTCTTCCATTCATCTCCTTCGAAAATTCGAATTTGATGATAGCCACTTCTCAAATCAATTTTAGAGAACACTTTAGAACCATGAAAATCATCAAGTAAATCATTCAACCTTGGAATAGGAAACCGGTACTTGATAGTGATTTTATTGATTGACCTACTATCAACACACATTCTCCATTCTCCATTCTCCATTCTTCTTAGGCACAATCAAAGTAGGACAAGCACATGGACTAAGAGACTTACGAATAAGACCCTTGGACAGTAATTCTTCCACTTGCCTCCTAATCTCTTCGGTTTCTTTTGGAGTGGTTCTATAGGCTGGTTTGTTTGGGAGCATTGATCCGGGAACAAGATCAATTTTGTGTTGTATGTCACGTTTTGGGGGTAGGCCATGGGGAATGTCTTCGGGGAAAACATGGGAAAAGGTTTTGAGAAGAGGGGTGAGGAGTGGGTGTGGTTCTTTTTGTGTCGGTTGGGAAGGGGTATCAAGTTGGCTTAAAATGAATTGTTTGTGAGTTTTATACTCATGCAATTCTGATTTTATGAGAGTGGTAAGGGAAGTGGGGGGTGTGGATATGGGGTGGCCGTTTTTGAGGTTTAGAGGGGTAAGGAGTATTTTCTGTCCATCCTTAGTGAAGGAATATGTGTTTTTATACCCATCATGCATCACACACCTATCAAACAGCCAAGGTCTACTAAGTAAAATATGACATCCATACATAGGTATAACATCACACCATAATTCTTCCTCATAAGTTTTACCAATGCTAAATGATAACAAGACTTGTTGTGTTACTTGAATCCTTTTACCATGATTTAGCCATTGAATCACATAAGGTTTAGGGTGAGGGACGGTTTTTATATTCAGCTTGTCTATCATTACTTGTGAAGCTACATTGGTACAACTACCTCCATCAATAATCAAGGTACATACCTTACCACCAATGTGCAACGAGTGTGAAAGATTGCCTCACGTTGCAAACTCCCTTCTTTGCCAATCATATTGCTTAGTGTACGTCGAACCACCAAGCATTCTCCTTCATCCGGTCCAAGACACGCATAATCATCATTCTCCTCAAGGTTGTTGTCCACTTCAATTTCTAATTCGTCCTCCTCTTCATGCTCAATCAAAGTGACAATCCTTTTATTTGGACAATCACTAGCCAAATGTCCAAGGCCTTGACACCGAAAACATCTTCTTGGGGATGGTTTTGGGTTGGAATTTTGGGTGTTTTGTGAAGGTGGTTTAGAAGTAGGCTGATTGGATGTGGGTTTGAAAGGTGGGAAATTGGATGTTTGCTTTTTTTGGGGAAATGAGGTTTGAGATGCAAAACGTGATGATTCACTTTTGCCTCTTGCTTTTTGTTGTTGCTCAATCTTATGTGCTAAGATAATGAGCTCTTCAAGGGTGGTGTAAGGGTGTAGTTCGGCCACATTGGCTATTTTTGGGTCAAGTCCTCCCAAAAAGCGCACCAATTTTTGAGGTTCATCTTCCTCTACTCCACATTTCATGACAAATCCTTCAAATTCCCTAGCATATTCTTCTACCGATTTTGTACCTTGTTTGAGGTTGTGGAACTTGGAAAAGTTTTCTTGCACATAGTATGTGGGAAGAAAATTTTGTTTCAGCATCTTTTTCATCTTTGTCCACGATCTCACTTTCTCTTTGTCTTGCCTTTCCCTTTTGGCACACACACTAGCCCACCAAGTTGAGGCATATTTTCTTAACTTCAAGGCTACAATATTCACCTTTTTTTCTTCCGGTGTTTGCTTGTAATCAAACACTCTCTCCACCGTTCTAAGCCATTCTACAAACTCATCAGCATCGAGTTTGCCATCATACTCCGGGATGTCAGCCTTAATGTCATTATTAGGCCGTGACCTTTCTCTTTCATGAAAAGGTCTATCATTGTGATTGAAATTAGATTCACTCAATTCTTCATCACTATGATTGGGTGAACCCTCTTTTTGATGGCGCAAATTAGTAGAAAGATCTTTTAACTGATCTTGCAAATATTGCATTCGTTGCTCCATATCTTCTTTCTCTTGTGCAACCTTATTGACATATTCTTGCCAATTAGGGGGTGGGATGTCGGACATGGTTTGTGTTTGGGGTATGTGTTTGGGTATTTGTTTTGCTAGATCCCCCTCCTTCTAGCGCCAAATGTTGTATATTTGGAGTAACACTCGAAATACACAAGGGATAAACCAAGGGATAGATAAGGCTTAAGAACCAAAGGCTTCTTAGATAAAGTCACACCACTAAGAAACGGCTTGGATTCCTAAGATCACAAGCCAACTAGTAGCCTAAACTAGCTAACTAAGCAAAGGAAACGAAATTCCAAATCCAAGAATTTCAGGTTTTTGTTTCTAATCCAAGAAACGAATGTAAGACAAGTTTTTTGTTTGAATAAACTGATTTTTTCATTCACATTTTCTTGCTATTTATAGTAAACAAGCATCCTTAAGTACAAGCTAACTTAAGTGGCTGTTCAGCTCACTTGTTACACGCCTAAGCTAAAGCTAAAGCTAAGTACAAATTAGCTTTTTGTTGTCTAGATACATTATTAAAAGAAGCCTTATTTAACTAGATACATCAAAGAGAAAATGGTGGCTTATAACCTCCAAATTAAGGCTGAAATAAAATCAGAATTAAGAGAGTGTAACTCCCCTTAATTCACGCCCATCCAAGCAGCAAGTTGGAGATGTATTTCCTCCAATTTTCACGCCCAAATTCAAACAGCAAAGAAGTGTAACTCCTCCTTGGTTCAAGCCTTGAAATTAGCTTGAATGTATGTGGACAAGGGTGTACTTGGACGCCCTTTAGTTTCTCCAAAATCTGACTGAATTAAACAGCCAATTGAAGGCTGAAATTAAGGCTTAAGATGCTCCAATGTTGACTGATATCAACGGCCACTTGAAGGCTGAAGTTAAGGCTTGTAATGGCTTGTAATTCCTCTTTGAAAACTGATTGTAACTCCCAAGTCAAAGCTTTGAAATTCCTTGTAAAAGAATTTCGGATTCCAAGCTTAAATGGCTGCCATTTTGATGTATCTTTGTACTTGTACTTTTGTGTGAATGTGACAATATTTTTCGAACTAAAATCGGCTAAAATAGATCTAATAATATCTTACATGATTACATTAGTTTTCATATAATACCTAAAAAAGATGGTCAAAGTGAGATGTGTGAATAGTGCGAAAAGTCAATATTTGCAAGTAATTTGGGATGGAGGGAGTACATGTAAAGCATATCTTTGGGCAGAGGGCTAACAAGCCTTGGCAAAGAGTATAAATGTTCTTTGAATTTCTGAAAGGTCACCTCAGCGTCATCCCCAATTCAAACCTTGTCCTCTTTCCGATTGCCTGAAAGAAATAGAGGCACTTGTCACCTGATTAGCTGAGGAATCTCCCCAAATCCGCCAGATAACCGTTAAGTTTCAAGACCTCCCTTACAGTATGGGGTGACTTCATGTCTTTCACCGTCTGTATCTTCTCCATGTTGGCCTCTATCCCCTTTGATCAATCAGGAATCCGAGTGTAAGGAGGGTGTTCCCATCGTAGGGGATCTTCTCCTTAGATGCCCATTGGCCCTTTAGAAGCCTAGGACTTTACACTTGTTAGGGTGTATTAGGATTTGAATTCCTGACAGTTTGGGGGACCTTGAATTAGAACTGATCTTGTCATCACGCTTTTTTATAAGAAACAAGTAGGAAGTCGCCAATGAGTTTTAGGAAAACTCATAAACCTCGTTCATGCCTTTCTCCCATGTGGAGTTCATGGGATAATTATTAGGAATCGTAAATTTACCCATACCCAAATTGGTCTACATAAACCATAAATGAGTTCGGGAGTGAGGGTACTAAAATAAATAACGTTCCTTTTAGAGAGGCATCGCTATTCTAGCCCTAGTGCGGCCTCTACTAGCTCTTCCTTTTTCACAATTTCATCACCAAATAATATATGCAACGCGATACTTAAAACTAAGTTAGTTGATTTTATTTACACACATTAATCATGTAAGAATTACATTGCAAAAGTCGTTATTCTTATTCGTGAAAGAATAATAAATAAACAATATTCGCCTTGTCTTAAGTGATAAAACAACAATTAATTATTCAAATTCTAGTCTTGATTAACAAAAGAATACTATGTGAATTAATTAATTAAAAGTTTGTTTAAAGTGATCAAACAACACTAGTTAATCAATTAAAGTTATTTAAACAATAAAGGAAAAAGTGATTTATCTAAGTGCTCAGGAAACTAACTGTTCTTCTTTTATGTTAAATCTCCGTTTAATGTGGTTATGGACTTTCTTTCTTCTTCGTACCTCCAAGGACTTTAGTGGATTCAATTAGGGTTGGAAATTATTTGAAAAGGGAGAAGAAAAATTAGTATGATAGTAAGAGAAGTTGAGAGATTAGGGTTTTGTGAATACTAGGGTTTTAATTCTGAATTTTCGGTCCTAGTAATGCTGAACGAAGACCCCTATTTATAGGTGTAGGGATCTAGGTTTAGGGTTTTAGATCTGCGCCGTCAGGTGGCGCGCGCAACTCTCTTAGTCGCGCTGGGTGCCACGCGCATCTCAATGAGTCGCGTGCGCCAGGCGCGCGCAACTGATTGAGTTGCGCTAGATTGCTGTTTGCCTTATACGAAAACGCGTTTTTTAAAACTTCCATAACTTTTTATTGCAAAGTAGGATTAAGGTAGACTAAAATATGTTATGGATAAAAAGTTATGGTCGTTGGAGTGTAAGGCTGTCGGTTTTAGAGCCCGGTTTAGTGTTTTGATCATAACTTCTTCGTTTTGGCTCGGAATTGGGCTTATAATAAACCATTGGAAAGCTCTTTGGAAGGGCTATCCATCTGTATAGGCCTTTCATGGGAATTTGATGGTTGGTATATTTGTTTGTCTTGGTTTTCAACAATGTAGGTTCCATTAAATCCAATCATTGCATTTGCCGCATTTGGGTCCGTTATTAATCAACTTTAAACATGTATGAATATGTTTTAGGCCTAATTAGTAATTTTACAAGGCTCTAAGATAAATTGGTCTCAAATATGGGTTTCAACTTACTTCATAATGCATTTCGTAGTCCATAAACACTTCAACTTTGATCTAACATGAAGAACGGATTTTTGTAACATTATCGCACTTACTTTCGGGACAAGAGGACAAAAGTAGATGTCTACAGTTAATCCCCACTTTGATCGAGTCTAGAATAGACGATGATCAAAGTAGTCAAGGAAATAAATCTGAGACTCATTCTGCGAGGTTCACAAAGAATAGAGAATCTTTCAGAAATGTTAAGGATGTAGAAACGATGCTTGATTCGCTAAGTGTTTGAAACAAGTAGCTATTAAGGCTAGAAAAAGTATTTTCTATGTCTTAACACGCTAAAGAATCTAGATTTATCCTTTGCATTTGTAGAACACTTTTACATGTAAAGGTGTTCTGGGTGATGTCATGTCATGAGAAGAGATCGGTTTAAAAGGATTAAAAGGGGATGATGTCCTCCCAATCATGTCATCATTGGTCTAAAGTCCCTCAATATGTCATTGAAACTTTAGTCGGACTTTAACAAAGTAAAAAGATGAAAAAGGTGTTTTTGGCATTCGAGCCTAAACGTTTAGGCATTCGAACCTAAATGTTTCGGCATTCGAGCCTAAATGTTTCGGCATTCGACCCGGATGTCCACAAGATAGAAATGCATGTCTCGGGACTTGAGGCACATATCCAAATCCAGTGAGAGAGAAGAAAGTCAGCAACTCTCTCAGCAGTTTTGTCCACAAGATGAGTACACGTGTCTCAGGACTGGGGGCACGTGACTACATAGGTGCGACATCGTCTCGTCGCTCTTTATACAGAGGGTGGACGGACACCCTAACTGTCCGGTAAGCCAGTAAGCTCACTAACTACCGTATTTGCTTCCAATCAAGAAGTGTTCGTTCTTGATGGTTCGGCGCACCTGTCGACTCGTGAGCTAACGCGTAAAGTAATCCTCTACCTTTTAGTTCTGAGAGGTAGATCTCGCAAAGCTTAGGCTGAAGTGAAATTTGACGCAACACCTACGCCATACAATTTTACGTTGTATGATACGCCTTGCATTTTTACGTTGCATAATGACACCTTCCTCTTTGCTTTGGACGTGAAAAAAGAAGAAAAGTCGGACATTTATAACGTCAGTACAATAAAATGACAAACCTGTCAATGGGAGCTTTTACGTAAAGCACCACCACATAACGTCTTAAGACACTTTTACGAAAAACATTCAAAACATATGCTTAGGGAAGACACAAAGCACGGTGTGCATGAAAAATGATGCAAAAAAACTATCAAAGAAGAAAAGAAACTACTGGATGCAATGCAATTGTAAAAGATTTCGATAATTCACGCATTATTACGTCTAACAACATACAAACCCATTGAGAAAAATTCAAAACGGATCGAAATCTGAGTATTGTTCTTTTAAGTGACCAGTGTTCGCGCGCAACTCACTAGGTCGTGTTAGCCAAGCGCACACAAGAAACTGGGTTGCGCTGGGATGCCACGCGCAACTTAATAAGTTGCGCGCAACATTTGAATTAGTAAAAGATTTGGAGAAGCGCGATTTGCAGCTCACTTTCTTCTTCACCTCTTTCTCCAATTTTGATCTCTTTCCATTTTTAGTTGTTGTTTGAAGCTAAGGAAAGTAAATCTTTCTCCTTTAATTCTACCAAACTTTGATCTTGGTCAATAAATGGAGAAATCGAATTGGGGTTTTCAATTCGATTTGTCGTCATGAATTTGTTTGTTTGTTGTTGTGACATCTTTAAGCAATATATTGCAACAAATTTCATGTGAAGTGATAAAGTATTGATCTTGTATGAGCATGTCAAGCATATATGTGTTTTTGTTCATTCTAATTTTGACTTTGTGCTTGATCTTTATTACTCTTTTTTTGCTCACATAGACTATACTTGTTAATTTTAATGTAAATTGAAGTGTTTAGAACAACAATTATGCATTAAAATTATAAATGAAATTTTGAACTTTTATAATAGCATTTACGACTCTTTTTATTTCATGCGTAAGTTGCAAAATTGGCTTTATCAATGATAAAAATAACCGATGGTTATTATTATTCACTTATAAAACTATGATTTCAAGATTTGCACAAAACTAGTTAGTTTAGGAAATTCTTTAAGAGGTCATCGAACTGGTGTAGCTTGGCTATATTTCGGGTTCGTAAGCCCCCATTTTATCAGGTCCTGGAATCGATTCTCACCACTAGGACTGTTCATCGGTCTAAGACCGGAGAAAAGACCGAAAATTAGAATTTTAAGAACCGCAGATCGAATTGGTTAAGCTACAACCAAACCCGAACCGGACCGAAAGAATCGGTACGAAACCCCGATCGAACCGTTTCGGACCGATTTAAGAATTTTCTAATAATCTTATGGAAAACTCGAAAAAAAGTAAAGGAAAATCTATACTTTAACGTCTTTTTATTTTTATTTTTTTAGTACAAAAAAAGCTCATAAATTTAATGTTTTCAAAATTTATTAAGGATAATTTTAACCATTATTTAAAGGTTTCACGCATATTTTTAATTAAAAAAAAAAACATGATCCAAGACCGAAGACCGGGGAAATAAATTTCTAGACCCAAAGACCGGACCTATTAATTCGGTCTAGTCCGGGGTCGGTCCAAGGTGGTCCGGTCCATTTTATCGGTCCGGACAGATTTGTGAACAACCCTACTCACCCCACCCTTGTGTTGTGGCTCTCTAAACCCAAAAAAAAAAAAGACACGAGACATAATCAAGAGTACTAACTACAACATGACAACTATGTAAAGCTTAAGTTTGGATGACATGTAGCACACAGTTGCAGTGAGAATCACAGCTCTAAAATAGACATTTCAAGCGACAATCAAACTTGTGCCAACTTGGCCATTAGCCCATTACCCCAAATAAATAAATAAATACACTTACAAGTTACAATCAGCAACAAAGTACAGCAAAGGACAAGATTCACAATATGGTGCAGGTACGACGCATAAAAAATGGTGTACCGTGTAGTTTTACATATAAACTACATACATAGAATTGACTGATGCAACTGAAATTTCAATACATCACTCGGTAGTACAAAATTATTGACGGAGAGATCTCGCTTGATCCACACAAGGCACAGCGAGATAGCTGCAATTCTTCTGGAATCAAAAGCACATTTTTTTTCGTTTCAACGGTAAGTACTGATATGAATAACATGATACATTTTACGATGAGAAATAGAATTCAGGAACTAATGGCACACAATTTACACAGTAGGAAAAGAATATGAATGATCAGGACAAACAGTTTCATGCAAAACCATTATATCTCAAGGTCATCCAACGAAAGTTCGCTTGAAAGCAGCTTCAATTTCTGCACAAAAAAACATAAGTGATAAGTTGAATTGACAAATAGACAAGGTGATGCACCACGAGAAACAAAGAAGTGCTAAGTTGAATTGACAAATAGACAAGCTGATACACCACGAGAAATAAAGAAGTGCTAACCCATCAAGTACCAGATTTGAGAAATAAAAATAACAATTAAAAATGAAGCCATGAGTTCTTACTGTGATAAATTGTGGAGGATCATCAACACTAGAGGAGCCCAAAATGACTTCCCTGTTCAACTTTGTCGTAAGCTTGTGGCAAGCTCGCAGCTGTAAGAACCATAGATTTTCAGCTACAAATCAAAACCACTAAAAGAATTGCAATAGCATAAATGCACCAAACTTCACTTACCTCCGATCTAGTAGCACCACCCACAATAAATACAAAGATACGCCTGCCCATCTTCTTAAAATCACTAGAAGCGTGTCTGAGAATGGAATCACTAAACACAAAAAGAAAAACAAATTTAAATTATAAATTTCAAAAGAACACAACACTCGAGAGTACAAGGAAAATATGAATTGAGCCACCCTAATTTCGGATAATAGGTAATTGGAAGAGAGTTAATATATACACTAATTTCGGATAGAGTAATATGGAGGGAAAGGGAGAGAAGAGATAGTGAGGGATTCATCTTTCCCAGGTTTAATCTGAATCAGGAAGGTATTAAAGATATCCATTTTCTTTCCCTATTATTAAATCAAATGAATCAAACACTTCCATTGTTGGAAACATTTTAAAGGTAAATGAAAGCTCACTCTTCCCTACCCTCACCTCCCTTTTTTCTCTCTCTTCTTCCCTCCCTCCATTTCCTCCACAATAGCTATCCAAACATGACAAAAGTAGACAGGGAACGGAAATGTATATGAACATATAAGGAAATAACGAACAACTGCATTTAATAGTCTGACCTCTAGCAGAGACTAGAATAGCCAGACAACCATTAGAGGATTTGACTTGTTCAATAAAATAATAATACTCCATTGCCCAAAAGCATGAAAAAATATTAACAAAGTGGTCAACTACAGTAACCTACTATTCAATAGAAAATACCAAGTGTTACCTCGAATAACCATCATCAGAATTACGAGGTCGAGAAGCCCATGTTGGGGTACGTCTTGACCTCATGGAGTGTGCAACTGGGGTCTCAGTATATTGTATCGCAGCAGGATGTGTAGCACCATGAGATGTAGGACTTGGGTCATTCATACATGGGTACTCATTCTTAGGAAGCTCACCTTTACTGAGTTTTTCAACAAGTTCCTGGAAAGATTTATTGGGTCAATCTCCCTTACTGTACTTAGAATATATACACATTTTATAGATAAAATAAGTAAATTGCCACAATGATACAAACATTCAATAACTAAAACCACCATGACATGTCATCTAAGGTAACAATGTACCTTGAATACGATGACAAGTGCCCCCACAAACTCAAAGAAACCCAAAAATCAAAAAAAAAATAAAAATAAAAATAATAATAATAATAATAATAACAACAATAATAATAATAAAGAAAAAAAAACACAAGGTAAAACAGAACAAGCTACAGGAAAAATTGCCCAGAATAATCCCACCTTTGGTCCGTCCGCTAAAAATAATCCCACCTTTGGATTATTTTTAAATAATCCCACCTTTACCCACCCATCTTTTTTTAAGGTCCCATTTTACCAGGAACCGGTTAAGTAAGTAATTTTTTTTTTTTTTAAGTTTAATTTTTTTTTTTTGAAAGAATTTTTTTAATTTTAATTAACACATGTAGCTACTTGATTGGTCAAAAATTAAAAAATAACAAAAACAAAAACAAAAACAAAAAAGTAGTAATAAAAAACCACCGCCACCTAAGCCACCACCACCCACACCCAAACCCTACAACCACCATCCCCCTAGACCCGAAACCACCGCCACGAAGATCGCGCTGACCGGAATCCCACCCACCCAACCAACCTAACCCCATTAACCCAACCATTCGAAAACCCACCAAACTAAATTTGTAAATCCCAGAAAACAGGTTGAATCAAGCAGAGGAGTTCGACGTAGGGTAATCGGGGGACGGGGGAGGTTGGCTGGGCAGAATCGGGGGATGGGGGAGGTCGGCGAAGCCAAATTAGGGGACGGGGGATGAGGGAGGTTAGTGACGGCGTGACGCCGGAATCGGGGCGGGGGAGGTCGCTGAGACCAGATTCGTGGATCAAGGAGTTCGGCGAGCTGAGGCCGGATTCCTGGGCCAAGGAGTTCAGCGTGGCCGGATTCATGGATCAAGGGTTTCGGTGTGGCCGGAATCCTGAGATAATGGAGGTCAGCCCAGGATTGGTGGTAGAGGAGGTAGGCGTGGCTGGTAGGTGGTTTGGCTTGTGGTTAAAATTAATTAATTGATTTTTTTTTAATTTATTTTTTTTTAAATTTTATTATTGGACCAATTAGGCGCTAACATGTGTCAATCAACTTGCTATAACAAGTTAACCGACCGGTAGGGACCATTAAAAAAGATGAGGGGGTAAAGATGGGATTATTTAAAAATAATCCAAAGGTGAAATTATTTTTAGCGGACGGCCTAAAGGTAGGGTTATTCCGGGCAATATTTCCCAAGCTAAAATGAATAAATCAGAACACAAATCCTTTCTCCTGGTTTCAAACAAGATCGTAAGCAATCTTCAATGTTCAAAGCATCTTAACGATTTCATAAACAAATCACCAAAGTCATGAATTAACGAAGCAGACTTTCTTCTACAAGACACATGACACATTATGCACACCTCAACCATTGGATAAAATCGAGATAATTGCCACGCTGTTTCTTCTCCAACACGTTCCTTTCTGACTCCATGTTTTTTCTGATTACAAAAAAAATTTATGTGAGGGGGAGAAGATGCAGTCAGAACAAGACATAGTAAGAACAAAGAAATCTTTAAGAAAATGGCACACCTTATTATCAAATTTTAACGCAAAAGCTCCTATAGAGCTTTTCTTTGTTTCAGGATGTGTGCCAAGCAGTTTCATATTATTAACTGCATTTGTATCATCTGATAATAACCCTGCTAGCTGAAGAAATCAAGAACCAAATAATATAGTTAACTAAAACTGAAAGTAAAAATCTAATTTTAAAATGTAGAAGACTTGAAACAGTGAAAACATTTTTGCACCAATATGATAAAAACTTAACCTACTTCCCCTTTTTTTTCCCCTCTTTTCTCACTTGTCAGGCAAGTAGCACACATAAACCCCTCTATCCAGCAAAAATAAAAGGCAAAATTGTGACAAATTGACAAAGGATCCTCTCGTGACAAATAAGAGATGAAACAGCCATAGTGATTTATAAATATAACACATCTGCAAGTGCTTTGCAAGTCATATAAACTTATACCCACCCTTCACCTACCCCTAAACAGACACAAAGGAAGAGAAAACTTTATGCTAAATTGCTAATCAGTATCACACAACGTGTAACTTTCATTGAAACAACTTTCAGAAAGAAAATTTAGCATACATTCAATTGTGGAGAAAATATAGAGGCAATGATGTAAAAAATCCTCCCAAAAAAGTTCACTCTCATTTTTCGTAATTAATAATAGGATTAAGTACCCAGAAGCTTTCCAGAACACTCACCCTCTACTTTACATAGAAATCCAAAACAGTCTACCATGACCATCAAACCACTGGGGGTGAAAAATGTCACACAGGAAATGGCATGGCTAGGGAGAGGAGGTGAACCGTGAACGTGCTTGGACAGCAGCGACAGTGGAGGGTGTGTGACTATAGGAAAAGGAGGATTTTAAGATATTGTCCAGAAATTTGATTGCTTTTGAATATTTTCACTCTTTAAGAGAACACTTGGAAATTGAAAACAGGAAACTAAAGAATATGGAAGACAAATTTTTGACTAAACGCACCCTTAAAAAGTTTCCAGCTCCAACACAAACACTTAACTGCATAATTCTGAACCCTTTTATCACCCTCAATTGGACTAGACTGTGACAGGAAGAAGAGGGAACTCAAACTTATTCTAGGGCTTTTTATAGCTATAAATATTTACATTCTTTAAAAGAACTTGGAAACTCGTAACAGGAAAACAAAAGAAAATGAACGGCAGAGAGAGAATATATAAATTTAACAGAACACACCCAGTATATTTTTTTTCAGCAGTAATACAAACACTTACCTGCATCAACTGTGAACCTTTGTCACCCTCAAATTTCTCAGGGTAAATAGCCGCATAAACCATCAATAATCGCAACTTATTTTCACGGCTCAAATCCTGTCAAAGGGGCTTCTACATTGTCAGAAAAGTATTATAATCTTCAAATTAGAAAAAAAAGTTGCATAATTCAGATCACAAAGTCCCTACCGTATGCGTGCTTAAAAATTTGATAACTTCTTTAGTTCCAGCATCACCAAAGACAAGATCCTGTTCCAGTTTTCCAACCTCCCTAAGTTTTTGCTCTCTTATGATACGGTTTATTTTTCCAGCAATCTGTAGGACCAAATTGAGTTATCATAAGCACCATGGAAAAAAAAAAAAAAAAAAAAAAAAAAAAAAAAAAAAAAAAAAACATTACAATTATCTCCATTCTCTATCTAACAGCATATAGTTGGGCGAAAAAAAAAAAAAAAAAAAAAAGAAGAGAGGATGAGGATGGACCACTTGAACCATGGGATTATGTTAATGGGAGAGAAACCATTGGACCAATGGCAAGAATGTCATATTAGGTGTCAAAATCGAAATTGACATGAAAGACGAAACTTGCAAAGGAGATAAATGTTGCGACAGAAAAAGAACAAAGGAAATATAATGGATAACTTTAACATTTTTACGATTTGACAATGTACATTAACTTCAGTTTTGCATTAATTTCCATACCATAGCAGTACTCAGATAGTGTAATGGTCTAAACTAAGATACATTGTCAGAGCTCTGATTATGCGACCACTAACTAGTTTTCTGAATTTAGAGAGGAATATTTAAAAAAAATGCAAAAGATTTCTACTACCATAGATCTGGTTCTATAAACAAGAATAAAGTTTGCATCGCCATGCTAAAAGAGCCTATCAAAGAGTAACTAGATCTTATAATAGCCCCATCTGCAATGTCACCTCCAACCTATCCTTGATGAATAAAAACTTTCGCTAACATTTAGGGGCTAAGGCTTTGTTGTTGTTGTAGATTAAAGCATGTAACACCACCTCTGGTTGGGAATCAAACAAATACAATAAAACCATGAGCACAAAGCAGCGAAGAACCCAATACTTGCACCACCACTTCGAAGAAGGAAGGGAAGAGGGGCGCATGTACAAAAGGAGAGAGACAAACAGAAGTCACCAGAGGGGACAACGGACAGCAGGGCAGACTCGGCAGAGGACAAAATTACTTAATGATACACAAAGGGGAGGTGACACAACCCACAAGAATATTGCAAGTCTGATATAATAGAGACAAAAGCTAATTGATGCTAGGGTATTCTTGTATTGTAGTTGCTCGAGTATATAGATATAGAGATTGTAACTCAGTAGTAAGCTATTATGAGAGTTTGTAAGAATTACTTTTAGGAGATGAGATTAGTAGCCTTCATCTACTAGGCAAGAGATTGATAGCCTCAAGCTATCCGTTTGAATTTTGGTTATTATTAGTCAAACACCTCTAGCTTTCACCTTTAATCTTGTTGTTTGTTCTTCAACTTACAGATCAGAATACTAGTCTATTACATTAGTATTCCAGAAGGCAAAGAAATTTCATTTGGGAAATCAGCAGAAATAGACCGTGAAAAAAAACTATATAATGAGCATACTCCAATCACGCATATGAACCTCTAAATAATAGGCTAAGAAGCCAATGAAACATCCCATGAGAAAGCTTGAGGCAAATAATCTAATTCATATTTTCCCTGAAACAAAATTTCCATCAATGCTTTGCAACAAACGTGCTTTTTTATTTTATACTAGGTGTAAGTCGCACAAGTTCTGAGACTTCATCAATAAGGAATGAAACAAACGAAATGAACATTTTCAAGGCCATTCTCATGAAACGGACACCAACTCCATCAATAGGGAATAAACAAACAAAATGAACATTTTCAAGGCAATTGTTCATGAAACGGATACCAGCTCCAGAACAACAATTATAAAGGCGGTCATAAAAGCAGCCACAAAAAGCTTGGTGCTTGCCCATCTGAAAACTAACCTCAACATGCAGAGAAAGCTTGTCAATTTGTTCACTATATTGGGGCAAAGCTTGAACCATCCTTTGCAACTCACGTGTTGACAATTCACCACTTTCTCTGAAAAATGATTCAAGCTCAAGGGTAAGATACACATTGAAAAAAAAGTCATAGTAAAGGACTAAAAGCAGCTCAACAATTACTTATATACCAAAATGCAGCTATGCCCAACCCCAAAGTAGTTTAAAATAGATGTAAGCTTATATGTTCATAATATGAGCCAACAAATATAACAATGTTCAAGGTCAAATCAATATCTATTTTTCACCCCTCACTTCCCTATTATTATGGTGAACTTCAAAGCCTAGCGGTATTCAAAGAGATACAAAAAAATAGTCAATGGCACAACTATGAAATTTCAATTAGAAAGCCTTAAAAATAAACAACAAAGATTCAAAAAACATATACATATTTTTTACTACACAAGCTCAAAATTGTGCTTTTTGAATCCACTTTCACTTGAAACTTTTTTTGGATCATAGAAAATGGAGAGAAAGGAAGGGAAGGGAAAGGGAGGGTAACAAGTTTTCCTTGTTTAGAGAAGGTAGGGAAAAGAAGGGGAGGGAAAGGGAAGAATCTATTTAAACACCATCTCCCCAAAATTGAAGAGAATTAAAGGGAAAATGAACTCTACCCTCCCCTTTCCTATCTTTCCCATCCCCTTCCTTTCCTTTCGATCTTGCTATCCAAACAAAGTGTGTCAAAATACCAAAAAGTTGCACCTAATTTCCAAAATTTGGAGATCAGAATCAAATTATAGATCATAAACCATCCGACTAAACTACAATCACAAACAGCAGAGTCCTACGTATCGACATGAATCATCTTTCACCCATCCCTCAAAGAAAGCATGTTTCCACTATAAGAGACTTTCCACTTGAAAGCTATCATAAATATCTCACAAAATAACAGTTGAGGAAGGCAGTTGTTCTTTTGACTCACTGGCATAAGATCAACAGCTAACCTTGAACTATGATGGATTTGCGCGGCTTTGTTCTTTGATACAAAGTTGGTCATTTTCTCGTGTAGTCGTTCGCTAGCCTGACACCACAGATTAAGATCAAAATATATTCACATCTTAATCGAACAATAAATTAAGGATAGAACGCACATCAGCTATATGTAGATGTCGAAGCTCACACCAGATAGGATCATGCTCCTCCAAAAGGACCTCCTTTTTCTCTGGAGGCCCTCCAGTTTTGCTTGGAACCTGAACAGTTTACTCTTTAGATATATATATATGTATAAATATGAAAACAATAAAATAGAAGAAAAAATGCAGAATTAAAAAGCAGGGGACTATGAACATTTGATACCTACAACACACCTCATAAACATACTTATTCCCTTCCAAAAACAGAAGGTCATGGCACATAGCATCATAAGTCCACTCATGTATGACAGGAGCAATCTGAAAAATAGAGTGGCAAATATACTCAATAGGTAAAGAGTAACAATTATTGGATCTAGCATAAAATCAAGCAACAAACTTGTATACCTGATCAACAGATCGATCTAGAACAAGCAGCTCACAAGTTTCTGTCTGGGGAAAGTTAGCAATGCTTGTCTTATATTTTGTCAGATGATTCCAGATTCCAGCAGCTAGCTTTGTAGGAACTAAATCACGATAGGTGGTCATTGTGTTGGTATCAAGAGATTTAGCAGCACGGTAACGAACAAAAGGAAGCTCCTAAAGGCAACACAACGTGAGCTAAAAACTTTTTAACATATCCTAAATCATTGGTAGAACGATATATATACCCTCATAGAAGCAAACGCTGTAGCAGCTCGAGCAGCCATTATACTTAAACATGCGTCAGCTTTACGGTGATTCTCGTCATTTCCAAAGAGCTCCTCCATAGCCATTCCATTATCAGTGACAAAACCCTAGACAATTTACAAACTATAATTAGGCTTTATTAAATAAACGAGACAAAAATAGGGGACAACATCCGTAAATAGAACAGTCAAAACAAATAAGAGCTAGTGTGTTCGAAAACAACTGTATAGGAATTTTGAACCTATGTTGCAATAAGCTACCTATCAGACACATAGCCGCAAGAATACAAATAAATTCTTTGCTCTTCGGGATCACTGTAACTTAGCCTTAACAAACCTCTTAGATGGGGACATAATATTAAGTTCAACTAAAATAACTATTAGTTCAAATAATAATCAGTAAAAATTTGGATTTCTTTTCTTCAATTTATTCAAATAATATTCAATTAAATAATAAGTAGAGCCAGTAAAAATAAGTTCAATTTAGTAACCTTTAAGAACATATATAAATTAAAAGAGGATACACCAAATACAAACTTTTTGTCTCTCCTCCAAACTCTCTGTTCTCTCTCCTCCTCCAAAACAAAGCTACTGCCGGAAACCTAGGGTCTCGTTGGAGTTCTGGCATCACGACTGGTTCTCTGACAAGCATCCCCATAATTTTCCTTTATTTTGTGGGTAAATCTTCCCTGATTCAGATTCTCGTCCCTTGTCGTAGTCGAGCTACCCACCTCTTTAAGTCTCTTGCAGTTCCATCGACGGTGAAAAGGAAGCAGAGCCAAGCCAACCTTACACCAATGATTACCACCTCCATTAAGGTTCAACCTCGTTTCGCCGGCAAGTACCTTCTTTTGTTTGGTCAATTAGAGAAGGTTCTTTGGCTTGTTAACCTCGTTGGAAGTGTTCGGTGTTGTTAATTTCTTTAGTTCAAGGTTTGTGGACTTGTGTTCCCTTATTTTGTTCATTTTATGGAAGCATATTATTTGCTCTTTATGGCATTAAATATCTAGCTACCAGTGTTGTTCTTTGTTTTTCTGTTCTTATTTCAAGTACAATAGATGTGTTTGAGGAATTAGGGGGGGGGGGGGGGGATTTGTGTTTTGCTCAGTTTGAAAAGGAGGATTTCTCTTCTCATAGGTTAGAGATAATAGTTAGGGAATTGGAGAATCCTTTTGGTATTCTGAAATTTGTTAGGAGTTTAAAAGATGAGGGTAACTTATTGTACAAGCAAAGTAATATGATTTTAGCCATTGCAAAATACTCTTGCACTCAAGATCTTGTCCTTTGTTCTGGTTTGTAATGATGATGATAAATCAGTTTTTTCAAGCCTTGTTGTGTCTCTTAATTTGATCTTGGGGGCATGTTATGTCAAAGAGAGGAACTTTGACAAGATTAGTCAATTGTGCTAGGCGGTGTTTTGTTACGATAACTCAAATGTGAAATCTTACTTTAGAAGAGCGATAGAAGCTTTAGAGCTAAACAAACTTGAATTAGCTTTCATGGATTTTTCGCAAGCAATTAGGATTGATCCCAACAACAAAGAGTTTCAACAAAAACTCAAGAAGGTGACCTCTAGATTAGGTGGTCTCAAAATATTGTTGATGATGCACTTGTGGTTACAACAGAGGATGAGAGGTTTAGATACTTTGTTCGATTTGTGAAGGAAGGAAAATAATTATAATAAAAAAAAATAATAATAAAAAAAGGAAAGGAAGGAAGGAAAGAAGGAGATTATCATGAAAATGGGTATGTACGTAGATGTATTGGTGTAAAAGATGAATCCAAAGTGGAAAAGAATCTTTGGATTTGAAAGGTAAGGTCAACTCCTTCGATCAAGATGAAAGGCCCAACGTTATTGATAACATTTCTGTTTTGAAGTCAACTACAGGAAAAGAAAAAAAAATCTTAAAGGGTCAATTCATCGGTTTTCAAACCGAAAACAAATTGAATCCTATTTGCATCTCACCCCGACAATGTATGGGGCGGTTTCCAAGGGATGAACACGACTGTACTATTGTTCTTCCCGAAAGAATTTTATCAACATTCGAGTACTTGATCATCCAAAGAAGAAGGATAGTGCTGAAACTCAAGAAGTTTCTACACCGATAGAGATAAGTCACCCCTATTTTGAAGGGCATCATTGGTGTGAAAAAATTCTCCAATCTTGATGCAAGACCCGACTATAGGTGTAGTCACTCATGCGTCATCATGCAGTCGAAATCTACTACGAACCCCAAAACGTACTCCTCTTAGACGTTGAAGATATATGCCTCCTCCCACTGCTCCAGAGTTCGAAGGAAAATTGTTTGTCAACGAAAACTCCCTGAAGTATTACTAACTCCTTATTTTGCTAGATGAGTGGCTCTAAAAGAAGAGCATCATGTTCCTCCGAAAGCATTTGGTTCCCCTATAAAAAAAAAATGTATGGTCCTACCCTTAATGTTTTAGTGTAACTTGTTTTATAATTAATATAATGCTTTTTCCAATGTAAAAAAAAAATTAAAAAAAAAGAAAAAAAAACATATATAAAAAAGAATCGGTAAAAAACTAACAATCAAAGTTATCATAAACAAGATTCAACTATGAATCAAAAACGGTTTTCAAAATTGAATCGTAAAATCAATCGAACATGCATAATCAAGACGCCATACTCAAATTTCATTGAATGCGTTTATATTATATTATAGTTGTGAAGCCAATAATTGACAAATTATATGATACAAATAACTTTATAGGCATATTTTAAACTTGTAAGGTATTCGCTAGGTAAGAGAAATATGAAAAAATTGGGTAGAAAAGTAAATCGAATCATAAGGCCATACATTAATTGTAAAATCATAATTTTCTAAGATTTAAATCGCAAATTCTATAACCATGCTTACAATAATCTAAGATAAGTAAAAAATATTTTAAGTTGAGTACATATAATTTAAGTTCAATACAAAAAAAAATAAAAAAAATCAAATTAAATTAAATTCAGTACAAACAATTTTACTTCAATAAAAAAATAATATAAATTCAACAAAATCAAGGTTGAGAGAACATGTCCTTAGTCACTACAATTCCAACAGATTTTATAGAAGATAGATAAAAGTATTTATCACATTTATCACAAATTATTAGCAAGAAGAAAGATACTACGGAGTACTATATTAAAAACCATATGCTAAGCTACAGATAAGTGAACAAGAAGTCAAACAATCTTATAAGATGGCCCAAATGGCCCAAAAAAAGTGTAAGATGGAAGGATAGAGAGAGACCAAATTTAATCAAAATGATTAATGTAGGTATCGGTAACAAATATAGCAGAAACAAAAACAAGTTAATAAGGATTCAACATTATTCACCTGTCTATCAAAAGAAAAATACTCCAGATTCATCTGCAATTGATAACAAAAAAGCAATTATACATCTTTTAGGTAACTCAAGAACCAATAAAATCAATACAATACCCAAAAACAAAAAGACAACCTCACTCAATGCACCTATTCGAGGCAAAACTGTGGCATCCTTCTTGATAAGACCAACCAATTCTCTAGTAATAGGTGAACTAAAGAAAACAAAAGCTCTAGTCCCAAAAAAAGAGGGAACAAAAAAGTAAATTAGATGGATAAAAATAAAGGAACCTAAATCACATTTTTTATATCCAAGGTTCACAATAAAACAAAGAACAAAAGAAGTGTTTATAAAGATGACATTTATAAAAGAATTGGAACTTACTTCTTGTATAAAGGCTTTTTCCCAGCCATATCAGACAAAAACATGATAACACTGAAAATTATCAGAAAAATAAAAGGGAAAAGTTAAGAATGTACATGCCACTCTATTATATAAAGTGTTAACACACAATATAATGAAAGAGCTTATAGCATCAGGGAGAAAAGGGGGCAAAGAATGATAAGAAAAAATGCAAATTAACACCCAAGGGTTTTCTCTTTTTATTTTATTTTTTTTTTTTTTTTTTGTTGGTGAGATAAAACACATTTGCGACTCATTTTTCTAAAATGTCACTGATATAAACTTATTTCATGTGTGCCACTATGTTTAACAACTAGTTTCAAAAGCACCATTATTTTTCTAATACTACATATTACTGTCTTTGCTTATCATTCCCTTCAAATTATTTTAGTAAGAGGCCTTTTTATGGGGAAATGTTCTTTCTTACAATAAACATAATCATATTTGAATTACATATACTATGTGTTTAAATTTAAATCCCTGAGTCCACAACTTAATATGAACACCTATTAATGCTATCCCCATCTTCAGTTACAATGTTTTTTGATCCATACCCAAGCTTAACATAATTATCTGAATGCAGCCAACAGAAGTTCGGGCAAGCCAAATTGATTCAGTCCATTGTATTCCGAAAAACAAAATATATTGTTCTTAAACTCCATTAACAAGAGAGAATTCTACAGAAACGTAAATCAGCTCCAAACTGTGAAGAGAAAGCACTTAATGTTATCCAAATAATCATATCGCAAAACAGCTTGTCTCAAGCATTCATCTAGATTTGTGACCTCTTTCTTAAAAGCAAGAAACACAATATACGGCTTCGAAAAAATGGGGCCAAGAATAAGACAGAAAAACGAAAACACACATCATGTGATGGTCCTGACTAAGCATCACCGCTAAAAAGTAAGGTGTTCGGGACCTTATGCACAAACTAACCACCAAGACTGCACTGGTTATTGAAGCCAAAAACAGCATCATTGACATACACTTCTCCCCTAAATTCTAATACTTTAGCTCATCCTGCATGGACTCTTAGCCTTTTTCTTTGTGGTTCTCTTTGTACCCAAGTCCACAGGAACAACGTTTTCTTATATTAGTTCAGTGTCCAGCTCTAGCTTTAGAGTACTATGATTTATAATGTCAAATATGACATTTAAACTAATAGTCAAAAGTCATCACCTCATGGAATAGGGACAAAGAAGTATGAGAATATTCAAAATTTGCAGTTACACTGATGGCATGGCAAACATAAACTAAGGTTTTTTGCTCACTAACAGCCACTGCAATAAGAAACTGGCCATGAACATGTATAAAAAACAACTAAAAGATGTAATAGACTAGCCAAGGGGTAGGGGTACTATTGGTCTGACAATATTAGTTCGTTAGAGTTAACTTGGAGCCTGTATATAGTGCCTGACAATATTGATCAGGGGGATTGTCATAATTAAGAGCCTGGAGGAAGTCCGAAAATGCCTGTATATAGTGCCACTGAAGTTCATGAACAGTGAAGATCACTGCAGTAATAAGCTAGCCATAAACATATATAGAAATCAACAAAAGTAGAAAGATGTAATAGACTGCCATTGTAGCCAAGGGAGAGGGGTACCTATTGGTGTGGGCAATATCAGTTGGTTATAAGTAGTTTGGAGGAAAAGTCAGTGAGTTTGTCAGAGGTGAGACTGAGAGAGGGAAGTAAGCTGGAATATGCATATAAAGAGAGAAATAGAGCCGTTAAAAGGAAAACAAGCATTGTTACCCAGTTCTCATTTTCCTCATTTCTATATTCTGACTTTCCAGTCTATTACAGAAGAATAGGACATACATAATTCAAAAATTAGCAACATGACAGACAACAGTAATGAAAGAGCAGAAACATTACTTCTCCTTAGATGGCTGGATAAAATATATAGCATCCATTGTGGGTAATGGCTGCCTTCTTTTATATATGTCTTCCACCACTGTTTCAGCAAATAAAATAAATAATTAAATAATATGATAACAACAACAACAATAACAACAAAGCCTTAGTGCCAAAATGATTTGAGGTAGGCTAACATGAATCGTCATAAGGAACCCTGCGATATAAAGAAAGGTACATAACAAGATAATCAAATGAAAGAGTTCGAAAAAAAAAAGGTGAGAAAAGAAAGAGCATCCAAGAAAAATTTAGGGAGTTTTAAAAGAGAACCAAGAAAAAAAATTTAAAAACTTTTGAAGAAATGGTTTAAACGTTGGAGTAAAAAAACGATAAAGGTTTGAGAAAACTTTAGCAAAGGAAATCAATATTGTTCATAAAACACTAATGGGAGAAAAATAATAATGGTAAATACTAATATAAATTTTAATATATATATATATATATAATCATGACACGTCGTTGACATGAATTTTCTCCCTCCACACCACCCTATCCAGCATCAGTTTTTCCTCAATCCCCAAAGCACTCATGTCACTCTTAATCACCTTCTTCCAAGTTTTCTTAGGTCTTCCCCTACCTCTTGCAACCCCAACATTTTGCCATTCTTCAAGCCTCCTTACCGAAGCATCACTTGGTCCCCTTACATGGCCAAACCATCTTAACCGATTCTCCCTCATCTTGTATTCAATCAATATAACCCCTACTTTCTTCCTAATTACCTCATTCCTTTATCGATCCTTACTTGTATGGCCACACATCCATCGCAACATACGCAACTACGCCACATTATGGACATGGCAATGCTTTACGGCCAACATTCTCTAACATATAACAACAAAGTAGGCTTTATTGTCACAGAATTTCATTTATAATCTATGGGGCACGCCGGGATCACATAAAAAAAACTCGTTGCACTCTTCCACTTCAACCAACCCATTTTGATCCTATGAGCAACATCTCCATCCTTTTGAATAATAAATCCATATATTCGACAAAAGACACAAAAGCAATAAAATAGCAAGTTTATCGTCAATCAAACTTTAAACCTACAATTGTTTCCAGGTTTATTATTTGGCATCCCCTTTAAAGGTTTAATTATTAGTAGATTATTTTGACACAAAGTAAACTTGTAAATGTTATATATAATACTGTAATTTTTGAAGAAAAATAATTAAATTAAATAAAACCATAGGTGGTCAATGCAGTTCGAAATCAAAGTTCACGCTCATTTTAGTTTTCGAAATAAAATGAAGCTTTAATGTTTCAAACTAGTTAAAGTGTTATCCATAAGACCCCTAGTAAGCATAGCAATAATCTACAACTATATAACAAATTCTTCACCTATGAAAATCTACTATGGATGGCTCTTCTTCCATCCCTCTTTATTTCTTCTTATATAGTGAAAGAGATTAGATTTGTTTATCATTGACACCAACTTTGCCTAAACATCGAATCCTATTCAATCAATGTAATTTCTTTAATTTAATATTCTCTGATTCCTTTATCACTTATATTGTATATATTCTTAATATAAGTCTCTATCTCATAACATTAGAGATCAATCTTTTTCACTCTTTCTCTTTCCTTTTTTTTTTTTTTTTGTCCTTACTCATAATCCGTTTAGGTCCCTTCTTTTGTCCTATTCACCTCTACTTTATTCTATTTTTGTCGAGTCTCTTTTACTATCAATCTCCACATACACTATCTAAGAACTTTGCTAAGAACAAGGTTTTGCCGTTATGGGTAATCAGTCGAAATTGGAAAACCAACCTGCATCATGAATTATTTAATTCATTCACATAATTCCTCCATTCTCTTTCATAGTAGCATTTTGACCTTCATGTTTGACAACGCATCACTTAAACTCTTTATATCTCTAATTATAGATATTTAAAAATATATAAAAATTTGATATTATGAAAATATATATCAATATGAATCTAACAAGATCCACATGAATATATGTTACCTAACATATAATACAACAAAAAAGATCAAATAGAAGAACGTGATAAGTGCAAACTTCAAAATGTTGCAACCAAAAGAAAAAGAGCTAGTTTTTTCACATTTCCAGAGCGTGTCGAATGACACAACAACCAAATATAGAGTGGTCTTATATGAAATTTATTAAATCTAGAGGGTCCACCACCATGTCAGACGCGACACCCAAATCCGAATATGAGTATCATAGTTTTCATTTATCTATGTGGCATCATTACTATGAGAGCTTACAAGAGGCAAAATTTCCTTTTAAATTTAGTTTACTTCACTTTGCATATGTGCACCACTTTTTTCTGTGGAAAGTAATTTCACTTCTACAAACAAACTAATTACCATCTCAACTTTATCTAATATCTAGTTCGTTTAGTTTAAAAAGCACATCCTCAATAACGGCGAGGGCAACCACCTAGATCTTGCTAAGGTCAACACATTCCAAAAGCCAAACAAAAGAGCACACAAGCCAGCGCAACACCTAGCCACTCAGGTTCAAAAGCGAGAGAAAGTGTAGAGTAGAACTGCGTCAAAATTGTAAGGAACCATCAATACTTTTTTCAATTACACCTTTCCCAATCTTTAAGAAGCTATTTCCCCCAATTGAAAAGCCCTAATTTTATAAAACCCTAAATCTAAAGATCTCTAGGTCATATATCTATAAAAATCCAACCATTTGTACATCGCAATACATATTACCAATCTAATCGGCAACCACCACAATATTTCTCTCACATAACTAGCCTCATTTTTTACTACAAGAATTTAGTGTTCGCACTTTAAAGATACTAAATTTTGTGAGTAATTACCAACTAATTATTGAGCTTTGAACTAAAAATTATTATTTTTGAAAATCGACTACCGATAAAGTGATTAACAATCTTTATTTGACTAGCACTAAAAACTAACAATTGCTTAAATTTCCAATGATGGTGGGTTTTGAGTAAAAGTTAAATAATTTTGATGGAGGATATTGGAATTACGGAGAGAAGGAAAAGTTAAAAAATTTAAGGGGAGTTAATTATGATAAGTGGAGATGTGGGGCCTAGCAACAACAACAAAGCCTCAATCCCAACATGATGATGTAGAGCCTACTTACAAAAATTATTAACAGATAACATTAATAAAATTTCCTAGCGAGTTAAAAAAAAAAAAAGTATCCATTGTGAACAAGTATTTGAATCTCATAAAAACTATCCATCAATAGAAGGGCAAAAAGAAATCAAAGACTTTTATAGGGAAACCATTTCATTATTTAATCTAATATCATTACAAACATGTATAAGAAGTCATTTACATTTTAACCTTATAGAACAAAAACAATCATCTTAACATGAGTCCATGACATCATCACCTTCTTAGGCACAATACATTTTTGTTTAAAGTTTAAACAATTTCAACTAAAAATAAGATACCCTTATAAACAAGATGACATCATAAACATAATGAAATTATAAACAAATGAAAGCACGATTTAGGTCTAGATTCCCATAAATCACAATTTCCGCTCCCAAGAATGCAAGTCTTGTTTGTTATTCATCTATTCAAGTCAATTTTGTAAACATCATTTTTCCTCAATTATAAGACAATTATTCCTGACATCCTCCACATGATATAAATCCCTCAATTCTATGATGGATTGATTTTTAGCTTGAGTATTCCTTATTGAAAATACCTTTTATCTACTCTAGTAACCTTGGCCATGGCTTCCAAAGCCCCCAGACAATTACCACTATCAGGCTAACTAAACAGCCCCTAGACCCCAATCATAGTCCCTAACAATGAATTATGATGCAGCTTCGGCATAACTGAAGGTGTACTAGCAGAAGGTAGGCATTCTCAAAAAAAATCTAGTTCACATTTCCAAAATGATCTTCAAATATTAAAGACATGATACCCCCACCTCCCTATACTATTCTATCAACAACATCCATGACCACTATCACTAAGAGCTATAAACAACAAGGCATAAAATTGAGGACATACTTTATTTCAGGCCTGGCACAAGTTCCAGAGAGACTCACAGACACTAGAGAATTCAAGGAATAATACTGTAAAAACCCTTGAATCAGCACAGCTACAAAATGTTAAAAATAAACTAAAAATAGCAAGAAATTTAACGGGAACAGGATAGTAACAGCACTATGAATTAACTGCTGTAAGCACCTTGTTTTCTGTTTCCATAAGGTCACAAATAACATCATGAGCTTGGTTAGCTATATAGGTCCAAAATTCAGAGGAATAAGTGGGTTTTATTTACTTACATGAGACTCCCGCTTCGGTGATGTCAGCCATTTTGCAAGCATAAGACATTATCTTAACCGTTAATCTGTCCATGATGAGAACCTAAATAAGGTGCACCGGACAGACAGATATGAATTATGATCACATAAAACGCCAACCATAAGTCACCCAAATGATAGGGAAAGAGATGAATACAAAACAACAAACTAACAGAATTTTTGCGGAGACCATATATACTGCAGTCTCCTCAACTAAATGGGCAACTTAATTTTCTATTTCAGAATTTTTGAGCTATATCATCAAATAGAAAAGAGGAAAAGGAGCCATCAACACCAAATTTAATCCATATATACCTTCCAAGTTGACCGAGAGTCCCCCTTCTTTGTTGATCCAAGCATTTCATGAAGCAACCCTGATTCAAACATAACACAAAAATGGAAGGGAACTTCAATTAAGTTTGACAAATAACAGATAATAAAACCATGTTTATTTGAAATTGACCTTTTTCTTTTTCATTTGCATGATAGACTAGTTGATCATCTTTCTATTTCTATTTGAATGTGATCTACAATGAGATACAAGGAGGGAAAACTAAATACATTAAATTATTCACTGCTGTAATTGTAACTACCACATACGAAGGGTATTAAATTGAATAGTAACTCAAAAGCTGATACAAATCTGTTTGTTGGTTCCCTCCATCAAAGATATCATAATCTAAATGACAGTCATCTCAACCTTTATGGAGTCTTTGTGCAGATACCATTCTAAAAACTAGTACAAATTTTTAGCTCATCAATCATTGCTCATCCAAAATAAGCTTTTGATACTCCCTGTTTTTTTTTTTATTGAAATAGACTCACCATTCCTATAAAAGTGACAGCTGGTTAACCATCCCACAAAATCTAACAATAATTTAGTATTTAAATACAAAAATATCAGTTATTTTCTAAGTTCAGATGTAATTCGACAAGTAGATTCCGATTCAACATATTTACACTGGTTCATTAGATTGCCTTAAACCTTCATCACAAATCATCAGCTAGGGTGTAACAGTAGACAAGAGACTTACGATCACGAGTAATTTGCCGAAAGTACTTATGATCGCCAGTATGTGAACTATCTGAATCCGACATCGACATCCTAAAAGTAAAGGCAAATATAAATCAATTATCAAATTAGGCTCAAAAATTCACATAATTTTCTTATCTAGCAACAAAATCGCTCATTATGAACTGGCTGCACCCCACTTAATCAGCCTGAGAAACAAATTGGTGTAAATCAGGTGGCATTTTGGTTATCATTTGCATTGGGATGCACAATATATTCATATAATATTATTTTGTACATTCATTTACATGAATAATAGAAAAGGCTTTACTAAGTTGGAGTTACGGCCGTTAGTAATGTCATTTGTTGATTGTGAAGGTAACACAACTCTAGGTTCCTCGAACACATCTGTTTGAAGAGGGAGGATAAGGGGGCACCATATGAGGCGCTCTGCAGCGACATCTGCGAGATCGTGATCTACTGAGTTTCTAGAACTAACATACCTATATTGAAATTCAAATTCAAAACCAATTTCAACACTTTCAACACTACCATATACATAATCAAACGCTATTCGGGTTCCATAACCCATGTCAATAATTCTTACACAAATGATTAACTAAACAATTCAAATCAATACCAACTTCAACAGATTGAAATTCAAATAAAAAAACCTTTTTCTTCATATTATACACTGGTATTGCTCTAATCGAATCAAATACATACCTGGAAGATGAAATCAACGTCTAGCTTCGATTACCAATAGTTCAAAATCCACGAAGAACCCTAAATAGACTAAACTGACAATTAAAATTTCGCTTAACCCTAGATTGCAAAATTGATGTTCAATCATCACAAAATGAAACCTCTTACCTCAGAAGCAGTTTCAATGAAGAATAGAAAAATTAGAAGTCGCCTCAATTCAAATTTGGAGTGCGATTCAATGGGAAACTAGAGGGAAAGAGCGTGGAGGAGAACAGACGTAGTTATGTGCTTCTTGTTTTTTATTTATTTTAGAATTTTTCATTAGGTATAAGTTAGGTCTTGTTTGGCATCAGTTTTAGTTTTCAGTTTCTTTTTTTGGAAAACCAAAAACAGGAAATAAGAAAAAGGTGTTTCCACTTTTCTATTGTCATTTTTCAAAATTATCATAATTTTAATAAGTTTATATAATTTTTGATTAATTATGGGACTCATATCATATACAATTATATTACAAAAAACCAAAAAACAGAAAACCACAGCAATGTCAAACGAACCCTTAAATTTTGGCTCAGAGCAAGATTGGTCTTGTCTGGTGTTCAGATTTTAATAACACAATTTTTTTTAATTCTTTTTCTCTCTCTTCTTTTCTTCTTCTCCAAGCTTAGAAAAAATATTAAAAAATAAATAAAATAAATAATAAAATAAAAACATTTTGATTTTCTCTCTCCTCAAACACTTTTTACACTCCCATCATCTTCTCTCTCTTAAAACCATTAATTTTTCTCTAAAATCCATTGTAACTGCTCCAAAATTTAAGCAATTTTGTTCTACTTTTTCTCAAATTCAACAAATCTTAGTCAAACTTACATATAAACAAGTTGAAGTGACCAATTTGATTAGAATTTTTGCAACTACGAACCCTATTATGACAAAAGAACAAATTGAAGAAAATTTGAATGGAATGAGGTGAAGAACAATAAACTCGTACAGAAATTTGTTCTCAAATGCAAAGGTAAGTTATACTCCAAAATTTTCGAAGAATTTGATGATTTTTTGGGCGATTTTTGAATAATATTTTTTTTTTTAACAATTTTAATGGTTGTTAGTGGTACGGGATTTGGTGGTGGTGTGGTGGAGTTTAAGGTTTTGAGGACGGCGGTTGAGAAAGGTTGGTGTTGGTGGTGGTTACGGTGGATTTGGGTGTGGGTTAATGGTTACTGATTAGGGGATTTTTATCCACCAAGCGCCGTTTGACAAGTGGACCAACCAGGTTCCGCCACGCGTCCTCCACGGACCACTTAAGACACGCCACGTGTCCACCCATGCCAAATGGGACAACCGGCCATCAAGGCCCATTTCAGTCTAGAAGCCCGTTCGGCCCTAGGTTTACCTTAAACCTAGAGAGTTGCACGCTTCCCAAGGCTATAAATACTCGATTAATCCTCATTAATCAAAGGACCGAATAATTTACGGAACACACTAATAACCGGCTGATCTCGCTAGCAAAGCAGATTACCTACATTAAATACTCTCACCTAGAGAGACCTTATTACTTTAAATTCTGTATTAATTACTCCTTAATCAGGTACTAACTTGACCGTTGGAGGCGGAGCTCTCAGGAGTCTCCGTTATTTTGCAGGTACAGGCGTCCGGTTCCAGTCTCGGAATTGTAACTCTCCCGCAGGACATCAGAAAACCCCGAAACATTTGGCGCCGTCTGTGGGGAGAGTACTTCAGAGATGGCATCCAAGTCTGTACCGACCCCAGAAGAGAGGCGTCCCCTAGACGACCCTCTAGTTCAGTCGGACCATGATACCGAAAGTGAATTTGAAGTTGAAACTCATACAGCTCCAGACGGGACCCTAAGGGCCCGCCGTACCCGTCATACTGAAATAAGGGAACGGGAGTATCTTCAAACAGGAAGCGAGCCAGCAGGCGCACCGCTTGCTCGGCAACAGCCGACTGATGGGTCTGCTCCCATCACAAGGAACGAACTCATGACCTTCATGAGGGGATTCAAGGGAGAGATCCAAGAGTTGATCAACAAAAAACCGCCTGCTTCAGTCAAAGAGCAGGCGGCCAAAAAACCTTCCACTTCACTGAAGAGGAAGCCAGTTCAAGGGCGAGAGGCGACTCCCCATCCTAAATCTAAGAAGCGGGAGCCGTCTGCTCTTGATTTCACAAAACTCTGTTATCCTACGGGAAATAGGAAACCGGTTCGTCATATTCAGGCGGACGGGTCAAAGCAAACGTTCACAGATGCTCGGCACCTGCTAGAGCAGAAGAGGAGTGACCGATTATCAGAGTCGGCTTCTACTTCAAATTTTCAGGACAGTTTGCGAAATGCCTCGATGAGGCCAACTCAGTCGTACCATGAGAGTCAGTCAGGCGGCACCTCCCGACAGTCTGGCTTTCATAGTGCGCAGGCGGTACCAAATTTGCCATTTGTGCCGCAACAACAATATTTTATGCAGCCACCTCCATTTGGTGGACCTGCAGCAAAAAACGTCCAACCTATGGACTGGCAGCTACGGCTGCTTAGACTTGGTGAACAGCCGTCGGCCTTCTCCAAGGAAATTACTGAAGCCGCTCAGCCGGCCAAAGTAAAAAATGTTTTAGTAGGCGCCTATGATGGCACTACTAACCCGGAAGACCATCTGATGGCATTCACCAACCTGATGTACCTTCAAGGGTTGGATGATCCCACTTGGTGCAAGTGTTTCCCAGCAACTCTCAAGGGAATTGCACAGCAATGGTTCGGCAACCTGCCGACTGGTTGTGTAAACAGTTTCAGGACGCTTGCTTACTTATTTGCCTCCAACTTTGCAATGAACATCCCTGCGAAGAAAACGACCCTTGATTTGGGAACAATTCAGCAGGGTGAAAAGGAGGGGCTTCGTTCCTACATCAGGCGGTTCAACCTGATGAGAATACAGATTCAAGGGTTACCGGATGAGGTAGCTTATACTGACTTTTTTAGAGGTCTCAAAGACGGGTCTACCTTCAAATTTGATTTAGTTCGAAAAAGGGTGGCGACTCTTCAAGAGGCCTTGATTGAAGCAGAAGCCTATATACAGGCGACTGATCTGTGTACAATGAAACAGTCGGACGGGAAGAGGTTCGACAATAGAGAAGGACGACAGAAACAGTCGTCCAACAAAGATGAAAAAAGAAAAGGGGTCTGGGCGGCTGATTCCTCTAAACAGCCGGCCAAGAAGAAAAAGGAATTCAAACCATACTCCCCAAAGTATGTGTTTAACAAGGATAACCAGTTTATCCTAAAAGAAATAAAGGGACGGCTCTCAATTGAGAAACCGCTCCCCATGAAGGGTTCTGCGAGCAACCGGAACCAAGACAAAATCTGTGCTTATCATGATGACATTGGTCATCACACCAACGACTGCATTAGTCTCATGCGGTACCTAGACCGCTTGGCTGATCAAGGTGATCTTGACACTTATGTCAAGAAATCTACGGGGAATACTTCCTCAAAAAAGCAGTCGGCCAAAAAGAATCAACAGGCCGACAGTTCCGATACAGATGATGCAGTCGTCTACACCATTGCAGGCGGCTTCTCAGGAGGCGGCCCCACTATTAGGGGCAACAAAGATAATATAAGGCGGTTAGATGTAAATTCCGTTCACCAAGAACGACCGTCCAAATATACATTTCCTGAGATTGCCATCACTGAAAAGGATCTAGGAGGAATAAGGGGGCCGCATGACGACCCTCTCGTTATTGAATGTAAAGTGGCCAACCAGAGAGTTGGTCGAATCCTCATAGATACTGGGAGCTCTTCAGATCTCATCAGCAGCAAATGTCTGTCAAAACTGAAATATCAGACGGACTGCATACATCCGGCCTCCCACCCTTTAATAGGGTTTGGAGGAGGAGTCGTCCACCCACTGGGACGAGTTGATCTACCCGTCCGCCTGGGCGAAAAAGGGGAAGGACGACACATGGTAGTCCGATTCCTAGTTGTAGAGGAACTCTCTGCCTACAACATGATTCTGGGTCGCCCAACCCTGAATAGTGCCAAGGCTGTTATAATCCCGTCACTTATGCTGCTTAAGTTTGAAAGGGACAATGGAACAGTCGGCTCCCTAAGGGGAGATCAGAGGATGGCCCGAGAGTGCTATCTCTCGGATGTCAAACCCACTGCTAAGGCCACTGGGTCAAGTGGAGAAAAAACAGACCTTGACAATGTCAAGGAAAGTGCGCCTGTTCAAGAAACAGGCGACAGAAAAAGAAAGGCGTCCCAGACAGAGTCCGCCAGAAAGGCAAGGAAAATAGACGCCTGTTCTGATTCACAACTGATAGTCAGTACAATGGCGAATACGAAGCAACACATCCGGCCATGATCAAATATTTACAGGCGGTCCGACAAGCAGTCGGCTCCCTTGAGAATTTCCATCTGATCCAAGTACCGAGATCAGAAAACAACCAGGCAGATGCACTCTCGAAATTAGCATCATCCGCCTCCTCCGATACTCCTCGAACTGTGTTTTGGGAAGTAATGGAGAAGAGAAGCATCGAGGAAAATCCTATTGGAATTCTAGACAGAAGCTCAACCTGGATGGATTCAATCAGGGCATATCTGACAAACGGTACACTGCCGGATGATCCTCAACAGGCGGCATCACTGAAAAAACGAGCCTCCTGTTTTGAAATGATACAGGGGGAACTGCACAAGAGGGGGCACCTTCAACCCTTCTTAAAGTGTGTTACTCCTGAAAAGGGACGAGAGATACTAGATGATCTTCACTCTGGTTTCTGTGCTTCCCATATAGGTGGTAGGATGCTTGCTCAAAGGGCAAGGCGGCAGGGCTACTTTTGGCCTACTTTGGAAGCAGATGCAATGGAGATGGTGAAAAAATGTGACAAGTGCCAAAGGTTTGGCAAATTAATTCACCGTCCGGCTACTGACCTCACTACCATTCACAGCCCACTACCGTTTGCTAAGTGGGGCATGGACATTCTGGGTCCAAATACGCCTGCTACAGGCGGCAGAAGGTATATACTTGTTGCCGTTGACTACTTCACTAAATGGGTAGAGGCGGAGGCTGTAAAGGGAATCAAGACGAAAGATGTAATTTCATTTGGAAAAACGTCATCACTCGGTTCGGGGTTCCCATGTCTATGGTTTTTGATAATGGTCCCCAATTTGAGACGCCTGTTCTCAAAAGCTGGTTGGGAGACCAAGGAATTGGACATTACTTTGCATCTGTCGGCCGTCCACAAGCAAACGGCCAGGTAGAAGCCTTTAATAAAATCATCTCAGACGGTCTCAAGAAAAAAATTGAACGAGCAGGCGGCCTATGGGCAGATGAACTACCACATGTTCTTTGGGCCATTAGGACGACTGAAAAAGGGGCGACTGGAGAAACTCCATTCCTCCTAACTTATGGTGCAGAAGCTGTTCTTCCAATAGAACACTACGAGCCGACTCTTCGAGTAATGCTATATGACGAAGAGGCAAACTGGGAAGCTATGCGCCTGGCATTAGACTCACTTCCTGAAAAGAGGGGCAATGCTGTTTTGCGCCATGAAATCTACCGCCTGAGAATGACTAGATCATACAACAAGAAAGTGCACAGGCGTCCACTCAAAGTAGGGGACTTTGTACTTAGAAAAATGGAAGCAGTTGGTAGGGCTAACGAGTCTGGCAAACTAACTCCCAACTGGGAAGGACCCTACCGAATCTATGCGGAAGTCAGGGACGGTACCTACCGTCTGGAAACACCAGACGGACAACCGTTGCCTCGAACTTGGAATGTAGATAACCTTAAGAAATATTTCTTTTGAATGATGTAAAGTAAAGAGCTACTTAAAAAAGTTGGCACTTACTATTCAATTTTGTATTACGAGGGGCATGCCGTCTGTACCTTTACAGTCGGCTACTCTCCATTGAGTTTTTGCACTCTATCTTCAGAGGGGCATGCCGTCTGTTCCTTTACAGTCGGCTACTCTCCATTGAGTTTTTTCGCTCTATCATCAGAGGGGCATGCCGTCTGTACCTTTACAGTCGGCTACTCTCCATTGAGTATTTTACTCACAATACTTAGCTAAAAAGATTAGGGCCTGGCCGACCCTGTGCCTAACAGGCGGCTACCCTTCTTTGACTTAGCACCTACGTTCACCAAGAACTTACCAAGGCCACCGGCCGAATGATCAGACCAGGCGCCTAGTCAACTGATCTAACTTTTAAAAACTAATCCGACCTGTCCCAACATTATAGCAGGCGTCCGGCGGCATCCATTCGGATGAAATTCGTCGCAGAGAGCAGCTCCCTTTTGGGTGGAACATTGTTCTATAAACTAATTACACGGCACCTATACGACTGTCCCCAAGGGCAACCACGTAGCCGTTTTTGAGACAAGGATAACTCTATCACTAACCAAACCAGTGGTAGCAGTTGACATCTGAGTCAGATGACCGCCTGTATTACTTGGGATAAATGCAGGGGGTACCTATTGAGATAATAGCCAACAAACATTGGCGAATCAAGGGGTCTAGCCGGCCTACGCCGCCTGGTACCTCTACTTCTCAAACAAAAGTGACGGCGACTGAGTAACTCCAAAGTTAACTCATAGTCACTCCTTCAAATTTGGTATGGAACCTAAAAAGTTTGAGTCGTCCGCCTGTTTTATACAAACAAGGGCACTCGAACCCCTATTCCTACTGGATAACCTATTGAGTAAATAGCCAACAAACATTGGTAAATCAAGGGGTCTAGCCGGCCTACGCCGCCTGATACCTTTACTACTCAATCAAGATTGTGACGAAGACTAAGTAACTCCTATGTTAACTTAATAGTCACTCAAACTTAGTACTGAGCCTAAAAGGTACGAGTCGTCCACTTGTTTTTAATAAACAAAGGCTCTCAACCAATACTCTTGCTAGGTTAACAAATAACAAATTAGAGGCCAACATTGGCAATAAAGGGAAACAACCGGTACCCGCCGCTTGTTTTCCTACTTAAATTCCTTGGCTACTTGGTAATTCTATTTACTTGGTCAAATTGAATAAAGAGTTCGAATACCGATTGATTAAATGGCCGACTGATCATCTATCCTGGAAACAGACAACCAGTCGTCCAGGGGCATAGGCGGCATACTTACTATTTGTACCTGTCTTAACGTTCGGCCATGCACAACAGTCTGTCTAGTGAGCAAATTTCAAATACTTAGACAAATTTGAACAAAAACAAAAAATTTGATTAAAATGAGCCGGCCATAAAAGACCAGCAGAATATTCAAAACCCCGGCCCCCTGGCCGGGTAATTACAAAGCAAACGGCACGCAGGCCGTGGAAAGAAAAAATATACTTAAAGCTTAAGAAGGGGGCAGTTCAGTATCAGCAGCAGCCGCCTGGTCAGCACTCTTCTTGCTGGACTCGGCCTTAGCTGCATCATCTTTTGATGCCTTACCCCCAAGTGGCACAAGCGCCACAACCGGCTCTTCCTCCTCCAACGCAACGTCCATCGCCTCTTCTTCAGCAGCCGCCAGGATCTGTTGATTATATATTTCCGAACACTGGCGGTACGTTCTTTCCCATGAGGCAAAGTCGGCACTGGGGAACAGTCGTTCCCAGGTCATGCGTTGGATTTGGGCGGAGTCTTCCACCATCTCCCGGACGAGCTCTTGTTTCTCTTGCTCGGCCTTGTCCGAGAGCTCTTGGGTAAGACTCTTCTCCTGGTTCACCAGGCGTTCTTTTACGTTAGCCAAAGATTTCTCCATGGCTTCGTAAGAGTGCATTTTCTGACGAAGGGGCTTCAGCTCGGCTTTAAATTTGGTGACGGTCCCCTCCAGCTCGTCAACCTTCTTTTGGGCCGCCTCTAGCTGAGCCCGAACAGCGGCGGTCGCCTGCGCCTGATAATAAAGAAGATCAATGGTCAGTACTTCATTTTGGGCAATTTGAAACATTGCTTTATCACAGCTGGAGGCGGCCATAGCCTTTGCGGCCTTTACCTCTTTGATTTTCCGATCAATCGGCTTGCGAAGGCTGTTGACTCGGAGCAGGGCCTAAGTACAAAGAAAAACAGGCGTCAATTTCCAATCAAAAGGGTTAACAGGCGTCCTGGAACTTCAAAAGGGTATACCTCAGCTAGGATCCCCGAAATTCCATCGAGGTCAAGGGTGCCGGCACCCTTGACCGCCTCCCTGTCAGAGGGAGGAACTACTTTAACCATTGACTTGGCTACCTCAACCAAGTCAAGTCCCTGGGGGCCGGCTGCATTAAGCAAAAGGAAAAACAAGTTAGACCTAACCAAGAAGGAAGCAAGAGTGAGTTTTTTACAAGCAAGTGTCCATACATCTAGGCGGCCCCGCCTGGGTTTTTGAAGAAGTGGCCGGCTGCTTCTCAGCCGCCACTGTTTTCCTGGAAGACCCAGGAGAGCTTGCAACAGTCGTCCTCCGGGCCTTGGGGTCCGGCTGTTGCGAGGAAGAAGCCCTTGGAGTGCCAGACTGAAAACAAAAAGAGTTAGTATATGCATAATACAACTAAAAGGAGAAGAGTTTTCGAAGCTTACCAAGGATGCCTCCTTGCTGGGGGAGTCGGCGTACGACTGCTTCATTAGCGAAACCCGCAGCATGGCCGCCGCAGTCTTAGATGCTGTTATTTTACTCATGGCGTCGGCTGAAAGAAATAAACAGCAAAGTTAGTAAAAATCCCAAGTAAACAAGGCGTGAGAAAACAGAGTATTCGTCAGGCCGGCTACCTCTAGAGCACCGACTGCCGAGGCCACAGGCGGCCAACAAGTACTCATCATAGAGCCACTTGAAGCTCGGGACGCAGTGTAGGGGTACTTGCTCTCGTACCCCTGAAGTAGAGTTCACCCTAGTCTCTACTTTGAAGAGTCCTTTGTCTAGGATCTCTCTTTTAGCCTTTGGGGGAACAGGCGGCATGCTGCGGCCGCCTGCAAGAAGAGGCGGATCCCTGTTCCACTTGTTAAATCGTTTGTTCAGCTCCGTGTCTGAACTCTCGATAATAAGGAAGGTGTTCCGCCAATCCTTCCATTTGTTTGCCTTACCTCTCGTCATGAGGTAACCCCTGTGGCTTGTTAGTTGATACCAGCCGGTACCTCCCGACTTAGGGGTCCGGCTGAGATAGTTCATGTGGGCGAAAGCCTCAAAACTTGGCTCCACCCCGTTCAGTTCGCACCCGGCCACATAGCCGAGTACGTTTACCCAAGAGTTGGGGGCTAACTGCCATAACCCCAGATCATACCCATCTAAAATCCGCTGAACAGCCGGATGTAATGGGAAGCGCAGACCAGCTTTGATGGCCGCCACATAGCAGCCAAAACAGCCGTCACCATAGCTGGTACCAGCCGGCCAGACGACAGTATCTTCTGGATCCGGCACAAACAGTAAATACTCCGGGCCCATCTTGTGGTTAGCAATAAAGCTCGCCACGTTGTCTCGCATGGTTGCGATCCGGCCCCGGGGCACCCTGCAGTAGTAGGGGGTGTTTTCCTCTCTGTAAGAGGCGGACGGCTCTGCCCAATTATCCCCCTTCTCCACTGCATGGGAACTTCTCGCCTCTTGTAGGCGGTTATGTTTTTCTTCTGAGTCAGAAGAACTATGGTCAGAAGAGCTGGAATCGGACTCGTCCCCTGACGAGTCCGAAGAGGACGACTCCTCCCCTCTCCTAGAGGGGCCCGCCTCCTCTCCCTTAGAAGGAGCAGAAGGTAAATGGGACATGTCCACGGTTAGATGAGAAGGGAACACCTTGGTCCCTCTCTCAGAACTGTCAGCTTGACAGTCGCCTCGTTCCACATCTGGCGCCTGGTCAGATGTTTCGCTAAGGAGTACCCTTTGGGAGGAGCCGTCTGAGTTTGATATTCTAGCAGTCTTTTTTGTTCTGGCCATCACGTTCTGCATAGACACAGATTCAGTCGGACTTTGTATAAAGGGCAAAGATGGGTCCAGAAAAGGGCAGGCGGCACTCCTAGTCCTAGATTCAGCCGTCCCCGGTGACCGGCTGATCACTAACTTAGGGCGTGTCGTGTGCTTCCATGGTGCCATTTCAAAAAATAAAAAGAAAATTAAGAGTAAGAGAACTGAGTTACCTGAACGGATGACAGTTGATGAAGTCCTGGAAGTTCGGGTCAGTCGGCTTGTCAGAACAGGCGGTAGGCAGAAAGAGTCCGAAAATGTCAGAGCAAGTTCAGGGGTCCGAATGTTCTCGCAAAAATTCTCAAATGTGAAAATGACCGAAGTCAGCACTTCCTTTTATAGGCAAAATGAGAAGGCGAAGGGTCGCCTCCGAATTCAAATTTGGGCGGGAGAGTCTCCCGGCCGTCTGCAAGGTGACACCTGTAACGGGCCGTCGCCTGTCACCGTGCGACACCTGTCACAGGCGACACGTGACCAGTCGCGTGCCACCTGTGAGGGGCAAATGATTAGGGGATTTTTATCCACCAAGCGCCGTTTGACAAGTGGACCAACCAGGTTCCGCCACGCGTCCTCCACGGACCACTTAAGACACGCCACGTGTCCACCCATGCCAAATGGGACAACCGGCCATCAAGGCCCATTTCAGTCTAGAAGCCCGTTCGGCCCTAGGTTTACCTTAAACCTAGAGAGTTGCACGCTTCCCAAGGCTATAAATACTCGATTAATCCTCATTAATCAAAGGACCGAATAATTTACGGAACACACTAATAACCGGCTGATCTCGCTAGCAAAGCAGATTACCTACATTAAATACTCTCACCTAGAGAGACCTTATTACTTTAAATTCTGTATTAATTACTCCTTAATCAGGTACTAACTTGACCGTTGGAGGCGGAGCTCTCAGGAGTCTCCGTTATTTTGCAGGTACAGGCGTCCGGTTCCAGTCTCGGAATTGTAACTCTCCCGCAGGACATCAGAAAACCCCGAAACAGTTACTAGGTCGGGGGCTACTAGGGGTTACTAGGTTGGTTAGGGGTTACTAGGTCGGGGTTACTAGGTCGGTTAGGGGTTACTAGGTTAGGGGTTACTTGGGGTTACTAGGTCGGTTAGGGGTTACTAGGTCGGTCAGGGGTTACTAGGGGTTACTAGGTCGGTTAGGGGTTACTAGGTTGGGGGTTACTAGGGGTTACCAAGTCAGTCAGTGGTTACTTAGTTAGGGGTTACTATGTTGGGGTTACTAGGGGTTACCAGGTCAATCAGGGGTTACTTGGTCAGGAGTTATTAAGTCAGTCAAGGGTTACTTAAATGGGGTTACTAGAAGGGTTACTGATATAGCACCTTGTCGCACCAGAAACACGTTGTTTTAATTAACTAGAGTATTCCCGCGCATATGCACGGTATATTTATTTTACAGAATGAAATTCAAAATATCTAATACTCCCTTCGTTTTTAAATACTTGCTTCATATTTCCATGCGCCGAGTTTTAGGAGAAATTGGAAAAAGTAATAAAATATGGAGGTAGTGGGGTATTTGAGAAAATTAAATATTGTAAAAAGCAAAAATAGTGGAAAAATAGGAGGAGAGAGGGTATTATGTTGGGTTCACTAAGTGTGAGAAATGAATTAAATGTTGTAAAAGCTTTCCAAAAAAGGAAATGGAGCAAGTATTTAAAAACGGCAGGAAAAGTAAAGTGGGGCAAGTATTTAAAGACGGAGGGAGTAACAAATTTTTTTCAAAAAATACGGGAAGTTGATTTTGATATGGTAACTAATTGTATATAACACCATGTGTGCAACTATTATGAGAGTTATCTTATCAAGTCTATAGGGGTTATCCATTCAATGTTATAGAGGTAACCATGTTAGTGAGGGTTACACCGTGATGGACTGAGGGTTATAGGAGTGACCGTTCTTTTGCAACCACTATTTTTTTTATCTTTTGCAAGTAGCTATTTAGTGAGGCCAATCGCGCAAATAACGTGCTGTACATTATTTTTGTTTTGATGATTATGGAAGTATGAGTGTGTTAAATCTATAGAGGTTACATGTTCTGCGTTATAGGGGTTATGTAGTTAGTGTCATGATCTTTTGCAAGTAGCTATTCGTTGAGGTCAGCCGCGCAAATAGCGTGCTGTACATTTTTTTTTCCTTTAATGATTAGGGGAGTGGAAATTGTTTGTAGGATAATCCTCAAAAAATATGCATATAAATGAAGGGTTGGAGATTTAGAGTGCTTTAATTTGATGAATTGTTGTTAAAGGAATTGTATATTCGTGCTAATGCACGGCATGTATTATACGCGAAAGAAAATAAAACAAAGTGAAATGTTAGTATTGGTTTTTTTTTTTTTTTAAAAAAAGTGAATTTTTATTAATTATTGCAATTCCTTGAAAAAATACAAAAAAAATTTTAAAAAAAAAAAACGGTGTAGTGGGATGGGTAGTTATTATCCTTATTGATATTTTTTTAAGTTAAAAAATAAATAAATCTATTATATAATTGCAGAGTCACTTCACCACAACCCTCCAAATCACCAATACTCAAATCTCATGCATTTGTTTTTTTTTTTACAAACCAATAACTATTTATATTAAATTTAATTATTTTTTATAATAGATTGCCACATCAGATTTTATATTAAATTTAATTATTTTTAAAAATTTTAATTATCTTAAGCCTCAAGACTCAATTAGATTTATCTCTTCAATCCTAAAATTTATTTTAGATTTCCTTAAAAAAAAATTGTCTTAAGATATACATTTCAATAATTGTTTTCTGAAATATATATATTTTAATATGATATGAATATTCATAATGGTGTAACAAATTTCTAACCCAATTTAAATGTCATAGTTGAAAAATAATAGCAAAATAGATCAAGCAAAACCAAATTTGCAATAAGCTGAGAAATTTCTTCTATTAACTGTAGAAGACAAATAAATAATAATAAAATCAATAGGATATTTCCGGATAATTAGCTTTTATAATACATAAATAGAGTAATTTTATTATGACTAGGTACATACATGATAAATATTGAAAACCAACAAACAATAACAAAAAATAGGATAATTAAAATACAAGATAATTTAAATTCATAATTGTTGTTAAATCATGATTAGTTTTTTTTTCCCAACAAGATAAGTACATAATTAAGATAAAAAAAAAATATATATGATTTTATATATAAAAAATTAAAAACAACGTACATATCTATAAAAATAAAATTGAAACAACGTACATACCTTTTTTTTAAAAAACAACGTACATAGAATTTTTTTTTTATTTTTTAATGGTACATAGATTTTAATGTATTAAAGAAATAAAAAAAAAGGTTTTTTTTTTTTTGCAAAACACTGTGTTTTGATGTATATATGGGGAAAACATTGTATATAGTGTGTAGAGTTCAGTCTTAAGTTGAATCTTCAGTTTTAAAGACCCCACTTTAGATTTTTTTAAGACTTAGCTTCTTAAATGCATTAAAAAAACAAAGGCTTGTCTTAATCACAAAATTAAAAAAATGATGATGTCACCTAGAGTCTTAAAACTCATGGCTAATCTTGCTCTCATGCTCATCTCCCGAAAGAGTCACGTAGTATTATATCAAAACTTCGAAGTTAATACTCTTTTTTGCTATTTTTGTTGCAATGTTTTACTTATATTTGTGTTTTTTGCTTGATTATGTTAAATTTGAAGTAGGAGAAGTTGAATAGTAGTACTTCGAAGTTCAATTTGGGCATTTTTAAGTTCGATTTCTTCTAAATCAGGTATTTTCACAATTTAGTTTGCTTTTGTTCAGATTATGTTTAATTTAATTATTATTTTGGTTTAAATTTGTTGTAATTTAGGTTTAAGTATGCATGCATGAGAAACTAATACAAAGTTGAATCAAAGGATTTTTTATACATATATATTTTTTTTTTACAAATTTTAACATAAATTTATATTAGGTTTTTTTCATAAATTTTTGTATAAACTTTAGATCTGTTTATATTTATGAACTTAAGTAATTTTACTTCAATTGTTACTAATTTAGAATAGTTTTGATTAATTTAGGAGTAATTGTTGATAATAGTTAATTTATGAGTAATTTTTTAGTGCATTATTGTTGCTATGGTACTTCTGTTCTGCTTTTTGCTATTGAAAATGTTGCTACGGAGTAATCAAGTGACTTTGGTTAATTTATGAGTAAGTGCATTATTGTTACTATTTGCTAAAAGTAGACAGAGATTTGCTAAATGTAGATAGAAATTAACTAAAAGTAACTTAAAAGTAATTTGTTTTAAGTTTCTATAGTTTTGAGTGCATTACTTTTAAAAGTAGACAGAAATTTGCTAAAAGTAGATAGAAATTGCCTAAAAGTAAAGGATAGATTCTGACACCACTCCTGATGTGTTGGCTAACTTCCTTACGAGTGATCTCCCTAGTCCTATCAACTTGATCACCTTTTCCGACAAGGATTTACCTCTAGAAGGTGACAACCATTATAAGGCATTAAACCTCACAGTAGTTTGCAAGAGGATGAACGTCCCTATGACTCTTGTAGACAATGGATCGGCCATTAATGTCTGTCCACTCAGAACTACGAGGATGCTAGGCATAAGGGATGAAGACCTAACCCCGTCAACACAAGGAATAAGAGCTTACGATAACACTCGTCGTCAAGCTTTTGGCAAGATTACTATGTATATAACGGTGGGAGCAATAGAACACGCTACTACATTCCAAGTAGTAGATATTAAGGCTTCATTCAATTTATTGTTGGGACGCCCTTGGATTCATGACCTAAAGGTCATCCCTTCATCTCTCCACCAACAGGTAAAGGCCATAGTTGGAGGAATTCCCATTACAATTGATGCTTCACCCATAAGGATTAAAGCCATAGAAAATCCAATAATTAATGTGGAGCACGATGAAGATGATGAAGATTTGTGGGGCTTTAATGAAGAGGTCTCCTTAATTGAGGAGGATGAAAGGACCCCTCTCTTCCACGACCCCCACTCTAATATGATAGTGAACGCTATTCTGAAGAAACAAGGACATTTTCCCGGGATGACTCTAGGAAAGAAGAAAGAAATAGAAAAATCGCTGGAATAGCAAAATCGCTGGAATAACCTGACCTCCCTAAATTAGACACTTTCGGACTTGGTTTTGAACTGACTCGGGAAGATCTCAAGCGAGCCCAGGAAAAGTCAAAAGCACGTAGGAACGCTCGCATCCAAAAGAAAGCAATCCCAATGGATCAGTATCCTCTTACCCTCAATGGACAATTCATATAAGAAGGAGAGGACTATCCATGCTACGAATTTCCCATAAGGCAACCGGGATTCGAAATTTTCCTAAATTGCTATTTTTTAGATGAAATCCCAACTCCTATCCACAGGGAGAAAGCACCCCCATGCTTTGACTTTAATGTCATGGGATTATTATTTGGGCGATGTAGGCGTCGCTCGAAGTGCGCCTACGTTAAAGCATGTGTGAATATGCTTGGCCCTCTTAGGAAGTGGGAATTGACGTATATGATTAGGGACAAGGAAAGTAGGGAGCCGCCAACAAGTTTTTAAGGAACTTGTAAACCGGTCACGGATCATAAAAGGCAACCACGATTAAGGGACAACGATAGGCAACAACGATTGACCCGTGAAGGTTACACCCCATTCATAATCCATGAAATTACTAACTCCATATGGTGTGGAACCACGAAAGGAGGATCAGGGATGATGGTAAGAAGTGAGTCATGGAGTCACATTCGCCCGTATTGGCCTCTACTCGATTCTTATAGTGAGAAGTTATTCCTGCGATCTCAAAGGCATACAAACAAAAATTCAATTTGCTCCAAACTATTATTAGGCTAAATTGGTTGAATATTAATGCAACACATAATTCTAAAACATTGTGATCACTTGATTAAACAACAAGATTAAAAAGGATCCTAAACCGATTGTCCAAATTATCTTATTAGACGTGATTTTCAATTACATATTCCCTTTAAACATGCAATATAGTGATCAATAAATATAATAGAATAAACATTAATATTGGAAGCAATTTAACAATAAATTGTTAGTCAAATCAAATATAAAATAACCTAATCATGATACTAGCAATATAAAAATAAAATAATTAATTAAATTAATTAATTACTCACATTCCGCGCGTTCCTTTAAATTGCTACATCATGAATAAACTATTAGTAACTTCAATAAAAGTATAAAGCAAATGAAAATTAAATTAAATAAATGAAAAGTAGAGTTGATTTGGTCCAAACCCTCAGTTATTTGTACCTTTCACGCCTTGGTTTAAGGACGGAACCTCGGGTTAAGTATAGACTCCTTGGAGTGCTTAGAGGAATTATTATGGAAGAATAAGGAGGCTAGAAATTAGGTTAAAGAGGGAGAAGAGAACGATGTTTGGTGTAAGGTGAGAGAGAATGATTATTGGTGCCCCGAACTGTAGAAAGGGGGGTCCTATTTATAGGGAAAATGAGCAGAGGGAACACACGGAACCCTAAAAAGATAAAAACCCTAAAAAATAACACCGCAACACGGCAGAGAACACCGTGACACGGTGCCAGGCACCGTCAGACGGGGAAAAATCCCGTCACGCGGAAAATATTTGACCTACGGGAAGTGAAAACGCGTGAAGGATTTACGCGGAAAAGACACGAGAAAATTCCGTGACACGGCAGTGTACACCGTGGCACAGTACAGTACACCATGTCAGGATATGGGAAAAAGCGGAAATTACATGGAAAAAGCACTGTGACACGGTGGGAAATACCGTGTCACGGCAGCAGGTACCGTGTCATGGCAACAGGTACCGTGCCACGGTGGAATTTGACGCGAAATAGCTTTAAAAATGGCACCGTGACACGATGTACAATACCGTGTCATGGCACCAGGCACCGTCAGACGGGGCAAACTCCCGTGACACGGTGCTTTTGCACTGTGCGCGGTGATTCCAATTTTTTACCCGTTTTTAAAATCATCATAACTTTTGATCCATAACTCGGATTAAGACATATAATATATCATTGGAAAGCTTATCAAGTCTACTTTCCAACTCAATTAGAATCAGGTCAAAATGATTTAAAGATTTTAATATATGGCCATTTTAGTGGAAGGGTGTTGGTTTTAGGCCGAGTTTAGTGTTTTGCTCATATCTTTTTCGTTATAGCTCGGAATTGGGCTTATGATATATGTTAGGAAATATTATTTAAAGGCCTATCCAACAAAATAATAATTGGATCAAAATTTTATAGCCATAAAATCAGTTTATCTCAGTTTTGCGATGTGGACACAAAAAGTGGAAAATAGGTTATGGTTTAGGGAAATGAGCTAGAAATTGGATTGGTTCATGAAATATATTGGATAGAACATGGATTTAAGCACTCCAAAGATTAAATACTCAACCCGACCAATAATGGTGATGAAAGGTGTTCATCAACGGGTTTGGTTTTTGGGAGACATTCTTAGGTGTCTACAGGCGAGAAAAAAATGAGTCGACGTACATAGAGGATAACTCCTCGCTCATCCAAACGGTCCTACAAAGCGAAAGCTTTGATCCCTCAAGGCTCATCACTCCAGCGGAAGGATCACTACAAGGGTGGCGCAAGACAGTCAAGATGACTACTCCAAGCGGAAGGAAAATCTCCATTACGACGGGGCAAGGACTGATGTTCGAAGAGTCGTCTGAGTTAGAGTAAAAGTCAGAGTCTTTTCCCGTAGAGTCATCTAAGTCCTTAGCTGTAGCACCCCCTTCTCTTATCTCTTCCCCTAGGATAGTTAGCGATCAAGTCCATGAGGACATATCTCTCTTCGATGTAATGATTTCCGAACTTAATAATATGTCTTCTTCCTATTACTCCTCGTGTTTTTCTTTAACCCAAGATGACGAGCATTGCTTAACTAACAATGAAAATGACAAAGAACTTATTAAAGCAATGGAAACACTTGAAAAGAAAACACTAATAATTGAGGAAACTGAGACGGTTGATATCTCAAATGATTCAACCAATAAAAGAGAAGTTAAAATCGGTTTAACACTTAATGAACAAGAAAGAACCGATTTAATCAATCTACTTACAGAATTCATCGATGTATCCGCTTGGTCATATGAAGATATGCTAGGCATTAATAGAGAAATAGCTCAACACACCATACCGCTAATTCCAGGAATGAAACCTGTAAAACAAAAGTTGTGTCGAATGAAACCCGACGTAGCTCTTAAAATAAAAGAAGAAGTTCAAAAACAAATAACTGCAGGTTTTATCAAGGTATCCAAATACCCCGAATGGTTTGCCAACGTTGTCTCAGTTCCGAAAAAGGATGAAAGGGTAAGAATGTGTGTCGACTATCGAGATCTAAATAAGGCAAGTCCAAAGGACGACTTCCCTTTACCACACATCGATATTCTGGTAGATAACACAGCAAATCATGCACTTCTCTAGTCATGGATAGATATGCAGGGTATAATCAAATTCTCATGGCAGAAGAAGACATGGAGAAAACAAACTTCATAACACCATGGGGTACTTACTGCTACACTGTAATGCCATTCGGGTTGAAAAACACGGGTGCTACTTACCAACGAGCAGCGACTGCTGATAGGGTAAAGTCGTATCCCCTAATCAAAAGTAATTACCTAAGTCCTCTAACTAAAGTAGATAGGGAAGTAGGGTCGAACTCCACAGGGAAACAAGTCTTTCTATTCCTAATTAACTAATATAATCTAGATTATGAAGTAACCAATATATAAGTTGAATATGAAACTAAACTACGAAGATTGAGAATAGGGAGAAAACAATATATAAAAGGATCTAGGGCACATGTTCACCAATAAATAATATTCCAGGGTAGAGTATAATAATCATTCATCAATGCATATATTAATCAGATTATAAAGGGCTTTCGCTACGTATTATAATCACATAATTAATTTACCGGTATTAAATCTCATCTTTCGAATCTCGACCTAACCATTTATAAATTAACATGCCTATTGAAACTAGACCTAAACATCAATTCTCATCTGTCGAATCTCGAATCAATATTGTTAAACTCAAGCATAAAAGATCTGCGCAAATCTAGTCACAGAGCATTAAATCAATCAATAAGAAATTAATCTAGCATTGACAATTAACAACCATAAATTACCCCTTCAGATTATTCATGGATCCCCATAAACCCTAGAAAGAAAACTACTCATACATAGTAAAAACTAAACTAATCAAAGCAATAAAACAAGTCATGATGGAAGGAGTAAAATAAATAACTAAGATTAAGAGAAGAGAAATAGTTACCAAACTAATCTGTATTAATGGAAAAATTAAGAACAAGAGTTGAGAGAAAAGTTAAGAGAGAGAAAAATCCTAAGTAGAGAGAGAAAGTATAAGAAAGAAGATCCTCAAATTTCCGTACAAAACTCGTACTTAAACGTTTCCTAAAAACAAAAATTAAAACTAAACTAATCAGGCTATTTAAAAACACGCGCCCGATTGGGCGAAGGGCCGCCCGATTGGGCCTGCCTTTTTCTTCGCGTTCCTTCTCAGCAGCATCGCCCGATCGTGCTAGACGCTGGCACGATCGGGCGCGCTACAGGCCACGTATAGCACCAGCGCCGCGCTCGATCGTTCCACTCCTTGCCCGATCAGGCCCTTGCTTCCCTTCGAGGCTCGGACTTCGATTGGGCTTGATTTCTCGGCCCAATCTGAATTTCCTCTTTGGGTCTTGAATACTCGGTCCAAATACCTCGGAATCCCAATTACCGAGCCCTTAATCACCGGCTTGATGACTCTAACCGGCCTTGGGCTTCAAAGATGGTCGTATTTCTCCAATGCTCGTGATTGCTCCAAAATAACTCGGGAAAATACTCCAAAAGCATAAATCCCTGCAAAAGTCAACCAAATCTACGAAAACACTAGAAAACACCAATTAGTAATAAGAATGGCTCTAAAGAACCAAAAACACTACTAATTGCGACCAAGGGATGGGGGTAAAATGCTATATAAAATAGACATATCAAACTCCTCCAAGACAAACCTTTGCTTGTCCCTAAGCAAAGATCTTATCAATGAATCAATAAATATGCTTCACCCCAAAAGTAAAAATCAAACACAAACGATTCAGGGTAAATCAAATAAACATGCTTCCAAATCAACCAATCAAATCCATCTAATTACCAATCTTACCTAACAATTGTCAAATAGAGTAAACCATAAGAGCATATAGAATTCAAGACTAGTGCTCACGCACTCAACTCTCATTTTTGTGGCGAGTAAAAGATGTACTCGATCGCTCTCCATCCAACCCCTTTTATGTGAACAATGCCCTCCCAAGTCACACTCTCGTGTGTATAAAACAATGAACGCTCAATCCTAATAGTCGACTCGAAATATGCCAAATCATAACTTGCATTGATAAACAACACTTTCACATTCATACAATTCTATACACAAAGGTCGGAAGGTCTTTAAAGCTTGTAATGTAAGGCTAGGGTAAAGGGTAGGATAAACTTGGGAGTATGTGAGAGAAAAGCTATGCATTAAGGGAGCCAAATCCTATCAAAACCCATAATCAAAATAAATAATGATCAACATCTCCTACATAACCAACCTCTAACATCAACCAAATATACTCCAATCATAATAAACAATCCCAACACTTACAATTTCACTCATAAAAATATAATAATGAAGAAATAGAGTAAATAAACAAACTTTATTTTCCAAACTCGAATTTTTTTCATTGAGGCTCAAAATTATTTTTCTTTGATCAACCTCCAACTAGAACATTTGAACACTTTTTTTTTATTTTCTTTTGAAGTTCACTAATTTTTTTAACATATTTTTTTCTTTGAACTTCTCTTTTTTCTTTTTTTTTCTTCATAACATCATGCTTTATTTTTTCAAGAAAATATAACTCTCAACTCATCAAAAATAAACATGATAAAAAACAAAATAATTTCTCAAAAACCCACCCAAATTGCGCAAATAATAAGCACACTACAAACTCCCTCACCTCACTCACTAATAGCTCCCCCAAGCCAAACTTGGGACTAGTAACCAATGGGGCAAAATAGGCTTGTAATGTGGCTAATAAACAACAAAAAAGTCAAGGCAACAACATGGGTAGCAAGAAGGGAACAAATGTATCTACAATCATATGGAGGCTACCTAAAAGAACAAATGCCTTCGTCCTCCTCAATGTGCATAATAATGAATCATATAAACATTACTAATAGTTGCAAACCAATACTCAAATATAATTCATTGACATACCAGGAACTATGGAACTATCACACATTCCTAACCAAATCAACTAGTCAAGCACTATATTCACAAGTAGTTGGACAAAATTGAAGCATGTTAAGGTTTCAACGCAATCAAACATCAAATCATGATCAACTAATCCACAATGCTTATCATCAAATACCAGGAATCAAAACAATATTTCTCAAGTAAGGGGCACAGGGAAGCATAATTTACAATTCATTGGAACGTATTTTTGGATTTTTATTTTTCAAATTTTTTTTTATTTTTATATATAATAAAGCAATAAAAAACTACACTAGGAAAGCAATAAATAGAGAAAAGAGAAAGAAGGTTACCATATATACAAGAAATCTCCCCCCAATCCAAATCAAGCAATGTCCTCATTGACTTGGGAAGGTAGCTAGGAGGAGCTACTCCTCATCGTCATCCATCCTCTCATATCCTCCTCCATGACTCGAGCCGGCACCACCCTGGCTCGGTCCAGCACCACCATAACCCAAACCACCTGCAAAGTAGTTAGGGTCCACATTCCCCCCCATACCCCCAAAAGGAGCATCACCCCCATATCCATGGACTGAAGAGTAGTCCACATAAGTACCATACGCACCGGGGTGAGAATACCCTCCTTGGGGGTATTGGAACCAATCGGGAGCAAGCAAATCGGGGGGAATACCCCCCCCCCCCCCCCGACGGGCATAATCATCATACATGGGGTATAGACCCCTCCTCAGGTTCCTCTCTAAGTGTCCTACCCTCCCATCCAAGGTGCTTAACCTAGAATCTAGGTTTTACATCATACCCTTAACTCTCCCTTGCCCCATCTCGATACGGTCTAATTGGCTCCTAAAAGCCGAAAAGTCATAAGGGGCATTGGGGTCGACGATATAGTCGACCGAGGAAGTGGGTATACCATAGGTGAAGGGTGGAGGTGGTGGGTTGTGAGGTGAATGGTGAGTGGGGGAGTGGTCTAGGGGAGATTAGTGGGGTTGTGGTGAAGGGTGAGGTGGTTGAACCTCACCTTGACCGTTAATCTCGAAAGTATAAGAAGTCTTCCCCTTCACAAATTTGGTCAAGGCAGGGTTGGGTAAGGTGAAGGCTTGGTCCCTCCTACCCGACTGTCGGTGGACTATCCACCAAGTGTCACCCCCCACGGGATGCACCTAGTTCAAACTACCTAAATAGGCTAGGTCCATGAGGTTTGATCCTACAACTTTCCTATGCCCATCCGGGTTCCAACCTAGGTGTTTTTTGGCATTGTGGGTCACTAACCCCCCGAAATAAATAGGTGCCCTAGACCTACTAGCCTCGGCCGCATTGGCCGCCCTTTGGAAGTGATTGGCTACCCTATGAGGTATGTTCAATTTTTCGGTGTTAAGAATTACATAGGATGCCAAAAGTTCCAATTCATCTCTCCTAACATTTGCCGGTTCATGCCTCCCAAAAATAGTGAGGCCGGCAAATCTTTGCTAAAATTTTTGGACGGGATGTTGAATCCACGTCCCTTTGGCATGTTGGAGGTTAACCAAATCCTCCCCAGTTAGCCTCTTATAGACCACGGCAGTGTGGTCTTGAGAGGGTTCAATCGGTTTATCCAATTTCAAATCAAACAACTTTCCGAATTCTTTAAGAGTTAGTCTCACATCGTTGTTTAATAATCAGAATTGTACATGAGTGATTAGTGCATTCGTTTTAATAACATTAAAACTCGAAATAAATTCTAATATTAAATAGTCATACGTATCATGGCACATTTGAAAGAAACCACTCATGCCTATACCTTTGAACAATTTTTCTACATATTTATCTAAGCCTAACCTAGCTAGTGTGGGATGATGAATAGGTAGAGATTACCTGGCGATCGATGAGGTTCAACATCCTAGCCCGTTTCTCTTCCGAGGTGATGACAACCTCCTCCCATCCCGGAATTTGAAGGTCCGGGTTGACCGTTGGTTGTGGTGCCCTCGAACTCTCACCCCTTTGTGTCCTTGAACGTTTTGAGGCCATTATATGTTGAAAAATTTGATGCTTGGAGCTTTCTCTCTCTAAGGGTTTGAAGGAAGTATGAGAGAAAGTGGGAGAAAATAGGTGGGAAATGTAGAGGAAGATGTGAGGATTAAGAATATGTAAGAATTTTGAGGTTTTGATGGATGAATTTGAGGAGATCTTGGATTGAAAGTGTAGTTGAGGGTGTGAAAATGGAGGTTTTAGAGAGAGAAAGTGTGAAGGAGAAGGAAGAAGTGAGAAAGAAAAATAAAAGAGAAAGGGGGAAAGGGGTTAAAACCCCGGATAAAAAAGGCGCGCCCGATCGGGCAAGCCTCGCTCGATCGGGCGAAGGTGTCTAATGCCGATTTACAAAGTGCGCGCCCGATCGGGCGACCTCTGCCCGATCGGGCGCAAACTCAAACCTGGAATCGCCCTTTGCTCGCCCGATCGGGCGAGCTTCGCCCGATATATCTTTTTGAGGCACTCGATTTCTCCGAAATTTCGCCCGATCGGGCGAAATTTTGCTCAATTTCTTCCCTTACTTGCGCGCCCGATCGGGCAAAATTAACTCGATCTCTGACACTTAGATGCGCACCCGATCGGGCGAGCCTTGCCCGATTGGGCCCGTACCCAGACCTGGAGCTTCTTTTCTTCGCCCAACTTTTCTTCTCTTGAAACCTCTTTGCTATGGGATCTAATCTTGTATAAAAACACTCATGAAAGGTAAAATTCACTCTCCTCGCCTCTCTAAAATAAAAGTAAAAATAGAAAAAAAGGAAAACTAGTCTAGAAAGCAAGAAATACGGGTTGCCTCCCGCAAAGCGCTGGTTTATCAAGGTCCCGCACGACCTTCTTACCAAGTACAATAACTAGGACCCTTGGCCTAACACTTGATCGGGTGGTTCCTCCTTGACTTGGGTAAGGGGTTCTTCAATGCTACGCACCAAAGATCCTTCTTTGATCGAAGGTTGCTTCAAATTGTCATTGCATTCGACACTTGCAACTCGATCTGGCGGAACACTTATCGTAGGCTCAAATCGCACAACTTTCTTGATCGGTTCCACCTGTTCATCCTCAAAACCAAGACCAACACCTAAGGGGTATTTGAAAGAACGGTCGGCCATTTGTAGAGTTATATTGGTAGCTTTTAATTTACCCATATTTAATTTGGAATACACAGATAATGGCATGACGCTAACACTAGCACCCAAATCACATAATGCATTATCAATCAAGAGATTGCCAATATGACAAGGGATAGAAAAACTACCCAGATCTTTTAATTTAGGCGGAGACTTATTTTGAAGTACGACACTACACTCTGCAGTGAAAGCTACTGTCTCTACCTCACTAATAGACCTTTTCCTCGTCAATATTTATTTCATAAATTTTGCATACCAGGGGATTTGTGTGATTAATTCAGTGAAGGGAACTGTTACCTTCAAATCTTTTACCACTTTCAGGAACTTACCAAACTGCTTATCCAAGTTTGTCTTCAATTGACGATTGGGAATGGGAGTTTGATAATTGGCTTTGGGGCATTATTATTGCCCTTATATGGAGTAGCCACCTTCTCTGGAGTCGTACCCTGCAATGTAGAATTAGATATGTTAGTACTATCCTTTAGCCCTGCAGGGCTATCAACTACATTGTTTGGTTTAACGGAATCAAGATTAGCATTATTTAATAAAATAGGTTCATCAACTTTGGGCATAGGGGGCCCTTCATAGTTTGAACCACTCCTTAGAGTAATTGCAAATGCTTGATCCATAGGCCGGGTCGGCTGTGCCGGCAGAGCTCCCTATTGGCGGGCTTGTAGGGTAGCAGAGAGTTGCGAAATTTGATTATCTACAATTTTATTGTGTGCTAGAATTTGATCAATTGTCGCATCTCTACTCTCCATGTGCTTTTGCATATTAACCAACATTGCTCTAATTTCCACCAGAGAAGGGTCAGAAGATGAGGAGGGTTGTTGTGGTTGGTTCTTCTGGCCAGCATTGGGATGATAATATTTCTGCTGCTGTTGCTGTGGCGCCTGTGGTTCTTGTGGTGGTGGATTTTGAACATTAGTACTCCGGTAGGAAAGGTACGGATAGGATTGTAGGTGTTGGAGTATGGGTTATTCTGCCTATAAGCTTGGAAGACATTAACTTGCTCCACGGAACTCCTGCAATCTTGCTCCCAATGACCCCCACAATTTTCACAGAAAGCCTCATTAGAATTATTATTAATCGCAGAAACATTAGCTACATTAGCAGTGCATAGATTATCTAATTTTTGGCAAATAGAGGTCAGTTGAGCTTGCAAAAAGGATACAGAGTCAACACTATGCTTCCCCTTGTTATAAAATCCTCTAGGGTTCCCGTATTGGGAATTGTGTATCGCCATATCTTCAATAACCTGACCTGCATCATCAACATTAAGATTCATAAATCTCCCACTAGCTGCAGAATCTAAAATTATTCTAGAGGAATTTCCAATGCCATTATAAAAGGCTTGGATTAACTGCCATTGTGCTAAATTATGGTGAGGGCATTCTCTTTGTAAGTCCTTAAACCTCTCCCAAGCCTCATATAAAGATTCATCGGCTTCTTGGGCAAAGTTCTGAATCGCACTCCGTAGTACTGCTGTTCTCTCTGCAGGATAATACTTGTTATAAAAATTCAAAACAAGAGTTTCCCAGTCAGTTATACCAAGTGCAGTTCTATTTAAACCATTAAACCACAATTTAGCTTTTCCAGTTAAAGAGAAGGGAAAGAGAATCTCCCTGATTTGGTCTTGAGTGACCCCGACTTGCCTGATGGTATTGCAATATTGACAATAGTCGGCAATGTGAAGATTCGGTTCTTCACCCTTGGCTCCACTGAATTGCTTCCTCTCTATCATCGTTATAAATTGAGGTTTAATTTCAAATTGAACCCCATCAAGAGCCGGAGTGGGGGTGAGATGTGGAAAATCCATAAGCTTTGGTTGTGAATAATCACTAAGCTTCTTTGGAGCCGTCATCTCTGATTCTGGATCTGATGATACCTCTGAATCGCTAGAACAAGTTGGAGGGTCTCGGTGATTATTGTTATTATCACCAGAATCCGCCAGGATTTGCTTGTAGAGATTTTTCTGTCTATGGAAGGAACGTTCGATCTCAGGATCGAATGGGATGTAACCTGATCTGGAACACCTGGGCATAAACAAAAACTAGAAGAAAATATGATATTTGTCTCAGAGAACTAATGTTCTCTGAGACAAAAAGAAAATAATCTAGACTACAAAAACAATCAGAAATAAAAATAAAACCGTTTCCCCAGCAACGACGCCAAATTTTGACAAGGTAAAGTCGTATCCCCTAATCAAAAGTAATTACCTAAGTCCTCTAACTAAAGTAGATAGGGAAGTAGGGTCGAACTCCACAGGGAAACAAGTCTTTCTATTCCTAATTAACTAATATAATTTAAATTATGAAGTAACCAATATATAAGTTGAATATGAAACTAAACTACGAAGATTGAGAATAGGGAGAAAACAATATATAAAAGGATCTAGGGCACAGGTTCACCAATAAATAATATTCCAGGGTAGAGTATAATAATCATTCATCAATGCATATATTAATCAAATTATAAAGGGCTTTCGCTACGTATTATAATCACACAATTAATTTACCGATATTAAATCTCATCTTTCGAATCTCGACCTAAACATTTATAAATTAACCTGCCTATTGAAACTAGACCTAAACATCAATTCTCATCTGTCGAATCTCGAATCAATATTGTTAAACTCATGCATAAAAGATATGCGCAAATCTAGTCACAGAGCATTAAATCAATCAATAGGAAATTAATCTAGCATTGACAATTAACAACCATAAATTACCTCTTCAGATTATTCATGGATCCCCAAAAACCCTAGAAAGAAAACTACTCACACATAGTAAAAACTAAACTAATCAAAGCAATAAAACAAGTCATGATGGAAGGAGTAAAATAAAAAACTAGGATTAAGAGAAGAGAAATAGGTACCAAACTAATCTGTATTAATGGAAAAATTAAGAACAAGAGTTGAGAGAAAAGTTAAGAGAGAGAAAAATCCTAAGTAGAGAGAGAAAGTCTAAGAAAGAAGATCCTCAAATTTCCGTACAAAACTCGTACTTAAACGTTTCCTAAAAAAAAATTAAAACTAAACTAATCAGGCTATATAAAAATACGCGCCCGATTGGGCCCGCCTTTTTCTTCGCGTTCTTTCTCATCAGCATCGCCCGATCGTGCTAGACGCTCGCACGATCGGGCGCGCTATAGGCCACGCATAGCACCAGCGCCGCGCTCGATCGTTCCACTCCTTGCCCGATCAGGCCCTTGCTTCCCTTCGTGGCTCAGACTTCGATTGTGCTTGATTTCTCGGCCCAATCTTAATTTCCTCTTTGGGTCTTGAATACTCGGTCCAAATACCTCGGAATCCCAATTACCAAGCCCTTAATCACCGGCTCGATGACTCTAACCGACCTTGGGCTTCAAAGATGGTCGTATTTCTCCAATGCTCGTAATTGCTCCAAAATAACTCGGAAAATACTCCAAAAGCATAAATCCCTGCAAAAGTCAACCAAATCTACGAAAACACTAGAAAACACCAATTAGTAATAAGAATGGCTCTAAAGAACCAAAAACACTACTAATTACGACCAAGGGACGGGGGTAAAATGCTATATAAAATAGACACATCAAATGCCTTGCTCCATAACATGATGCACAAAGAAGTTGAAGTATATGTGGACGATATGATTGTGAAGTCAAAAGATCGCCCAAGCCATCAAATAGCCTTGAGAAAATTCTTCAAAAGGCTAAGAAAATACAACATGAGGTTGAATCCATCCAAGTGTGCTTTTGGAGTCACCTCAGGCAAGCTTTTGGGTTATGTCATAAGCTCTAGAGACATAGAGATAGACCCAACCAAGATCAAGGCAATCATGTCAATGCCACCACCCAAAACCGAGAAGCTAATTCGAGGATTTATTAGCCGGTTGCGATACATAAGCAGGTTCATATCAAAATTGACAACAATATGTGAACCAATTTTCAAAAAGCTTAAAAAGAATGTACCAGTAATATGGGATGACGAGTGTCAAAAAGCCTTTGAAAAGATCAAAGCCTATCTCGAAAATCCTCCCGTATTGGCACAGCACTTCCGAGAATACCTCTTAGGTTGTACTTAATAGTCACCAAAGAAACAATGGGAGCCATGCTAGCACAAGAAGTAGAAGGCAAAGAAAATGCAATCTACTATCTAAGCAAAAAGATGCTCGAGTATGAGGTACGCTATACACCACTTGAGAAATTGTGCCTCGCATTGGTGTGGGCCACAACCAAGTTAAGACATTACATGCTCGTGCATACAGTCTTTGTAGTTTTCCGATTGGATCCACTCAAGTATTTATTTAAGAAATCTACACTCAATGGGCGCATATCAAGATGGATAGTCAACTTAGCCCAATTTGACGTAAGATTCATGCCCAAAAAGCTATCAAAGGATCTATGGTTTTGGATTTTCTAGCGGACTTTCCAATAGAATATTCGACGCCAATACACGACAATGAATTTCCAGACGAAGACTTGGTGGTCACGGAGGATGATACTTGGACCTTATACTTTGATGGAGCCTCAAACCAAAAGGGATGTGGCGTTGGAGTATTATTAGTATCACCTAAAGAAGATCATGTTCCAATCTCCATAAAGCTTGATTTCGACGTTACCAACAACGCTGCTGAATACGAAGCATGCGTGGTAGGCCTTGAAACAGCTTTGGCATTGGGAGTGAAAAAATTACGGATATTTGGAGACTCTTCATTAATCATCAACCACATCTCTAAAAGATGGAAAGTAAGGAGCGAAAGTCTAGCCCCTTACCAAACTTATCTGGAAACTCTCACTAATCAGTTAGAGAAGGTGGAATACACGTATCTACCTAGAGAAGAAAATCAATTTGCTGATGCCTTAGCAAGACTAGCCTCAATGGTTAGGATTCCTACGGAAATCCAGCAAATGCCTCTAACTATAGAAAAAAGGCATAAACCGGCCTATATTTAAGCTATAGAAGATGATGAAGTGATCCAAGATGAAGAAGAAGAAGAAGAAGAAGAAGAAGAAGAAGAAGAAGAAGAAGAAGAAGAAAAAGAAGAAGAAGAACCGTGGTATACGGATATACTAATTATGTCACCAAAGGAGAATACCCTCCCCATGCTGACAAAAGAGCAAAACGAGCATTAAGATTCTTGGCTTCCCAATACGTACTCATAGACAACGAGTTACACAAAAGGGTACCTAAGTGTCGAGCTGTCTTATGTGTAGGAAAAAAGGATGCTCAAAGAGCAATGAGGATAGTCCACGAAGGCATCTGTGGAACTCACGTAAACGGCAAGATGCTAGTCCAAAAGATAATGCGAGAAGGATACTATTGGACTACCATGAATAGGGATTGTCATCAATACGTAAAAAGATGCCCTAAGTGCCGAATTTACGCCAATTTACAACATGTTCCTCCATCTCTACTCTACACCTACACTTCACCATGACCATTCTCTACATGGGGAATTGACATTATTGGTAAAATCACTCCCCCGGGAACAGGAGGTCACAAATATATCTTAGTAGCAATTGATTACTTCACAAAGTGGGTCGAAGCACAATCATACGCTAAACTCACTGCAAAACATGTAGCACTCTTTATCGAAAGAAATATTATTTGTCGATATGGAGTCCCACATGAAATGATAAGTGACAATGGAACTCACTTTCAAGCTGAGTGTGCAGAATTGTTACAAAAATATGGCATTCAACATCATCATTCTTCTCCTTATAGATCTCGGGCTAACGGAGCAGTCGAAGCAGCTAATAAAAATTTAAAGACTATCATCGATAAAATGACAGAAAATTACAAGGATTGGCCTGACAAACTCCACTTCGCATTTTGTGGTTATCGCACGTCAATTCGCACATCAACAGGAAATACACCATTTTCCTCGGTTTATTGAATGGATGTCGTACAACCTGTAGAGTTAGAGATAACATCTCTACGCATTGCATTAGAAAAACGGCTAGAAGCTCTACATCATACTCAATGCTATCAAACTCGTATGGCTAGACATTTTAATTAGAAGGTCAAGACAAGAAACATCAAAGTAGGAGACTTGGTGTTAAAAGCATTAAGGAAAAATGTTTTAGATCTAAGGGGGAAATTTAGGCCTAATTGGTCTGGACCCTATATTGTCAAAACAATCCTATCAGGAGGTGCAGTAAAATTAACTGATATGGATGGCAATGAGTTCTCGAACATGACAAATCTTGACCAACTTAAAAATTACTACCTATAATGACTTGAATAGGACACTCAAGAGAGCTATGTTTGGCCTGATTCCTTAAGAAAGGATATGTAGGCAACCCTTTATGGGTGCATCCGCTTTATTTTTTTTGCAAAACTCGCATCCCAGACTTAAAAATAAATTCGACAGAAAATCGACGAAACATCAGCGTCACGAAAAAAGTCTCGTCGCCAACCGATGGACCTTAGCGCCAGATGACAATGTTTGTCGCCTGACGCTAGACTCCCGCAGCTGGCGCCAGTCGTAAAAACGCGGCGACATTTTTCTGCAGAGTCCCTAGGAATATTTTGGTGTTTTTCGGAAAACTTTTGACTTCCGTACTCGAATTTTTTTTTGGAAAGTTAAATTTACAGTTTTCATTGCTTTAATAAATTAAATTTAAAGGAGATAATTTAATTAAAAAAAGCTGCAATTTCATTAATAAAATAAAATAACAATTACATTATTAATGGAATTTAAATAAAGCTTAAATAAATTAACTTTAAATTTAAAACTAAGTCTAATAATTGAAAGTTAAGCAATGCTTTAATCTTTTTTTCTCTTTCTTTGCTCTCTTCTAATTTTTGTCTGTATCCTCTTCTTCATCCATAACTTTAGCTAGTAGGCATCCTTTAGAGGACCTACATTCAATTTTGGAGTAAATAGTTTCTCCCTTAGCTAGGACTCCATGTTTCTTCTCTACCCAAGCCTTCTTCTCTGAAGTGTCAGCTTTTCTCTTTCCTTTATCCTTCGTAGAGCTTTAGGCATTGTAGGTGTCTTGAATTCAACCTTTTCACCCAAGCGTTCCTTAACGGGAATCACTTTTTCACCTAGGTGACTCTTCACATCAATTTTACTTTGATTTTTCTTCATATGCCTTGAAGGTTTCTTCAGAAGCCACTTCTTCACATCATTGGGCAAGGAAGGAGGAACCTTTTGGGTAATCACTTCCCATAAAGGTCTAGCGCTCCAATAAGCATTAAATTTGTCTACTTCTTGAGACACAGGAAATTCATAGGGACGACGAAGATCCCCAAAAGGAATTGTTTTAAGTAGGTCGTACTGTCTTTTTACCCTGCAGGGATAATAAAAGGTCATTCTGGACAAGCTTAGAAGACGGCAGAAGGGTAGCTTGTTGACACCAATCATATTTTCTATTTTCCACCAAGGGATGACCCATTTGATGACAAAATTGCAAGAGCCGAAGACCTTCTTCCACTCATGGCGCCCCATCTTAGAGAAGCGTTTCTTCCTTATCACAAAGCAACTTGGAGTATATTTTTCAACATTGTCCGGAGGACTAATTATTTCTAGTCTTTCCATTAGCCACATCTGTAAAAAAATTCAATGCAAATAAATTAATATTACTATACAAAAATATGTTTTTGATTTCTGTAATTAAAAATATTATTTTTCTACCTGTAATAAAATTGGAGAGCCCGAAAAGGTGCTTTTGGATTTTTCTTTAATTCATCAAGACTAAGCATAGTCTCTCTAACAATTAATGGCATTGGATTTCTCCCAGATTCAATCTGCTCCAAAACAATTGATATGATCGCTTGACCCTCATTAGCTCTACCACTAGTGAGAAGATATTATTGATTAAGCATGCAAAAAAGAAAAGCCCTTTCTTCTATAAACATGAAAAGACTCAGAATAAGGTCTATCAAAATAATGGCGAGAAAATTCTTTCAAATTAACTACGCTACCATCTACTATATTTGTTAGATCTTTGTCTTTTAAATTAAAGAAGCGCTCAAAATCCTTATTATAACATTCATTTACTCTAGGGATTACTGCAAGATCTAATGCAGGGAAGCCTAAGATAGCACCGAATTCTTCCGGCAAAGGGCTAATTTCATCACACCCTAGTCTAAAACAATGAGTATCCACATCCCAATATTCTAAGGCGGTATGAATAAAATCTACATTAAGATCTACCCCCTTGACACCATAAATACCCCCCATATGAAAAAAGTCTAACTCTTTTCTCTCCTTGGCAGTTAGAGACCGACACCATTCATGAGTGAAGTTGGTAAAACTTTTAGAGACTAAAGACATGATTATAATTTTTTCAAAAGCTAAGGTTATATTTAATCTGCTGAAATTATGAAGAAAATTGGTTGAGCAGGGGGCTATTTATACACAAAATTGGCACAGTTTTAATCCGGAAAGGATTCGGAGTCAGCGCTCATTAGCGCTAGACGCCAAACATTGGCGCCTGACGCAAGAGCCTGGCGCCAAACGCTAAGAGTTAGCGTCTGCGCTAACCCAAAACGCGTGGCGCCAAATGGCGCTGACGTGTCTTATTATACGAGTTTTCTAATAACTGCGTTTTTTTGCCTGATTCGAGTCTAACCAATGACTTTACGATTTTTTATTATTTTTATACCCTTTTTTCTAATTATATTTTTCCTTCTTCTTAATTAATATATCAATCATATTAATTTTATTATTTTTCCTTTTTCTTAAAGGAGCGACTTTTAAGTTTTTGTAAATCCTACATTTTTTATTTTTATTTTTTTCTTTTTGGGGGAGAAAGTCGGATACCCTCCATCAATAATAAAAATGACGGAATTTTTGCGCAAAATTAATTATCACAATTCTTTGCACACACAAACATGCACATAAAAATGAATAAATAAATAAATAAAGGTTAATTAAATAAACTCAAAGTAGTATGTATATACAAATATGCCTAATAAATGAGTCTAAATAAAGGCAAAGTTCTATACAAAGTCAAAATAATAAAAAGCACAGGAATAAACGGCGCCGGAGGACGTACACCCATCATGTCATAAAACCGCGCAGTACGAGGAGTAACCTCTCCACCAGCTCAGTCTCCTTGGGAGGCAGAAAACTCAGCTCAGGACCCATCCACCTAAGATCAACCTGAGGCTGAGGCTATGGAGGCTGCTACGATGACGAGCCGACCTCGTACATCCCACCACCTCTAAGAGCCGAGAGAGCATCCCCCTGGCCTACCGGCGCAGCATGTGCACCCTCAGATGAAGAGCCTGACCCCTCCACCGCCTCGGTACGGGCAGCCTCAGAACGACCACCCCGACCGCCAGAACCAGTAAGGCGACGTTTTGAGCTAGACCTCGTCGGCTCTCTCCACACCTCAGGTCTCGTCCGGGTACAAGAAGTTATGGGCTGACCTTGCAATAAGAAACTAAGTCAGTAACAATCAAAATAGAATCAGTAATGCAAAAATAAGAAGGGAAACTACCTCCTGAACGGCGTCGTCGCGACAACACGAAGCCACATTTTTCATCCGAACGAGCGGCTCCGGAAGGCATCTATGCACCGTGCCATCGCCTTGACCGCCTCGCGCGAGAACTGTCAAGGAAATAAAGTCAGTAATGATGCATAACATATATGGACAAAAATTGCAAGTAAATAAAGCTTACCCGAGTCTGGTGACGAGGAATCGACCGCTCCACGAAGCGCTCACCCTCAGGAGTCGGAGGAATCATCTCCTCGATCGGCCCGTATGTCCCCTAATAATGGATGGACATACGAGGTGGCACGAACTCAGTAGGTCCAGCCTGACAAAAGCAAATCAAAGTTAGTAAAACATTACTTGGGGGCTACTTAACGAAAGGTAAAAGATGAAAATCATACCGCTATCTCCTTAGCCAGTACAGGGACTGGAGCTAACAATGGCAGTAGCTCCTCCTCATAGCATCGCCCAGGGATCGTATAAGATCGCCAAGGGGTACCAACTCTCTCTAACATGCTCAAGAACCTCGTGGCATTAAACATGTGACGCGGTGGAGTAGCAGGTTCTACGAAAGTGTCCGAGGATTGCTAAATAGCAACCTTCTCTCCAAGATATGCGACTGCTCCATATGTCCCTAAGAAATAGCGACGTTCAGCGGTATACAGCGCGGCTAACCCAGGGACAACCAAGCCGACCCACGGCCGGTACTGCACGTAAGGCTCCTGCAAAGAATGCCTATCAGATAAGAATCTATCAAAGGTAATACGAAAGTGTTCAAATATGCAAAGAACCATACCGAGATGATCTGATCTCGCACATAAGCTATATACATCCCAGCACGGCGGCCTCCCCAAGAGGCACTCACTGGAAATCTGTGTGGCGACAGTCTCGCCGGCGTAACTGAGGGAAAGTACTCGTAGTTACAGATCTACAAAAGGCAAAAAGCATCAGCAAGTGCTAACCAAAGCATTAGAGCTAAAATTTATGGGAGATAAAGTATACCTCTACGGCCCTCCAGAATCCAGACAGAGCGACGTTCCCCGTGAAGGACCGGTGTCGACACGAGCCTCGTAACGCTTGAACGAAGTCAGCATAGGCCAAGATGGCCCAGTCATAAGTCCCGATCAAGTGTAGATCACGGACCGCAGGTTGGTCGTAAAGCAGCAATCTACTACCCTTGTCTGGGGAAAACGTCCCTGACAACAAAATGAGCACAAAGATGCTCACCCGCTACTCCCGGGTGGTCGCATTATCCTCAAAGGCCACCGCTAAAGTCTAATAGTGAATCCCCTTGGCGCTGAACTGAGTCGAATCTACCTCAGAACGAGCCCGAACAGCAATTGGACCCAACAGCTCCTTAACCTCAGGAGAAAAGACGCTGATCTCGTTGTCGAACGGCAGCGCAACAGAACTAAACTCTAGTCTCGTAATAAAATTGAAGTCGGTCGGGGTGACCATCATCTCACCCCAAGGAAAGTGGAAAGTGTTGATGGTGTCCGAAAAGAACTCCACCAGGGCACGAGCCATGTGCTGACCCCCGCTAGAGGCAATCATGGCCTCCGAGGTCTCAAAAAGCGCAGTCAACCCACAAGACTCCCTGAGAAGTCTCACCTCTCCGTCAATGCCGATGTACATCTTGTACAGGTCGCTCAAGGTGTCGCAGCCTGAACCGTGGTAGCGCGTCCTACCAACTGTAATCCCACGTCGCACCCTTTCAAAATTGTGGTGGACGGGGGAGAAGTACAGAGTCCACTCATCCCACTCAGGGAGGGGACCAAGAGAAGTGGACGGGTCGGCGTCGTCGGGCTCATGCTCCCGTCGTATGTCTCGGGACCGCAAACCCGAGCCTCGTTGTCTAGCCATGCTACATTGTACAAAATCATCATAAATTAAGGTTCTATAGTATCTAAAGTTTGCCTAGCCGCATGATACTATGTTCGCAAAAAAACAGAGTACGTAGTACTAAAATAGAGCACAAATTCAAATTGAGCATATACGACATTTTTCAAGCATTCAAACAGTTTCTTGCAATACTATGGTAATTATTGTGACAAATTGGACTAGAATTGCTAGCAAAAACATCAAGAACGAGCCACATTGTATTCCCGACCTTAAGAGGTCCAACAATGGTGATTTGTTCGTTTCTTCACTAAATTGCGTCAAACAGGTCTCAAATTACTCCCAAGGCAATATATGAACATAATCAAGCAATTTCATGGCATAAAATTTGACAAATAAAGTGAATTAAGCAATTCAAGTTTCGAATTTTCAAGAAATCCGTGAACAAACGTGTGTGAAATTCATTAAAACCGAAGTGAGTTTAGAGAAAACTTACATAGATCGGGAAAATGGATGGAATAAGCTTTGATTTACAACAAATTTAAGCGAATTCGGTTGAGAAACAAGCAAGAACGGATGAATTGAAGTTGCGCGGCGATTTCTCGAGCAAAATAAAAAGCATCAGCGAAAATGAAGAAGAAAGGGGTATATATGGAAATCCCGAGTCTAGCGCCAAGCGACAGGCCTTGGCGCCAGATGATACGGCTTAGCGCCTGGCGCTAGAGCCATATATGTGGCGCCAGCAATATTTCAGCGGTGACAGACTGTTCAGCCACTCAGTGCGGTTATTTCGACCTCTTACAATATTTTGGGTTCCTTGGTTTGCAAGTTAGCCCCTCTAAGCAATTCGACATGATTTAGTAATCGGCTTGATTACGATTGCATAAAGTGATCGACTTGATGAATGATCGTCTCACTTAGTTTAAAGCGCCTAAGCATTGGCTCATCACAAAGCACTGACATAATGGTTCACACAGCAAAAGGCACCGACATACTGGTTTATAATTCAGTAGAGGCACCGACGTATAGGTTCAAAAGTAGAAAAAGCACCGACGTACTAGCATAGCGGAAGCAAAGTTCAAGTGAGCTTTTAAAGATCGACAAGCGTGGGTCTTCGGTAATTTTCCTCGGAATGTTATCGCAACAAATGAGGATAGCTTCACGCGAAGATATCTTCGGCAGCGTTCCCTAGCTTGTGGAGAGTTGTCACAAACAACTGGAGGAGATTTCAAGCGAAGTTGTCTTCGATCGTGTTCCCTGGCTTGCGAAAGATGGTCACAAAGCGCTAGAAGGTCGTTTCAAGCGAAGCAATCTTCGATGGGGTTCTCTAGCTTGCAGAAGTCTATCACGATGGAATTGGTGGCCGTAACAAGCGTAGCAGTCTTTAGGCGGTATTCTCTAGCTTGCACAAGATCATCAAAACAAACAGCAGGATGGAATTCCCTGGCTTGCGGAGGGTTATCAAAAATACAACAATGCAGCAATCTGTCAGTTACCTTCAGAGACGTGTGATCGATGGTGCAAGATACGCGTTTATTAACTCTCTTATCTGTTTTAACAGTAGGTGTTTTAGGTGTTTTTGTCCCTTGGGAGAGTTACGTCACGAAGCCTGATCCAGCTGAGCTGTACCTGCAAAATAACGGAGACTGCGGGTGGTTGGAGCTCCGCCTCCGAAGATCAAGTCAGTAACTTGAAAGGAAATAAAGAGAACAGAAATTTAGGTGGGGATTTGCCTGGATTCCAAGCTCAGGTCTTTCTCTGATGTGAGAGAAGGCAGGTGTAATAAATGATTGAATGTGTGTCCCCCAAGTGGGGGAAATATCTCCCTATTTATAGGGTCCTTGGATAACGTGCCCCTACCTAGGTCACTTGTCCTAAATTTCAGTGGGCTGCGCCGAATAACGGCGCTTCTAGGGATTTGGGCCCTTGAAGGCCGCCATTTCAGAGACATATCGGAGGGCGCCAAGTGTCAAGAGGATGTTGAGCAAAATGGGCCATCCTGAGCTCGACACGTGGCGTCCTCTCATTGGTCCACGTGTCTAGGGTATAAATACCCTAAACATTTGCCCCTCACAGGTCGCACGTGCATATCACGTGGGTCCTGTGACACGTGTCCACCTTTCATAGGTGAACAGTAACGGGTTAAATTTTTGAATTTCAAATCAAAAATTTCCCTCCCCTTTCACTTTCTATAAATAGAAAGTTACCCTCCCCTTTTTCTCACCTTACATTCACATTTGACTTTTTAGAGAGAGAAAAAGAGAGATTCTAGAGAGAGATTCTCTGCTTCCGTCTGCATCACAACAAGTTCAAGCTTCCGTGTGCTACCAGTTCAACACCCGGTTTACCGACTGTAGCGGTTTTCAGATTTTTCGGAGTAAAAGCGAGGTAACCGCCAGTACCATTTTAGCTTTTCTTCCTTTCAATTTGTTTACCATTTTTTCTCCGCCTGTATACCTAGCGTTTTAGAGAATTTAAATGAGTTCTCGATCCACTCACTTGGCACTACCTAGGACACTCAGCCGATCCCCCAGAACGGCTGAGTCTAGAACATGGTGTGCCTTTTCTGGACTGTCGGAACCAATATGCTCATCTCCGAATTCCTCCCTCTCTATGTCTGTGCAGGACACAATGGGCAGAACGAAACAAACGGCAAGACGGACTAAGAGCCGGCACACTATGAGAGTGCCAGCCGATGAGGTTTTCCCAGACGGGGAACAGAGGGATTGGGAGGAGAGCGGATCCGACGAAGAGGCTCCCTCTACTTCCGGGAGCTCCGGGATACAAGAGGTAGGCGACGAGGGTACCGCCTCCTCTAATGGAACCGACAACGTTGAGGTTGGCGAAGGGTCAAGGGCCAAATCTTCCGGCTCTGATCATGGCAATTTTGCGGCTGACTATCAGCAGCCGCCTAAGGTCGCTGACAACCCCAACCCTAAAAGGACCCGGATGCTGCCGGGCAACATCGCCCTCCTCAAGAGCGGATTCAGGGCCTTCAAAGAAAAACACCCCTTTGGAAGGGGTTGGGAGATTATCGTTTCTCCGGCTGACGCTGTAATGGCCTGGGGCGATGATATTGACCATGCAGACGACTACTTCATCTGCTACGAGGCGGTTATCGAAGCCGGCCTCCGGTTCCTCCTCCACCCCGGAATTAGGAAAATTCTTAAGGGGTACGATGTAGGGGTTTGGCAGCTCACCCCCAACTCGTGGGTGAATATTCTTAGTTACATCGCCGCCTGCGAGTTTCAAAATATAAACCCCAGCTTTTCCGCTTTCGCTCATATGCACTACTTGAGTAAAGCCCCAGGCGGCCATGGGGCATGGTATACTCTGACTACCTTGCCCCAATACCTGATGAATTTGGACAAAGTGTCCAAATGGTCCGAGTGGAAGGACAAGTTTTATTTGGTTTCTTCCCCCACCTTAAGACACAACCGGACACTACGCCAGCATAATACTGAGCCGGCTCTTCTTGGACGTAAATGCCCTCTCCCGGTGCTATATACTAAGGCCCGGGAGCAAATAATGGAGCCGAGATTTTTTGAAACAACAACTGAGCCCATGGGGGATGGGACCCACATCACAGTTCCCAAGAACTAGATTCCCCATCCGGACTTTTTCAAGGACGAGTGCTTCTTGTCCGCCTGCGGGCTGAGTACAATGTTTCCCAGGGGTAGAATACTTCTCATCCGGAATGATTGTTATTTCATTTTTATTGCAAACTGGCCATAATTTCTTCTAACCATAAGTTCTTGCTCTTGCAGACGACGCCTTGAGAATGGTCGACTCGGCGAAGACTCCAGCTAAGTCTGTGGCGCTGCTGCGCAAAGAGGCAGCGCTTGCCAAAAAGGCAGCCGTCGAAGGTAAAGACTCCAAAAAAGGCGGGGTAAGACCGCCTGACTTCACGGTTGGGTATACTTACCCTTTGCTTATTTCTCTAGATTCCGTCAAGAAGATTCCACGATCTTTCTCCAAGCTGCTCAAGAGGCAAGGAGACGATCTGGAGAAAACTCCGGCTACGAAAGCCGCAAGAAGAGACCCTCCTCCCCAGAAACAATCTTCTGCCCATTCCGATCGTCCAACGACTGGGGGCAAATCGCCTGCTGCAATGAAAATTTTGAGCGAAAGCTCGGAACGCTCGCAGCAGAAAGCGTCGGATGCCTCTATGGCATCGAAGGGTGGCGAGCCACCTAATGTTGCAGCCGGTGCGACAACGCCTGGGGAGAGGCAGAAGCCGGAGACCCATCCGGAAACCCAAGGTAAGGGGCGAATTGAAATACCTTGGCCACTTGATTTTATGAGAATCAAGACCAAGGTTGACCCTTCTAAGGGGTCGGTCAGCAGCCGGCAACGGATGAATGCCGACTACGCTGCTTCTTTCTCATAGAGTATTACTTTTGATGCAGATCTGACTTCTAACAAGCCGGATCTTGTGGGTTTTGCAAAACGGATGGTGAGGACCCTCACCCGGTCCGAGAAGAACTCTATACCTGATCTGCAGGCCATGGATTTCAACCGGATAATGGGTTAACTGGCTGAGGTAATAGATCCCGCAACCTTGATATCTTTTATCTTTAATTCTGCTAAGTAACTCATAAACCGGTTGCTCTTGTCTCAGGTGATGCTGAGAGTGGACGGCCTCCGGGGCCCCTTCAGGCGGAAACAGGAAGAGGTAAATGACGCCAAACGGAGGGCCCTTGAAAACTTCAACTCTGCTGAATATACTGATTATATGTGTAATTTAAAGATTAAAGCAGTAGAGTTGAAACAGGAGGAGCTGATCCGGAGTTTGACGGCTGCAAACGACGAAGCTAACAACCGGGCTGATGAACTTGATAAGAAACTGAAGGATGCCAAATCAGATCTCAAGGCATTAGAAGATGCTGATAAGGAAAACGCCCAACTCTGAATAAACGTTAACCGCTAGAGGGTTGAGCTTGTCAATCTGCGAAACAAGCAGTCGGACGAGCTTGCTCAAGAGCAAAAACGGCTAACAGAGGAGAATGAGCGCGACAACCTGGCCCGGCTGAAAATCACCTGGAGCCTCCTTTACCCAGAAATTGACTTTGAGGTCTATAAGCTGAGGTATGATTACGCCACTGAGGTGTATGATGCCCAACTACTGGGTGATGCTCCACCGCCTCACTTCAAAGATTGGGCTGCTGATCAGGGACATGAAGTCTCTGACAACGAGGAGCCGGCGGATGAGCATAACGAGGGCCAAGCCAGTCAAACTCAGCCGGAGCAGCAGCCACCTCAGCCTTAGGCGGGCCTCCCTACTTTCTGCGGCAGTATGCCATTTTGTTTCTTTACCGGCTTGTATGCTGTGTATTGTTGTATCTTTACCAACCACGGGGTTGGGTTAACAATTTATTTTGTTTCTTTACCGGATATAACTTCGGTTAACACAACTTCTGGCCTTTGAGCCACTTTAAATATTTAATGAAGTATTCCGACTCAGTCGGTTGTTTATACTTGTTTGTGTTTGCGTTTTTCAATTTGAAATTTTTTGCGTATGCTTGCAATTTAATATTTTGCCTAACTTAAAAAAGCATGCGACAATTTGGAATCTGGGTGCTCTTGCCCCTAGGCGGCTGTGTGGTTGGTTTTATTTCAAATTGATTGATTGGCTTAAAAACACTTGATACTAGGAGAAGTATGGAGTGTTTTTAGGCCAATCAATCACAATGGTGATTGCCCCAAACCAAGTGCACAGCCGGCCAATAGAACGGGTGCTTTGAGCTTCTTGCCCAAGCGGTTATATTCCGTCTAGGGTTAACGCGTAGCCATTACACATAATCTATTGCCCTAATAGGGGGAGTGAGTGCAACTTTGGAATAAATAACCTAAGTAAGAACTTCGGCCGGTGACCGACTGATGCCTCAAGGCATCCGGTTTTCGGTAAATTGTTCTTTAGGTTATTCTGGTCAGACGGATATAAGCTGACCAATTTAGTCTTTCAATTTTCACCATCTGCGTTGGTACATAGAACCGACAAATAGTCTGTTCTCTGTGACGATTGCACCCGGAGGGGTGTCGCCGGACGCCTTTGTCCATGTTGGGACAGGCGGTTTTGTAAAATGAGCAACCATCCGGCCATATTGGCCTTTGGTCTTGTTCGAGACCGGTTGTATAGCCACTAAGAGTTTTTGTGCCTAGTTTTTACGCGAACTTGGTTGAACAAATAATCCGTCTGAGTATTACCCAGACGGACAAGCAATTGATAATTTACACCAAGTATCGAACATAATTAAATAAACAAAGAGTCCGTCTGAGCTTTACCCAAGCGGACTAGCAATTATTAGATTACACTAGTATCAAACTTAGTTATTCAAACAAAGAGTCCGTCTGAGTTTTACCCAGGCGGACAAGAAGTTATAATATTTAACTAAACTAAGTATCAAACTTAGTAGGTTAAGCACAGGGTCCGTCTGGGTATTGCCCAGGCGGACGAACAATAAAGATGGAAAAATAAATCTGCAAAAAAGCCTGAGTTTTCATTAATTGACTTACTATTTACAAAAAATATACATTCTTAGAAGTAGTACTTTTTTAGCTTGTCTACCTTCCAAGTTCTAGGCAGGCGGCGACCGTTTGGGGTTTCCAGACGGTATGTGCCATTCCTGACTTCTTCATAGATCCGGTAAGGGCCTTCCCAATTAGGAGTTAGATTTCCAGCCTCATTGGCCCTACCGGTTGCCTCCATTTTTCGTAACACAAAGTCATCCACTTTTAGAGGGCCTGTGCACTTTCTTGTTATAAGCTCTTGTCATTCTCAGATGGTATATCTCATGGCGCAGGGCAGCGTTGCCTTTGCGTTCCGGGAGGGAGTCCAATGCCAGCCGCATGGCCTCCCAATTTGCCTCCTCATCATAGATCACAACTCTGAGAGTCGGCTCGTAGTGCTCAATGGGCAAGACAGCTTCAGCACCGTATACCATAAGAAATGGGGTTTCTCCGGTTGCCCCTTTAGCAGTAGTCCGGATGGCCCATAGGACATGAATTAACTCTTCTGCCCATAAACCACCGGCTCTCTCAATTTTCTTTTTTATGTTGCCTGAGATGAGTTTGTTGAAGGCTTCAACTTGGCCGTTTGCTTGGGGTCGGCCGACTGATGCAAAACAATGTGAGATACCCTGATCTCCCAACCAAGTCTTGAGCTGGGGGGTCTCAAACTAAGGACCATTATCAAACACCATAGACGTAGGTACCCCAAACCGGGTGATGATATTCTTCCAGATGAAAGAGATGACATCCTTTGTCTTGATGTTCTTAACCGGCTCAGCTTCTACCCATTTGGTGAAATAATCCACAGCCACCAAAATGTAGCGCTTTTCGCCTGGAGCAGGCGTATAAGGACCCAAGATATCCATGCCCCATTTAGCGAACGAGACTGGGCTATGGATTGCCGTCAGATCAGTAGCCGGGCAGTGGATAAGTGGGCCAAACCGTTGGCATTTGTCACATCTTTTGACTAACTCTTTGGCGTCTGCTTTAAGAGTAGGCCAGAAGTAATGCCGCCTGGCTCTAACGGCTAGGGACCTGCCGCCTATATGAGAGGCATAGTACCCAGCATGCAATTCTTTGAGAACTTCTTTCCCCTTTTCCGGGGTAACACACTTCAATAGAGGTTTGAGGAAACCCGCCTTGAAGAGCTCTCCGCTTCTCAACTCAAAGTTTGCTGCTCGCTTTTTCATGACGGCTGCCTCCTGCGGTGAATCAGGAAGTTTTTTGTCTGCTAAATATGCCCGGATGCCATCCATCCATGTAGAGTTTCGGTCCAAAACTCCAATGGGCTCTTCGTGTGTGCTTCACTTTTTAAGAACTTCCCAAAAGACCGACCGAGGAGTATCACAGCAGGCGGATGAAGCCAATTTGGACAATGCATCCTCCTGGTTGTTATCTGACCTAGGCACTTGATTCAGACGGAATTCCTCAAGTGCCCCAGCCTCTTCTTTGACTGCCTGAAGATATTTGATCATAGCCGGATGAGTTGCCTCATATTTTCCCTCATACTGGCTGACGACCAACTGTGAATCAAAATAGGCATCAACTTTAGTTGCCCCTGCTGCCTTACACATGCGGATTCCGGCTAGCAGGGCTTCATATTCCGCCTCGTTATTTGAGGCTTGAAACTTAAACCGCAGTGCATATTCAAATTTGTCCCCCTCAGGAGACTCATATATAATTCCTGCACCACAGCCTTTCTTCGTTGAGCTTCCATATACATACACTTTCCAAACCTGGTCAATGTTATCCGGTTGCACCAGTCGTGTCATTTCAACAATGAAGTCGGCAAACGCCTGACCTTTCACTGCCTTTCTAGGTTCAAAAGTGATTTCAAGACTTTGCATTTCAATAGCCCATTTCAACATTCTGCCGGATGAATCCCAAAGTAGACATTAGCCGTTTGAGGGGCTGGTCGATGTATATTATCACCGAATGAGCCAGAAAATACGGTTTTAATTTCTTGACAGCCATATACAGGGCAAGGCCAAATTTTTCTACCATGGGGTACCGGAGCTTAGCATTTTTTAGAACATGGCTAATGAAATAGACCGGAAGCTGAACACCGTCTCGTTCAGCAAGGAGAACGGCACTGAGGGCATGATCTGAGACGGCTAGGTACATGTATAACACTTCTCTAGGTAGTGGACTAACAAGCCTTGGCAAAGAGTGCAAGTGTTCTTTCAGCCGTTGAAAGGCCGCCTCAGCATCATCCCCCCATTCAAATCTGGTCTTCTTCTTGATTGCTTGGAAGAAGTAGAGGCATTTGTCACCTGACCGACTGAGAAATCTCCCTAATGCCGCCAGGCAACCGGTTAGTCTCTGTGCTTCCTTGACAGTGCGGGGTGGCTTCATGTCAGTCACCGCCTGTATCTTCTCAGAGTTAGCCTCTATCCCCCTCCGATCAATCAGGAATCCGAGAAACTTCCCAGACTCAACACCAAAGACGCATTTCTTAGGACTTAACATAACCTTATGCCACCTGAGTGTGGTGAAGGTTTCTCGGAGATCAGCAAGGTGATCCGCCTGCTGCTTGGATTTGACTATCATGTCATCAATGTACACCTCTACATTCCTCCCAATTTGATTAATAAAGACGTATTAATTATCCGTTGGAACGTTGCCGGCGCATTTTTCAAGCCAAACGACATCACAGTGTAACAGAATAGCCCCTGATTATTGACGAAGGCCGTCTTTTCTTGATCTTTCTTCCACAGGGGTATCTGATGGAAGCCGGAGTAGGCATCCATAAAGCTCATCAAGGCATGCCCGGCTGTCGAATCGACCAGATTGTCGATCTTAGGAAGCGGATAACTATCTTTGGGACATGCCTTGTTGAGATCTGTGTAATCAACACACATACGCCAGGTACCATTCGACTTCTTTACAAGCACAACATTCGCCACCCAGTCGGGGAAATTACATGGCCGAACGAACCCAGCATCCAACAGCTTTTTAACTTGGGCAGTTGCCGCCTGACTTCTTTCCTCGCCGTGATTTCTTTTCTTCTGCCGGATGGGCTTCTTTTTAGGGTCCACGGCGAGTTTGTGGACAGCAAGATCCGGGCTGACCCTTGGCATCTCTTCCATTTCAAAGGAAAAAATGCCTTTGAATTCTTTCAGCAGAAGGTGCAAGTCTGCACCCAACTTAGCAAAAGCAGACGTCCTAACCTTCACGGTACGCTCCGGACGGCTGTCGTCCAGAGGTATATCAATATGTTCACCAGCCGGTTGGGAACGGAGCTCATCTGACCGTTCACCGATCAGTAATTGCTACCTTTTCTCTTTCTTCACCTCCACCAGCATAGGAGCCTTTCTTTTCTTCCCGGCTGCTGGTGGGGCTGGTTCTGGATCGGCATCCTTGACATTGTCAAGGTCTATTGGTTCCTGGCCGTCTGGGGCCACGGTATCTTTGACGGCTGAGAGATAGCACTCTCGGGCCGTCTTCTGATCCCCATTCAAGGAACCAACAGAGCCGTCATCCCTCTCATACTTGATGAGCATGAGGGAAGGGATGATTACAGCCTTGGATTCGTTGAGGGTTGGCCGACCCAAAATAATGTTGTAGGCGGTCAGCTCCTCAACTATCAAAAACTTGACGACCAGGTGTCGCCCCTTTCCTTTCTCACCTAGCCAGATTGGTAGATCAACCCTTCCGACCGGGTAAACCATTCCACCCCCAAAGCCGACTAAGGGGTGGGTAACCGGATGCAAGCTGCTGTCATTATATTTCAGCTTCTGCAGGCACCGGAGGCTGATGATGTCTGATGAGCTGCCGGTATCAATAAGGATCCGTCCAACCAGCTGGTTGGCAACCTTACATTCAATGATGACCGGATCATCATGCGGACGGCGAACACTGCCCCTGTCCTTCTCAGTGATTAGAACATCTGGGAAGGAGGAGCTTGCCGACGCTTGTCCATCATCATCTTCGTCCATCTTTCGAAGATGGCTCTTGGTGCCCTGGATGGTAGGGCCACCACATGAGAACCCACCTGCTATTGTGTAGACCGGCTCCTTGTCGGTATCCGAACTACTAGCAGGCTGGGGGGTAGTCTTAGAGGACTGACCCTTATTCTTCTTCTTTGTCTCGGCTGGGGACTTCGAAATGTAGGACTTCAGCATTCCCTTGTCAGCCAGACGGTCCAACGCCCGTTGAAGGCTGAAGCAGTCGTTGGTGTCATGGCCAACTTCCTCATGGTACTGACAAAATTTATTTTTGTTCCTTGATTGAATGAAACTTTTCATTGGATTCGGCTTCTCTAGGGACAACCGGTCCTTAATTTCCATGAGGATGGAGTTGCAGTCCTTGTTAAACTCGTACTTAGGGACATACAGTTAAATTCTTTCTTCTTCTTTTGGACGGCTGGTCATAATCACTAACCGCCCAAATTTCTTTTCTCTTCTTGCTTTCTTTTTGGCCGGCTGGGCAGGCCGGCTGTCTTTCTGTTTGTCGGACTTCTTGGAGTCCGACTGGTTACAGGCGAGCAGAGGTCAGTAGCTTGAATGTAGCTTTCTGCCTCCCTCAGAGCTGCATGTAAGGTGAAAGCCCCTTTTCTGACTAGGTCGAACTTAAAAGTCGACCCGTCTCTCAGACCTTTGAAAAAGTCTGTAAAAGCTACCTCATCAGACAGTCCTTGAATCTGAATTCTAATCAGATTGAACCGCCTGACATAGGAGCGCAGCCCTTCTCTCTCCCCCTGCTTAATGGTGCTCAAGTCCAAGCTTGTTTTCTTTGCAGGGATGTTCGTTGAGAAGTTGGAAGCAAATAGGAAAGCAAGTTTCCTAAAACTATCGATGGACCCGACTGGCAGATTGCCAAACCATTGTTGGGCAATGCCCTTCAACGTAGCCGGGAAGCAACGGCACCAAGTGGCATCATCCAACCCCTGCAAGTACATGAGGTTGGTGTAAGCCATGAGGTGATCTTCTGGATTGGTGGTACCGTCATAGGTACCAACTAATACATTCTTAACCTTGGCCGGCTGGGCCGCCTCGGTTATCTCCCGGGTGAACGCAGAAGGTTGTTCACCCAGGAGGAGCAGACGAAGCTGCCAGTCCAGTGGCTGGACATTGTTGTATGCCGCCTGTCCTCCGAAGAGAGCCGGCTGCATATAGTAAGGTGGGTACCGACCATAGACCTGAGAAGGTACATATGGTGCAGCCCCGATCATCTGAGGGCCAGAGTGGACGGTATTACCGCCTGTCTGACTCCCATGCAAGGAAGGTGCATTCCTCGCAGAAGTATTGTTAAAGCTTTCTGGAAAATTCGACGTAGAAGCCGATTAAGACAACTGTTGATTTCTCTTCCGGTTGATAATCTCCCGGGCATCTAGAGTTGATTTTTTACTTCCCACCGGCTGCTGAGTCCGGCGGGTGTTGTTGGTATTCCTCTTAGGAAGAAGAATTTTCGACCAATCAATGGTCCCGGCTGCCTTCTCCTTTGGATGAGGAGTGGGCTGCCGTTCTCTGACTGACTTCCCCTTTTCCAGAGGAGTCTTCTTGGCCGACTGACCTTTACTTGGGCCTGCCCGGCTCTGGGTGATCAGCTCTTTAATTTCACCCTTGAAACTTGTCATGAATCTCATGAGCTCGTCTCGGGTAACAGGTGCTGATCCAGGCGCCGTATGGGTTTCCCTTCAGGCTTCCCAGAGGGTCGACTTGTACCCGCATGGGAGGCACCCCGCTCCAGAATATCTCTGGGCCAGATGCTCTTGATTCTGAGTGAGCCATCATCGGCTGTAAAGGTTTCGACTTGAGGATCCTCATCCTCCTGGTCTGTAAAGACTTCTGGATCATCGCCCAGACGGTTAGGGGGTGGTACAGACTCTTGAACCATCTTCGAGGTACTCTCCCCACAGACGGCGCCAAATGTTTTGGGTGTTTTTGTCCCTTGGGAGAGTTACGTCATGAAGCCTGATCCGACTGAGCTGTACCTGCAAAATAACGGAGACTCCGGGTGGTTGGAGCTCCGCCTCCAAAGATCAAGTCAGTAACTTGAAAGGAAATAAAGTGAACGGAAATTTAGGTGGGGATCTGCCTGGATTCCAAGCTTAGGTCTTTCTCTGATGTGAGAGAAGGCAGGTGTAATAAATGATTGAATGTGTGTCCCCCAAGTGGGGGAAATATCTCCCTATTTATAGGGTCCTTGGATAACGTGCCCCTACCTAGGTCACTTGTCCTAAATTTCAGTGGGCTGCGCCGAATAACGGCGCTTCTAAGGATTTGGGCCCTTGAAGGCCGCCATTTCAGAGACATATCTGACGGCGCCAAGTGTCAAGAGGATGTTGAGCCACATAGGCCATCCTGAGCTCGACACTTGGCGTCCTCTCATTGGTCCACGTTATTCTAGGGTATAAATACCGTAAACAGTAGGTATCGGCGTTACAAGAATGATTTAGGATCGCAGAACGTTGTGAATCATTTTCCGTCCCTATCGATACTTTGACTTTTGTTTTTGAAACTTGCGTTTCTCCAAACTCTGTCAAAGTGGGGGCTTCTGTAGACACCCATTTGTGTCTCTCCAAAACCAAACCCGGTGATGAGTACCTTTCGCGTCGAATCATAATCGAATGAAGTGAAAGTGTGGAAGGTCTAGTGTTGCGGATAGTTTTAATTTCTTTTCTCTTCTCTTTGTTTTTGAAAACCTATTTTAAGAAAATAGCCATTCTAGTTTGGTTTGGTCCATAGTATGGGTCTAATAATGGTGTAGTTGGACGGGGTTTGAAAAGAGCTTTCCAACGATATATTATGAGCCCAATTCCGATGAATAATGAGGAAGTTATGGCCAAATTACTAAACTGGGTCCGATTTGATACTTATATGCGGCCCAATCTAGAGGAGGGCCTAATATGGATTTATCATTTCTAATGCAATTAGAATTGATTTTAGTCTTCTAGATTCTTCTAGAAGGTTCTTTTCATTCCTAATTCAATTAGCATTGATAAATTGACTTTGGTTGACTTTTTAGAGTTTTAATTAGAATAAAAGAGTGTTTTTAAGGAAACTACGACTTTGCCCTTCTGTACGGCTAAATTTTATCTGAATTAAGAAAACACGTGAAAATAATAATTAGCGCCTAACGACAGACATTAGCGCCTGATGCTAATGCTTGGCGCCTGACGCTAATGCTTGGCGCCTGACGCTAATGTTCAGTGCTTGGTGCTAACTTCTTTTATCCTCGTCAAAACTCTGATTTGTTTTTCTATCCGTTTGGCTGATTTTCTTTATAAATAACCTCCTAAAATCTCCTTTTTTCATCAACAACTCTCTAATTCTCTTTTCTCTCTAAGCTAAAGCTTATTCTCTCTCTCTTACTCTAAACCAACCTTTTTCCATACAAAATTCCGCATTCACAAGACCAAGAAACACCTAGCCAAATTCGAAATTGCCTTCGCCCTAGACGTGAAAGGTTTTAATTTCTGAGGGTTTGGCCCCAAATCACTATTTCAATTATTTAATTTAATTGTTTTAATTATTATTTTCCTTGAAGTTTTTAACGCGTGTATTTTGTTATTACAAAAAGGTATGAGGCATCCAAGTACGTGCTTTAATGATTTTATTGATATTATGATATAGAAATCATGTCTAGGTTGTTATTTTGATTCCCAATGTCATGTTAGGGTGTTTTGATCTTCCTAGTATCATGTTTAGGGTAATAACTAAAAATTCCTAATATCAAGTATGATTAAAAGTATGACGCTTCCTATTTTCTTTCCTAATATTCATGTTAGGGCTAAATATTTGATCTTTGATTCTTGGTGACATGCTAGAGTTTGTTATTAATCTTGTTAGTATCATGCTTAGGATCTTGCTAATATGCTTTAATATGCTTATTGATTATAATTATTATTATAATTATTTTTATGATTATTTATTATGATTATGTTGCTTGATGATTATTATTGCTTGATCACACCTTTTATGCATGTTTAAAGGGAATTGGTACTTGTAATCACGCTTAATAAGATAATTAATAATCTTGTTTAGGGTTAATATGATTATAATTCAAGTGATCGCCAATAATAGTTTTGTTTGTGCATTAATATTCAACCAACATAGATAAACAGGTTTAGGGTAATCCTAATGATTGCATGTTAGTCAGAAAGCGCACATGAATACGATCAGAATAAAGTAGAGGCCTATTATTAGGGCAGGTTCAATCTCTTTTAGGTTGGATTTGTACCTTCATCCCCCAACTACCAGTCATGGTTCAAGACCTATTGGAGTTGACGATCTCCTGGATCGTTAAGGGGTGTAACCTTCACCTCGTGAACGGTTTACAAGTTCCTAAAACTTGTTGGCGACTCTTTTGCTCTATCTGACTAACTGAAAATTCCTTCAGCATGTTGTAGGGAATATTTCAAGCATTATCCCTAGCTTGAACCCCACTGTGATCATACACTAAAGTACGGTTACGTCCAAAGGGAAAGAAGATAGAGAAAAAGAGTCGCCAACAAGTTTTAGGAACTTGTAAACCGTTCACAGGGTGAAGGTTACACCCCTTAACGATCTAGGAGATCGTTAACTCCAATAGGTCTGGAACCATGACTGGTAGTTCGGGGATGAAGATACAAATCCAACCTAAAAAAGATTGAACCTGCTCTACTAATAGGCCTCTACTTTATTCTGATCATATTCATGTGCGCTTTCTAACTAACATGCAATCAATAGGATTAACCCTAAACCTGCTTAATCTATGTTGTTGAATATTAATGCACAAGCAAATCTATTATTGGCGATCACTTGAATTATAATCATATTAACCTTAAACAAGATTATTAATTATCTTATTAAGTGTGATTACAAGTACTGATTCCTTTTAAACATGCATAAAAGGCGTGATCAAGAAATAACAATAATATATAATCAAGCAACATAATAATAGTAAAAACAATAATCATAATCATCATGTTAAAGCATAATAGCAAGATCCTAGGCGTGATACTAACAAGATTAATAACAAACCCTAGCATGTCACTGAACAATAAAAATCAAAACTTTAGCCCTAACATGACGCTATTAGGAAAGAAAATAAAAGGCATCATACTTTTAATCATACTTTTACCCTAAACATGATACTAGGAAGATCAAAACACCATAACATGACGCTAGGAATCATAATTACAACCTAAGCATGATTTCTACATCATAATATTAATAAAAACCATTAAATCACTTACTTGGATGCCTCGTATCTTTTTCTGATAACAAAATATACGCGTTAGTAAATTCAAGGAAAATATAAAAATCAAACAATTAAATTAAATAATTGAAATAGAGATTTGGGACCAAACCCTCAGAAATTAAAACCTTTCACGTCTAGGGCGAAGGCAACTTCGAACAACGCTAGGTGTTTCTTGGTCTTGTGAATGCGAAATTTTGTTTGAGAGAAGGCTAGTTTAGAAAAGAGAGAAAAAGAGAGCTTTAGCTTCGAGAGAGAAGAGAATTGGAGAGTTGTTGATGAAAATCGGAGGTTTTAGGAGGCTATTTATAGAGAAAATTAGCCAAACGAATAGAAAAACAAATCAGAGTGTCGACGAGAAAAAAGAAGTTAGCGCCAGGCGCTCACCATTAGCGCCAGGCGCTGACCGTTAGCGCCAGGTGCTAAGGCTAGCGTCAGGCGCCAGGCGCTAATGTCTGTCTTCAGGCCTAATTAATTTTTTCACGCATTTTCTAAATTCAGATAAAATTTAACGTACAGAAGGTCAAAATCGTATTTTCCTTGTTCTGATTAAAACTCTAAAAAGTCAACAAAAGTCAATTTATCTATGCTAATTGAATTGGGAATGAAAAGAACCTTCTAGAAGAATCTAGAAGACTAAAACCAATCCTAATTGCATTAGGAATGATAAATTAATATTAGGCCCTCTTCTAGATCATTGGGCCGCATATAAGGCTCAATTTGGGCCTAGTTTAGTAATTTTGCCATAACTTCCTCATTATTCATCGGAATTGGGCTTATAATATATCGTTGGAAAGCTCTTTTTAAGACCCATCCAACTACACCATTATTGGACCCATACTATGGACAAAAACAAACTGGATTGGCTGTTTTTTTAAAATAGGTTTTCAAAAACCGAAAAGAAAAGAAATTAAAACTATCCGCAACACTAGACTTTCCTCACTTTCACTTCATTCGATTATGATTCGACGTGAAAGGTAATTATCACTGGGTTTGGTTTTGGGGAGACACAAATGGGTGTCTACACAACCGCCTATGCCTCAAGCAAGCAGGATCTTCTTTTGTAGCAACTCAATCGGACCTCGCCGTTTGCCCCCCTTTTAGTGACAAACGTAAGGTACCGCCTCTACCCCTCTCAACTCATTTCATTTTATTTTAATTCATTTGATAAATGGACTCATCACCAACACACACGGCACGACTTAGGTCAGTAGTCAGCCGGTCACCTGGGACGGCTAAGTCTAGGACTGGGGGTGTCGGCTCTGGGTGCATGGAGCAATATTATTCTCCCCAACCGACCATTTATGTGTCTGTGCAGGACACGATGGCTTGGACCAAACAGACGACCACTAGACGGCTTCGAGGAAACGGTACTTTGGAAGTGCCGTCTAATGAGTTAACCCTGGTTGAGGGGTCCCAGGGTAATGAAAGTTCTAGGGAGTATTCCCCATCTGGAATCCCAAAAACCCCTAGCGATACCTGCAAAACTAACTTTATTCAAAAAGATAAAAGAATTAAGAAATGCGTATCTTGCACTGTCGAGTACACGTCTCCTATTTGCTGTTGTATTGCTGTATTTCTGTATTTTTGACGACCTCCTGCAAGCTAGAGAATGCCGCCTGAAGACTGCTACGCTTGTAACTGCCTCCAATTCCACCATGATAGACTTCTGCAAGCTAGAGAACCCCGTCGAAGATTGCTTCGCTTGAAACGATCTTCTAGCACTTTGTGACCATCTTCCGCAAGCCAGGGAACACCATCGAAGACAACTTCGCTTGAAATCACCTCTAGTTGTTTGTGACAGCTCTCCGCAAGCTAGGGAACGCTGCCAAAGATATCCTCGCTTGAAGCTATCCTCATTTGTTTCTATAATATTCCGAGGAAAATTACCGAAGACCCACGCTTGTCGATCTTTAAAAGCTCGCTTGAACTTTGCTTTCGCTATGCCTGTATGTCGGCGCTTTTGCTGCTTTTGAACCTGTATGTCGGTGCCTTTTATTGTTCATGAACCAGTATGTCAGTGCTTTATGCTGTATAAACCAGTATGTCGAATTTCCTCATAAGAGGGATATTTATACCCCTTCTCTATCACTCCTTTTACCCTAAACTTTTCTCCTTTAGTTTTTCCTAATCCCTTCCCTACTAAAACTTGTTAAAAATCATAATTTCTTAAAATAAAACCCCAACTTCTAATAAATAATTAATTAAACAAACTTTTTTTTAGTTTATACTGGTTCATAATTCTAAGGCATATATGGCTCTAGCGCTAGGCGCTGGTACTAGCGCCAGGAACTAAGCCTTATTGTCTGGCGCCAAGGCCTGTCGCTTGGCGCTAGAGTCAGGATTTCCATATATACCCCTTTCTTCTTCATTTTCGCTGCTGCTTTTTATTTTGCTCGAGAAATCGCCGCGGAACTTCAATTCATCCGTTCTTGCTTGTTTCTCAACCGAATTTTCTCAAATTTGTTGCAAATCAAAGCTTATTTCATCCATTTTCCCGATCTATGTAAGTTTTTTCCAAACTCACTCCGGTTTTAATGAATTTCGCACATGTTTGTTCACGGATTTCTTGAAAATTCAAAACTGGAATTGCTTAATTCTCTTTGTTTGTCAAATTTTATGCCATGAAATTGCTTGAATATGTTTATATATTGCCTAGGGAGTAATTTGAGACTTGTTTGACTCAATTTGGTGAAGAAACGAACGAATCACCATTGTTGGACCTCTTAAGGTCGGGAAGACAATGTGGCTTGTTCTTGATGCTTTTGCTAGCAATTGTTGTCCAATTTGTCACAATAATTACCATAGTATTGCAAGAAATTGTTTGAATGCTTGAAAAATTCCGTATATGCTCAATTTGAATTTGTGCTCTATTTTAGTACTACGTACTCTGTTTTTTTTTAACATAGTATCATGTGGCTAGGCGAACCTTAGATACTATAGATGTAATACCCCGTATTTTTATCGTATTTTATTTAAAATATGTATTTAATAAGGGTATTTAAATAATTTTAGTATTTTAATTATTTATCCCATGTAAGTTGGGAATACTTTACTAAAGGAAAGTTTGTTTAATTAATTATTTATTAGAAGTTGGGGTTTTATTTGAAGAAATTATGATTTTTAACAAGTTTTAGTAGGGAAGGGATTAGGAAAAACTAAAGGAGGAAAGTTTAGGGTAAAAGGAGTGATAGAGAAGGGGTATAAATATCCCTCTTATGAGGAAATTCAACTTTGCCCAGAGTGGAGAAAACCCAAGGTAAACTTCTCTCACTTTTCTCTTTATTTTCTTCTTTCTTTTTCTTTTTCTCTCTCCTTCCCTTACCCTTCTTGTTGCGCACCACCACCACGGCAACCACTACCACCGGTGGGCCGCCGACCACCAGCACCAGCCGGCATTCACATAATTCGGAAAAAAAAGTTTTAGAAATCAAATCTTTCTTACCCAAATCTATTCTAGGCTTTAATCTAATTATAAATTATGAGTTTGGAGATTTAATTTTGATGTTTGGTTATTGTAATTATGTTAATCAATTTTCAGATTTGGTTTTTAATTAAAAAGCCCCAATTTTTGAAACCCTAGGTTCTTGATTCATGAGTTATTGAAGGATTATGATGTATAATGGGGTAGAGCTTTGTTTTAAGTGTTTTAAAGCTTAATTACAGCAAGTTCTAATTATAATAAAGTGTTAGAATTTTATGTAGAACACTTAATATTATGTTTCTTGAAGAAATTTTAATTACCCATTAATTGGGACTTAATTATGGTGTTTTAAATATAATTTCAGCTTACTTTAATTAAATTATAAGGGATTTTAAAATAATATATATTGCTAGAAATTTTTTTAGAGTGGATATTAATACTCTATTATGAATTTAATGTGTAGGAGACTTTGAAGTAAGCAATTTCTATTAGTCGTGGCAATTTTAAAATCGATACTCAAGGTACGTACGCGTACTTAGCATATTTTTGGTGATGCAGTATCATGCTGGACTTGACTTAATTAATCCTAAATAGTATCATGCTAAGATTTATGATTGGAATTGTGGATTTTTGATATTGGTGATTAAATTAGAAAGTATGATTTATTTGAGATGGATTAATAGTTGGAAAATTAATGTTTGGCATGTTGGATTTGAACCACACTTTTATTTATGGCATGTTAGAATGCATGATTAATTAAACTACATGTTTAATTATGTTAGGAATATTGAAAAAGGAATTTTATTATGGTTCAAATATTTTTTATTGATGCTTTAAGCATGAGGAATGAGCTATATAAGTGTCTATGTACACAAGGAATAAATTGTATGTTGGTGCCTTTGTGCACTTAAGGTGTTTTTAACACCGAGGGATAGGATTTTGGCGCATTATGCATTTAAGGTGTCTTTGACACTGAGGTAGAATTAAAAAAGGGTTCAACATTAAATAATATGTGGTCACTAATTATTCAAGAATTATTTTGGTATGTTTGGTTGATTGAATAATTATCGTTGATTGTTTTATTATGCTTTGGGAGTCATCACCAAGTCCAATAAAAGGTAAATAACGTAAAGTGAAAGAGATTACGCACCAAAACTCTTGGAACGTATATACCTTGAGTATGAACAATGGGGGGAGTTATGGGGTTTTATATTTAACCATAACTTCTAATGGAGTACAGGACATTGTACATTCCTTTTTATTTATTATTATGCGCAGGAATTCCGCCACCTTTGAGTGGTTTTGTCGCTGGCACGGTTAGCTCCCGTGTCAGTTAACCTCAATTTATTGGGGGAGGATAGTTGGAAACCCGTTCAATGCGTAATCAACGCTAAATGAATTATTTAGTGTCTAGTCATTGTGTTTTGTTGATTGATGTGTGTGCTTGTAAACAGGTGCAATGAGGTAAGTGTGTTGATAGGTGAAAACATGTTAGTGTGTTTAATTTACGCTTATGTACTCAGCTTTGCTGATTGTGTGTGTTTGTGTGTTTGGCCATGTCTTTACCTTGGCCCTATGATGACCCATTTTTAATGGAGAGTAGTGGAAACAAGTGGAGATAAACTTTTCAGGTATTGAAGCATAATCATGATGGGGCATGAGAGAAGAGTGAATCTTGCTAGCTTTCATTAGGTTACGATGTGTTTTATGCTTTATTTATTTATGACATATTTTATGTGGACTAACACAAAGGTTTTGTTTTGGAACGGTTTTGAATAAGGGCCTTTAATGGTTCCAAGTTGTACTTTGATTTTATTTGACTTTGTTTGTTTGGTTTTAAACTTTACTTTCGTTTGGTTGACTTTTGAGTTGACTTGTTTAAACAGTTTTTAATTTTGAGTCTTCCGATGTGTATCTTTGATAATTGCCTTAGACGTTTTCACGGTGGCAGTCATGTCTTAGATATTCCTAATTCGTATTTTAAAGAGTAAAATGGGTATTTGAAGGAAAGGAATTTCTAGGGTGTTACAATAGAACCTTAATTAATGATGACTTTGCACAATGTAGCATGGCTAGACAACAAGGTTCGGGTTCACGGTCCCGAGACGTACGACGGAGCACGAGCCCGTAGAGGACGACGGCGACCTGTCCACTTCTCTTGGTCTCCTTCCTGAGTGGGATGAGCGGACTCTGTACTTCTCTCCCGTCCACCACATTTCTAAGAGGGTGCGACGTGGGATCACTGTTGGTAGGACGCACTGCCACGGCTTGGGCTGCGATACCTTGGGCGACCCGTACAAGATGTACATCGGCATTGACGGAGAGGTGAGACTTCTCTGGGAGTCTTGCGGACTGACTGCACTTTTTGAGACCTCAGAGGCCATGATTGCCTCTAGTGGGGGTCATCATGTGGTTCGTGCCCTGGTGGAGTTCTTTTGGGAAACCACCAACATTTTCCACTTTCCTTGGGGTGAGATGATGGTCTCCCCAACCGAATTCAGTCTTATTACGAGACTGGAGTTAAGTTCTGTTGCGTGGTGAGTGTCATTTATGGCACTCATAGGGTAGTCTTTTAGGGTTATTTCTTTCCCTTTTTCATGCTTTCTTCTCTTATTTTTGGTCCTTTTTCCTTTAGTTTCTCTTTCTCCTCTTTCCTTTATGGTTCTCGTGTTTTTCTCGTGTTTTACTTTTATTTGGCTCTTTTTCCCTTTTATTTCCTTTCTTTGTTTGCTTGTGTAGGTACTTGGAGAATCACCTTTGCAAAGGAATCAAGTTGGGACCTTAATGACCAAGCAAGGAAGAAGCATTTGGCTAGAGAGGGCTTAGAGAGGCCTTAGAGAGGCCTTAGAGAGGCCTCGGAGAGGTCTCTAAGGTATTGCCAGCAAGCCGCGGGCGCGGGTTAGTGAAGCCGCGGGCACGGGCTCAAGAAGCACAAATGGCCAGATTTTGGCAGGAACTTCCCGCGGTTGCTCCGCGGGCGCGGGAAAATTAGAGAGGGAGCTCCGTCTCAGAGAGACCGCGACCCCCTGATTGAGCTTTGGGAGCAGGGGATTAGCCGCGGGCGCGACATCTTTGGCCGCGGGCGCGGGTTTATACTGCCGCGGGCGCGGGTGTTGCCCAGATAGCCCGCGGAGGGTTCCGTACCCATTTCTCCGCGACCACGGGTTCATCGAGAGAGGGCGCGGGCTTCTGGGTCTTTTTACGATTTTAAGTTTCTTTATTCCTTTTTTTTATAGATGGTTTTTGGGGTTTTTATTATGATTCATTCACATAATTCTTAGTCTTAGAATAGTTTTCTCTCTTAGGTTGAGAGCTTCTCTCTCTAGATTAGGCTAGATTAGGAGTAGTTTTAGAGAGAGAAAGTGAAGGATTTCAATGGTGATTGAGAGATTGAAGATACAAGGGTGACAATTGTGTTCAAGATCTTCTCTATTATCAATGAGCATTCTTAACTCTATCTCACCTTATTGCTTTGTTTAATTTCATGTTTGTTTGGTTTAATTTTGATGTTTGATGCTTGATTAGTGTAATTGTTCTTGATATTTTGTTGATTCTTGATTTCCATAGTTGTTAGTTGATAGATGATGATTCTTGAATAGTTGTTTGACTAGGAATTGGGTGAAACTTGTATGATTGATTAATTGTGATTAATTTTGGAATTGTGTTGATTGATTGTTGAGATTAAAGTGATTAGTGAAGGTTTGCATGTGTGTAATTCAATTAGGCCTTGAGAATTATGCTAGATTGCATTGTAATTGCTAATGACATGAACAATTTATTTAGGAATTGCAATTATCGATTGGTTTTGATTGTGATTCTCTTAGTTTGTTATTCATAGTGAACCCTAGCTTAACAATTAGGAGATAGCTCTTTGATTCCTATTGATTGCTCTTATCATTTAGTCCTCACAACCTTTGATTGGCATGCTCTTCCCAAGTTGTTGCAATTGACATGATTACTTGTTGATCCCCGATCCTAGTGTTTTATTTCCTTGGTTACTTGTTTTGTTAGTTGTTAGTATTCTCTCTTACCTTCGTCTTTGACCTAGCTTAGGCGCATAATTGAAAGTGCTTGAACATTACCGTTCCTTTGGGTTCGACCCTTGACTTGCCTCTATACTCGTATTTAGGTTTGTTAAGTGTTTATAAATTTAGTTTGACCGAGGGAAGATTAGATAACGACCTAGTTTTCCCCTCGTCAAAATGGCGCCGTTGCCGGGGAACGGTGTCTATGTTTGAGTGTTTTTGATTGCTTGAGTCTAGGTCTTTGTGTATATTTTTACTTTTATTTGATTTTTGTTTGTTTTGTGAAAAAAAAATGGCATGTTTATCATTTCCTCAATATAGCAATGAGCCTTTTTGTGAATATTTCATTAGACTTGAGGGATTTTTGGACTATAATTGTTGTAATATTTGGGAGGCTTGTGAGATTTGTTATTTTGGTTTGAATGAGAAAACTAGGGATGAAGTTGAATGTATGCATAATGGTGAATTTAGAGCATTGCCAATTGATGATGCTTGGGATTTTTATGTTTGGTTTACTAGGGATGTTTATGATAGGGGTAATCATGAGTCTAATATTGATATGCAATGTCTTGATTCTTCTAATATTAGCATGAATTCCCATGATTTGTCACGTGATCCCTTAAGTGAACCTAGAACACATGATTTCAACTTCATTTCTCCTTTTGTTCATGATGATGAAGTGCATGCTCAAGTGGATGCTAATGGCGTGTTTCAATTTTATTCATTATTTGCCATGTCTTCTTGTGATGTAGTTCATTCCCTTAATAACGAATCTCATATGCTTAATTGTTCCCCCTCTCCTCTATTTAGCGAAAATGCTCATGATTTTAATGTGCATGGTCCTACCCTTGATTGTAACTCTTCTTATACTATTGATCAACCCTCTTTGTCTTTTCATTCTCCAAACTCTAGTGATGAGTCTCTAGTCCCCTATAGCCAAATTGGTGAATCTTTGAGGGAGTTAGAGATGAATCCTAATCTTAGGCCTTTAGAGAGACAAATGATGGAAACTTTAAGGAGCCAATTGGAGATGATTAGAGAGGGTGAGGATCTTTTTAATAAAGAATTGAAAAGAAAAGAAGAGTTGGAAAATGAATTGTCATCCTTGAAGCTTGTATGTGAAAAATCCCTATCCAATGTGTGTGTTGAGGATGATGATAATGATTTTGAACAACCAAGAGAGGGTGAGGATCCTTTTGGTGAGCATGTTAGTGATGGTGAAGGAGTTGAAAACCAAGAGAGTGTTGAATTTGATTATCCTAACCCTCCTTCCCAACTTGATGAGTCTCTTGTGCATGATTGTGATTCTTCTATCCATGAGTATCTAGACTTGTTTTAGGTTATGTCCAATGCGTTCTTTGATAGTCAAAAGAAAACCCATAGCCTTTTAAATGAGTTCATTGAGGATGCTTCATGGGAGAGAGATGAGTTTGAAATGAATTTGCATCCATTCATGCATGGTTTTGAGACCTTAGGCTTTAAAGTTGTTGAGGGAGTTGTTGTTCATAGTTGTGATGGAGGGGATTATGTTGTTCCTCTTGGAGGTTGGATGTTTGAGGGAGATGGATATCACAAGTGTTCTTCTTTTGAGGACTCTATGATCGATTTCCATGCTCTTATTGGTGATTTGAGGCATGGTGGTGAGAAAAAGTTCATTTGTGAGACTATAACCCCTTTTCTCTTTTCTCATACCCCTTTTTCAAGAAGATTCAACCATATCCCTTACACTCCTATTTCCCTCCCTTCTTTTGTCAATGAGCCTATTGGGGACCCTTTTGTCTATGATGATTTGTATGAAGCTCATTCGTCCCAAATTGAGGAAAAGGGTGATGTTGCCACCCAAAAATATTTTGAGGAGAGTTTGCCTTGTTTTTCTTCTTGTTCTTAATTTTCTTTTTCTTCATATTTTGTTGAATTTTCTTTCGATTCTTCCTCTTCCTTTTCTTGGCATCTCTCTCCTCATTTGCGTGCACTATCCTTGTTGCACATACTCTTCGCGTCATTTGCCTACCTTCTCTCCTATGAAATGTGTGTAGTGCATTTGACAAGCTCTTGCGCGCGTTGAATTATTATTTTCTAGAGCGGTCAAGCTTGGACCTTAAGCAAGCCTTTCTTGGGAAGTAACCCGTGTTTTATTGCTTTCATTTTCTTTTCTTTTTAGAATAGATTTTATCTCATGGAAATGTTTGTGTTCCTTTTGCTAGGTACATGACTTGATATACTTTGGTGCTTCTATTTGGATCAAGAATCAAGGAAGATTGGCACCACATTTGCTAGCATATAGAAGGCAAGATTCAATATTAGAGGTTGTTAGCTTTGAAAGGTTAAAATTGGGTCATTTGCGGGTATTTTCACCCACCTAATATCCGGTAATATCCTTCCTTGCTCTTTCTCTAGTGGATGATGACTTGTTGGACATATGTTGGTTTGATTGGATTAATCTCCTTGTTTTTCCCCTCCCGTGGAATATTTGATTTATGTTTGAGCATGTTGTCTCATTCAAGCTTGGGGGAGGGTATTCTATCATATTTGGTGGAATGTTGATTCATATATGTCATGCACCTTTGTATATGCTTTTCCATGTTCTCATATTTTGAAAAACTCCAAAAAGATTTTTGTTTCTATCAAGGAAAAATTGCATTGTGTTTTGTTTTGTTCTAACTTTGGACATAATAACATTTGGACTTGTATACTTGAATGCTTTACTTCCTAAATGGTAGTGGTGTGCACGGTTTGAGATACATTTGGTTGATTCTAGGATAAAGCATGCTAAGGTAGTTGTCTAGAACTAGGGGGATCATGAAACCGGATTCTACTTGTTTGTGGCATGTTGGTAGTTGCTCCCTATCTTCGATTTGACAACCTTAGTGAGCTTTTGCTACAACCATGTGAGATTCATACTTTTTCGAGCTTTCAACATTTTCTTGCATGAGTGGCATGGATCCTTGACTTTCGCAAACCTAATCTTGAATCTTAACGTATGATTCCTAAGACCGAGACCGAACCATCTAGGGAGGACAAAGGCATCTTTTCGGGGTGGTACTTTTTCTTTTCTAGGATAGTTTTCATTTTCTTCGGTTTTTGGGTTTACATTTGCCTACTTGCTAACCCTTTGAGCCTTTTCCCCTTATTTTCAAGCCACGTCTTTAGCTCTTGAGCCTTTTGTTTCATTTTCATTTTCATTTTTGGTTTTTGTGAAGCAATGGTCATTGTTGTTGAAGATTGTGGTCTATAAGTTTGGAACTTGGTTCAAGTTTATGAGCAAGTTTGTGTTGTATATACATTGTGAATATTGGCATATGTCTAGTAAAAAGCCGTCCAAAGTAAAAAAAAAAAAGGCAAGGACAAAGCAAGTGCAAAGTTTAAAAAGCCGTTCAAAGTTAAAAGAGGCGAGGACAAAGCACTAATAAAGAATTATTAAAAAAAAAAGTCAAAAATGCAAAAATATTTTTATGTGAGTATTCTTCCTTTTTTTAGCATTGAGGACAATGCTCATTTAAGCTTGGGGGAAGCGTTCTCACGCTTTTTGTGTATATGTTTGTGATCTTAGCTTTGAATAAGCTTGGGGGTGTTGTTATTTTTGTTTGCTGATTACTTGGTTATGGTGTAAAGAAATGCGCAATCTTTGCTTCACAATTTAGGTTAACCACCAAATTTTAAATTTAGCCTACCTTAACCCTTTTTTCCTTACGTTACAACCTTTGGGAAGACCTTTTGACCTAGGGGTCGAGTCATTCATCGGTGGAGGGAATCATGGGTTATCGCCTAAGGAAAGGGGATGCGAAGTCAAGATGTTGAGTAAGCCAAAAATTTGATCTTTTTCCGGTTCCTTCGTGGAATCTATGAGACGCTCACTAAGGGGATATGTGAGATTAGTAGGGGGAACGCGGTAAGACCATTTGGGATGAAAGTGGAGTGTGATAAATAGTTCCTATGCTTAGCATATTTATGTTCCAATCAACCTTAGGTATCTTATAACGTGCAGACCATAATTCACTTTAGAAAGGTTGTTATTCATTTGAATTATAGTATCTTTGTAAAGTCCATTTCGTAAAGATTTTGTTTCCTTTTTCCTCTTTCTTTTCCTTTTATGGTTTACCTTTTGGGGGTTTGGTGGAGAGTTATGGGTAAACTCTTAGGATACCCTTACGAGAGCATCACTCATCCTGTAGGACGATCTAGGGGTTTAAATGGCTTGTTGTAGCTAAAACAACCGTGATTCCTACGACAGTGAGTCTTAGTGTAAATTCTCGCCCCTCTTTTTCTTTTTACTTTGAATAAGCCCTTGTTTTTCCTTTTTAGCCTTTGTTTTGCTCGGGACGAGCAAAAGTCTAGATTAGGGGAATTTGATGAGTGTCATTTATGGCACTCATAGGGTAGTCTTTTAGGGTTATTTCTTTCCCTTTTTCATGCTTTCTTCTCTTATTTTTGGTCCTTTTTCCTTTAGTTTCTCTTTCTCCTCTTTTCTTTATGGTTCTCGTGTTTTTCTCGTGTTTTCCTTTTATTTGGCTCTTTTTCCCTTTTATTTCCTTTCTTTGTTTGCTTGTGTAGGTACTTGGAGAATCACCTTTGCAAAGGAATCAAGTTGGGACCTTAATGACCAAGCAAGGAAGAAGCATTTGGCTAGAGAGGGCTTAGAGAGGCCTTGGAGAGGCCTCGAAGAGGTCTCCAAGGTATTGCAAGCAGGCCGTGGACGCGGGTCAGTGAAGCCGCGGGCGCGGGCTCAAGAAGCACAAATGGCCAGATTTTGGAAGGAACTTCCCGCGGTTGCTCCGCGAGCTCTCCGCGAGCGCGGGAAACTTGGAGAGGGCACTCCGTCTCAAAGAGATCGCGACCCCCTAATTGAGCTTTGGGAGCAGGAGATTAGCCGAAGGCGCGACATCTTTGGCCGCGGGCGCGGGTGTTGCCCAGATAGCCCGCGGAGGGTTTCGTACCCATTTCTCCGCGGCCGCGGGTTCATCGGGAGAGGGCGCGGGCTTCTAGGTCTTTTTACGATTTTAAGTTTCTTTATTCCTTTTGTTTATAGATGGTTTTTGGGGGTTTTTATTATGATTCATTCACATAATTCTTAGTCTTAGAATAGTTTTCTCTTTTAGGTTGAGAGCTTCTCTCTCTAGATTAGGCTAGATTAGGAGTAGTTTTAGAGAGAGAAAGTGAAGGATTTCAATGGTGATTGAGAGATTGAAGATACAAGGGTGACAATTGTGTTCAAGATCTTCTCTATTATCAATGAGCATTCTTAACTCTATCTCACCTTATTGCTTTGTTTAATTTCATGTTTGTTTGGTTTAATTTTGATGTTTGATGCTTGATTAGTGTAATTGTTCTTGATATTTTGTTGATTCTTGATTTCCATAGTTGTTAGTTGATAGATGATGATTCTTGAATAGTTGTTTGGCTAGGAATTGGGTGAAACTTGTATGATTGATTAATTGTGATTGATTTTGGAATTGTGTTGATTGATTGTTGAGATTAAAGAGATTAGTGAAGGTTTGCATGTGTGTAATTCAATTAGGTTTTGAGAATTATGCTAGATTGCATTGTAATTGCTAATGACATGAACAATTGATTTAGGAATTGCAATTATCGATTGGTTTTGATTGTGATTCTCTTAGTTTGTTATTCATAGTGAACCCTAGCTTAACAATTAGGAGATAGCTCTTTGATTCCTATTGATTGCTCTTATCATTTAGTCCTCACAACCTTTGATTGACATGCTCTTCCCAAGTTGTTGCAATTGACATGATTACTTGTTGATCCCCGATTCTAGTGTTTTATTTCCTTGGTTACTTGTTTTGTTAGTTGTTAGTATTCTCTCTTACCTTCGTCTTCGACCTAGCTTAGGCGCATAATTGAAAGTGCTTGAACATTACCGTTCCTTTGGGTTCGACCCTTGACTTGCCTCTATACTCGTATTTAAGTTTGTTAAGTGTTTATAAATTTAGTTTAACCGAGGGAAGATTAGATAACGACCTAGTTTTCCCCTCGTCATTGCGCTGTCGTTCGACAACGAGATCAGCGTCTTTTCCCCTGAGGTCGAGGAGCTGTTGGGTCCGATTGTTGTTCGGGCTCGTGCTGAGGTAGAGTCGACTCAGTTTAGTGCTAAGGGGATTCGCCGTTCGACTATAGCAGCGGCTTTCGAGGATGCTGCGACCACCCGAGAGCTGCGGGCGCGTACTTTGTGCTCATTTTGCTGTCAGGGACGTTTTCCCCTGATAAGGGTATAGTAGAGTGCTGCTTTACTACCTACCCGCAGTCCGTGAACTACACTTGATCGGGACTTATGACTGGGCCAGCTTGGCCTATGTTGACTTTGTTCGAGCGTTACGAGACTCGTGTCGACACCGGTCCTTCACGGGAAACGTCGCTCTTTCCGAATTTTGGAGGGTCGTAGAGGTATACTTTATCTCCCATAAAATTTAGCTCTAAGCTTTGGTTGGCACTTGCTGATGCTTTTTGCCTTTTGTAGATCTGGTTCTACGAGTACTTTCCCTCGGTCGCGCCAGCAAGATTGTCTCCACGCAGGTTTCCAGTGAGTGCCTCTTGGGGAAGCCGCCGTGCTGGGATGTTTACTGCTTATGTCCGAGATTAGATCATCTCGGTATGGTTCTTTATATATTTGAACACTTTCGCATTACCTTCAATGGATTCTTATCTGATAGGCATTCTTTGTAGGAGCCTGACGTGCTGTACCGGCCATGGGTCAGCTTGGTTGTCCCTGGGTTAGACGCACAGTATACTACTGAGCATCGCTACTTCTTGGGGACATATGGAGCAGTTGCATATCTTGGAGAGAGGGTTGCTATTCAACATTCCTCGGACACTTTTGTCGTTCCTGCTCCTCCGCTGCGTCACATGTTCAACGCCGCGAGGTTGGTGAGCATGTCAGAGAGAGCTGGTACCCCTTGGCGATCTTATACAATCCCTGGGCGGTGCTATGACGAGGAGCTACTGTCGTTGTTAGCTCCAGTCCCTATACTGGCTGAGGAGGTGGCGGTATGATTTTCAGCTTTCACCTTTCGTTAAGTAGCCCCTAAGTAATGTTTTACTAACTTTGATTTTCTTTTGTCAGGTTGGACCTACTGAGTTCATGCCACCTATTAGGGGAAATACGGGCTGATCGAGGAGATGATTCCTGCGACTCCTGAGGGTGAGCCCTTCTTGGAGCGGTCGATTCCTCGTCACCAGACTCGGGTAACCTTTGTTTTATTTGTAATTTTTGTCCATATATGTTATGCATCATTACTGATTTTATTTCCTTGACACTTCTCGCGCGAGGTGGTCACGACGATGGCACGGTGCATAGATGCCTTCCGGAGCCAGCTCGTTTGGATGAGGAATGTGGCTACGTGTTGTCGCGACGACGTCGTTCAGGAGGTAGTTTCCTTTCTTATTTTTGCATTACTGCTTCTATTTTGCTTGTTTTTGACTTAATTTCTTCTTGTAGGGTTAGCCCATTCCTTCTCGTACCCGAACGAGACCTGAGGTGTGGAGAGAGCCGGCGAGGTCTAGCTCGAGACATCGCCGCACTGGTTCTGGCGGTCAGGGTGGTCGTTCTAAGGCTACCCGGACCGAGGCGGTGGAGGGCTTAAGCTCTTCATCTGAGGGTGCACACGCTGCGCCGATATGACAGGGAGAGGCTACCTCGGCTTTTAGAGGTGGTGGGATGTACGAGGTCGGCTCGTCATCGCAGCAGCCTCCGCAGCCTCAGCCTCTGGTTGATCTTGGGTGGACGGGTCCTGTGCTGAGTTTTCCACCTCCCGAGGAGACTGGAGCTGGAGCTGGTGGAGAGGTTACTCCTCGTACTGCGCAGTTTTATGACATGATGGGTGTACGTCCTCCGGCGCCATAGTTTATTCCTGTGCCTTTTTATTTTGGACTTTGTATAGAACTTTGCGTTTATTAAACTCATTATTAGACGTATTTGTATATATATACTACTATGAGTTTATTAATATTTATTTATTATTTTTCATTTATATGTGCATGTTTGTGTGTGTAAGGAATTGTGATAATTAATTTTGCGCAAAAATTCCGTCATTTTTATTATTGATGGAGGGTATCCGACTTTCTCCCCCAAAAAGGAAAAAATGAAAAAATAAAAGTAAAAATATTGGATTTACAAAAACTTAAAAGTTAAGTCTAAATAGAATCTAAAAAAATAATTAATATGATGGATATATTAATTAAGAAGAAGGAAAAATATAATTCAAAAAAGGGTATAAAAAGGAATAAAAGATCGCAAAGTCATTGGTCAGACTCGAATCAGGCAAAAAACGCAATTTTGAAAAGCTCGTATGATAAGACACGTCAGCGGCATCTGGCGCCACGTGTTTTGGGTTAGCGCCAGGCGCTAACTCTTAGCGCTTTGCGCCAGGCTCTGGCGTCAGGAGCCAATGCCTGGGGTCTGGCGCTGATGAGCGTTGACTCCGAATCCTTTCTGGATTAAAAATGTGCCGATTTTGTGCATAAATAGCCCCCTGCCCAGCCGATTTTCTTCATAACTTCAGCAGACTAAATATAACCTTAGCTCTTGAAAAAATAATAGTCATGTCTCTAGTCTCTAAAAGTTTTACCAACTTCACTCATGAATGGTGCCGGTCTCTAACTGCCAAGGAAAGAAAAGAGTTAGATGTTTTTCATATGGGGGGTATTTATGGTGTCAAGGGGGTAGATCTTGATGTAGACTTTATCCATACCGCCTTGGAGTATTGGGATGTGGATACTCATTGTTTAGACTAGGGTATGATGAAGAAGGTCTTTGGCTCTTGCAATTTTACCATCAAGTGGGTCGTCCCTTGGTGAAAAATAGAAAAGATGATTGGTGTCAACAAGCAACCCTTCTGTCGTCTTCCAAGCTTGTCCAGAATGACTTTTTATTATTCCTGCAGGGTAAAAAGACAGTACAACCTACTTCAAACAATTCCTTCTGGGGATCTTCGTCGTCCCTATGAATTTCCTATCTCTCAAGAAGTAGACAAATTTGATGCTTATTGGAGTGCTAGACCTTTATGGGAAGTGATCACCCAAAAGGTTCTTCTTTCCTTGGCCAATGATGGGAAGAAGTGGCTTCTAAAGAAACCTTCAAAGGACATAAAGAAAAATCAGAGTAAAACTGATGTGAAGAGTCGTCTAGGTGACAAAGTGATTCCTGTTAAGAGTGTTAAGGAACGCTTGGGTGAAAGAGTTGAGTTCAAAACACCTACAATGCCTAAGAAGAAAAGCTCTATGAAGGATAAAGGAAAGAGAAAAGATGACACTACAGAGAAGAAGGCTTGGGTAGAGAAGAAACATGGGGTTCTAGCTAAGGGAGAAACTATTTACTCCAAAATTGAATGTAGGTCCTCTAAAGGATGCCTACTAGCTAAAGTTAAGGATGAAGAAGAGGATGCAAATAAAAATTGGAAGAGAGCAAAGAAAGAGAAAAAAGATTAAAGCATTGCTTAACTTTCAATTATTAGACTTAGTTTTAAATTCAATGTTAATTTATTTAAGCTTTTTTTAAGTTTCATCAATAATGTAATTGTTAGTTTATTTTATTAATGAAATTGCAGCTTTTTTTAAAAAAATTAAATTATCTCCTTTAAATTTAATTTATTAAAGCAATGAAAACCGAAAATTTAATTTTCCAGAAATTTTTTCGACTACGGAAGTCGAAAATTTTTCGAAAAAAACCGAAATATTCCTAGGTACTTTGCAGAAAAATGGCGTCGTGATTTTACGACTGGCGCCAGCTGCGGAAGTCAAGCGTCAGGCGACAGGCGTTGTCGTCTGGTGCTAAGGTTAAGCGGCTGGCGACGAAACTTTTTATGTGACGCCGATGTTTCGTCGAGTTTCTGTCGAATTTTTTATTAAGTCTGGGAGGCGAGGTTTGAAAAAAATAAAGTAGCCGCACCCGTAAAGGGTTGCCTAGGTATCATTTCTTAAGGAATCAGGCCAAACGTAGCTCTCTTGAGTATCCTACTCAAGTAATTATGGGTAGTACTTTTTAAGTTGGTCAAGATTTGTCATGTTCGAGAACTCAATGCCATCCATATCAGTTAATTTTGCTGCACCTCCTGATAGGTTTTGACAATATAGGGTCCAGACCAATTAGGCCTAAATTTCCCCCTTGGATCTAGAACATTTTTCCTTAATGCTTTTAACACCAAGTCTCCTACTTTGATGTTTCTTGTCTTGTCCTTCTTATCAAAATGCCTAGCCATACGAGTTTGGTAGCATTGAGTTTGATGTAGAGCTTCTAGTCGTTTTTCATCAAGTAGAATTAGCTCCTCATATCTCGCCCTAGTCCATTCAACTTCATCGAGTTTGCTTTCTAATGCAATGCGTAGAGATGGTATCTCTAGCTCTACAGGTTGTACGACATCCATTCCATAAATCAAGGAAAATGGTGTATTTCCTGTTGATGTGTGAATCGACGTGCGATAACCCTACAATGCGAAGTGGAGTTTGTCAGGCCAATCCTAGTAATTTTCTGTCATTTTCTCGATGATAGTCTTTAGATTTTATTAGCTGCTTCGACTGCTCCGTTTGACTGAGGTCTATAAGGAGAAGAATGATGATGTTGAATGCCATATTTTTGTTGCAATTCTTCACACTCGGCTTGAAAGTGAGTTCCATTATCACTTATCATTTCATGTGGGACTCCTAATCGACAAATAATATTTCTTTCGATAAAGAGTGCTACATGTTTTGCAGTGAGTTTAGCGTATGATTGCGCTTCGACCCACTTTGTGAAGTAATCGATTGCTACTAGGATATATTCGTGACCTCATGTTCCTAGGGGAGTGATTTTGCCAATAATGTCAATTCCCCATGTAGAGAATGGCCATGGCAAAGTGTAGGTGTATAGTAGAGATGGAGGAACATGTTGTAGATTGGCATAAATTTGGCACTTAAATTAGGGCATCTTTTTACGTATTGATGACAATCCCTATTCATGGTAGTCCAATAATATCCTTCTCGAATTATCTTTTGGACTAGCATTTTGCCATTTACGTGAGTTCCACAAATGCCTTCGTGGACTATCCTCATTGCTCTTTGAGCATCCTTTTTTCCTACACATAAGAGAGCTCGACCCTTAGGTACCCTTTTGTGTAACTTGTTGTCTATGAGTACATATTAGGAAGCCAAGAGTCTTAATGCTCGTTTTTCTCTTTTGTCAGCATCGTGAGGGTATTCTCCTTTGGTGACATAGTTGAGTATATCTGTATACCACGGTTTTTCTTCTTCTTCTTCTTGGATCACTTCATCATCTTCTATAGCTTGAATATAAGCCGGTTTATGCCTTTTTTCTATAGTTAGAGGAATTTGCTCGATTTCTGTAGGAATCCTATCCATTGAGGCTAGTCTTGCCAAGGAATCAGCAAATTGATTTTCTTCTCTAGGTAGATATATATGTGTATTCCACCTTCTCAAACTGATTAGTGAAAATTTCCAGATAAGTTTGGTAAGGGGCTAGACTTTCGCTCCTTACTTTCCATCTTTTAGAGATTTGATTGATGATCAATGAAGAGTCTTCGAATATTCGTAATTTTTTCACTCCCAATGCCAAAGCTGTTTAGAGGCCTACCACGCATGCTTCGTATTCAGCAGCGTTGTTGGTAACGTCGAAATCAAGCTTTATGGAGATTGGAACATGCTCTTCTTTAGGTGATACTAGTAATACTCCAACGCCACATCCCTTTTGGTTTGAGGCTCCATCAAAGTATAAGGTCCAAGTATCGTCCTCGGTGACCATCAAGTCTCCGTATGGAAATTCATTGTCGTGTATTGGCGTCGAATCTTCTATTGGAAAGTCCGCTAGAAAATCTGAAACCACAGATCCTTTGATAGATTTTTTTGGCATGAACCTTACATCGAACTGGGCTAAGTTGACTATCCATCTTGATATGCGCCCATTGAGTGTAAATTTCACGAATAAATACTTGAGTGGATCTAATTAGGAAACTACAAAGACTATATGTACGAGCATGTAATGTCTTAATGTAGACACCCATTTGTGTCTCCCCAAAACCAAACCCGGTGATGAGTACCTTTCGCGTCAAATCATAATCGAATGAAGTGAAAATGTGGAAAGTTTAGTGTTGCGGATAGTTTTAATTTCTTTTCTCTTCTCTCTATTTTTGAAAACTTATTTTAAGAAAACAGCCAATCCAGTTTTGGTTGGTCCATGATATTGGTACAATAGTAGTGTAGTTGGATGGGGCTTGACAAGAGCTTTCCAACGATATATTATAAGCCCAATTCCGATGAATTTTGAGGAAGTTATGGCCAATTTACTAAACTGGGCCCGTTTTGAGCCTTATATGCGGCCCAATGATCTAGGGAGGGCCTAATATGATTTTTCATTCCTATCTTAATTAGCATTGATAAATTGACTTTTGTTGACTTTTCAGAGTTTTAATTAAAATCAAAGAGCATTTTTGAGGGAAATACGATTTTATCCTCCTATACGGCAATTTTTATCTGATTTTAAAAAAACGCGTGAATTTCTGAAATCAGCGCTAAACGCCAGCTGTAGCGCCTGGCGCTACGCTTGGCGCCAACAGCCAGCGTTGGCGCTGGTTTGGTTTTTTGTGCGCCAGACTCTGTTTTGATATTTTATCTTTTTGGCTAATTTTCTCTATAAATAACGTCGTAAAAACTCCGTTTTCATTCACCTACAACTAGTTTTCATTAATATTCATCTACAACCAGTTTTCATTCTCATTTTCTTCTAATCATTCGCCAAGTCTCATCAATTTCCTCTTTATTCTCTCTCTCTTTTTTCTAAACTCGCTTTTTTACATACAAAATTCCGCATTCTCAAGATCTAGAAACACCTAGCCATATTCGAAGTTGCCTTCTCCCTAGACGTGAAAAGTTTAATTTCTGAGGGTTTGGTCCCAAATTTCTCATTCAATTATTTAATTTAATTGTTTTGATTTTATTATTTTCCTTGAAGTTATTAACGTGTGTATTTTGTTATTAGAAAGAGGTACGAGGCATCAAAGTAAGTGCTATAATAGTTTTTATTGATGTTATGATGTAGAAATCATGTTTAGGTTGTTATTATGATTCCTAGTATCATGTTTAGGTAAATTTAATATCAAATATGATTGTTACGATGCTTCCTATGTTCTTCCTAATATTTTGTATCATGTTAGGGTTAAAGATTTGATTTTTATTGTTTAGTGACATGCTAGGGTTTGTTATTAATCTTGTTAGTATCATGCCTAAGATCTTGCTATGCTTTAACATGATTATTATTATTAATTAATGATGATTATTATTATGATTATTCTTTATGATTTATGATTATAATTGTTATAATGATGATTATTTTTAATTATGATTATTATGATTATAAGTTTATTATTATTATTATTATTATTATTATTATTATTATTATTATTATTATTATTATTATTATTATTTATTATTATTATTATTATTATTATTATTATTATTATTATTATTATTATTATTATTATTATTATTATTATTATTATTATTATTTATTATTATTATTATTATTATTATTATTATTTTATTATTATTATTATTATTATTATTATGTTGCTTGATATATTGTTATTGCTTGATCACACCTTTTATGCATGTTTAAAGGGAATTTGTACTTGTAATCACGCTTAATGAGATAATTTAATAATCTTATTTAGGTTTAATTTGATTATAATTCAAGTGATCGCCAATAATAGATTTATTTGTGCATTATATTCAACCAACATAGATAAACAGGTTTAGGGTTAAACCTATTGATTGCATGTTAATCAGAAAGCGCACATGAATACGATCAGAATAAAATAGAGGCTTATTATTAAGGCAGGTTCAATCTCTTTTAGGTTGAATTTGTACCTTCATCCCTGAACCCTTATTTGGTTCAAGACCTTATGGAGTTGACGAGCTCTTGGATCGTTAAGGGGTGTAACCTTCACCCTGTGAATTGTTTACAAGTTCCTAAAACTTGTTGGCGACTCTTTTGCTCTATCTTCTTTTCTTTTGGACGCCACCGTACTTTAATGTATGATCACAGTGGGGTTCAAGCTAGAGGATTAACGCTTGAAATATTCCCTACAGTTTTTGGCGACTCCGCTGGGGAGGATTTCTATTTTAATTCCTGAATTTGTTTCGGCAATGATTTAGAATGAGTGGATGAGACTCGAAACGTTCTAAGTATTTTATGTGCGTAATTTTGATTAACATTATTGTTACATGCATAAAAAAGATCTCATTGGAAAGACCATCCGTAATGAGTTAAAACATAGGATTTTTTACACGTAGGAAATTTGAGAAATATCTTTCACAACTAGGACTGAAATAACACCGCGCGAAACTGGAAAATTTTATCGAGCACAGAAAGCTGCTGAGGCATGTAGGAATTAGCGCCAGGAGCCAGAGCATTGGTGCCAGATTTTTAACTGTAGCGCTAGACGCCAGCATTGGCGCCAGGCGCTACAGCTAAAACCTGGCGCCAAATTCTTCCAATACCGAGCCAGAAATATGCGTTCTAATTTCGACCAGTTTTTCGTATTGTTTGCTCGATCCTACTTCCTGATTGAATTTTTTCTCACTTTTCTGAAACCCATATGTGTTCCACATATGAAAATAACCCTCTAGGAATTCATGCTTTATTTACCTGATTAAACGCTCAGAGCAACAAAGGGTACATCCGAGAATGTTGAATTCACCAAACCATGGAAGCGAGTTTTTTTAAAACTCGCGGTGTCCCATCCACTCGCGCCAACCCTTCACGGTTAGGCTTCCGCACGGTGCATCGGGAAAATTAACCATGGAATCTCTTTGACTGAACCATATCCAAAACTTTAGAGAACTAGAGCCATGGTTAGGTTGCAAACTCATTGCATCATATTGTGCCTACTGAACTAATTGCGCATTATTTGTTGTGCATATATTCTATGTTTTCTTAACCGTTTGTTTTATTTGTGTTGAAATTAAATAAATTAATGACTTAAAGAACTTTGCCTAATTAATTAATTGATTAATTAATTTGAGTCAATAAAGTCTAATATCTAAATCAGAATTGACCTAGTACGACTTTAGGCATACCCCTGTTGATTAATAACACCGAAAACAGTCCCAAATCGAAGCTCCAGAATTGGCGCCAAAGTCTGGACTGTAGCGCCACTCTGTGGAGTGTGGCACCTGGCGACAGTTCTGTCGCCTTGAGCCACACTACACAGTGAGGCGCCAGTTCTGTCGTTTTGCCGACAGTTCGGATTATTGGTCGAGTCATCACCTAGTGTCTAATTAATCTGTTTGCTAATTAATTCGGTTAAATTTCGCTGTCAATAACACTTTGTTAAGTCATTAAGTGAGTCTAGTCACATAGTCTAGCCACATGGCCATGAAACAAGTTTTAACATATCGCCTACACTCACTAGTCTTAGCACACACTTCGAGCATGTAGCACCATGACCATGTCTTAGGTTCATGCGTGAGTCGGTTTTTTCCATCGTTTAAGTTGGGGGTACATTCTATTCCTAATTATTCATATTCCTCCATCTACATCATTTTCTTCACATTCTCTTCCAATCTTTCTTCACCTCCTCCATCCATTGCATGTCGAATAGAGTTTGAGTCAAATAATTAACAATAAATATCCCCAAATTCCTTTTCCACAGTATTTGGTCAAGGAGAGAAGGGCGATTAATCAAGGACAACCTCTTTATTCAGGTCTCACTTTTTGATAAACCGATTCGTCAAAAGAGGAAGGCTAAAAAGATAATGGCAAGTCAAGAAGAAGTCAATGAGCTTAGGAACCAACTGGTTATCGTGACTGAGACACTGAAGCTTCTCACACTTAAGATCGATGATCCCGTGAAACAACAACAGATAGAATTCATGCAAGAGAGTCTAAGCAAGCTATCTAGTGACTATAAATTTCAGGGCATGAGTTCACAAGGGGTCTCGCTGGACAAGGAACTTCTTCCGCATAAGTTAAACGCCACTGACATCCCAAAATTCAAGGCAACAGATAACCCTTACTTCCATCTAAGAGCTTTCTAAAATATAATGAGCATTAAGGGTATCGATAAGAAGGTTTTCCTCTCTCTGTTCCCACTATCTCTTGAAACCGTTTGTGGGTTCTTTTCTCTCGAGAAAGAAAAAACCTCTTCTTGGGAGTCAATAACAAGCGCTTTCATAGATAGATATAAGTGCAACATCCAAGACGAAACAGATTGTAGACAACTCGAGATGTTAAAACAAAAAGAAAACAAAGGGTTCACGTCTTTCTTCAATAAATGGAGGGAAACTTCCGCTCATATGGTCAAGGCTCCCATCGAAAAAGAATCTGTGAGGATGTTTATCAAGAATCTCCAAGGGAAGTATTCAAAGCACTTAAAGTACCAACACAACTTGAATACTTTCAAGGCTGTCTATAATATAGGCATTGACATTGAAGATGACCTTCTGAAAGATAATAGTGCGAGAGGAAAGAAGAACGAGCATCCTTGTTCTTCCTCTCCCATTATAATGAGGTTCATGCCACGAACGCCTCTAAACCATGAATCCAAAGATCAAAAAGGGTGTTCACTCCACTTGGTACGAGTTATGAAACAGCTTTTGAGAAATTACACCACAAAGGACTAGTCATGCCCATAGGGCCCATCAAAGATCTAGTTCCAAAAGCCAGGCCACCTAAGTGGGACCCTAATAAACACTACAAATATCATCAAGGAAAGGGTCACGACACCGAGGAGTGTTGGAAACTCAAAGAAGCTATTCAAGATCTGATCGATGACAATAAAACTTCCGAGATTCTAGCCATCGAAGATGACCAAGCATCCTTCGATCCATCACTTCTTATAACACCTGTAGGAGAGCCCATGATTGAGACAACTTATATGACCTCTCTCGATGAAGTGGCCATGATTGAGGAGGATGAAAGTCTTTTCTTAGATAATACCAGGGAAGACTCGTCAAGTCTAAAAGAGGACGTTCGAAAATTGCAAGATGTCGTTGCCATGCTCTTGAGTGTGGTAGAAGGATTAGCAAATCGGGTGATGGCCATCGAACAAAATTCTCGCAAAGAGTTTAATGAAGAACTCAATGCTCCTAAGCCACTAGCAAAACAGACCATTGAAGGATACACACCAATAGGAATGACTTACAATGAAGCTTTTGATTGTCTACATGATCAAGGTCATATTCACTCCATTGTTCCCAGTCAAGACCCTCCATCTAAAAAACGTTTTCCCAATGGGGATCCAAATTCCTATTGCCGATACCATAAAGGTCGTGGTCACACCACCGAAGTATGTCTCGCCCTCAAGGATTGTGTTCAAGACTTCATTGATTCAAATCTCCTTCATGTTCCTCCGGGCGACAAGAAGGCCAAGATTAGTAACAATAGTAACAGTGGCTGTAAAGGGAAGAAGAATGACTATCCTTCTTCTTCCGAAAACACCTACTCTAGTAATAGTGTTGGTACTTTCGACCTTAGTGAGATCCTAGCCATGAGTAATCGAAAGCAACTGAGAAAGGATTTCACCCCTATTGGAATTAGCTACGATAATGCTTTCGACCGACTCCATGCCAAATGACTCATTACTCCCATTGGACCTATTCAAGATACCCCACTTGAGAAGAGATTGCCTTGTTGGAATCCAGACGAACACTGCGAGTAACATCAAGGTAGGGGTCATGCTACTGAGAGCCGTCGGAAGCTAAAGGAGGCTATCCAACATTTGATTGATAATAACAAACTACCCATGCCTCCAGTCAACAAGAAGAGCGAGTGATGATAACGGAAACAACACAAGACAAGAGGCGAGCTTCAACGACGAGATTTCATGACATCATTTTTTTTTCTTTTTCTTTATTTACCCTTTCCCCAATAAGTCTAGCATAGACACCATTTTTTTCTTTTTTTTCCCCTTAGATTAATTTTGTAGAATATTTCTTTTTCCCTTATTAATAAAATGAGCATTTATTTACTTATATATGATCATTTCATTATATTGCAAAAAAAAAAAAAAATCCATGTTGAATTAAGCACAAGGTATACCAATGATTTTAGGCACCCCTTATAGCCACATCATATTACCTTTCACCCTTCAAATATGCAATCCTTTCTTCATAAACTACTTTGAGCCTCGTCTAACGATAGACCCTTCATTTTTTCAACCCATATCTTCCTAACTTTGGGATGGGATAGTGTGCAACTTATGCAATCTCAAAAGGCTTGAGTGAATTCAAAAGATTAAAATAGCAAAAAATAAGCAAAAAAGGAAATAAATAAAAGTGTACAAAGGGCAAGTGTTCCAATGTTTCCGATATGAACACGTCTCAGATTGCGTCTTTTATCGAGTGCTCGGTACCGTGCCTGAGAAACATAAATGCCAAGTGAGTGATAGACCGCATGATCGAGATTGCCTACACTTATAAAAATGAAATAGATGCTAAAGCAAAAGATAAAAGTAAGCTAAAAAAGAGTAGAGCCTCAAGCATGAAAATACAAAGATTCAAAAGCGAGGTTGCACACCTTGGGGGCTTATCTAGGGTCTTGAGCCTTTATCCCCTTCTTCTATAACATTTAGCCTAACCACGTTACAACCCTTAAAAAGACCTTTTTGAGGTATACACACACTTGTGCGAGGTTCGGCTAGAGCTACGTTCGGCCTGATTCCTAACGGATACGTAGGCAACCTCACATCGAGGTGCGGCCGTAATAAAAATGCATTCATATTTACATTCATAATTGATCATATCAAGGGATCTCCTATGCTCATCCCTATTCACTTAGAGATAGACTTGGGGGCTTGATCCCTACATCATTAGCTTACCTAGCCTTAAGAGTCACCACCATTTGACTCTTTTAAATAATAATACCTTTCCACACACTTAGCTCTTGCGGCCTAACTTTAGCGTCACTTTCACACACCGCACAGATACATGACCGAATATACTGTCCTTTAGGAACCCTTTGTCATGGAATCTTAACACAACGCTGAAGCATGACTTGTCATATCAACATCACTCATAATCATCATTGCATCAAATTATGAAGTGCTTAGCCTCCGTGCCTAAGTTACCTAAATACTTTCATCATTGAGTCAACCATTGAGATAGTCTAGGATGGGTTAATCATTCCACCTTGAGAGATAGTATCAAATGACATTTGACTAAGCTCATTCAACATGCATCTTCAAACTTTCAATTCTTTTTCGCGTCTTTCTAGAAAGTCGGTACCCTCCATAAAAATGACGGAAATTTTTTGCTTTTTTGCATTTACAAGTCGCATGATCACATTACAATGCACACACGAGTCATGTACATATTGAGTCATGTCATGTCATATCACTTTGATTTGAGTCTAACACATGTGTCAAAAACACTTTGAGTCGAGTCAAGTTTATACCTTGAGTCGTGTCAAGTCAATGAGTCAAGCGACATTAAACCTTAGGTCAACCCTAAGATAATTAAAGAGATTGGCAAAGTTCTATAGTAAAAAATAAATACAGGTGCAGCAGAATAGGGAAGACCCTACCCCAGCAGCGACAGAGCTCGAAGCCTCTCAGAACAACAATTTTGGGTTCCTTGGTATGCCAGTTAGCCCATATAAGCAATTTGACATGATTAAGTAGTCAGTTTGATTACAATCACAATAAGTGTTCGACCTGATGAAAGATCGTCTCACTTAGCTTAAAGCGCCTAAGAATTGGCTCATCACGGAAACACCGACATACTGGTTTTAGCAGAAGCAAAGTTCAGTCGAGCTTTAGAGATCGACAAACGTTGGTCGTCGGAAATTTTTCTTCAGAATATTATCGCAACAAACGCTCAAGTACCGAAGCTCTTTTGTTTAGAGACGCGTGGACATTTCATCAAAGCTCTTTGCTCTAAAGACGCATGGGCATATCATCAAAGCTCTTTTCTTCAGAGACGCGTGGACATATCATCAAAGCGGGAGAGGCTCGTTTCAGGCGAAGCAATCTTCTATATTGGGAACAGTTACAAGCGTAGCAGTTTTCAAAGCAGGATGACATTCTCTTGGAAGGAGGTCATCAGAATAACAGCAATGCGACATCAAATCGGTTACTTTCTAAGACGTGTGCTCGACGGTGCAAGATACGCGTTTCTTAACTCTCTTATCTGTTTTAACTAATGCTAGTTTGCAGGTATCGGCATTGCAAGAATGGTTTAGGATCGCAGAACGTTCTGAATCATTCTCCGTCCTTATCGATACCTTGAGTTTTGTTTTCGAAACTTGCGTTTCTCCAAACTCAGTCAAAGTGGGGTCTTCTGTAGACACCCATTTGTGTCTCCCCAAAACCAAACCCGGTGATGAGTACCTTTTGCGTCGAATCATAATCGAATTAAGTGAAAGTGTGGAAAGTTTAGTGTTGCGGATAATTTTAATTTCTTTTCTCTTCTCTCTGTTTTTGAAAACTTATTTTAAGAAACAGCCAGTCTTGTTTTGGTTGGTCCATGATATGGCTCCAATAGTAGTGTAGTTGGATGGGGCTTGACAAGAGCTTTCCAACGATATATTATAAGCCCAATTCCGATGAATATTGAGGAAGTTACGGCCAATTTACTAAACTGGGCCCGTTTTGAGCCTTATATGCGGCCCAATGATCTAGGGGAGGGCCTAATATGATTTATCATTCCTAATGCAATAAGGAATGGTTTTAGTCTTCTAGATTCTTCTAGAAGCTTCTTTTCATCCCTAACTCAATTAGCATTGATAAATTGACTTTTGTTGACTTTTTAGAGTTTTAATTAAAATCAAAGAGCAGTTTTCTTAACCGTTTGTTTTATTTGTGTTGAGATTAAATAAATTAATGACTTAAAGAACTTTGCCTAATTAATTAATTGATTAATTAATTTGAGTCAATAAAGTCTAATATCTTAATCAGAATTGACCTAGTACGACTTTAGGCATACCCCTGTTGATTAATAACACCGAAAACAGTCCCAAATCGAAGCTCCAGAATTGGCGCCAAAGTCTGGACTGTAGCGCCACTCTGTGGAGTGTGGCACCTGGCGACAGTTCTGTCGCCTGGAGCCACACTACACAGTGAGGCGCCAGTTCTGTCGTTTTGCCGACAGTTCGGATTATTGGTCGAGTCATCACCTAGTGTCTAATTAATCAGTTTGCTAATTAATTCGGTTGAATTTCGCTGTCAATAACACTTTGTTAAGTCATTAAGTGAGTCTAGTCACATAGTCTAGCCACATGGCCATGAAACAAGTTTTAACATATCGCCTACACTCACTAGTCTTAGCACACACTTCGAGCGTGTAGCACCATGACCATGTCTTAGGTTCATGCGTGAGTCGGTTTTTTCCATCGTTTAAGTTGGGGGTACATTCTATTCCTAATTCTTCATATTCCTCCATCTACATCATTTTCTTCACATTCTCTTCCAATCTTTCTTCACCTCCTCCATCCATTGCATGTCGAATAGAGTTTGAGTCAAATAATTAACAATAAATATCCCCAAATTCCTTTTCCACAGTATTTGGTCAAGGAGAGAAGGGCGATTAATCAAGGACAACCTCTTTATTCAGGTCTCGCTTTTTGATAAACCGATTCGTCAAAAGAGGAAGGCTAAAAAGATAATGGCAAGTCAAGAAGAAGTCAATGAGCTTAGGAACCAACTGGTTATCGTGACTGAGACACTGAAGCTTCTCACACTTAAGATCGATGATCCCGTGAAATAACAACAGATAGAATTCATGCAAGAGAGTCTAAGCAAGCTATCTAGTGACTATAGATTTCAGGGCATGAGTTCACAAGGGGTCTCGCTGGACAAGGAACTTCTTCCGCATAAGTTCAACGCCACTGACATCCCAAAATTCAAGGCAACAGATAAGCCTTACTTCCATCTAAGAGCTTTCTAAAATATAATGAGCATTAAGGGTATCGATAAGAAGGTTTTCCTCTCTCTGTTCCCACTATCTCTTGAAACCGTTTGTCAACAGTGGTTCTTTTCTCTCGAGAAAGAAAAAACCTCTTCTTGGGAGTCAATAACAAGCGCTTTCATAGATAGATATAAGTGCAACATCCAAGACGAAACATATTGTAGACAACTCGAGATGTTAAAACAAAAAGAAAACAAAGGGTTCACGTCTTTCTTCAATAAATGGAGGGAAACTTCCGCTCATATGGTCAAGGCTCCCATCGAAAAAGAATCTGTGAGGATGTTTATCAAGAATCTCCAAGGGAAGTATTCAAAGCACTTAAAGTACCAACACAACTTGAATACTTTCAAGGCTGTCTATAATATAGGCATTGACATTGAAGATGACCTTCTGAAAGATAATAGTGCGAGAGGAAAGAAGAACGAGCATCCTTGTTCTTCCTCTCCCATTATAATGAGGTTCATGCCACGAACGCCTCTAAACCATGAATCCAAAGATCAAAAAGGGTGTTCACTCCACTTGGTACGAGTTATGAAACAGCTTTTGAGAAATTACACCACAAAGGACTAGTCATGCCCATAGGGCCCATCAAAGATCTAGTTCCAAAAGCCAGGCCACCTAAGTGGGACCCTAATAAACACTACAAATATCATCAAGGAAAGGGTCACGACACCGAGGAGTGTTGGAAACTCAAAGAAGCTATTCAAGATCTGATCGATGACAATAAAACTTCCGAGATTCTAGCCATCGAAGATGACCAAGCATCCTTCGATCCATCACTTCTTATCACACCTGTAGGAGAGCCCATGATTGAGACAACTTATATGACCTCTCTCGATGAAGTGGCCATGATTGAGGAGGATGAAAGTCTTTTCTTAGATAATACCAGGGAAGACTCGTCAAGTCTAAAAGAGGACGTTCGAAAATTGCAAGATGTCGTTGCCATGCTCTTGAGTGTGGTAGAAGGATTAGCAAATCGGGTGATGGCCATCGAACAAAATTCTCGCAAAGAGTTTAATGAAGAACTCAATGCTCCTAAGCCACTAGCAAAACAGACCATTGAAGGATACACACCAATAGGAATGACTTACAATGAAGCTTTTGATTGTCTACATGATCAAGGTCATATTCACTCCATTGTTCCCAGTCAAGACCCTCCATCTAAAAAACGTTTTCCCAATGGGGATCCAAATTCCTATTGCCGATACCATAAAGGTCGTGGTCACACCACCGAAGTATGTCTCGCCCTCAAGGATTGTGTTCAAGACTTCATTGATTCAAATCTCCTTCATGTTCCTCCGGGCGACAAGAAGGCCAAGATTAGTAACAATAGTAACAGTGGCTGTAAAGGGAAGAAGAATGACTATCCTTCTTCTTCCGAAAACACCTACTCTAGTAATAGTGTTGGTACTTTCGACCTTAGTGAGATCCTAGCCATGAGTAATCGAAAGCAACTGAGAAAGGATTTCACCCCTATTGGAATTAGCTACGATAATGCTTTCGACCGACTCCATGCCAAATGACTCATTACTCCCATTGGACCTATTCAAGATCCCCAACTTGAGAAGAGATTGCCTTGTTGGAATCCAGACGAACACTGCAAGTACCATCAAGGTAGGGGTCATGCTACTGAGAGCCGTCGGAAGCTAAAGGAGGCTATCCAACATTTGATTGATAATAACAAACTTCCCATGCCTCCAGTCAACAAGAAGAGCGAGTGATGATAACGGAAACAACACAAGAGAAGAGGCGAGCTTCAACGACGAGATTTCATGACATTATTTTTTTTTCTTTTTCTTTATTTACCCTTTCCCCAATAAGTCTAGCATAAACACCATTTTTTTCTTTTTTTTTCCCCTTAGATTAATTTTGTAGAATATTTCTTTTTCCCTTATTAATAAAATGAGCATTTATTTACTTATATATGATCATTTCATTATATTGCAAAAAAAAAAAAAAAAAAAAAAATCCATGTTGAATTAAGCACAAGGTATACCAATGATTTGAGGCACCCCTTATAGCCACATCATATTACCTTTCACCCTTCAAATATGCAATCCTTTCTTCATAAACCACTTTGAGCCTCGTCTAACGATAGACCCTTCATTTTTTCAACCCATATCTTCCTAACTTTGGGATGGGATAGTGTGCAACTTATGCAATCACAAAAGGCTTGAGTGAATTCAAAAGATTAAAATAGCAAAAAATAAGCGAAAAAGGAAATAGATAAAAGTGTACAAAGGGCAAGTGTTCCAATGTTTCCGATATGAACACGTCTCAGATTGCGTCTTTTATCGAGTGCTCGGTACCGTGCCTGAGAAACATAAATGCCAAGTGAGTGATAGACCGCATGATCGAGATTGCCCACACTTATAAAAATGAAATAGATGCTAAAGCATAAGATAAAAGTAAGCTAAAAAAGAGTAGAGCCTCAAGCATGAAAATACAAAGATTCAAAAGCGAGGTTGCACACCTTAGGGGCTTATCTAGGGTCTTGAGCCTTTATCCCCTTCTTCTATAACATTTAGCCTAACCACGTTACAACCCTTAAAAAGACCTTTTTGAGGTATACACACACTTGTGCGAGGTTCGGCTAGAGCTACGTTACAATGCACACACGAGTCATGTACATATTGAGTCATGTCGTGTCATATCACTTTGATTTGAGTCTAACACATGTGTCAAAAACACTTTGAGTCGAGTCAATTTTATACCTTGAGTCGTGTCAAGTTTGCCCAGACGATTTTCTAGTGTTTGTGCCGGATCCAGAAGACACAGTCGTCTGGCCGGCTGGTTCCAGTTATGATAGCGCCTGCTTTGGTTGCTACGAGGCGGCCATCAAGGCAGGGCTTCGCTTCCCATTACATCCGGCTGTTCAGCGGATTTTGGATGGGTATGAGTTGGGGTTATGGCAGTTAGCCCCAAACTCCTGGGTCAACGTACTCGGCTATGTGGCCGGGTGCGAACTGCACGGGGTGGAGCCGAGCTTCGAGGCTTTCGCCCATATTAACTATCTCAGCCGGACCCCTAAGACAGGCGGTACCGGCTGGTATCAATTGACAAGCCACAGGGGCTACCTCATGACAAGAGGTAAAGCAAACAAGTGGAAGGACTGGCGGAGCACCTTTCTCATCATTGAGAGTTCAGACATTGAGCTGAACAAGCGCTTCAATAGGTGGAACAGGAATCCGCCCCTTCTTGCAGGCGGCCGTAGCATGCCGCCTGTTCCCCCCAAGGCTAAGAAAGAGATCCTTGATAAAGGACTCTTTAAAGTAGAGTCGAGGGTCGACTCTACTTCAGGGGTACGAGAGCAAGTACCCCTGCACTGCGTCCCGAGCTTCAAGTGGCTCTATGACGAGTACTTTTTGGCCGCCTGCGGACTCAGCAGTCGGTGCTCAAGAGGTAGTCGGCCTGTCGAATACTCTGTTGTTCCATACATTTGTTGTTTATCTCTTATTAACTTTGCTGTTTGTTTTTGCAGCTGACGCCATGAGCAAAATCACCGCCTCCAAGACTGCGGCGGCCATGTTGCGGGCCTCTATTATGCAACAAGCTTCAACCGACTCCCCCAAAAAGGGGGCACCCTTGGTGAGCTCCGAACCTTTCACCCTCTTTTTGGAGTGTTTATGCATATACTGACTTTTTTCTTCTGTTTTAGACGGGTGCTCCAAGAGCTTCATCTTCCCAACAGTCGGACCCCCAGGCCCGGAAGACGACTGTTGGGAGCTCGGTGGCGGTTGAGAAACAGGTGGCGGCTGAGAAACAGTCGGCCACTTCTTCTAAAACTCCAACTGGGCCGCCTAGAGGTATGAAGTTGTCCTTATAAATTTTAGACTTGCTCCCTTTTTTACTAAGTCTAATCCATTTGTTTATGCTTGATGCAGCCGGCCCCCAGGAGCCTGACTTGCTAGAGATGGCCAAGTCTATGATCAGGGCAGTTCCTCCAGCTGAAAGGGAGGCGGTCAGGGGTGTCGGCACCCTTGACCTTGACGGGATTGCAGGGGTCCTTGCTGAGGTATACTTAGCATATTTTTGAGTATTTGAATTTCTGGACGCCTGTTTTATTTTTTGTTTGGAAACTGACGCCTGTTTCTTTGTACTTAGGCCCTGCTCCGAGTTAACGGCCTTCGCAAGCCGCTTGATCGGAAGAACAAAGAGGTAAAGGCTGCAAAAGCTATGGCCGCCTCTGACTGTGATAAGGCAATGTTTCAAATTGCCCAAAATGAAGTTCTGACCATTGATATTCTTTATTATCAGGCGCAGGCTACCGCCGCTGTTCGGGCTCAGTTAGAGGCGGCCCAGAAGAAGAATGACGAGCTGGAGGCGACCATCACAAGTCTCAAGGCCGAGCTGAAACCTCTTTGCTTGAAAATGTACTCTTACGAAGCCATGGAGAAATCCTTGGCCAGCGTAAAGGAACGCCTGGTGACCCAGGAGAAGAGTCTTACCCAAGAGCTCTCGGAAAAGGCCGAGCAAGAGAAGAAAGAGCTGGTCCGGGAGATGATGGAAGACTCCGCTCAAATCCAGCGCATGACCTGGGGCCGCCTCTTCCCTAGTGCCGACTTTGCCTCTTGGGAAAGAACGTACCGCCAGTGTTCGGATACATATAATCAAGAGATCCTGGCGGCTGCTGAAGAAGAGGCGTTGGAGGAAGCGTTGGAGGAGGAGGAGCCGGTAGTGGCGCTTGTGCCGCTTGGGGGTAAGGCATCAAAAAAGGATGCAGCTGAAGCCGAGTCCAGCAAGAAGAGTGCTGACCAGGCGGCAGCTGCTAATACTGAACTGCCCCCTTCTTAAGCTTTATGTATTCTTTCCACGGCCTGCGTGCCGTTTGCTTTGTATTTACCCGGCCAGGGGGCCGGGGCTTTGAATATTTTGCTGGTCTTTAATGACCGGCTTATTTTTAATGAATTTTTGTTTTGCTTCAAATTTGTCTAAGTATTCCATATCTAATATCCAATTGTTCACTAGACCGACTGTTTTACATGGCCGAACGTTGCAGACAGGTACGGATAGTTAGTACGCCGCCTATGCCCCTGGACGACTGGTTGTCTGTTTCCAGGATAGACGATCAGTCGGCCATTTATCCAATCAGTATTCGAACTATTTTGTCTGGATCCTTTTTAGGCAGGCGGTCCTGTCATTTGTAAATTTAACCAAGTAGGAAAGTGGTCTGACCAAGTAAATAGAGTATTACCTAGTCGCCAAGGAACTGAGTAGTAGAGATAACAAGCGACGGGTACCGGTTGTTTCCCTTTATTGCCAATGTTTGTTGGCTTTTAACTCATAATTTGTTAACCTAGCAGGAGTAGTGGTTGAGAGCCCCTGTTTGTTAAAAACAGGCGGACGACTCATACCTTTTAGGCTCCATACTAAGTTTGAGTGACTATAAGTTAACATAGGAGTTACTTAGTCTTCGTCACAATCTAGATTGAGTAGTAGAGGTACCAGGCGGCGGAGGCCGGCTGATCCCCTTGATTTGCCAATGTTTGTTGGCTATTAACTCAATAGGTTACCTAGTAGGAATAGGGGTTTGAGTGCCCCTGTTTGCCAAAAAACAGGTGGCTACTCAAACCTTTTAGGTTCCATACCAAATTTGAGGGAGTGACTATGAGTTAACGTTTGAGTTACTCAGTCGCTGTCACTTTTGCTTCAGAAGTAGAGGTACCAGGCGGCGTAGGCCGGCTAGACCCCTTGATTCGCCAATGTTTGTTGGCTATTAACTCAAGAGGTACCCCTGCATTTATCCCAAGTAATACAGGCGGTCATCTGACTCAGATGTCAACTGCTACCACTGGTTTGGTTAGTGATAGAGTTATCCTTGTCTCAAAAACGGCTACGTGGTTGCCCTTGGGGACAGTCGTATAGGTGCCGTGTAATTAGTTTATAGAGCAATGTTCCACCCAAAAGGGAGCTGCTCTCTGCGACGAATTTCATCCGGAGGGATGCCGCCGGACGCCTGCTATGATGTTGGGACAGGTCGTATTAGTTTTGTAGATTTGATCAGTTGGCTTGGCGCCTGGTCTGATCATTCGGCCTGTGGCCTTGGTAAGTTCTTGGTGAACGTAGGTGCTAAGTAAAAGGAGGGTAGCCGCCTGTTAGGCACAGGGTCGGCCAGGCCCTAATCTTTTTAGCTAAGTATTAGGGGGGTGGCTATGTGTTTGGAACCAGTCGGCCATCTTCTTATGGAGAGTAGCCGACTATATGCCCAGACGACATGCCCTACATCGTCTCACTTAGCTTAAAGCGCCTAAGAATTGGCTCATCACGGAAACACCGACATACTGGTTTTAGCGGAAGCAAAGTTCAGTCGAGCTTTAGAGATCGACAAACGTTGGTCGTCTGAAATTTTTCTTCAGAATATTATCGCAACAAACGCTCAAGTACCGAAGCTCTTTTGTTTAGAGACGCGTGGACATTTCATCAAAGCTCTTTGCTCTAAAGACGCGTGGGCATATCATCAAAGCTCTTTTCTTCAGAGACGCGTGGACATTTCATCAAAGCTCTTTGCTCCAGAGACGCGTGGGCATATCATCAAAGCTCTTTTGTTCAGAGACGCGTGGACATTTCATTCAAGCTCTTTTGTTCAGAGACGCGTGGGCATGTCAATCAAGCTCTTTATTTAGAGACGCGTGGACACATCATTAAGAAAATCATATTAAAAGAAGCTCTTTGTTCAGAGACGAGTGAACATCAAAACAACAAGGTGGCATTCCATAGATTCTGGAAAGTTGTCAAAAAGCAACTAAAGGTGATTTCAGGCGAAGTTATCTTCGATAATATTCCCTTGGACGTGGAATATTATCAATGCGGATGAGGATTGTTTCAAGTGAAGCAATCTTCGATAGTGTTCCCTTGGACGTGGAATATCTTCAATGCGGATGAGGGTTGTTTCAAGCGAAGCAATCTTCGATAGTATTCCCTTGGACGTGGAATATTATCAATGCAGAAGAGGATTGTTTCAAGCGAAACAATCTTCGATGGTATTCCCTTGGACGTGGAATATTATCAAAACGGGAGAGGCTCGTTTCAGGCGAAGCAATCTTCTATATTGGGAACAGTTACAAGCGTAGCAGTTTTCAAAGCAGGATGACATTCTCTTGGAAGGAGGTCATCAGAATAACAGCAATGCGACATCAAATCGGTTACTTTCTGAGACGTGTGCTCGACGGTGCAAGATACGCGTTTCTTAACTCTCTTATCTGTTTTAACTAATGCTAGTTTGCAGGTATCGGCATTGCAAGAATGGTTTAGGATCGCAGAACGTTCTGAATCATTCTCCGTCCTTATCGATACCTTGAGTTTTGTTTTCGAAACTTGCGTTTCTCCAAACTCAGTCAAAGTGGGGTCTTCTGTAGACACCCATTTGTGTCTCCCCAAAACCAAACCCGGTGATGAGTACCTTTTGCGTCGAATCATAATCGAATTAAGTGAAAGTGTGGAAAGTTTAGTGTTGCGGATAATTTTAATTTCTTTTCTCTTCTCTCTGTTTTTGAAAACTTATTTTAAGAAACAGCCAGTCTTGTTTTTGTTGGTCCATGATATGGCTCCAATAGTAGTGTAGTTGGATGGGGCTTGACAAGAGCTTTCCGACGATATATTATAAGCCCAATTCCGATGAATATTGAGGAAGTTATGGCCAATTTACTAAATTGGGCCCGTTTTGAGCCTTATATGCGGCCCAATGATCTAGGGGAGGGCCTAATATGATTTATCATTCCTAATGCAATAAGGAATGATTTTAGTCTTCTAAATTCTTCTAGAAGGTTCTTTTCATTCCTAACTCAATTAGCATTGATAAATTGACTTTTGTTGACTTTTCAGAGTTTTAATTAAAATCAAAGAGCATTTTTGAAGGAAATACGATTTTATCCTCCTGTACGACAATTTTTATCTGATTTTAAGAAAACGCGTGAATATCTGAAATCAGCGCCAAACGCCAGCTGTAGCGCCTGGCGCTAGTGTTGGCGCCTGGCGCCAAAAGCCAGCGTTGGCGCTGGTTCGGTTTTTTGTGCGCCAGACTTTGTTTTGATGTTTTATCTTTTTGGCTGATTTTCTCTATAAATAACGTCGTAAAAACTCCCTTTTCATTCACCTACAACTAGTTTTCATTAATATTCATCTACAACCAGTTTTCATTCTCATTCTCTTCTAATCATTCGCCAACTCTCATCAATTTTCTTTTTATTCTCTCTCTCTCTCTCTTTTTCTAAACTAAACTCACTTTTTACATACAAAATTCCGCATTCTCAAGATCTATAAACACCTAGCCATATTCAAAGTTGCCTTCGCTCTAGACGTGAAAGGTTTAATTTCTGAGGGTTTGGTCCCAAATCTCTCTTTCAATTATTTAATATAATTGTTTTGATTTTATTATTTTCCTTGAAGTTACTAACGTGTATATTTTGTTATTAGAAAGAGGTACGAGGCATCAAAGTAAGTGCTTTAATAGTTTTTATTGATGTTATGATGTAGAAATCATGTTTAGGTTGTTATTATGATTCCTAGTATCATGTTTATGGTAAATTTAATATCAAATATGATTGTTACGATGCTTCCTATGTTCTTCCTAATATTTATGATTGTTAGTATCATGTTAGGGTTAAAGATTTGATTTTTATTGTTTAGTGACATGCTAGGGTTTGTTATTAATCTTGTTAGTATCATGCCTAGGATCTTGCTATGCTTTAACATGATTATTATTATTAATTAGTGATGATTATTATTATGATTATTCTTTATGATTTCTGATTATAATTGTTATAAGGATGATTATTTTTAATTATGATTGTTATGATTATTATTATTATTATTATTATTATTATTATTATTATTATTATTATTATTATTATTATTATTATTATTATTATTATTATTATTATTGTTATTGTTATTATTATTATTATTATTGTTTCGGGGTTTTCTGATGTCCTGCGGGAGAGTTACAATTCCGAGACTGGAACCGGACGCCTGTACCTGCAAAATAACGGAGACTCCTGGGAACTCTGCCTCCAACGGTGAAGTTAGTACCTGATTAAGGAGTAATTAATGCGGAAATTAAAGTGATTTGGTCTCTCTAGGTGAGAGTGTTTAATGTAGGTAATCTGCTTTGTTAGCGAGATCAGCCGGTTATTACTGTGTGTAATTAATGTGTTTTTTCCGTAATGTTTCTGTTCTGATTTTGTAATCCCCCTTAATGAGGATTAAGGGAGGTATTTATAACCTTGGGAAACGTGCCCATCCTAGGTTTAGGTTAACCTAGGGCCGGTTGGGCTTCCCTCGGAAGTTGGGCCTGGGTGGCCGGTTTCTCCATTAGGCATGGAGTATGCCACATGTCTTGACATAACAGGTCCAAGGTTGACGAATAAGCGCGTGCCACGTGGTAAGCCCTGACTGTTCCAACTGGGGGACACTTGGCAGGACCTGATTGGTCCACGTGGCGCATTCCGATTGGTGGGAGCAAAATCCCCTAATCATTTGCCTCTCACAGGTGGCACGTGATTGGTCACGTGTTACCTGTGACAGGTGTCGCACTGTAACAGGCGACGGCCTGCTACAGGTGTCAGTCGGCGAAAGGACGAGAGATTTTCCCGCCCAAATTTTGAATTCTGAAAGTGACCCTTCGGCTTCTCACTTTGCCTATATAAGGGAGAATTGTCTTGAGTCATTTTCACACTTTGAGAACTTTTTGAGAACATTCGGACCCCTGAACTTGCTCTGACATTTTGGACCTTTTCTGCCTACCGCCTGTTCTGACAAGCCGACTGCACAGGATTTTCAGAATTTCATCAACCGTCACTCGTTCAGGTAACTCAGTTCTCTTACTCTTAATTTTCTTTTTATTTTCTGAAATGGCACCACAGAAGCACACGACACGACCTAGGTTAGTGATCAGCCGGTCACCGAGACGGCTGAATCTAGGACTAGGAGTGTCGCCTGCCCTTTTCCGGACCCATCTTTTCCCTTTATACAAAGTCCGACTGTATCTGTGTCTATGCAGAGCAGGATGGCCAGAACAAAAAAGACAGCTAGGATCTCAAATTCACACGGCTCCTCCCACAGGGTGCCGCTTAGTGAAACATCTGACCAGGCGCCAGATGTGGAAGTGAAACAAGGCGGCCTGGATGCCGACAATTCTGTGGGGGGAGTCATAGTGACCCTTCCCATTTAACAGTTAACAAATCTGCTCCTTTTCAAAGAGAGGAGGCGGGCCCCTCCGAGAGAGGGGAGGAGTCGTCCTCTTCGGACTCGTCGGAGGACGATTCTGAGTCAAGCTCTTCTGACCATGCTTCTTTGGGTACAAAAGAGAAAAACAGCCGCCTGCAAGAGGCGAGACTTTCTCACGCAGTTGAGAAGGGGGACAATTGGGCGGAACCATCCGCCTCTTACCGAGAGCTAAATACCCCCTTACTACTGCACGGTACCTCGGGGCCGAATCACAGCCATGCAAGAGAAAGTGGAGAGCTTTATTGCAAACCACACCATGGGCCCCGATTTTCTAGTGTTTGTGCCGGATCCAGAAGACACAGTCGTCTGGCCGGCTGGTTCCAGTTATGATAGCGCCTGCTTTGGCTGCTACGAGGCGGCCATGAAGGCAGGGCTTCGCTTCCCATTACATCCGGCTGTTCAGCGGATTTTGGATGGGTATGAGTTGGGGTTATGGCAATTAGCCCCAAACTCCGGGTCAACGTACTCGGCTATGTGGCCGGGTGCGAACTGCACGGGGTGGAGCCGAGCTTCGAGGCTTTCGCCCATATTAACTATCTCAGCCGGACCCCTAAGACAGGCGGTACCGGCTGGTATCAATTGACAAGCCACAGGGGCTACCTCATGACAAGAGGTAAAGCAAACAAGTGGAAGGACTGGCGGAGCACCTTCCTCATCATTGAGAGTTCAGACATTGAGCTGAACAAGCGCTTCAATAGGTGGAACAGGAATCCGCCCCTTCTTGCAGGCGGCCGTAGCATGCCGCCTGTTCCCCCCAAGGCTAAGAAAGAGATCCTTGATAAAGGACTCTTTAAAGTAGAGTCGAGGGTCGACTCTACTTCAGGGGTACGAGAGCAAGTACCCCTGCACTGCGTCCCGAGCTTCAAGTGGCTCTATGACGAGTACTTTTTGGCCGCCTGCGGCCTCAACAGTCGGTGCTCAAGAGGTAGTCGGCCTGTCGAATTCTCTGTTGTTCCATAAATTTGTTGTTTATCTCTTATTAACTTTGCTGTTTGTTTTTGCAGCTGACGCCATGAGCAAAATCACCGCCTCCAAGACTGCGGCGGCCATGTTGCGGGCCTCTATTATGCAACAAGCTTTAACCGACTCCCCCAAAAAGGTGGCACCCTTGGTGAGCTCCGAACCTTTCACCCTCTTTTTGGAGTGTTTATGCATATACTGACTTTTTTCTTCTGTTTTAGACGGGTGCTCCAAGAGCTTCATCTTCCCAACAGTCGGACCCCCAGGCCCGGAAGACGACTGTTGGGAGCTCTCCTGGTTCTGCCAGGAAACAGGTGGCGGCTGAGAAACAGCCGGCCACTTCTTCTAAAACTCCAACTGGGCCGCCTACAGGTATGAAGTTGTCCTTATAAATTTTAGACTTGCTCCCTTTTTTACTAAGTCTAATCCATTTGTTTATGCTTGATGCAGCCGACCCCCAGGAGCCTGACTTGGTAGAGATGGCCTAGTCTATGATCAGGGCAGTTCCTCCAGCTGAAAGGGAGGCGGTCAGGGGTGTCGGCACCCTTGACCTTGACGGGATTGCAGGGGTCCTTGCTGAGGTATACTTAGCATATTTTTGAGTATTTGAATTTCTGGACGCCTGTTTTATTTTTTGTTTGGAAACTGACGCCTGTTTCTTTGTACTTAGGCCCTGCTCCGAGTTAACGGCCTTCGCAAGCCGCTTGATCGGAAGAACAAAGAGGTAAAGGCTGCAAAAGCTATGGCCGCCTCTGACTGTGATAAGGCAATGTTTCAAATTGCCCAAAATGAAGTTCTGACCATTGATATTCTTTATTATCAGGCGCAGGCTACCGCCGCTGTTCGGGCTCAGTTAGAGGCGGCCCAGAATAAGAATGACGAGCTGGAGGCGACCATCACAAGTCTCAAGGCCGAGCTGAAACCTCTTCGCTTGAAAATGTACTCTTACGAAGCCATGGAGAAATCCTTGGCCATCGTAAAGGAACGCCTGGTGACCCAGGAGAAGAGTCTTACCTAAGAGCTCTCGGAAAAGGCCAAGCAAGAGAAGAAAGAGCTGGTCCGGGAGATGATGGAAGACTCCGCTCAAATCCAGCGCATGACCTGGGGCCGCCTCTTCCCCAGTGCCGACTTTTCGTCTTGGGAAAGAACGTACCGCCAGTGTTCGGATACATATAATCAAGAGATCCTGGCGGCTGCTGAAGAAGAGGCGTTGGAGGAAGCGTTGGAGGAGGAGGAGCCGGTAGTGGCGCTTGTGCCGCTTGGGGGTAAGGCATCAAAAAAGGATGCAGCTGAAGCCGAGTCCAGGAAGAAGAGTGCTGACCAGGCGGCAGCTGCTAATACTGAACTGCCCCCTTCTTAAGCTTTATGTATTCTTTCCACGGCCTGCGTGCCGTTTGCTTTGTATTTACCCGGCCAAGGGGCCGGGGCTTTGAATATTTTGCTGGTCTTTAATGACCGGCTTATTTTTAATGAATTTTTGTTTTGCTTCAAATTTGTCTAAGTATTCCATATCTAATATCCAATTGTTCACTAGACCGACTGTTTTACATGGCCGAACGTTGCAGACAGGTACGGATAGTTAGTACGCCGCCTATGCCCCTGGACGACTGGTTGTCTGTTTCCAGGATAGACGATCAGTCGGCCATTTTTCCAATCAGTATTCGAACTATTTTGTCTGGATCCTTTTTAGGCAGGCGGTCCTGTCATTTGTAAATTTAACCAAGTAGGAAAGTGGTCTGACCAAGTAAATAGAGTATTACCTAGTCGCCAAGGAACTGAGTAGTAGAGATAACAAGCGACGGGTACCGGTTGTTTCCCTTTATTGCCAATGTTTGTTGGCTTTTAACTCATAATTTGTTAACCTAGCAGGAGTAGTGGTTGAGAGCCCCTGTTTGTTAAAAACAGGCGGACGACTCATACCTTTTAGGCTCCATACTAAGTTTGAGTGACTATAAGTTAACATAGGAGTTACTTAGTCTTCGTCACAATTTATATTGACTAGTAGAGGTACCAGGCGGCGGAGGCTGGCTGATCCCCTTGATTTGCCAATGTTTGTTGGCTATTAACTCAATAGGTTACCTAGTAGGAATAGGGGTTTGAGTGCCCCTGTTTGCCAAAAAACAGGTGGTCTACTCAAACCTTTTAGGTTCCATACCAAATTTGAGGGAGTGACTATGAGTTAACGTTGGAGTTACTCAGTCGCTGTCACTTTTGCTTGAGAAGTAGAGGTACCAGGCGGCGTAGGCCGGCTAGACCCCTTGATTCGCTAATGTTTGTTGGCTATTAACTCAAGAGGTACCCCCTGCATTTATCCCAAGTAATACAGGCGGTCATCTGACTCAGATGTCAACTGCTACCACTGGTTTGGTTAGTGATAGAGTTATCCTTGTCTCAAAAACGGCTACGTGGTTGCCCTTGGGGACAGTCGTATAGGTGCCGTGTAATTAGTTTATAGAGCAATGTTCCACCCAAAAGGGAGCTGCTCTCTGCGACGAATTTCATACGGAGGGATGCCGCCGGACGCCTGCTATGATGTTGGGACAGGTCGTATTAGTTTTGTAGATTTGATCAGTTGGCTTGGCGCCTGGTCTGATCATTCGGCCTGTGGCCTTGGTAAGTTCTTGGTGAACGTAGGTGCTAAGTAAAAGGAGGGTAGCCGCCTGTTAGGCACAGGGTCGGCCAGGCCCTAATCTTTTTAGCTAAGTATTAGGGGGGTGGCTATGTGTTTGGAACCAGTCGGCCATCTTCTTATGGAGAGTAGCCGACTATATGCCCAGACGACATGCCCCTATTGTGAGTAAAATACTCAATGGAGAGTAGCCGACTGTAAAGGTACAGACGGCATGCCCCTCTGAAGATAGAGTGAAAAACTCAATGGAGAGTAGCCGACTGTAAAGGTACAGACGACATGCCCCTCGTAAGTAAAATTAAACATGGAGAGTAGCCGACTATTTGTTAGTAGGCGTGCCCCTCTTAGTACAAAATTGAATAGTAAGTGCAAACTTTTATTAAGTAGCTCTTGACTATTTACATCATTCAAAAGAAATATTTCTTAAGATTATCTACATTCCAAGTTCGAGGCAACGGTTGTCCGTGTGGTGTTTCCAGGCGGTAGGTACCGTCCCTGACTTCCTCACAGATTCGGTAGGGTCCTTCCCAGTTGGGAGTTAGTTTGCCAGACTCATTAGCCTTACCAACTGCTTCCATTTTTCTAAGTACAAAGTCCCCTACTTTGAGTGGACGCCTGTGTACTTTTTTGTTGTATGATCTAGTCATTCTCAAGCGATAGATCTCATGGTGCAAGACAGCATTGCCCCTCTTTTCAGGAAGTGAGTCTAATGCCAGGCGCATAGCTTCCCAGTTTGCCTCTTCGTCATATAGCATTACTCGAAGAGTCGGCTCGTAGTGTTCTATTGGAAGAACAGCTTCCGCATCGTAAGTTAGGAGGAATGGAGTTTCTCCAGTCGCCCCTTTTTCAGTCGTCCTAATGGCCCAGAGAACATGAGGTAGTTCATCCGCCCATAGGCCGCCTGCTCGTTCAATCTTTTTCTTGAGACCGTTTGAGATGATTTTATTAAAGGCTTCTACCTGGCCGTTTGCTTGTGGACGGCCGACAGATGCAAAGTAGTTTGCAATTCCTTGGTCACCCAACCAGCTTTTGAGAACAGGCGTCTCAAATTGGGGACCATTATAAAAAACCATAGACATGGGAACCCCGAACCGAGTGATGACATTTTTCCAAATGAATGAAATTACATCTTTCGTCTTGATTCCCTTTACAGCCTCCGCCTCTACCCATTTAGTGAAGTAGTCGACGGAAACAAGTATGTACCTCCTTCCGCCTGTAGCAGGCGTATATGGACCCAGAATGTCCATGCCCCACTTAGCAAACGGTAGTGGGCTCTGAATGGTAGTGAGGTCAGTAGCCGGACGGTGAATTAGTGTGCCAAACCTTTGGCACTTGTCACATTTTTTCACCATCTCCATTGCATCTGCTTCCATAGTAGGCCAAAAGTAGCCCTGCCGCCTTGCCCTTTGAGCAAGCGTCCTACCGCCTATATGAGAAGCACAGTAACCAGAGTGAAGATCGTCTAGTATCTCTCGCCCCTTTTCTGGAGTAACACACTTTAAGAAGGGTTGAAGGTACCCCTTTTTGTGAAGTTCCCCCTTTATCATTTCAAAAAAGGTGGCTCGTTTTTTCAGTGCTGCCGCTTGTTGAGGATCATCCGGCAGTGTACCGTTTGTCAGATATGCCCTGATTGAATCCATCCAGGTTGAGCTTCTGTCTAGGATTCCAATAGGGTTTTCCTCGATGCTTCTCTTCTCCATTACTTCCCAAAAAACAGTTCGAGGAGTATCAGAGGAGGCGGATGATGCTAATTTTGACAGTGCATCCGCCTGGTTGTTTTCTGATCTCGGCACTTGGATCAGATGGAAATCCTCAAGGGAGCCGACTGCTTGTCGAACCGCCTGTAAATACTTGATCATGGCCGGATGGGTTGCTTCGTATTCGCCATTGTACTGACTCACTATCAATTGTGAATCGGAACAGGCGTCTATTTTTCTTGCCCCTGCCGCCTTGCACATGCGGATCCCGGCTAGTAAAGCTTCATATTCTGCCTCATTGTTTGAAGCCTGAAAACTGAAGCGTAGAGCATACTCGTACCTGTCGCCCTCTGGCGACTGACATATGACGCCTGCTCCACAACCATTTGAAGTAGAGCTTCCGTCCACATATACCTTCCATACTTGGTCTGGAACTTGAGAGTCAGGAGGACGAGTCATCTCTACAATAAAATCAGCAAAGGCTTGCCCCTTCACTGCTTTTCTAGGCTCGAATGTAACTTCGAGGCTCTGTATTTCTATGGCCCATTTGATCATTCGGCCTGACGACTCCATGATGGTAAGTGGCCGCTTGATAGGTTGGACTGTATACACGACGACTGCATGTGCCAAAAAGTAGGGCTTCAATTTTTTAACAGCCATGAAGAGTGCAAGACCAAATTTCTCCACTAGGGGATACCTCAACTCGGCATTTTTCAGTACGTGACTGACAAAGTAGACCGGGAGCTGACAGCCGTCTCTTTCAGCAAGGAGAACAGCGCTTAACGCATGATCAGAGACGGCCAGGTACATGTAGAGTACCTCCTTGGGCAAAGGGCTGACCAGCCTCGGCAAGGAATGCAAGTGAACTTTTAATTTCTGGAAGGCGGCCTCAGCATCAGGCCCCCATTCAAACCTTGCCTTTTTCTTAATTGCCTGGAAAAAGTATAGGCATTTGTCGCCTGATCGGCTTAGAAATCTTCCCAAGGCCGCCAGACAACCTGTTAACTTCTGAACCTCTCGGATGGTACGAGGCGACTGCATGTCAATGACCGCCTGCACCTTCTCAGGGTTCGCCTCTATTCCTCTCTGATTGATAAGGAATCCGAGAAATTTCCCAGACTCAACTCCAAATACACATTTCTTGGGATTGAGCATGACATGGTGCCGCCTGAGTGTGGCGAAAGTTTCTCGGAGGTCCGACAGATGATCTTTCTGAAGTTTAGTCTTGACAATCATATCATCAATGTATGCCTCGACGTTTCTCCCAATCTGATCAAAGAACACAGTGTTTATCATTCGTTGGAAGGTAGCCGGGGCATTCTTAAGACCAAACGGCATGACCGTGTAACAGTATAACCCCTGATCAGTGACGAAGGCCGTCTTCTCCTGATCTTTCTTCCACAAAGGAATTTGATGGAAACCAGAATAGGCGTCCATAAAACTCATCAAGGCATGGCCGGCTGTTGAGTCGAACAGGTTATCAATTTTAGGCAGAGGGTAACTGTCTTTGGGGCACGCCTTGTTTAAGTCTGCGTAGTCTACACACATTCGCCAGGTGCCATTCGACTTTTTAACAAGCACCACATTTGCAACCCAGTCTGGGAAGTAACATTGCCGAATGAACCCTGCATCAAGTAATTTTTTAACTTCGGCGGCTGCCGCCTGACTTCTTTCTTCGCCCTGGTTCCGCTTCTTTTGCCGTACCGGCTTCTTTTTCGGATCCACGGCCAGTTTATGTACCGCCAGATCAGGACTAATGCCTGGCATTTCATGGACTTCGAATGCAAAGATGTCCTTGTATTCTTTCAATAGTTTGTGAAAGTTGTCACCAAGGTTTCTCAGAGCAGTCGTCCCAACTTTGACTGTTCGGTCAGGACGTGAGTCGTCTAAGATCAGGTCCGCATGCTCACCAGCCGGCTGAGGGCGGAACTCATCCGGCCGCTCCTCTGCCAATGATTGCTATTTTCTGTCTTTTCTTGCGGCCCCTGTCTGGGATGCCTTTCTCTTTTTGCCGCCTGCTTCTTGAACAGGCGCACTCTCCTTGACATTGTCAAGGTCTGTTTTTTCACCGCTTGACCCAGTAGCCATAACAGTGGGCTTGACATCCGAGAGATAGCACTCTCGGGCCATCCTTTGATCTCCCCTTAGGGAGCCGACTGTTCCATTATCCCTCTCAAACTTGAGAAACATAAGAGATGGGATTATAACAGCCTTGGAATTATTCAGGGTAGGTCGACCCAGAATCATGTTGTAGGCCGAGAGTTCCTCTACTACCAGGAACCGGACTACCATGTGTCGTCCTTCCCCTTTTTCGCCCAGGCGGATGGGTAAATCTACTCGTCCTAGTGGGTGGACGACTCCTCCTCCAAACCCTACTAAAGGGTGGGAGGCCGGATGTATGCAATCAGTCTGATATTTTAGTTTCGACAGACATTTGCTACTGATGAGATCTGAGGAGCTTCCGGTATCTATGAGGATTCGGCCAACTCTCTGGTTGGCCACTTTACATTCAATAACGAGAGGGTCGTCATGCAGCCCCCTTACCCCTCCTAGATCCTCTTCAGTGATGACAATCTAAGGAAATGAATATTTGGGCGGCCGTTCTTGGTGAACGGAATTTACATCTAATCGCCTGATATTGTCTTTGTTGCCCCTAATAGTGGGGCCGCCTCCTGAGAATCCGCCTGCAATAGTGTAGACGACTGCATCATCTGTATCGGAGCTGTCGGCCTGTTGATTCTTTTTGGCCGACTGCTTTTTTGAGGAAGTGTTCCCCGCGGATTTCTTGACATAAGTGTCAAGATCGCCTTGCTCAGCCAGGCGGTCTAGGTACCGCATGAGACTGATGCATTCGTTGGTGTGATGACCAACATCATCATGATAAGCACAGAATTTATCTTGGTTCCGGTTGTTTGCCGAACCCTTCATGGGGACCGGCTTCTCAATTGAGATCCGTCCCTTGATTTCTTTTAGGATAAACTGGTTATCCTTGTTAAACGCATACTTTGGGGAGTATGGTTTGAATTCTTTTTTCTTTTTCTGGGCCGGCTGTTTAGAGGAATTAGCCGCCCAGACCTCTTTACTTTTCTCATCTTTGTTTGACGACTGTTTCTGTCGTCCTTCTCTTTTGTCGAACCTTTTCCCGTCCGACTGTTTTATTGTACAAAGATCAGTCACCTGTATATAGGCTTCTGCTTCAATCAAGGCCTCTTGAAGAGTCGCCACCCTTTTTCGAACCAAATCAAATTTGAAGGTAGACCCGTCTTTGAGACCTCTGAAAAAGTCAGTATAAGCTACCTCATCCGGTAATCCTTGAATCTGTATTCTCATCAGGTTAAACCGCCTGATGTAAGAACGAAGCCCCTCCTTCTCGCCCTGCTGAATTGTTCCCAAATCAAGGGTCGTTTTCTTCGCAGGGATGTTCATGGCGAAGTTGGAGGCAAATAAGTAAGCAAGCATCCTGAAGCTATTTACACAACCAGTCGGCAGGTTGCCGAACCATTGCTGTGCGATTCCTTTGAGAGTCGCTGGGAAACACTTGCACCAAGTGGGATCATCCAACCCTTGAAGGTACATCAGGTTGGTGAATGCCATCAGATGGTCTTCTGGGTTAGTAGTGCCGTCATAGGCGCCTACTAGTACATTTTTCACTTTGGCCGGCTGAGCGGCTTCAGTAATTTCCTTGGAGAAGGCCGACGGCTGTTCACCAAGTCTAAGCAACCGTAGCTGCCAGTCCATAGGTTGGACGTTTTTTGCTGCAGGTCAACCAAACGGAGGTGGCTGCAAAAAATACTGTTGTTGCGGCACAAATGGTAAGTTTGGTACCGCCTGGTCACTATGAAAGCCGGACTGACGGGAGGTGCCGCCTGACTGACTCTTATGGTACGACTGAGTATGCCTCATCGAGGCATTTCGCAAACTGTCTTGAAAGTTTGAAGTAGAGGCCGACTCTGACAATCGGACACTCTTCTTCTGCTCTAGCAGTAGCCGAGCATCTGTGAATGTTTGCTTCGACCCGTCCGCCTGAATATGACGTACAGGTTTCCTATTTCCTGTAGGATAACGGAATTTTGTGAAATCAAGGGCAGGTGGCTCTCGCTTCCTAGATTTAGGATGAGGAGTCGCCTCTCGCCCTTGAACTGGCTTCCTCTTCAGTGAAGTGGAGGGTTTCTTGGCCGACTGCTCCTTGACTGAAGCAGGCGGCTTCTTGTTGATCAACTCTTGAATCTCTCCCTTGAAGTCCCTCATGAAGGTCATGAGTTCGTTCCTTGTGATGGGAGCAGACCCATCAGTCGGCTGTTGCCGATCAGGCGGTGCGCCTGCTGGCTCGCTTCCTGTTTGAAGATGCTCCCGTTCCCTCCTTTCGGTATGACGGGTAGGTCGGGCCCTTAGGGTCCCGTCTGAAGCTGTATGAGCTTCAACTTCAAATTCACTTTCGGTATCATGGTCCGACTGAACTTGAGGGTCGTCTAGGGGACGCCTCTCCTCAGGAGTCGGTACAGACTTGGATGCCATCTCAGAAGTACTCTCCCCACAGACGGCGCCAAATTTTTCGGGGTTTTCTGATGTCCTGCGGGAGAGTTACAATTCCGAGACTGGAACCGGACGCCTGTACCTGCAAAATAACGGAGACTCCTGGGAGCTCCGCCTCCAACGGTCAAGTTAGTACCTGATTAAGGAGTAATTAATGCGGAAATTAAAGTGATTTGGTCTCTCTAGGTGAGAGTGTTTAATGTAGGTAATCTGCTTTGTTAGCGAGATCAGCCGGTTATTACTGTGTGTAATTAATGTGTTTTTTCCGTAATGTTTCTGTTCTTATTTTGTAATCCCCCTTAATGAGGATTAAGGGAGGTATTTATAACCTTGGAAACGTGCCCATCCTAGGTTTAGGTTAAACTAGGGCCGGTTTGGCTTCCCTCGGAAGTTGGGCCTGGGTGGCCGGTTTCTCCATTAGGCATGGAGTATGCCACATGTCTTGACATAACAGGTCCAAGGTGGACGAATAAGCGCGTGCCACGTGGTAAGCCCTGACTGTTCCAACTGGGGGACACTTGGCAGGACCTGATTGGTCCACGTGGCGCATTCCGATTGGTGGGAGCAAAATCCCCTAATCAATTATTATTATTATTATTATTATTATTATTATTATTATTATTATTATTATTATTATTATTATTATTATTATTATTATTATTATTATTATGATTATTATTATTATTATTATTATTATTATTATTATTACTATTACTATTATTATTATTATTATTATTATTATTATTATTATTATTATTATTATTATTATTATTATTATTATTATTATTATTATTATTATTATTATTATTATTATTATTATTATTATTATTATTATTATTATTATTATTATTATTATTATACTGCTTGATATATTGTTATTGCTTGATCACACCTTTTATGCATGTTTAAAGGGAATTTGTTCTTGTAATCACGCTTAATAAGATAATTAATAATCTTGTTTAGGGTTAATATGATTATAATTCAAGTGATTGCTAATAATAGATTTGTTTGTGCATTAATATTCAACCAACATAGACTAAACAGGTTTAGGGTTAAACCTATTGATTGCATGTTAGTCAGAAAGCGCACATGAATACGATCAGAATAAAGTAGAGGCCTATTATTAGGGCAGGTTCAATCTCTTTTAGGTTGGATTTGTACCTTCATCCCCGAACCCTTATTTGGTTCAAGACCTTATGGAGTTGACAGTCTCTTGGATCGTTAAGGGGTGTAACCTTCACCATGTGAATGGTTTACAAGTTCCTAAAACTTGTTGACGACTCTTTAGCTCTATCTTCTTCCCTTTTGGACGCCATCGTTCTTTAGTGTATGATCACAGTGGGGTTCAAGCTAGGTGATTAACGCTTGAAATATTTCCTACACTTAACTTGGTTGTGGCCCACACCAATGCGAGACACAATTTCTCAAGTGGTGTATAGCGTACTTCATACTCGAGCATCTTTTTGCTTAGATAGTAGATCGCATATTTTTTTCCTTCTACTTCTTGTGCTAGCATGGCTCCCATTGTCTCTTTGGTGACTGTTATGTACAACCTAAGAGGTATTCCCGGAAGTGCTGGTGCTAATACGGGAGGATTTGCGAGGAAGGCTTTCATCCTTTAAAAGGATTTTTGACACTCGTCATCCCATATTACTGGTACATTCTTTTTAAGCTTTTTGAAAATTGGTTGACATATTGTTGTCAATTTTGATATGAACCTGCTGATGTATTGCAACCGGCCAATGAATCCTCGAATTTGCTTCTCAGTTTTGGGCGGGTGGCATTGACATGATTGCTTTGATCTTGGTTGGGTCTATCTATATTCCTCTAGAGCTTATGACATAACCCAAAAGCTTGCCTGAGGTGACTTTAAAAGCACACTTGGATGGATTCAACCTCATGTTATATTTTCTTAGCCTTTCAAAGAATTTTCTCAAGGCTATTTGATGGCCTGGGCGATCTTTTGACTTCACAATCATATCATCCACATATACTTCAACTTCTTTATGCATCATGTCATGGAGCAAGGCAATTGTTGCTTGTTGGTAAGTAACACCCGCGTTTTTCAACCCGAATGGCATTACCATGTAGCAGTAAGTACCCCATGGTGTTATGAAAGTTGTTTTTTCCATGTCTTCTTCCGCCATGAGAATTTGATTGTACCTCGTGTATCCATCCATGAAAGTGCATGATTCTTTGTGTTATCTACAGAATATCGATGTGTGGTAAAGGGAAGTCGTCCTTTGGACTTGCCTTATTTAGATCTCGATAGTCGACACACATTCTTACCCTTCCATCCTTTTTCGGAACTGGGACAACGTTGGTGACCCATTCAGGGTATTTGGATACCTTGATAAAACCTGCAGTTATTTGTTTTTGAACTTCTTCTTTTATTTTAAGAGCTACGTCGGGTTTCATTCGACGCAACTTTTGTTTTACAGGTTTCATTCCTGGAATTAGCGGTATGGTGTGTTGAGCTATTTCTTTATTAATGCCTGGCATATCTTCATATGACCAAGCGAATACATTGATGAATTCTTTAAGCAAATTGATTAAATCGGTTCTTTCTTGTTCATTAAGTGTTAATCCGATTTAACTTCTCTTTTATTGTTTGAATAATTTAAGATATTAGTCGTCTCAGTTTCCTCAATTATAGGTGTTTTCTTTTCAAGTGTTTCCATTGCTTTAATAAGTTCTTTGTCATTTTCATTGTTAGTTAAGCAATGCTCGTCATCTTGGGTTAAAGAAAAACACAAGGAGTAAGAGGAAGAAGACATATTATCAAATTCGGAAATCATTACATCGAAGAGAGATATGTCCTCCGGGACTTGATCGCTAACTATCGTAGGGGAAGATATAGAAGAAAGGGGTGCTACAACTAAAGACTTAGATGACTCTATAGGAAAAGACTCTGACTCTGACGACTCTTCGAACATCGGTCCTTGCCCCGTCGTAATGGAGATTTTCCATCCGCTTGGAGTAGTCACCTTGACGGTGTTGCGCCACCCTTGTAGTGATCCTTCCACTGGAGTGATGAGCTTTGAGGGATCAAAGCTTTGGCTTTGTAGGACCGTTTGGATAAGCGAAGAGTTATCCTCTACGTACGTTGGCTCATCTTTTTCTCGCCCAAATATTAATCCCATGACATTAAAGTCAAAGCATGGGGGTACTTTCTCTTTGTGGACAGGAATTGGGATTTCATCTATGAAGTAGCAATCTAGGAAAATTTCGAATCCCGGTTTCCTTATGCCATTTACGACAAAAGGTTTGGGAAATTCGTAACATGTATAATCCTCTCCTTCTTTTACGAATTGTCCATTGAGGGTAAGAGGATACTGATCCATTGCGATTGCTTTATTTTGGATGCGAGCGTTCCTACGTGCTTTTGACTTTTCCTAGGCTCGTTTGAGATCTTCCCGAGTCCGTTCGAAACCAAGTCTAAAAATGTCTAATTTAGGGAGGCCAGGTGATTCCAGCGGTTTTGCTATTCCTTTCTTCTTTCCTAGAGTCATCCTAGGAAAATGTCCTTGTTTCTTTAGAATAGCATTCACTATCATATTGGAGTGGGGGTCGTGGCAGAGAGGGATCCTTTCATCCTCCTCAATTAAGGATACCTATTCAATAAAGCTTCACAAATCTTCATCATCTTCATCGTGCTCCACATTAATTATTGGATTTTCTATAGCTTTAATCCTCATGGGTGAAGCATCGATTGTAATGGGAATTCCTCCAACTATGGCTTTTACCTGTTGGTGGAGTGATGAAGGGACGGCCTTTAGGTCATGAAGCCAAGGGCGTCCCAACAATAAATTAAATGAAGCCTTAATATCTACTACTTGGAATGTAGTAGCGTGTTCTATTACTCCCGCTGTTATATTCATAGTAATCTTTCCAAGAGCTTGACGACGAGTGTTGTCATAAGCTCTTATTCCTTGCGTTGACGGGGTTAGGTCTTCATCCCTTATGCCTAGCATCCTCGCAGTTCTGAGTGGACAAACATTAATGGCCGATCCATTGTCTACAAGAGTCATAGGGACATTCATTCTCTTGCAAACTACTGTGAGGTTTAATGCCTTATAATGCTTGTCACCTTCTGGAGGTAAGTCCTTGTCGGAAAAGGTGATCAAGTTGATAGGACCAGGGAGATCACTCGTAAGGAAGTTAGCCAACCCCTCAGGAGTGGTGTCAGAATTTATCCTTATCTTATCCAAGGCATTCATCACTGCCAACCTATTCTCTCGAGATGTTGCTAGAAGTTTCCATACATTCATTTCAACCTTGATTTTCTTGAATTGCTTGACAATATCATTTTCTTCTATGATAGGTATGGGAACTTGCTACGTAGTTTGTATAGGTTGTGTCAAAATAGGAGGTTGCATTCTCCCGGATCTTGTGAGGACGTCTATTGATGAATCTTTTCAACCTAGAAGTCATTCATGGCATATGACACCGAAGGTGGAGGTCCTACCATGTCTTTTAAGTAAACTTCTTCTTCATCACTGTCCCAAACTCCATTAATACTTATGTCTTCCTCTTGTTGAATTTGGACTAGCCTTTTGTCATCAATCATTATCTGAATTAAATCTTTAAATTTAAAATAGTTTTCAATAGTGTGACCCCCTGATTGATGGTATTGACAGTAGAACCCATTTGTCCTTTTTAATGATTCAAATGGTCTCGGTTCGAGACGTTTGACCTCGCCAATCTCGGAGAGCATATTGAACATTTGAGCATATGGAATCCCAATTGGAGTATAGAGTCTATTACTCTTCTTGGGTTTATCAATTACTTGCAGAGAAAAGGGTTTCTTCTTTATGGACGGAATCTTGTCACCCTTTTTCTAAAGCTCCTCTAATTGCATCAAGTTTGATCCCTCCAACATGGACAATGTAAGAAACTGTACATCCTCTTTTCTTGCTAGTTCTGGAAGGTCATCCATGGCATCGAAAAAGATCTCCTCCTCTTCTTCGATAGCATGGATTTCTTCGATAGGCTTGATGAGAGATGAGGGATCAACCTCGTTTTCCTCATCAGAGATGGCCAAAGAGTGAGCGAGAGGTGCATTATCAATGCTCGGCTTTTTACTGGAAGGAGGCAATGGCAGTTTGTTGTTTTCGATTAAATCTTGGATAGCTTCCTTAAGCTTCCAACAATTTTCGGTAAGATGGCCCCTACCTTGGTGATATTTGCAATGTGCATTGGCGTTCCAATTAGCCGTCCTCTTCTCGACCGGTGGGTCCCCAAATGGTCCAATAGGAGTAATAAGACCTTTTGCATTTAATCGGTCAAATGCGGTGTCATAACTCATACTTATAGGAGTAAAGTTCCTCCTAAATGGTTTCTTTTGTCCTTGATTATTCATAGCAAGGACTTTACTTAAGTTAAAGGTACTAACATTATTTGAGTGGGTGGTTTTGGAAGAAGAAGGATTGTCGTTCTTCTTGCCTTTCCAGCCACTGTTGGAGTTACTATTAGCAGCTTTTAGCTTAGCCAGGTCGTCTTCAATATTGATTCCAATGTCATGGACGGCCTTGAAGGTATGGAGATTATTCTGGTATTTGAGATGCTTGGAGTATTTCTCTTGAAGGTTCTTCATGAATAACCTCACATATTCCTTTTCAGTTGGCACTTCAATCATCTTAGCAGAGGTTTATCTCCATTTGTTGAAGAAAGAGGTAAAACCTTCATTCTCCTTCTGTTTGAGGATGTCAAGTTCTCTATAGTCAGTCTCAACTTGAATGTTGCACTTGTATCTATCAATGAAAGCGTTTACTATAGACTCCCAAGTAGAGGTTCTTTCTTTCTTAAGAGAAAAGAACCATTGTTGGAAAACGGTTTCGAGAGATAGTGAGAATAAAGAGGGAAATACCTTCTTGTCAATACCCTTAATACTCATTATTGTTTCAAAAGCTCTTAGATGAAAGTAAGGGTTGTCAGTCGCTTTGAATTTCAGGATGTCTTTGGCATTGAACTTCTGCGGAAGAAGATCCTTGTCCACCGAGACCCCTTATGAGCTAATTCCTTGAAACTTATAGTCACTAGATAGTTTGCTTAGACTCTCTTGCATGAGGTCCATCTTTGTTGTTTCACAGGATCATCGATTTTGAGGGTTAAAACCTTTAACGCCTCAGTCACAGTAATCAATTGGTTCCTGAGCTCATTAACTTCCTCTTGAGTTGCCATTATTGTCTTAGCTTTCCTTTTATGAGCGATCAGTTTGTCAAAAAGTTGGACTTGAATAAAAAGGTTGTCTGATCAAACGCCCTCCCTTTCTTGACCACGCGCTGTAAATTAAACCAATTTTGTTTTAATGACTTGACTCAAATTGACTTTGACTTTAAGGTTTGAAAAAGAAAAAAGCAAAAATAGGTGCATATTTTTGGCAAAAATAAGATATGCATTTTTGGGAGTTAAGTATAGGGTTCAAACAAGTGGTTTAATTGAAGGTTTAATATCTGACTTGAAAGGAATGGTGTCCTTCGAACAAGTGTACTATTCCGTTAGTGGGTTCAGAATTATTAGAAAGCTAATATATTCAGTGAGGTCAAGTGATCAGAATGCCTGGGTGGAGGCCGCTTCCGATCAGTAATATTAATGAATAATTAATATTACAACTTAATCTTGACTGAACCCTTCGGGTCACACCCAAGCATTCAACAAACCGAACCGACGAATTAATTCGGAAGGAATTAATGAGTCGACCGAGAAATATTTATTTAGACGTCGGAAATTCGAGCTTAGAGCGTCGAAACCGAGCGTCGGAAGTCGAGTCGAAAAATAGTGAAAGACGAGACGAGAAATAGTAATAAATCAACAAAAGACCAAAATACCCCTAGCATCGGAATGCCCAAGCAAACCGAGTGCTAAGGGCGTATGGCCTAGCATGGTGGCTAGCATGCGCACCAAGCCGAGCCTAGGCTGGCCGGTGCATGCTAGCGCACCCATGCTAGCATCGCAAGGCTAGGCGCCGCCTAGTGGGTGCTAGCATGCTAGGCGCAGCCTTGTGTGCGCAATGGCTAGAAAGCCATGCCGCAACAAGCTGCAGCAGCTAGCACGCTAGGCGCGCCAGTTCGCCAGAGCTAGCAGCAGCATGGCTAGGCCATTGCTTGCTGCCTAGCAGTGCTGGCCAAGGCACAAGGCCAGCAGCAGCCCGCACAAGCATGCTGGGCTTGTTGGCCAGCAGCGCCTTGCAGCCCGCATGCGAGTGCTGGGCCTGCTGGGCTTGCTAGGCGTGGCTGCCACAGACAGAAGCACATGGCAGCCCACCTTGGCTGCCTTGGTGCCCAAGGGTGGGTGCCATGTGGCTAGTGGTCCTTGAGTGTGTGTGGAGTGAGGTGGCCGGTTATGGGAGAGGGAGTGGGGAGCAAGTTTGGTCCCCCCCTTTTCCAAGTGGTCCTCACCTAACCACTCACATGAGCTTGCCACTTGTTGATTTATTACTAGCTTGATTATTAATTTTATTTTAGCTTTAAAATAAAATGGAAAAATCATACTATCCCACATTGATGGGAGAGTATATGATACTCCCATCCTTTCCTATAAATACCCAAGTATGGGCATTGGGAATGATGCTTGAGTAAGAGTTGAAAAAGGCATCACAATTAGTGAAAACCTTTGAACTCAATATAATTACTCGGTTTTTATTGGTCGGGTCTTTCTAACCCCAAGACATTGGACCTAGTCGGTTTTGTTGGTGGGGGTGGACTTCGTTGGAGGTCTCCGTGTGAGACGGACTTGAAGCTTTCAAGTAAGAGCTCATTTTGGAGTGAAGCACGCGTCAAAGGTAATTAGCTTATCTTAATCTTGTGATTAATTTAATTATGTTTATGGTTTTATTTATTGCGAGTGCGGTCTTGTTTTTGGGTTTGTTTCCGCGGTGAGTCGAACTCATCAAACGCCAACAGCGGTATCGGAGCCTCGCTCGTTTATTTTTGAAATCATAATATTTTCAAGGTGTTTTATGGCTTAATTTTTCTGGTTTTAAGTTGCTAATTAGATTTGTAACTCGTTTTTCCAATTTTTACCTCGTATTAGAGCTGTCTTCAGCTCCCGAACCCAGATTTTGACCAAAAAATAGTGAATTTTGGGTGGAAAAGGCGTTCTGGAAATGGTTTTACCCTTTTAGGACTCGGTTTTTAGCCAAAAAACGACCATAAATGCATTTTTCGAGGGATTTTTCGTTTTGACGAAAAATTTTAAGTCTTTCTAACCTTGAAAATTGATTGCATATTTATGGTGGTTATGTATTTGGTTCTTTCCTTTATTTATATGCAATTTTAGACCACTTTAAGCATCATTACTTGGTAGTAATTGGTGCTTGAAAGTTTGGTTTTATTTTTTCACATAATTGCAAATTAATTGCATTAAGTGTGAAATTGTTGTTCTTTGTTGCTTCCAAGTACTAAAGATTCAATCTTTATTTATGATAAGTGATTGAAACTTTGAGTTACTAAATTCCATGAATTTTGGTTAAACTTTGTTGATTTGATCATTTTTTTAGTTGATTGGAATCACAAAGTTTAAAACTTGTGATTGAAATTGGTTTATCTTCATATTGGAAGATATAATTTTTTCATGGAGTCACAAGTAATAAAGTTTGAGTCTTTATTGAACTTATGTTCATTTTTCCAACTCCCTTTTATTTTGTCAAAATCTCAAGATTAATTTAAAGTGATTAAAATAATAGTGAGAATTGCCCTAATTTATTTTATTACACCAAGTTAAACCAATTTTATTAAAGAATATTTCTTGGAAATAAATTTGGTTAATTGCTTTTGGAAGAATTATTTAAGTTGGACTTGTAATTTTTCATTTTTCCTCAAAATTGATTCTAAAATTAATTTAGAATTGATTTATAATGTCACACACAAAAATCGATAATTTTCGAAGCATTAGCACGCAACACGAGGCCTAAGAGCCCCAAGCTAGCTCTCGGCCAGCTGGGCTGCTCACGCAACCCATATGTGGCTGCCGAGGCTGCTGGGCACTTCGTTCTTAGGTGCTTGGTGCTGTGCGTGTGTGTGTGTGTGCGAGGAAGGGCGTGGGCTGCTGCTCGCTGCCAGCAGCAAACAGCAGCATGGCGCAGCAGCATAATGTTGTGCGCGCTATGCGTGCTGCTACGCTTGGCTGGGCTGGGCGTGGCGCATGCGAGCACAAGCAGCCCACATGCATGCTTGGTGTTGCGGGGGTGCGCATGGGCATACTACGTGCTTGTTGTACGGTACGTACAATCCCATAATTGGCACAATAACCCCGGGTTATTAAGGCGATACTATTTTAATGTTAATTTTAGCGTTGCTTAATATGTAAGTAAAGGTAATTTTTGGACTCCAAGTCTTAGTGCTAGGCCCTTAGACATTTTGGAATTCGTAATTTTGCTTAAATTGTCATTTTAATTATTTTAATTATTTTGTTTATTTAATTAAAATTTTTTGAAGGCTAGGCCTCGGGTTTTGAGCGACATTTGCAAAATTAATTTTGGCAAATATTTGGGTTCACCGACTTAATTAATTCGATTAGTTAAGTTGGATGCGGAATTTAGTGGGAGCGTCTCTTAGTTATTTCCATAACCGGTTAAAACAACTTTGACTAGTTTAATTAGGCGTGTTAATTGGATTGACTAGTTACTAGTTCTCGCGCGTTTTATGCATTGTTACTTGTTTATCATTGTAAAATGCATGGGCCATTCACAGATAGTGAATGGATGAATGGAATGTAAATTCTCTCACAGGTTTTATGAAATGGAAACTAGTGGGGCCCGATTAGGATAGAAAATACGGACTGTGATCCGTGATTTATTTTTGTAAATCTAAATACGGTCTGCGAACCGTTGAGTATTTTTGTACCTTAATATTTAGATTAGTCCTAATCGTAGATACTAGCAATTGTAATATTTTGGTCAAGTCTTGAGGACGGGGTTCTTTGAAGACAAAGCCATGAAGTTGCAAATGAAGACCTTTTGAAGACTTGAAGATCTCAAGGGGTCATGCTAGTTGCCAAATGCATCTCTATTTATGTTTTCGATATATATTTATGTTTATATATATATGAATTATATGTTAGATGCATGTTTAGGATTTCGAACGTTGAGATGATGAATTAAGTTCACTTAAATCAACCAACATAGAAACCCTAGGTCCCTAAAATATTGAGTAAAACTTGTCATTCCAAAACACACTTACCAACCGAACGAGGGTAGTGGTGGGCTACACCAAAGCGAGGCATCACTACTTCTCCAAGGAACGTAAGGCATACCGGGTATACAAGGTGGTTTTGGTTATACTCTACGATATGAGTGATGGAGTCCTAAAATGTCGTGGCAAAGTGAATAAATTGTTTAGAGAGCATTGGATGCGACGGTTTATTCAACCAAGAGTGGCTTGGAGCCATTAGCAAAGCGTTGCTTACCTTAGGAGATTGAGTGTTAAGATAAGCCAAAGCATGCTTAACAACTCTTTGTTTCTTTGGATCTTGGAATCGACTTATTCTCACCTAAAATGGGGACAATCTTTAATGTGTGAATAAGACGTTTTAAATAAGTTTGATTAAAATGCATGAATTCAATATTATTTAAGTATAATGAATGGTTTTTTATTTCAAATTCTTTCAATTGTAGAATCATGTCTTCAACTAATGTCAACGACCTTATGCTCCCGGAATTGCCCGAAAAGTTGCTAATTTCTCTGAACTTGGTAAACTTAAAGGAATGGGAAGAGGAACTCCGAAAGACCCTCCGAAATTGCTACCTAGAGCACATTCTGGACACTCAAATCCCGAGTTTCTACTCAAAGGGGATTATGAGTGATGAGGCATATGAGGTATGGAGTGTGGATTGTTAAAGAGTTTCCAGACTCATGGCAAACTCCATCCCGGTACAATGGAAGGGGAAGTTCTCCAACTATTTTCCGGACATGATGCTCAAAGCTCTAGAAGATGTAGGAAATTTGAGAGTCACCAAAAGTACCAGAGGCAACTATGATGGACTTGTGGAAGATATGACTAGGTCACTCTCGAACATGAGGATCAAGCCATCGCAAGATGGGTGTCTCACGAAAGAGAGACAAGAAGTATGGGCTAAGGTCTATAATGCAAGACTTAGACCCGGGATGCCACTTCAAGCTCATGTGCTCAACATGACAAGGCTATTCACCCATCTAGAGCTATTTGGAAAACCAGTGGACGATGAGCAAGCGGCTCTCATGCTACTAAGCTAACTCCATTCGGGGTATGTTGCATTAAAGATGCGACTTACGGCCAAGCGGAACAAACTGTCCTTGATGGAAGTTGTTCAAGAGCTCCAAAAAACCTATTCTTGCAAGAAGGCTAAGGTTTCTCTGAGACCAAAGAAGAAGGAGTTCAAGAACAAAGCTAAGATGCGCTGCTTCTATTATAGTAGACTCGGACACTACAAAAGAGAATGTAGCATGTATCTAGAAGATTAGGCGAAAAGAAAAGTAACCTCAATCTCAGGTATCATCTTTACACTTGAACATAAGCCATTTATAAGGTATTAGATACCGGAAAACTGGCTCACTATATGCTCCTGTTTCAGGAACAAAGTGAGCGGTGCTTTTCAAGTGGATATGAGTACACAAGTGGAAGAAGAAGATAATATTTCAAAGAAAGCTTGTAATCTCATATTTTGTCTAGATTTAAAACTTGTTTAGTTTTATCTACCATGTTTTTATCTTGTGGCGTTGGACGTCATTTTGAACTTGATCACAAGACATATCATCTTGTTTATATTTATGGAATGACACGTTTGTGTCTTTGGGCAAATTGTTTATAATGATACCAAAAGAGCTAAGACCATAGATTCAAATCAGACTTACTTGTGGCATTGTCGTCTTGGCCACATCAACATCAAACACATCAAGAAAATTCTACAAGAAGGTGTTCTTGACTCTTTCGATCTAGAATCGTTTGAGAATTGCGAGGGATGTCTATTAGGCAAGATGATTAAACAGCCATTCTCCAAGTTGGGAGAAAGGGCAAGTGACTTATTAGGTCTTATACATACCGATGTATGTGGACCAATGAGCTCAACCACAAGAAATAGACATCGATATTTCATCACTTTCACAGACGACTATAGTAGATATGGCTATGTCTACCTCATGTCGCATAAATCTGAATAATTTAAAAATTCAAAGAATTTCAGAGTGAAGTTGAAAATCAGCTTGGCAAGAAAATCAAAGCCCTTCTGATGTGGATTTAAACCCCTTAACTTAATAAAGAATCTAAAATCACACAAGTAACACAAGCCCTTCGAATTTCGTTAGAAAATTGAACAACTTAAAGATAACAAACCGGATATGACTTTGAAAACGACCACTCCTGGAACGAATTCAACGCCTCTCAAATTACCTAGACCACTCCTGGAACTAAGTACTTTGATGAACAAAACTTAGACTACTCCTAGAACTAAGAATTGAACGTTCTAATTATCAAAACAACTCCTTGAATTGAAAACTAGCAAAAGAATTTGTAAGCAATTAAGCAAAACAAACAATAAACTTGTATTGAATTTTCTGGTTTTTGTTGTTGTGTACAAAGCCACGAAAAATCCCTTATTTATAGACTAAAACTAACTATTCCTAATTCTATTCAAACTAGAAAAAACCCTAGCCTTGATCCCAAAGTATCCTAGATAGAATAGGAAAACCAATTCTAATGGAACTAGGAAACTAGTAATAAGACTAGTTCTAATTAACCTAAAACTTCTTAAAACAATTCCTAATTGACTTAGAAATTATTTTAAAAAAAAATAACAGAAATTAAGAAGATTCCTAATTGCTTAAACCAAGAAAAACCCTTTCAAGTGAAAGGTAAAAACTTGCAAGCAAAAACTCTAGAAAAAACTAAGTAAAGAAAATCATGCTTTTCGTTCTGTCGTCGAAACTCTTTGCATGCGCCACCAAGGTGGTGCACGCGCCTGACCAATGTCAAGGTGGGTCCAAGGCGGAGCTAGGGCGTGGCAGCATGTGTGCTCGTCGGAAGTGAACTTCACAATTTCTTCTTCTTTGTAATTCGTGCTTGTTTCTTTCCAATTTAAGCTATTGGATCTTTCCTTGTTTATTATCTTGTTTATTTTCTTGTTTGGGCAGCCCATAATGAAGCTATTTGGACCTTCTACAAGTGTCTTGGACCCTTCAAAAGAATTAGCCTCTTGATTCACATCATTCTCCCCTTCTTCAAAAGAATTTGCCCTCAAATTCACATCATCAAAACAAGTAAAGAGGTTTTCAATGTTATAGGTAGAATCTTCATCGCCATTCTTACTAGAAATGTCTTCTTGGTACTCACCATCTTCACAATTGTCATCTTCTTTATTAAGAAGACATGTCTTGGGTCTTCTATCGATCTCTTCCTTGAATACCTTTTCCCTTAGAAACAAACTTGAACTTCGATTAACATTGGAGCAATTACTATGTCCTTTATGAGACAAAGGTTGTAGACTAAAACGTTTGTTTCCATCCTTCACGGAATACACATTGGTCTTGCCATCATGTTTAACCTTTCTATCAAATTGCCATGGTCTTCCCAAAAGTAAGTGACAAGCACTCATTGGAATCACATCACACCATATTTCATCTTTGTAATTTCCTATGGAGAAATTTACTAGTGCTTGCTTCTTAATTTGAAAACCCTTTGAATCATCAAGCCAGTTTACTTTATATGGTTTTGAATGACAACGAATAGAGAGGTTCAGTTTACTCACCATGCTAGTTGAAGCAACATTTGTGCAAGAGCCACTATCAATGATCACGTTGCAAGTACTTTCACCAACTTTGCATCGAGTATGGAACAAATTCTCACGTTGATCTTGAATAGAAGTGACTTCGGTGTGTAATATCTTCCTTAAAACAAGCAGCTTATCTTCATCTTCGGCATAGACAACCTCATCCTCTTCTTCCGAGTCAACAACCTTTTCCTCCTTATTATGAATTGACTCCTCTTCACACTCAAAGGTTATGTGTTCCTCTTCTTCTTCCATTTGTTGATATTGTTTGATTGTAAGAGCTTTCTTAGTAGGACATTAATCCGACCTATGTCCCTTTCCTTGACACTTGAAGCACCTAATTCGACTTTCAAATTCCTCTTTAGACACCTTGACAACCTTCTTTTCTCCACTCGTCGAACTTTCTCCCTTGTGCTTGTTAGAAAAATTTGTGGAACTAGGCTTGAAAGGTTTCGAAAAACTTTTATTTGCCTCGGTTTTTTTCTTATCCTCGAGCCAATGACTTTCAATCTTCAAAGCTAATTTGCACACATCATTGAATGACTCATAAGTACTCAATTCAATCTTCTTAGCAATAGGTCGATTAAGACCCTTAAGGAATCGGGCAATCCGCAATGGTTCTTTCTCCTCCAAATCACAAAGAGAGGTTAGTTTATCAAATTCAGCAATATATTCATTAACACTCTTAGTATCTTGTGTCAACATAGTGAGTTTCACATATAGAATTTGTTCGAAATCATGTGGAAGGTATTTAGAACGCATCTTCTTCTTCAAAACTGTCCATGTCTTGATCTTATCCTTCCCTGCTCTAGCACGTCGAGCCTTTAAATTATCGAACCAAATTTTCTCATTCTTAGTGAGTCGTATATAAGCAATTTTGAAACGTTGAGAATCATCAAAACCTTTATAATCTGAAATTTTCTCTAATTGTCTCGCCCACTCAAGAAAATCTTCGGGGCTTCCTAGACCCGTAAAATCATCAAGCTTGATACCTTTATCATCAATCTTTTTATTATAATGAGTATCAAATCATCACTGCTAGAAGCATCACTATCACTATCATGCCGTTTTTTCTTCTTTTTCTTTTTATCAAGCAATAGTTGTGAAAAAGCATTAAAACGTGCCTCTGTATTATCTTGCAATCTTGCAAATTCATCCATGAGTTTGCTCAAAGCTTCATCCATAATCATAAGACAAAAACAGACTTAAATGAACCCTTATCCACACAGGTATATCCCACAAAAATCGCAACACAACTTGGAACAAAATCGCACACAACGAGCAGTAAGTATTAAATCGGACCAAAACTGACACAGTTGCGGAAAACAGTCCAGTTTAATAGCAAACGAACTCGACAAATTCCGAAATTTCACAGGCAGAAATAAGACAAAAGTTCACCCAAAATCAAAAAACGAATCACCTGAAAAGACCTTGTAACGAAGGATAACGAGCCTTCTGAAGTTGACAGAAAAATTGGTTATCCGAGAACAAGTGCGATTTGATGAACGAATTGTTGAACGATCAAAAACCCCTGAAATCTGATACCAATTTGATGTGGATTTAAACCCCTTAACTTAATAAAGAATCTAAAATCACACAAGTAACACAAGCCCTTCGAATTTCGTTAGAAAATCGAACAACTTAAAGATAACAAACCGGATATGACTTTGAAAACGACCACTCCTGGAACGAATTCAACGCCTCTCAAATTACCTAGAACACTCCTGGAACTAAGTACTTTGATGAACAAAACTTATACTACTCCTAGAACTAAGAATTGAACGTTCTAATTATCAAAACAACTCCTTGAATTGAAAACTAGCAAAAGAATTTGTAAGCAATTAAGCAAAACAAACAATAAACTTGTATTGAATTTTATGGTTTTTGTTGTTGTGTACAAAGCCACGAAAAATCCCTTATTTATAGACTAAAACTAACTATTCCTAAGTCTATTCAAACTAGAAAAAACCCTAGCCTTGATCCCAAAGTATCCTAGATAGAATAGGAAAACCAATTCTAATGGAACTAGGAAACTAGTAATAAGACTAGTTCTAATTAACCTAAAACTTCTTAAAACAATTCCTAATTGACTTAGAAATTATTTTAAAATAAAATAACAGAAATTAAGAAGATTCCTAATTGCTTAAATCAAGAAAAACCCTTTCAAGTGAAAGGTAAAAACTTGCAAGCAAAAACTCTAGAAAAAACTAAGTAAAGAAAATGATGCTTTTCGTTCTGTCGCCGAAACTCTTTGCACGCGCCACCAAGGTGGTGCACGCGCCTGACCAATGTCAAGGTGGGTCCAAGGCGGAGCTAGGGAAACGGTGCTGCAGCATGTGTGCTCGTCGGAAGTGAACTTCGCAATTTCTTCTTCTTTGTAATTCGTGCTTGTTTCTTTCCAATTTAAGCTATTGGATCTTTCCTTGTTTATTATCTTGTTTATTTTCTTGTTTGGGCAGCCCATAATGAAGCTATTTGGACCTTCTACAAGTGTCTTGGACCCTTCAAAAGAATTAGCCTCTTGATTCACATCATTCTCCCCTTCTTCAAAAGAATTTGCCCTCAAATTCACATCATCAAAACAAGTAAAGAGGTTTTCAATGTTATAGGTAGAATCTTCATCGCCATTCTTACTAGAAAAGTCTTCTTGGTACTCACCATCTTCACAATTGTCATCTTCTTTATTAAGAAGACATGTCTTGGGTCTTCTATTGATCTCTTCCTTGAATACCTTTTCCCTTATAAACAAACTTGAACTTCGATTAACATTGGAGCAATTACTATGTCCTTTATGAGACAAAGGTTGTAGACTAAAACGTTTGTTTCCATCCTTCACGGAATACACATTGGTCTTGCCATCATGTTTAACCTTTCTATCAAATTGCCATGGTCTTCCCAAAAGTAAGTGACAAGCACTCATTGGAATCACATCACACCATATTTCATCTTTGTAATTTCCTATGGAGAAATTTACTAGTGCTTGCTTCTTAATTTGAAAACCCTTTGAATCATCAAGCCAGTTTACTTTATATGGTTTTGAATGATCACGAATAGAGAGGTTCAGTTTACTCACCATGCTAGTTGAAGCAACATTCGTGCAAGAGCCACTATCAATGATCACGTTGCAAGTACTTTCACCAACTTTGCATCGAGTATGGAACAAATTCTCACGTTGATCTTGAATAGAAGTGACTTATGTTTCGGGGTTTTCTGATGTCCTGCGGGAGAGTTACAATTTTGAGACTGGAACCGGACGCCTGTACCTGCAAAACAACAGAGACTCCTGGTGGTGGGAGCTCCGCCTCCAACGGTCAAGTTAGTACTTGATTAAGGAGTAATTAATGCGGAAATTAAAGTGGTTGGGTCTCTCTAGGTGAGAGTGTTTAATGTGAGTTTTTAGCGTAATCAGCCTGTAACTCTGTGTGTAATCATGTAATCTCCCTTAATGAGGATTAAGGGAGGTATTTATAACCTTGGGAAACGTGCCCATCCTAGGTTTAGGTCAACCTAGGGCTGATTGGGCTTCCCTCGGAAGTTGGGCCTGGGTGGCCGGTTTCTCCATTAGGCATGGAGTATGCCACGTGTCATGACATAATAGGTCCAAGGTGGACGAATAAGCGCGTGCCACGTGGCAAGCCTGACAGTTCCAACTGGGGAACACTTGGCAGGACCTGATTGGCCCACGTGGCGCACTCCGATTGGTGGGAGCAAAATCCCCTAATCATTTGCCCCTCACAGGTGGCACGTGACTGGTCACGTGTTACCTGTGACAGGTGCCGCACTGTAACAGGCGACGGCCTGCTACAGGTGTCACTCGGCGAAAGGCCGAGAGATTCTCCCGCCCAAATTTTGAATTCTGGAAGTGACCCTTCGCCTTCTCACTTCGCCTATATAAAGGAGTGTTGACTTCAGTCATGTTCACTTGAGAACTTTTGAGAGAACATTCGGACCCCTGAACTTGCTCTGACATTTTGGACCCTTTCTGCCTACCGCCTGTTCTGACAAGCCGACTGCAAAGGATTTTCAGAACTTCATCAACCGTCACTCGTTCAGGTAGCTGTCGGTTCTCTTACTCTTAATTTTCTTTTTATTCTTTTTTGAAATGGCACCACGGAAGCACACGACACGACCTAGGTTAGTGATCAGCCGGTCACCGGGGACGGCTGAATCTAGGACAAGGAGTGCCGCCTGCCCTTTTCCGGACCCATCTTTGCCCTTTATACAAAGTCCGACTGTATCTGTGTCTATGCAGAGCATGATGGCCAGAACAAAAAAGACTGCCAGGATCTCAAATTCAGACGGCTCCTCCCACAGGGTGCCGATTAGTGAAACATCTGACCAGGCGCCAGATGTGGAACTGAAACAAAGCGGCTTGAAAGCCAGCTGTTCTGAGGGAGGAATCAAAGTGACCCCTTCCCATTTCACAGTTGACAATTCTTCATTCTCTCCTGCTCCTTTTGAAGGAGAGGAGGCGGGCCCCTCCGGGAGAGGGGAGGAGTCGTCCTCTTCGGACTCGTCAGAGGACGATTCCGAGTCTAGCTCTTCTGGCCATGCTTCTCTGGACACAGAAGAGAAAAACAGTCGCCTGCAAGAGGCGAGGCTTTCTCACGCAGTTGAGAAGGGGGACAATTGGGCGGAGCCATCCGCCTCTTACCGAGAGAAAAATACCCCCTACTACTGCACGGTACCTCGGGGTCGGATCACAGCCATGCAAGAGAAAGTGGAGAGCTTTATCGCAAACCACTCAATGGGCCCCGGCTTTTTAGTGTTTGTGCCGGATCCAGAAGACACAGTCGTCTGGCCGGCTGGTACCAGTTATGATAGCGCCTGCTTTGGCTGCTACGAGGCGGCCATCAAGGCTGGGCTGCGCTTCCCATTACATCCGGCTGTTCAGCGGATCTTGGATGGGTATGAGTTGGGGTTATGGCAGTTAGCCCCGAACTCCTGGGTCAACGTACTCGGCTATGTGGCCGGGTGCGAACTGCACGGGGTGGAGCCGAGCTTCGAGGCTTTCGCCCACATGAACTACCTCAGCCGGACCCCTAAGGCAGGCGGTACCGGCTGGTATCAATTGACGAGCCACAGGGGCTACCTCATGAAGAGAGGTAAAGCAAACAAGTGGAAGGACTGGCGGAGCACCTTCCTCATCATTAGATGTTCAGACACAGAGCTGAATAGGCGCTTCAACAGGTGGAACAGGAATCCGCCCCTTCTTGCAGGCGGCCGCAGCATGCCGCCTGTTCCCCCCAAGGCTAAAAAAGAGATCCTTGATAAAGGACTCTTTAAAGTAGAGTCGAAGGTGAACTCTACTTCAGGGGTACGAGAGCAAGTACCCCTGCACTGCGTCCCGAGCTTCAAATGGCTCTACGACGAGTACTTTTTGGCCGCCTGTGGCCTCAGCAGTCGGTGCTCAAGAGGTAGCCGGCCTGTCGAATACTCTGTTGTTTCATGCATTTCTTGTTATGACTTGTATTAACTTTGCTAATTGTTTTTGCAGCGGACGCCATGAGCAAAATTACCGCCTCCAAGACTGCGGCGGCCATGTTGCGGGCCTCCATCATGCAACAAGCTTAAACCGACTCCCCCAAGAAGGGGGCACCCTTGGTGTGCTTCGAACCTTTCACCCTCTTTTTGGAGTTGTGTTTATGCATATACTGACTCTTTTATTCTTTTTTAGACGGGCGCTCCAAGAGCTTCTTCTTCCCAACAGCCGGACCCCAAGGCCCGGAGGACGACTGTTGCGAGCTCTCCTGGTTCTACCAGGAAACATGCGGCGGCTGAGAAACAGCCGGCCACTTCTTCTAAAACTCCAGCTGGGCCGCCTAGAAGTATGAAGTTATCCTTGTAATTTTTAGACTTGCTCCCTTTTTTTACTAGGTCTAATCCGTTTGTTTATGCTTGATGCAGCCGGCCCTCAGGAGCCTGACTTGGTAGAGGTGGCCAAGTCTATGATCAGGGTCGTTCCTCCAGCTGAAAGGGAGGCGGTCAGGGGTGTAGGCACCCTTGACCTAGACGGGATTGCAGGGGTCCTTGCTGAGGTATACTTAGCATATTTTTGAGTATTTGAATTCCAGGTCGCCTGTTTTCTTTTTGTTTAGAAACTGACGCCTGTTCCTTTTTACTTAGGCCCTGCTCCGAGTGAACGGCCTTCGCAAGCCGCTTGACCGGAAGAACAAAGAGGTAAAGGCTGCAAAAGCTATGGCCGCCTCTAACTGTGATAAGGCAATGTTTCAAATTGCCCAAAATGAAGTTCTGACAATTGATTTTCTTTATTATCAGGCGCAGGCTACCGCCGCTATCTGGGCCCAGTTAGAGGCGGCCTAGAAGAGGAATGGCGAGCTGGAGGCGACCATCACCAATCTCAAGGCCGAGCTGAAACCTCTTCGCCTAAAGATGTACTCATACGAAGCCTTGGAGAAATCCTTGGCCAACGTAAAGGAACGCCTGGTGACCCAGGAGAAGAGTCTTACTCAGGAGCTCTCGGAAAAGGCCGAGCAAGAAAAGAAAGAGCTGGTCCGGGAGATGATGGAAGACTCTGCTCAAATCCAGCGCATGACTTGGGGCCGCCTCTTCCCCAATGCCGACTTTGCCTCATGGGAAAAAACGTACCGCCAGTGTTCTGATACATATAATCAAGAGATCCTGGCGGCTGCTGAGGAAGAGGCGTTGGAGGAAGCGTTGGAGGAGGAGGAGCCGGTAGTGGCGCTTGTGCCGCTTGGGGGTAATGCATCAAAGAAGAATGCAGCTGAAGCCGAGTCCAGCAAGAAGAGTGCTAACCAGGCGGCAGCTGCTAATATTGAAGATCTGCCCCCTTCTTAAGCTTTATGTATTCTTTCCACGGCCTACGTGCCGTTTGTTTTGTATTTACCCGGCCAGGGGGCCGGGGCTCTGAATATTTTGCCGGTCTTTAATGACCGGCTTCTTTTTAATGAATTTTTGTTTTGCTTCAAATTTGTCTAATTATTGAATATTCTGATATCCAATTGTTCACTATACCGACTGTTTTACATGGCCGATAGTTGCCGACAGGTACGGATAGTTAGTCACGCCGCCTATGCCCCTGGACGACTGGTTGTCTGTTTCCAGGCTAGACGATCAGTCGACCATTTATCCAATCGGTATTCGAACCATTTTAAAGACTGGATCCCCTTTAGGCAGGCGGTCCTGTCATTTGTAAAATTAACCAAGTAGGAAAGTGGTTTGACCAAGTAAACATGATTGTTACCTAGTCGCCAAGTAACTAAGTAGTAGAGGTATCAAGCGGTGGGTACCGGTTGTTCCCCTTTATTCGCCAATGTTTGTTGGCTTTTAACTATAAGTTGTTAACCTAGTAGGAGTAGTGGTTGAGAGCCCCTGTTTGCTAAAAACAGGCGGACGACTCATACCTTTTAGGCTCCATATTAAGTTTGAGAGAGTGACTATGAGTTAACTTTGGAGTTACTCAGTCGCCGTCACTCTTGCTTGAGTAGTAAAGGTATCAGGCGGCGGAGGCCGGCTGATCCTTTTGATTCACCAATGTTTGTTGGCTATTAACTCAAGAGGTTACCTAGTAGTAATGGGGGTTTGAGTGCCCCTGTTTGCCAAAAAACAGGCGATCTACTCAAACCTTTTAGGTTCCATACCAAGTTTGAGGGAGTGACTATGAGTTAACGTTGGTGTTACTCAGTCGCCGTCACTCTTGCTTGAGAAGTAGAGGTACCAGGCGGCGGAGGCCGGCTAGACCCCTTGATTCGCCAACGTTTGTTGGCTATTAACTCAAGAGATTGTTAACCTAGCAGGAGTAGTGGTTGAGAGCCCCTGTTTGCTAAAAAACAGGCGGACGACTCATACCTTTTAGGCTCCATACTAAGTTTGAGAGAGTGACTATGAGTTAACTTTGGAGTTACTCAGTCGCCGTCACTCTTGCTTGAGAAGTAGAGGTACCAGGCGGCGGAGGCCGGCTAGACCCCTTGATTCGCCAATGTTTGTTGGCTATTAACTCAAGAGGTACCCCTTGCATTTATCCCAAGTAATACAGGCGGTCATCTGACTTAGATGTCAACTGCTACCACTGGTTTGATTAGTGATAGAGTTATCCTTGTCTCAAAAACGGCTACGTGGTTGCCCTTGGGGACAATCGTATAGGTGCCGTGTAATTAGTTTATAGAGCAATGTTCCACCCAAAAGGGAGCTGCTCTCCGCGACGAATTTCATCCGGATGGATGCCGCCGGACACCTGCTATGATGTTGGGACAGGTCGTATTAGTTTTGAAGATTTGATCAGTTGGCTTGGCGCCTGGTCTGATCATTCGGCCTATGGCCTTGGTTAGTTCTTGGTGAACGTAGGTGCTAAGTAAAAGGAGGGTAGCCGCCTGTTAGGCACAGGGTCGGACAGGCCCTAATCTTTTTAGCTAAGTATAAGGGGGGTGTCTGTGTGTTTGGAACCAGTCGGCCCTCTTCTATGGAGAGTAGCCGACTATATGTCCAGACGGCATGCCCCTATTGTGATAGAGTAAAATACTCAATGGAGAGTAGCCGACTATAAAGGTACAGACGGCATGCCCCTCTGAAGATAGAGTAAAATACTCAATGGAGAGTAGCCGACTGTAAAGGTACAGACGGCATGCCCCTCTGAAGATAGAGTAAAATACTCAATGGAGAGTAGCCGACTGTAAAGGTACAGACGACATGCCCCTCTGAAGATAGGTAAAATACTCAATGGAGAGTAGCCGACTGTAAAGGTACAGACGTAGAGTAAAATACTCGAAGGAGAGTAGCCGACTGTAAAGGTACAAACGGCATGCCCCTCTGAAGAGAAAATTAAACATTGAGAGTAGCCGAGTGTTTGTTAGTAGGCGTTCCCCTCTTAGTACAAAATTGAATATTAAGTACGCACTTTTATTAAGTAGCCCTTGACTATTTACATCATTCAAAATAAATATTTCTTAAGATTATCTACATTCCAAGTTCGAGGCAACGGTTGTCCGTCTGGTGTTTCCAGACGGTAGGTACCGTCCCTGAATTCTTCACAGACTCGGTAGGGTCCTTCCCAGTTGGGAGTTAGTTTTCCAGACTCATTAGCCCTACCAACTGCTTCCATTTTTCTAAGTACAAAGTCCCCCACTTTGAGTGGACGCCTGTGTACTTTTTTGTTGTATGATCTAGTCATTCTCAGGCGGTAGATTTCATGGCGCAAGACAGCATTGCCCCTCCTTTCAGGAAGTGAGTCTAATGCCAGGCGCATGGCTTCCCAGTTTGCCTCTTCGTCATATAGCAACTCGAAGAGTCGGCTCGTAGTGTTCTATTGGAAGAACAGCTTCCGCACCATAAGTTAGGAGGAATGGAGTTTCTCCAGTCGCCCCTTTTTTAGTTTTCCTAATGGCCCAGAGAACATGTGGTAGTTCATCCGCCCATAGGCCGCCTGCTCGTTCAATCTTTTTCTTGAGACCGTCTGAGATGATTTTATTAAAGGCTTCTACCTAGCCGTTTGCTTGTGGACGGCCGACAGATGCAAAGTAGTGTGCAATTCCTTGGTCACCTAACCAGCTTTTGAGAACAGGCGTCTCAAATTGGGGACCATTATCAAAAACCATAGACATGGGAACCCCGAACCGAGTGATGACATTTTTCCAAATGAATGAAATTACATCCTTCGTCTTGATTCCCTTTATAGCCTCCGCCTCTACCCATTTAGTGAAGTAGTCGACGGCAACAAGTATGTACCTCCTTCCGCCTGTAGCAGGCGTATATGGACCCAAAATATCCATGCCCCACTTAGGAAACGGTAGTGGGCTATGAATGGTAGTGAGGTCAGTAGCCGGACGGTGAATTGGCTTGCCAAACCTTTGGCACTTGTCACATTTTTTCACCATCTCCATTGCATCTGCTTCTAAAGTAGGCCAAAAGTAGCCCTGCCGCCTTGCCCGTTGAGCAAGCGTCCTACCGCCTATATGAGAAGCACAGTAACCAGAGTGAAGATCGTCTAGTATCTCTCGCCCCTTTTATAGAGTAACACACTTTAAGAAGGGTTGAAGGTACCCCTTTTTGTGAAGTTCTCCCTTTATTATTTCAAAACTGGTTGCTCGTTTTTTCAGTGCTGCCGCCTGTTGATGATCATCCGGCAGGGTACCGTTTGTCAGATATATGCCCTGATTGGATCCATCCAGGTTGAGCTTCTATCTAGGATTGCAATAGGTTCTTCCTCAATGCTTCTCCTAACCATTACTTCCCAAAAAACAGTTCGAGGAGTATCACAGGAGGCGGATGATGCTAATTTCGAAAGAGCATCCGCCTGGTTGTTTTCTGATCTCGGCACTTGGATCAGATGGAAATCCTCAAGGGAGCCGACTGCTTGTCGGACCGCCTGTAAATACTTGATCATGGCCGGATGGGTTGCTTCGTATTCGCCATTGTACTGACTCACTATCAATTGTGAATCGGAACAGGCGTCTATTTTTCTTGCCCCTGCCGCCTTGCACATGCGGATTCCGGCTAGTAAAGCTTCATATTCTGCCTCATTGTTTGAGGCCTGAAAACTGAAGCGTAGAGCATACTCGTACCTGTCGCCCTCCGGCGACTGACATATGACGCCTGCTCCACAACCATTTGAAGTAGAGCTTCCGTCCACATATACCTTCCAGACTTGGTCTGGAACTTGAGAGTCAGGGGGGACGAGTCATCTCAACAATAAAGTCAGCAAAGGCTTGCCCCTTCACTGCTTTTCTAGGCTCGAAAGTAACTTCGAGGCTCTGAATTTCTATGGCCCATTTGATCATTCGGCCTGACGACTCCATGATTGTCAGTGGCCGCTTGATAGGTTGGTCTGTATACACGACGACTGCATGTGCCAAAAAGTAGGTCTTCAATTTTTTAACAGCCATGAAGAGTGCAAGACCAAATTTCTCCACTAAGGGATACCTCAACTCGGCATTTTTCAGTACGTGAATGACAAAGTAGACCGGGAGCTGACAGTCGTCTCTTTCAGCGAGGAGAACAGCGCTTAACGCATGATCAGAGACGGCCAGGTACATGTAGAGTGCTTCTTTGGGCAAAGGGCTGACCATCCTCGGCAAGGAATGCAAGTGAACTTTCAATTTTCTGGAAGGCGGCCTCAGCATCCGGCCCCCATTCAAACCTTGCCTTTTTCTTAATTGCCTAGAAAAAGTATAGGCATTTGTCGCCTGATCGGCTTAGAAATCTTCCCAAGGCCGCCAGACAACCTGTTAACTTCTGAACCTCTCGGATGGTACGAGGCGACTGCATGTCAATGACCGCCTGCACCTTCTCAGGGTTCGCCTCTATTCCTCTCTGATTGATAAGGAATCCGAGAAATTTCCCAGACTCAACTCCAAAAACACATTTCTTGGGATTGAGCATGACATGGTGCCGCCTGAGTGTGGCGAAAGTTTCTCGGAGGTCCGACAGATGATCTTTCTGAAGTTTAGTCTTGACAATCATATCATCAATGTATGCTTCGACGTTTCTCCCAATCTGATCAAAGAACACAGTGTTTATCATTCGCTGGAAGGTAGCCGGGGCATTCTTAAGACCAAACGGCATGACCGTGTAACAGTATAACCCCTGATCAGTGACGAAAGCCGTCTTCTCCTGATCTTTCTTCCATAAAGGAATTTGATGGAAACCAGAGTAGGCGTCCATAAAGCTCATCAAAGCATGGCCGGCTGTTGAGTCGACCAGGTTATCAATTTTAGGCAGAGGGTAACTGTCTTTGGGGCACGCCTTGTTTAAGTCTGTGTAGTCTACACACATTCGCCAGGTGTCATTCGGCTTTTTAACAAGCACCACATTTGCAACCCAGTCTGGGAAGTAACATTGCCGAATGAACCCTGCATTAAGTAATTTTTTAACTTCGGCGGCTGTCGCCTGACTTCTTTATTCGCCATGGTTCCGCTTCTTCTGCCGTACCGACTTCTTTTTTTGGATCCACGGCCAGTTTATTTACCGCCATATCAGGACTAATGCCTGGCATTTCATGGACTTCGAATGCAAAGATGTCCTTGTATTCTTTCAATAGTTTGTGAAAATCGTCACCAAGGTCTCTCAGAGCAGTCGTCCCAACTTTGACTGTTCGCTCAGGACGTGAGTCGTCTAAGATCAAGTCCGTATGCTCACCAGCCGGCTGAGGGCGGAAATCATCCGACCGCTCCTCTGCCAATGATTGCTATTTTTTGTCTTTTCTTGCGGCCCCTGTCTGGGATGCCTTTCTCTTCTTGCCGCCTGCTTCTTGAACAGGCGCACTCTCCTTGACATTGTCAAGGTTTGTTTTTCCACCACTTGACCTAGTGGCCATAACAGTGGGCTTGACATCCGAGAGATAGCACTCTCGGGCCATCCTCTGATCTCCCCTTAAGGAGCCGACTGTTCCATTATCCCTCTCAAACTTGAGCAACATAAGAGATGGGATTATAACAACCTTGGAATTATTCAGGGTTGGTCGTCCCAGAATCATGTTGTAGGCCGAGAGTTCTTCTACTACCAGGAACCGGACTACCATGTGTCGTCCTTCCCCTTTTTCGCCCAGACGGATGGGTAAGTCCACTCGTCCCAGTGGGTTGGACGACTCCTCCTCCAAACTCTACTAAAGGGTGGGATGCCGGATGTATGCAATTAGTCTGATATTTTAGTTTCGACAGACATTTGCTACTGATGAGATCTGAGGAGCTTCCGGTATCTATGAGGATTCGGCCAACTCTCTGGTTGGCCACTTTACATTCAATAACGATAGGGTCGTCATGCAGCCCTCTTACCCCTCCTAGATCTTCTTTAGTGATGACAATCTCAGGAAATGAATATTTGGAGGGCCGTTCTTGGTGAACGGAATTTACATCTAACCGCCTGATATTGTCTTTGTTGCCCCTAATAGTGGGGCCGCCTCCTGAGAAGCCGCCTGCAATGGTGTAGACGACTGCATCATCTGTATCGGAGCTGTCGGCCTGTTGATTCTTTTTGGCCGACTGCTTTTTTGAGGAAGTTTTCCCCGTAGATACCGCATGAGACTGATGCAGTCGTTGGTGTGATGACCAACATCTTCATGATAAGCACAGAATTTATCTTGGTTCCGGTTGTTTGCAGAACCCTTCATGGGGACCGACTTCTCAATTGAGAGCCGTCCCTTGATTTCTTTTAGGGTAAACTGGTTATCCTTGTTAAACGCATTCTTTGGGGAGTATGGTTTGAATTTTTTTTTTCTTTTTCTGGGCCGGCTGTTTAGAGGAATCAGCCGCCCAAACCTCTTTTCTCTTCTCGTCTTTGTTTGACGACTGTTTCTGTCGTCCTTCTCTTTTGTCGAACCTTTTCCCGTCCGACTGTTTTACCGTACAAAGATGTGTCGCCTGTATATAGGCTTCCGCTTCAATCAAGGCCTCTTGAAGAGTCGCCACCCTCTTTCGGACCAAATCAAATTTGAAGCTCGACCCGTCTTTGAGACCTCTGAAAAAGTCAGTATAGGCTACCTCATCCGGTAACCCTTGAATCTGTATTCTCATCAGGTTAAAACGCCTGATGTAAGAACGAAGCCCCTCCTTCTCGCCCTGCTGAATTGTTCCTAAATCAAGGGTCGTCTTCTTTGCAGGGATGTTCATGGCGAAGTTGGAGGTGAATAAGTAAGCAAGCTTCCTGAAGCTATTTACACAACCAGTCGGCAGGTTGCCGAACCATTGTTGTGCGATTCCTTTGAGAGTCGCTGGGAAACACTTGCACCAAGTGGGATCATCCAACCCTTGAAGGTACATCAGGTTGGTGAAGGCCATAAGATGGTCTTCTGGGTTAGTAGTGCCGTCATAGGCGCCTACTAATACATTTTTCACTTTGGTCGGCTGAGCGACTTCAGTAATTTCCTTGGAGAAGGCCGACGGCTGTTCACCAAGTCTAAGAAACCGAAGCTGCCAGTCCATAGGTTGGACATTTTTTGCTGCATGACCACCAAACGGAGGTGGCTGTAAAAAATACTGTTGTTGCGGTACAAACGGTAAGTTTGGTACCGCCTGGTCGCTATGAAAGCCGGACTGACGGGAGGTGCCGCCTGACTGACTCTCACGATACGACTGCGTATGCCTCATTGAGGTATTTCGCAGACTGTCTTGGAAGTTTGAAGTAGAGACCGACTCTGACAATCGGTCACTCTTCTTCTGCTCTAGTAGTAGCCGAGCGTCTGTGTATGTTTGCTTCGACCCGTCCGCCTGAATATGACGAACAGGTTTCCTGTTTCCTGGAGTAGGAAAACGGTATTTTGTGAAATCAAGGGCAGGTGGCTCCCGCTTCCTAGATTTAGGATGAGGAGTTGCCTCTCGCCCTTGAACTGACTTCCTCTTCAGTGAAGTGGAGGGTTTCTTAGCCGACTGCTCCTTGTCCAGAGCAGGCGGCTTCTTGTTGTTCAACTCTTGAATTTCTCCCTTGAAGTCCCTCATGAAGGTGTGAGTTCGTTCCTTGTGATGGGAGCAGATCCATCAGTCGGCTGCTGCCGAACAGGCGGTGCGCCTGCTGGCTCACTTCCAGTTTGAAGATGTTCCCGTTCCCTTCTTTCGGTATGACGGGTACGTCGGGCCCTTAGGGTCCTGTTTGAAGCTGTGTGAGCTTCAACTTCAAATTCACTCTCAGTATCGTGGTCCGACTGAACTTGAGGGTCGTCTAGGGGACGCCTCTCTTCAGGAGTCGGTACAGACTTGGATGCCATCTCAGAAGTACTCTCCCCACAGACGGCGCCAAATGTTTCGGGGTTTTCTGATGTCCTGCGGGAGAGTTACAATTCTGAGACTGGAACCGGACGCCTGTACCTGCAAAACAACGAGACTCCTGGTGGTGGGAGCTCCGCCTCCAACGGTCAAGTTAGTACTTGATTAAGGAGTAATTAATGCGGAAATTAAAGTGATTGGGTCTCTCTAGGTGAGAGTGTTTAATGTGAGTTTTTAGCGTAATCAGCCTGTAACTCTGTGTGTAATCATGTAATCTCCCTTAATGAGGATTAAGGGAGGTATTTATAACCTTGGGAAACGTGCCCATCCTAGGTTTAGGTCAACTTAGGGCTGATTGGGCTTCCCTCGGAAGTTGGGCCTGGGTGGCCGGTTTCTCCATTAGGCATGGAGTATGCCACATGTCATGACATAATAGGTCCAAGGTGGACGAATAAGCGCGTGCCACGTGGCAAGCCCTGACAGTTCCAACTGGGGGACACTTGGCAGGACCTGATTGGCCCACGTGGCGCACTCCGATTGGTGGGAGCAAAATCCCCTAATCAACTTCGGTGTGTAATATCTTCCTTAAAACAAGCAGCTTATCTTCATCTTCGGCATAGAAAACCTCATCCTCTTCTTCCGAGTCAACGACCTTTTCCTCCTTATTATGAATTGACTCCTCTTCACACTCAAAGGTTATGTGTTCCTCTTCTTCTTCCATTTGTTGATATTGTTTGATTGTAAGAGCTTTCTTAGTAGGACATTGATCCGACCTATGTCCCTTTCCTTGACACTTGAAGCACCTAATTCGACTTTCAAATTCCTCTTTAGACACCTTGACAACCTTCTTTTCTCCACTCGTCGAACTTTCTCCCTTGTGCTTGTTACAAAAATTTGTGGAACTAGGCTTGAAAGGTTTCGAAAAACTTTTATTTGCCTCGGTTTTTTCTTATCCTCGAGCCAATGACTTTCAATCTTCAAAGCTAATTTGCACACATCATTGAATGACTCATAAGTACTCAATTCAATCTTCTTAGCAATAGGTCGATTAAGACCCTTAAGGAATCGGGCAATCCGCAATGGTTCTTTCTCCTCCAAATCACAAAGAGAGGTTAGTTTATCAAATTCAGCAATATATTCATTAACACTCTTAGTATCTTGTGTCAACATAGTGAGTTTCACATATAGAATTTGTTCGAAATCATGTGGAAGGTATTTAGAACGCATCTTCTTCTTCAAAACTGTCCATGTCTTGATCTTATCCTTCCCTGCTCTAGCACGTCGCGCCTTTAAATTATCGAACCAAATTTTCGCATTCTTAGTGAGTCGTATATAAGCAATTTTGAAACGTTTAGAATCATCAAAACCTTTATAATCTGAAATTTTCTCTAATTGTCTCGCCCACTCAAGAAAATCTTCGGGGCTTCCTAGACCCGTAAAATCATCAAGCTTGATACCTTTATCATCGATCTTTTTATTATAATGAGTATCAAATCATCACTGCTAGAAGCATCACTATCACTATCATGCCGTTTTTTCTTCTTTTTCTTTTTATCAAGCAATAGTTGTGAAAAAGTATTAAAACGTGCCTCCGTATTATCTTGCAATCTTGCAAATTCATCCATGAGTTTGCTCAAAGCTTCCTCCATAATTATAAGACAAAAACAGACTTAAAAGAACCCTTATCCACACAGGTATATCCCACAAAAATCGCAACACAACTTGGAACAAAATCGCACACAACGAGCAGTAAGTATTAAATCGGACCAAAACTGACACAGTTGCGGAAAACAGTCCAGTTTAATAGCAAACGAACTCGAAAAATTCCCAACTTTCACAGGCAGAAAGAAGACAAAAGTTCACCCAAAATAAAAAAAAGAATCACCTGAAAAGACCTTGTAACGAAGGAGAACGAGCCTTCTGAAGTTGACAGAAAAACTGGTTATCCGAGAACAAGTGCGATTTGATGAACGAATTGTTGAACGATCAAAAACCCCTGAAATCTGATACCAATTTTATGTGGATTTAAACCCCTTAACTTAATAAAGAATCTAAAATCACACAAGTAACACAAGCCCTTAGAATTTCGTTAGAAAATCGAACAACTTAAAGATAACAAACCGGATATGACTTTGAAAACGACCACTCCTGGAACGAATTCAACGCCTCTCAAATTACCTAGAACACTCCTGGAACTAAGTACTTTGATGAACAAAACTTATACTACTTCAGAACTAAGAATTGAACGTTCTAATTATCAAAACAACTCCTTGAATTGAAAACTAGCAAAAGAATTTGTAAGCAATTAAGCAAAACAAACAATAAACTTGTATTGAATTTTCTGGTTTTTGTTGTTGTGTACAAAGCCACGAAAAATCCCTTATTTATAGACTAAAACTAACTATTCCTAAGTCTATTCAAACTAGAAAAAACCCTAGCCTTGATCCCAAAGTATCCTAGATAGAATAGGAAAACCAATTCTAATGGAACTAGGAAACTAGTAATAAGACTAGTTCTAATTAACCTAAAACTTCTTAAAACAATTCCTAATTGACTTAGAAATTATTTTAAAATAAAATAAAAGAAATTAAGAAGATTTTTAATTGCTTAAACCAAGAAAAACCCTTTCAAGTGAAAGGTAAAAACTTGCAAGCAAAAACTCTAGAAAAAACTAAGTAAAGAAAATCATGCTTTTCGTTCTGTCGCCGAAACTTTTTGCACGCGCCACCAAGGTGGTGCACGCGCCTGACCAATGTCAAGGTGGGTCCAAGGCGGAGCTAGGGAGTTGGCGCGTGGGCCAGGAGTCGGCGCGTGGCAGAATGTGTGCTCGTTGGAAGTGAACTTCGCAATATCTTCTTCTTTGTAATTCGTGCTTGTTTCTTTCCAATTTAAGCTATTGGATCTTTCCTTGTTTATTATCTTGTTTATTTTCTTGTTTGGGCAGCCCATAATGAAGCTATTTGGACCTTCTACAAGTGTCTTGGACCCTTCAAAAGAATTAGCCTCTTGATTCACATCACCTTCGATCGGATCGAGGTGGTGAATACTTGAGCCAAGAATTCGATGACCATCTGAAAGAAAAGGGTATACTTTCAGAATTGACACCTCCAGGAACTCCACAATGGAAAGGAGAAATCGAACCTTGTTAGACATGGTACGATCAACAATGGGTCTTAGTAATCTTCCGATCTCTTTATGGGGACACGCACTTCTAACTAAAAATTTGTCATAAGTATACTTCTCATTATGGCTATCGGAACCTATTTCCTCGACCATGAGTATTGTGAGTTCTCTTGTTTGAGTACTAGTTCGCTTTGATGTTGTCAAACTTCTGCCGTAATAGGGGATTATAACGGCAACACTCGGGCGACTAGGTCCTCTCAGTAAGAGGAGCTACATTACAAGACTGGGAATGTCCCCCTACTGAAATAGGGAAGATGTCTTTGTTGTATACAAGGCCTCTCGTAGAGCGAGACTGTAAAGTGCATGGCCGTGCTCGGATGGATTTTAGAAATCATCTGTTTATTGACAGTCGGACTCGGAATCGGGAAACACTTCTGGATGTAATAAGGATGACAAAACAAATCTTACCTTATAGTTCATGAAGAGACATTAAGCGACATAGGAAAAAGGTTGTACACAAAATGCGCACTTGTCCGGAAGTACAAGTGGGAGACTGAAAGGAATGGTGTCTTCGAACAAGTGTACTATTCCGTTAGTGGGTTCAGAATTATTAGAAAGCTAATATATTCAGTGAGGTCAAGTGATCGGAATGCCTGGGTAGAGGCCGCTTCCGATCAGTAATATTAATGAATAATGAATATTACAGCTTAATCTTAACTGAACCCTTCGGGTCACACCCAAGCATTCAACAAACCGAACCGACGAATTAATTCGGAAGGAATTAATGAGTCGACCGAGTAATATTTATTTAGATGTCGGAAATTCGAGCTTAGAGCGTCGAAACCGAGCGTCGGAAGTCGAGTCGAAAAATAGTGAAAGACTAGACGAGAAATAGTAATAAATCAACAAAAGACCAAAATACCCCTAGCATCGGAATGCCCAAGCAAACCGAGTGCTAGGGGCATATGGCCTAGCATGGTGGCTAGCATGCGCACCAAGCCGAGCCTTGGCTGGCTGGTGCGTGCTAGCGCACCCATGCTAGCATCGCAAGGCTAGGCGTTGCCTAGTGCATGCTAGCATGCTAGGCGCAGCCTTGTGCGCGCAATGGCTAGTTAGCCATGACGCAACAAGCTGCAGCAGCTAGCACGCTAGGCGCGCCAGCTCGCCACAACTAGCAGCAGCATAACTAGGCCATTGCTTGCTGCCTAGCAGCGCTGGCCAAGGCACAAGGCCAGCAGCAGCCCGCACAAGCATGCTGGGCTTGCTGGCCAGCAGCGCCTAGCAGCCCGCATGCGAGTGCTGGGCCTGTTGGGCTTGCTGGGCGTGGCTGCCACGGACAGCAGCACATGGCAGCCCACCTTGGCTGCCTTGGTGCCTAAGGGTGGGTGCCATGAGGCTAGTGGTCCTTGAATGTGTGTGGAGTGAGGTGGCCGGTTATGGGAGAGGGAGTGGGGAGCAAGTTTGGTCCCCCCTCTTCTCCAAGTGGTCCTCACCTAACCACTCACATGAGCTTGCCACTTGTTGATTTATTACTAGCTTGATAATTAATTTTATTTTAGCTTTAAAATAAAATGGAAAAATCATACTATCCCACATTGATGGGAGAGTAAATGATACTCCCATCATTTCCTATAAATACCCAAGTATGGGCATTGGGAATGATGCTTGAGTAAGAGTTGAAAACGGCATCACAATTAGTGAAAACCTTTGAACTCAATATAATTACTCGGTTTTTATTGGTCGGGTCTTGCTAACCCCAAGACATTGGACCTAGTCGGTTTTTTTTGGTGCGGGTGGACTTCGTTGGAGGTCTCCGTGTGAGCGGGACTTGAAGCTTTCAAGTAAGAGCTCATTTTGGAGCGAAGCACGCGTCAAAGGTAATTAGCTTATCTTAATCTTGTGATTAATTTAAATATGTTTATGGTTTTATTTATTGCGAGTGCGGTCTTGTTTTTGGGTTTGTTTCCGCGGTGAGTCGGACTCACCAAACCCCAACAACTCGTCACTGAGACCATTGGAGGAAAACACATAGCATAGTTGGGATTATTAAAAAATAAACCTTAGTTGAAATTATTTGAAGTAAATTGCCCATTATGAGGATTATTAAAGTGTTTTTTTTTTTTTTTTTTTTTACTATTTATAAATTTAATTTGAGTATAGCTTTTGAGTAATGTACGATAAACAATTAGTAACATATAAAATGCTTTTAAATATATATGAATATGGGTTTTCACAAATTCTTGATTATGATGGAGTTTCATTAACTTATTGCAAGATGGGTTAGGATGGCCAGTGGTGGCCTAGATGCTGAATTAGGGTTAGGGTGGTTGGTTTTAGGGGGTTTTCTGGGTGGATCCATGGGGGTGGTTGGGCCGTCGGGTTTCAGGAGTGTTGGTTATTTGTAATGGGGTAGCTGAGGTTAGGAGAGAGAAAGAAGGTGTGGGGTTAGGTGGTGATCTGTGGTGGTGCTTATGGAAGGGTGGTGGTGGGTATGGTGGGTAACTAAGGTGGGAGATTAGAGATTAAAAAAATAATAATAAAATAAAGAATAAAAAAATAACTTGTAAAGCAATTTGTAGGTTAAAGGCTTATTTTGAGCAGATAAGGGTCAAAAATGGAATTATTTTGGGATTCGAAAAGGTGAGATTATTTTAAGCAGATAAGGTAAAGGTAAGATTATTATTTTCCATTTTCCTTAAAGTTTCCTTTATATATTACAAAAGTTACTATTTACCTACAAAAAAATATCATTAAAAACACTTATAATGTATCTTTAATCATATTAGCCTTCATAACATATATCAATTAAAAATTACATGCTGAAATACAATCAAACTTATAACAAACTAATTAAAAGTTATCTTAAATGGGATTAAGCTAAGGTCACCATGCCGTATTATTGTATTAATGTATAATTATATCTGTCAATGATCGGGTCGTGGCAGAAATCGACGGGTAATGCAGGCTGGGCTGGATACACGTTAGGGGAGAGAAAGATGGAGAGGGGGGTGGTCACTACTGCAAGGCACACTCGAGTTTTCACGCAGAAGCTCTAGCCTGTTTAAAGGCCATCAAATGGGTTCATGACAAAGGGTACTTCCACATTTTCTTTCGCACGGATTGTGTGAATTTGGTGAGCATTTTGGATAGAAGACACGACCCTGATATGGAAACCTTATGGACAATTAGGGATATTTGGAAAATTGCACAGAAGTTCCACACTTGTGTAGTATGGAAGGTCAGCAGGGACCAAGTTCAAGGAGCACACCAGCGAGCTAATGATTGCAGAAGCAACTTAAGGAGCTTTATTACTTAGTCTTATTTGCTTTCCTTGATGTATATATATATATATATATATATATATATATATATATATATATATTTGTCAATGGTTAAACTCATCTCCATTGACATATTTGTTAAATTTAACTGTGTCAATTATTATGAAACAATTAGAGTAGATACTTAATAATTGTATAAAAGAATTTATTTCGAAAGAAAGAAATAATCATTTAACCACTCATTCCATATCATGTTCTCTATGCAATAACGACACCCTAACTTCCATAGGTCATGTAACTGTTTTGCATTATTAGATATTTAGAATTATTCAAAGATAATATCACATTGCCTTGATGATTCTATGCATCTTTTCTAGCTTTAATGGCCACTCGTGTCAGTTCCTTGCAATTTTTGGTATTATTTTAGAGAGCAATTATTAAGTGTGTCATGTGACCTTATATTATACAACATGCATGATTAATATTAATTCTTCTTCTCCGACAGTTGCGGCTTTTTACCAACACATATCTTAAGGATTAAAGGTTGTCATGTCCTCTAAGACACTTCATGTAAATTATGCTTAAATCATGCTTTTGTGACAGATTAACCTTTAATTATGATTAACCTTTATTTAAATTATTAAGCTGCATGCACTCTACATTATGGTTATTATTGAGGCCCAATAGATTTTGAATCGTGAATCATGGCTCCTTGTGTCAATGTGTACTTCCATGTCAGTTTATCACTCTAGTTAAAATAGTGTTCGGATAATCAACTAATTACATGATCCGGTCAACAATATATATTTTGCCCTTCATTAACTTGATCTCGGTCTTTTATGGATGTCGAAAAGCTTTGTGATGAAATCTTTAGGGCATGTTCTGATTTACTGAGCTGAAGTGAACTGAACTGATTTTGAACTGAATTAAAGTGAACTGAAATGAATTGTTCATGAGAGAAGGAAATTAGGAAATAAACTAAAATTAACTTTATTGAAATTAAGGTGAAGAGAACAGACACTTAGGCTAGAAGTCTAGAACCACTCCCGTTTTGAGATAAAATATTGGAATTATTAGACTTTTTTACATCACTGTATTTAAATTTTCTTTGTACCCTAAAATCTACCACTCTAGTTTCAAATTAATTGACAAAAATTAAATTTTTTTACTTCATATATCACAATTCACAAATTCTTATATGTGGCTATGGCCACTTCATATAAGCAATATATTGAGTAACAGGGGATACCACGATAGTTAAATGGGGTTACCTGAAATATAAGGGGTTACACTAATATAAACATAAGAAGTGTTTTGGGTAAAATTACCCAGCCACTTGGCCCAATGAAAGCAGGACACATGTCCACCTAGTATTGGTCCAAATTGGGCAACTAGCAAGATGACATGTGGAATCCACTGTCAGAAGAAGGAATGGCGGCCTTCATAGGCCCAATTCCCCAAAAAGCCGCAAAAACGGGGGCAGCCCACCAAAATGGGCACAATTCCAAACGACCTTATAAATAGGGAGATATTCTCCCATTTTGGGGAACACATTCAATCATTTATTACCTCACACCTACTTTTCTCTCACATCAGAGAGATCATATGATCTCGAAATCCGAGAAGATCTCACTTTTACCTTTTTCCGCACTTTTTACTCACTCCATCACGTTCTAACTTGATCGTCGGAGGCGGAGCTCTTACCAACTAGAGTCTTCGTTGTTTTGTATGTTTAGACCGCGTCGGACTAGTCTTCGAGCTGTAACTCTACCGAGGGACTAAAAACACCGAAAACATTTGGTGTCGTCTGTGGGGAGAGTACCTCAAAGATGGTTCAAGAGTCTGTACCAATTCCTGGTCGAAACAATCCACAACGGGGTAATCAGCCACCGAAATTTCAGTCGGAGGTCTTTACACACCATGAGGATGATGACCAAGTCGAAACATATGTGGCCAAACATGGGTCATACGTTTCCAGATACATCCATTCCAAGGAATAGATCAAACGTAATGCTCACCAGGCGAGTCCAAGTAGGCCCTATGGCCAACGGGATGGGGAAACCCAGATGACCAGGGGAAGTTCACCAGTCACCCGGGACGAACTCATGAACTTCATGACCAGTTTCAAGGGTGAAATCAAGGAGCTGATTAATAAAAAGAACAAGGCTAGTTGTAGTAAGAGCCAGTTAGCAAAGAAAGCTCCTTAAGATGAGAGGAGAAAGCCAGTCAGGGATAGGCAGCCAACTCCCCATCCAAAGGATAAGGCGGCCGCAACACTTGACTAGACAAAGATCCTTCTGCCCCGGCAAGACCTGAAGGGGTCAAAGGGTCCGCAAAGGCACACCCGGTATGATCAGCCGGGTGCTAGCAAAAAATCAACCTCTAACGCTCTACACATCATTGAGCGAAGGACACACCAGCAGCTGTCTGAGTCAGCCTCTACTTCTATCTTTCCTGACAGCTTTAAGGAAACCTCATTAAGGAACTCATTGTCCTTACATGAGAGCCATACAAGTGTCAAGTTTGTCCGTACTGGCCCTCAGATTATTTGGTCAGCCCCCTATGCGCCTCAAGCGCCATATGGGCATTATGACCTTTAATATATGCAGCATCCCCTCTATGGAGGTCGGGCAGCATACAACAATGTGCAACCACAAAATTGGTAGCTCCTTCTGCTCAGACTTGGTGAACAACCTTAGGCGTTCACTAGGAGATAACCGAGGCGGCACAACCGTCCAAGGTTAAGATTGTGTTGATAGGTACTTATGATGGTACCGCCAACCTCATGTATTTATAGGGGTTAGATGATGCTAAGTAGTGTCGTTGTTTCTCGGCTACATTGAAGGGCATCGCCCAACAATGGTTTGACAACTTGCCAGCCGGATGCATTGACAGCTTCAAGAAGCTTGCCTTCTTGTTTGTGTCCAACTTCTTCATGAACATCCCTGCGAAGAAAATAAGTTTAGACTTGAGCACCATTAAGCGGGGGGAGAAGGAGGGACTTCGCTCGTATGTTAGACGGTTTAACATGACTAGAATCAAAATTCAGGGGCTGTATGATGACGTAGCATTTACATGCTTTTTCGATGGTCTAAAGGATCGGTTAACTTTCAACTTCGACCTCGTCAAAAAGAGAGTTATCACCCTATAGGTGGCGTTAATAGAGGCGGAAAACTTTATACAAGTAACCGACCTCTGCTCGCCCAGTAACTAGTCGGACTCTAAGAAGTCCGACAAACAAAAAGATAGTCGGTCTGCTCAGTCGAATAAGAAACAACAAGAGAGCAAGAAGAGAAAAGAAGTCTGGGCGGTCAATGATTCTCACCAATCGTCCCAGACGAAAAAGAAAGAGTTTAAACCGTACGTCCCCAAGTATGAGTTTAATATAGACTACAACTCTATCCTTATGGAGATCAAGGATCGGCTGACTCTTAAGAAGGCGAATCCTATGAAAAGTTCCATCTAATCACGGAACAAAAATAAATTTTGCCAATACAATGCGGAGGTTGGCCATGACACTAACGATTGCTTCAGTCTACAGCGGGCGTTAGACCATCTGGCTGATAAATGGATGTGGAAATCCTACATCTCCATGTCCAAAGGTACTAATAAGAAGAACCCGGGACAGTCGTCTAAGACTGCCCAACCTACTAGTAGCTCGGACACTGATAAAGATCTAGTCTACAACATAGCAGCCGAGATCTTAGGTGGTGACACCAAGAACCATATGAGGAAGATGAACAAGGCTGCTGATGTAGAGCAGGCGTCTGTTAGCAGTACCTTTCCGGACGTCCTTAATATTAAGAAGGACCAGGGAAACGTCCAGCGTCCGCATGACGACCCGACCGTCATTAAATGTAAGGTCGTCAATCTACTGGTTAGGCGGATTCTTATAGACATCGGCAGCTCTTCGGACATAATCAACTTCAATTGCTTGCAAAGCTTAAATACAAGCCCAACAGCATACATCCGGTAACCCATCCCTTATTTGATTTTGTGGGTAGAATGGTGTACCCAATCGACAAGATCGACTTACCTATCTAGCTTGGAGATAGAGGAGTAAGGCGTCACCTAGTCATCAAGTTCTGTGTGGTTGAAGAGTTAACTGCCTATGACATCATTTTGAGTCGTCCAACTCTGAATGAGTACAAGGATGTTATTATCCCTTCCCTCATGCTGCTGAAGTATGAGAAGGATGATGGTTTTTTTGGCCCCCTAAATAGGGATCAAAAGACGCCAAGGGAGTGCTAACTCTCAGCCGTTAAGTCTATTGTGGCCCCAGAAGGCTAAGGGCAGAAGCAAATAGTCCTTGATTAAGTCTAGGATCCCAACCCAGCCCCACTAGCAGCCGGAAAGAAAAGAAAAGTTGATCAACATGTGGAGGTGAAGAAAGAAAAGAAATAGCAATCACTGACCGGTGAGCGTCAAATGAGCTCCGTCCCTAGCCAGCTGGTGAACACATTGATCTTGCTTTGGATGACAACCATCCAGAGCGTACTATTAAGCTAGGGACGGCTGCTTATGCTAGGTTAGGCATAGACTTGCACCTCATGTTCAAAGATTTCAAAGACATTTTTGCCTTTAAAGTGGAAGAGATTCCAGGAATCAGCCTGGATCTCACTGTCCACAAACTCGCCGTGGATCCAATGAGAAAGCCCATCTGGCAAAAGAAAAGAAATCATGGCAAGGAAAGAAGTCAGGCGGCAGCTGGCGAAGTTAAAAAGCTGCTAGACGCTGGGTTCATTCGGCCATGTAACTTCCCTGATTTGGTGGTGAATGTTGTGCTTGTAAAGAAGTCGAATGGAACCTAGCGCATGTGTGTTGATTACACAGATCTCAAAAAGGTATGTACAAAGGACAGTTATCCGCTCCCATGTATCGATAGTCCTGTCGACTCTACAGCCGAGAATGCCTTGATGAGTTTAATGGATGCTTTTTTCGGCTTCCATCAGATACCCCTGTGGAAAAAATATCAAAAGAAGACGACCTTCATCACTGATCAAGGGTTATTCTGCTATAGTGTGATACCGTTTGGTTTGAAGAATGTGCCTGCTACTTTCCAACGAATTATTAACACGGTCTTCATTAATTAAATCGGAAGGAACATAGAGGCGTACATTGATTATATGATATTCAAATCAAAGCTCCAGACGGATCACCTTGTTGATCTCCGAGAAACCTTCATCACACTCATGCGACATACGGTTATGTTAAATCCCAAGAAATGCGTATTTGGTGTTGAGTCTGGGATGTTCCTAAGATTGCTGATTGATCAAAGGGGGGTAGAGGCTAACCCCGAGAAGATACAAGCGATAATTGACATGAAGTCACCCTGTACTGTCAAGGAAGTTCATAAACTAACTGGTTGCCTGCCGGCATTGGGATGATTCCTCTGTCGGTCAGGTGACAAATGCCTTTACTTCTTCCAAGCAATCAAGAAGAAAACTAGATTTGAATGGGGGGATTATGCTGAGGCAACCTTTAAAAAGTTAAATGAACACTTGCACTCTTTGCCAAGGCTTGTTAGCCCTCTGCCCAAAGAGATGCTCTATATGTATCTGGCTATTTCAGATCATGCCCTCATTGTTGTTCACCTTGCTGAAAAAGAGGGCATCTAGCTGCCGGTCTATTTCATTACCATGTACTCAGAAACGCTGAACTCCGGTACTTTATGGTTGAAAATTTTGGCCTTGCCCTTTACATGGCAGTCAAAAAGTTGAAACCATACTTTTTGGCGCATTCGATTGTTATACATACAAATCAACTTCTCAAGCGGCCTATGTCAACTTTGGAATCATCCGGTAGAATTCTTAAATGGGCTATTAAAATTGAAAGTCTTGAATCACTTACGAACTAAGAAAGGCTGTGAAGGGTCAGGCATTTGCCAACTTCATTGTCAAAATGACAAGATCGGTTATACTGGATAATCCTAATCAGGTTTGGAAAGTGTAGATCCGGCACCCGCATGTCCAACGCGGCAGGGGCAACCAAAATTGACGCCTACTCTGATTCGCTATTGGTCCTTAGCCAGTACTAAAGTGAGTTTGAAGCTGATAGAGGAATAATCGCGTCGTCAGACAACTACACCTAAATCAAATACAATTTATAACACTCGACTTATCCTAATACAAGTATATGACAAGAAGAGGGGTCGAACCACAGGGAGAAGCACATAAACACCGCATTCATCACTAGACTTTAAGCTATCTCATGACAAAGGATAGGAATAATTAAGAGATTAAACTAAGGATAAAACGAGTTAAAATAAATATAACTAAACACCAAGGGAGATGGGTAGATGTAGATGCCGCTTGATCATGCAATAACATAAAAGCAAATCAATAGTGAACTAAACATGCATGAATATCGATACAAGGTTCAATCTAACCGCCTTCCGGGGTTAATCGGTTTCTCCTAACATAGCCTCTATGTTTCCACACTAGAACCATATATTGGGAGGTGCAATCAAAGAACAATCGATAGTAATGAACCTTATCTAAGTCAACTTCCGTTCCTTGTTAGCAAAGATTCACTTTTAATCAACTAACAATGTGCACTTGCAAGAAGATCAAAGAATATCAAGCATGCAAAGATTTTAATCACAATTAACTTAATATCAATATTAAAAGCATGAACAAATATCAACTACACCATCCCCACACCCTTGCCTAAGAGACTACTTACAAATCATGTTGAGAACGATGTCAATCATCAAATCAATAAGCATCAACATGATCAATAAGAAAAGAAGGAAAATCAAAGTAAATAAACAAAATAAAAAACAAAGGTAAAGAGAAAGAGTAAGAGATTACTCATTAACTGAAGATAAAGGTCTACAAAGGATTGAACAAACTCCTTCTTTAAAATCCAAGTTCATCAATGAAAAAACTACACTTTCTCTCTCTACCAAATGAAAACTAATAGTGTTTCTCTCTGTAGATTAAGCTAAAATGTTGATAATATAGATGATTACAAACTTGAATGAGGGGACTATTTATATGCATCACAAAAGACGGAAATAAAGCACCTAGGAGAGCCTTCTAGCCATCAACCGCGCCTTCTCCATCGTGGGTACGGAGTTGCTTAACCAAGTAACCCGCACCCTCGGCTAAAGAAAAGTGATGCCCTCTCCTGCTGAGGAGAGGCCGCGGTTAAAAAATAGGGGAAAGCAGCCTCGATCAGCTGGTGTCGCGCCCGTGGGTCAGAGAGGAGAGCGCTCTCGTGGGGCTCGGCGTGGCATCTACTAAAAGTTGTGAAGTCTTCATCTTCAGGAATCCGCGCCCGCGGTCCAAAGCTCCGCGCCCGCGGCTCTATGCATTTCTATATTGCCTTCCTTGAGCATCATATTTCCTCTTCATGGCTCGTCATGCATCCAAAGGTTCATCCGAAAGGGCCAAACACCTACAAAACACAGAGAAACGCTACAAAAACGAACAAAAAGGGAAAAAGGGAAAAGAAACACGAGAAAGGAAAGGAAGAGGCAAAACTAAGGTAAAAATGCTTAAAAAGGCTCAAACAAGTGCAAATGAGGGGAGAATCCTTAGAGAAAAAGGATGGAAAAGTGGCATAAATGCCACTCATCAAAATCCCCCACACTTGCCTCTTGCTTGTCCTCAAGCAAGGAAAATGAAAACAAAAAGACGACACACACAACAAACATAATATGACAAGGATTAAGAAAATCAATCAAGTTTCATGGTGGGAAATGCTCCAAATGGACTCGAACATAGGGACATGCAACAAAGAATGCTTACTTTTCTCAATTCAAAGATGGGGAACACGTTCTAAGATGCTCATGGTCGAAGAAGAAAAACCTAAGCTAAGCATAGAGAACTAATGATTTCATCCTCCGCCCTAGCCCCAACCAAGACGGTCCACATTCTCTCCACTAGCTTCATTCAAATCATCCCTAAGTTAGCTTCTCTCAAGGGAACCGGAAAAAGAAATTTTTATGTGGAATCATAAGGTCATCCCGACATCTCAACTATGCATACTCTCTCAATAGGGTTGAAATCCATCTCCCTCCATCGTTCTTTAACTACACCCCTCTAAAGTCCAAGGGTCTTAACTAGGGTTTTAATGTCATGGCTAGGGGTCAAGGTTAGGAATAAATTTGAAAATTTTGGTGGCAATTCCTGAGTGAAGCATAAGAGTGGCCATCTCTCAAGAACATCCTAAGAATTGAACCAAGTCTCAAACTTACAAACTTTCAAAACAAATCACATAACATTACTTCATTCCTTTTCATTTCCTTCACATTTTTTTTCTTTTTTTTTTATTGCTTGGTTTTCTTGAGTTTCAACTTTCTTGCCAAACCTTTGCATACTCTTTTCACGAGTAATCCTTCAAAACCTTACTTGAACCAAATTACACAACTTTCTTGCTCAATTTCAACATTATCAAACTCGAACCTCACAAGCTAATGTTTCACTAACTACAAGGGTTGGTAGAACATAGGCCGCTAGGTTTGTAATATGGCTAAGTCAAGAAAGGGAAAATAAGGCTCAAAATGGCTAGCAAGAGGGTGAATGAAAAATGAAAACCAAATTTGTAACAAAACACAAAGAAAACAAGGAAAAATGATAAGAAACGCCCTCTTTCTCCTCTAGAGTTATATGGTCACGATCTCGTGAGCTCGATGTTAACACAAAGATTAAGATATGCATAGTCAAGGATCCTAAATGCCGCTCACAAGAGTGATGAAGGCTAGAACAAATGATGCTCACACGGGATAAGAAACAAGCAAATACCAACCAAGGGAATCCCATCCACCATAGAGAGCAACACCATCTTACCACTTTCCCGTGAACTAGGGGTTCAAACGTCCTCAAAATTTCTAAACCGGGCTACCTTAGCTTACAATGTGTCTAATTCAACCCTAAGCATTCTCTGACTGTGTAAACCCTCATTAATTAGGAAAGTAGGCTTTCAAAGACATATCATTAAGTAGGCACACAAATTCACAAATCCAAATGTATGAGCAAATCCACATCAAAAATATTTCAACTTGTCATGATCATGTTGTCACAAAAATGAACAAGAAAAACACACAAAAATAAGGAGGAAGAAATTAAAAAGGTTCATAAACGAGGCATATAATCAAAGTAAATCCTAATCGTCATACAAGTGATCATCAATATCAACATCAACGATCCCAGGTTCCATAGAACCAACATCAATCATCCTCGAACCATTCATCTCTTCCTAAACTAAACCTAAACTAAACACTCAAATAAAAAAAAAAGAAAGGAAAAAGGAAAAGTCTCACCCAAATGTCTCTTAAAGAAAGATAAAGCAACCAAACTATTTACCAAAGCTACAAATGTTGCTTCCATTAATCTTCAAAGCTACAAAAGAGAGAGAGAAAGGAAAACAAAAGCAAACACTAGACAAAGAAAAAGAGTTAGCAAAACGGGGAAGAAAAACAAAAAGCTACAAACTTGGCCGATGGACAAAACTAACTACCAAAACCATCATTAAAGACATCATCATCTCATCATCATCATCATCAAAAGCAGTACTACACAATAATGACATGCTAGAACAATAAAGAAGCTAGACAACCCGACGCTTAACAACAAAATTACCCAACAAAAACTTTTCAAACCTTCCCACGAGTCCTTGGTGCCTTCCCCCACACTTACTCAAAACTACTCCCTTTTTTATTCAAACACCTCCCCACACTAGATAAGAGCATCATCCTCGATGATTCACATGCAAATAAAAAGACAAGGGAGGGACTAAAAAGGGAGGAAACATGCAAACCAAGGGGGGGGAACTAGTGGACACTAGGGCCGGCACCATCATCCTTAGGGGGGTACGAGGGGGCCATGAGGCTCCCACCCTTCGATGTAACCGGGGGGAAACCTATAGTGACCTCTGAAAAGGTCAATCTAGGAGGGGGTCAACTGGTCAAAGGGCTCGGGCTGCACACAAGGTGCGAGGTGATCGGGGTGAACATAGTGGTAGCCAGGGTCAACCCTATAGTCACTCCCACCCGAGACTCGGTAATCATAGTGACCGGACTAGTCGAGAAAGTTATGCCTAGGCACATCAGGGTTCTCAACACTCTGCTAGAAGGGGTACGTGGGAAGGTTGTCACCATTCCATGAAGCCACGGGCCCTTGTTGCGCCGGTGTATATGGATAGTTGACCAGAGGGGTGACCCCCCCCCCCCTGCACACAGTCAAGGAATATAATGCGTTGGTTTGAAAAGCATTTTGTTGGTAGGAAGCGTACATACCTTGCATGCAAAGTTGCATGCTCTCCATTTGAGTTCTCATGCTCGCCATGTCTTGTTGGAAGTCGGGTTGTTTTTGATGTTGTTGTTGTTGTTGCCTTCTTCTTCTCCCTTGTTGTTGTTGAAGTTGTTGTTGTTGTTGTTCCGATACTTCATCCTCATCTTCTACTTTAATTCCTATCACATCATCCACCTCTACATTGTTGGGGAGGACAACCGAGTCTTTCCTCACCCACCAAGGGTGTTGAGCTCCCTCTCTTTTATGGGAGGTGTACTCCGGCTTTAGGAGGAAACAACGGTGTCGGCGGGATACAAGGAGACTCCAAACGCCCTCGACCCCTTTGATACCCCTGATGAACTGCATTGTCTTATGTTGCTTCTCATCAAGCAAGATATCGCTCCCATCCCCTTTCCCTACTATGGTGCATGACCTCAACTTCTCATCATGGCCACTCTTTATGGCCAACCTAGTCACCATAGCTCCACAATGGATCTCCCCACTCTTGTTTCCTGTGACAATGGCCTCGATGCATTGGGTGAAGATGAATCCCAAGTTAACTCTATGCCCAAAATTCGGCATCGATGCAAGCCAAAGGATTCGAATTTCTTCCAAAGTTATTTTCTCCAAGTCTTGCTTGTTGAAGATCATGTACCTAAGTATATAGTGAAGCAATCTCAAAGCGGGGTGCATGATCTCACTGGCTAAAGAATACTTTGCATTAAAGTTGTTGCTTCGGGAGATATGTTTCCACCATCGGCGGGGGTTATAGTCCGGGAGTTGGACATATTCAGGTAAAAGGATGTCGGCATTGGGGTTGAGGTCTAGGTATTCATTGAATTTTTGGAGGGACATTGTTTCTTTCTTGTTAAAGAGTTGGAAAGAAACGGAAATGTTGTTGTTTCCGGAGGTGTATTTCTCTAAAGAGGCGAGAAACTCTAAGGTGGGTTCTCGGTACGTGTTGTAGGCCTTTGAGACAAAATCATTTAGCCCAAGATTGTTGAAAAAGAACCAACACTCTTCATCAATGCCAAGTTTGGTGGTTATGATTTGATTGTAGTTTGTTTGGTGGGAAGGATTTTTCTTGATTGGAGGGCATCGAAGTTGGCTTTATGGTTTCGGTTGGAAAATTTGGTTGGAGGCAAAGGTGGTGGGGGTTCTACATTTTGAGGGGTTTGTGAAGATGAACCTCGTGGCTCCTTTCCACTCTTTCTCTTCTATGATCTAGTTCCAACCTCCATTTTTTTCTTTTTCTTCTTCTCAAGAGAACAACACCAATACCTTACTCCAAATCAACTAACAACCTTAATTAACACCAATCAACCACCACAAGTATCATCAAGCAACCACCACAAGCAATATACTTCACAAGGCAACACAAGTTAACCAAAATCACAACAAATAATTCCAACAAACATCTAACAAAACAAAACAACCAAGAGTTAGAACAATACTAACAACAAAATTCACCAAATCTCACATGAAAAATTTCTTAACAAAAATCACAAAAATTTATCATGAAATTCATCCAAAATTGCAAAATACTTCAATAAAAACTAGAAAGGAGAGGATTATACCAACAATAAAGCTAAAAATCACCTCCAACTAGCATCCAAGAACATGAACTCCAAAGGTGCTTCAAGAAGTAGCAATGGTGGAAATTCAAATTTTTGGGATTTTTGATGGTGGAAAATGAAAATTGTTGATGAATTTGATGTTTTGAGAAGGAAATTTGTGGGATTTAATATGAATAAGGAGGAATTTGGTGAGATTTTGGGTAGTTTGGGTTGGGTTTTGGGGTATTTTTAGAGAGAGAGAGAGAGAATAAGAGAGTCGAATAAGTGAGAAATGTGGCACGACTGTGATTTTGCGATAAAATGGGGGACGATACCCAACGGGCCGCACCTTCTCCAAGGGCGCGGCCAGGCAATAATTCCTTTCATGATCTTCCACCAGCCGCGCCCGCGGGCTCCTAGAGGGGGCTCTACTAGGGCGCAGCTTCACTCCTTTGCACATTGAATTTTTTTTGTTCCTCTGCTCTTTTAATTCAAACATAGCTCAATAAATACCATCATATGACCTCCAATTCCCAACAATACAAGCACCATTGGGCAAGTACCTACAAGTAAAAAAATCAAAAACCATAAGACAAAAGACAAAACAACCAAAATGACCAAAAGTAAGAAAAATAGCGAAGAAAAGAGTTAAGGATCTGGGTTGCCTCCCGGAAGCGCTTTTAGTTAACGTCAGTAGCTCGACGTTCCTTGACTTAATCAAGGAGGGTCAAACTAACGATGCACATCAAGAAGAGTTACATAAATTGGTTCATCACTTGGGAACCTTCGTAATAGGGCTTGAGACGGTGACCGTTGACTTTGAATGGAGAGTGGCCGTCTTGGGAAATTTCATAAGCGTCGTATGGGAATGCCTCCGTAATAGTGTACGACCCACTCCATCTTGATCGAAGCTTGCCCGGGAAAAGCTTCAAGCGCGAGTTGAAGAGGAGGACCTTTTAGCCCTTGACAAAATCTTTCTTGACGATTTGGGCATCGTGCCAAGCCTTGGTCCTCGCCTTATACATGCTTACACTATCGTAGACATTCATCCTCAACTCCTCTAACTCATGTATCTCTAGAAGCCTTTGCTCACCCGCACTATGGAGATCAAAGTTGATTTGCTTGATTTCCCAATGCGTTCGATGCTCCATCTCTACGGGCAAGTGAAAATTTTTCTCATAGACAAGCTTAGAGGGAGTGGTCCTTATTGGAGTCTTGAAGGCGGTCCTATACGCCCATAGAGAGTCAATAACCTTGGAAGACCAATCTTTCCTCGTCCTAGAAACCGTCTTCTCCAAGATCACTTTGAGCTCTTTATTGGTGATCTCCGCTTGACCACTAGTTTGAGGGTGGTAAGCAAGCCCTCGCTTGTGAGACACTCCATACTTATCAAGAAGTCGAACGAAGGTGTGGTGCTTGAAATGTGACCCCCCATCGCTAATTATGGCTCTTGGCACACCAAATCTTGGGAAAATCACTTTCTTGAAGAGATTAACCACTACCTTAATATCATTCGTAGGGGAAGCCACGACCTCAGCCCACTTTGAGACATAGTAAACGACAACCAAAATATATTTGTTCCCATGTGAAGAAATAAAAGGGCCCATGAAATCTATAGCCCAAACATCAAAAACTTCAAGCTCAAGGATGGGGTTTTGCGGCATTTTATCTCTCCTAAAAATATATTCCCCATCCTTTGACATCTATCACAAGTCTTAATAAAAATCCAAGCATCCTTGAATAGAGAAGGCCAAAAGAGCATAGATTGTAGAACCTTTGAGGCGGTCTTTTGAGCACTCATATGCCCACCACAAGGAGAACAGTGGCACATATGGAGAACACTTTGAATCTCATCGTTGGGGACGCATCTCCTCAACAAACCATCGACCCCTCTATTCAATAAAATGGGATCATCCCAAATGTATCTCTTAGCCTCATGCTTGAGTTTTCAATGTTGTTGTGAAGTGAAATCCGGAGGTACGACACTACAAGCCAAGTAATTCACAATACCACATACCATGGCTCCGACTTCACATCAAGGATATATAGCACATCATCCCTTAGAGCATCCTCTATTGGCAAACCATCATATTCAAACCTTCACCGCCCAACCTTGAAAGATAATCCTCCACCACATTCTCGGCCCCCTTCTTGTCTCTCATCTCATAATCGAAGTCTTGGAGGACTAAAACCCATCTCAACAACCTCGGTTTAGCTTCCTTCTTTTCTATCAAATATTTGAGAGCCAAGTCTTCGGTATACACAATTGTCCTAGAACAAATAAGGTAGGTTCTAAACTTCTCAAATGAGTGAATAACCGCTAGGAACTCCTTCTCGGTAGTTGTGTAGTTTCGTTGGGCATCATTGAGAGTTTTAGACAAATAATGTATGACATGAACTTTCCCATCCTTTCTTTGCTAAAGAACCGATCCAATGGCCTCGTTTCTTGCATCGATCACGAGCTCAAATGAAACAGACCAATCCGGACCTTGGACAATAGGAGCAGTGCAAAGGGCTTCTTTCAACCTACAAAAAGACTCTTGACAAGCATTATCAAACACAAACTCCTTATCTTGTTGCAATAGGTATGTGAGAGGCTTAGCAATCATTGAAAAATATTTTATAAAGCGTTGATAGAACCCGAGATGGCCAAGAAAGGATCTCACTTCCCTCACGTTTGTGGGGGGAGGAAGTTTTTCAATGACCTCTACCTTGGCTCTACCTACCTCAATGCCGGCATGGGAAATTTTGTGCCCAAGAACAATCCCACTTTCCACCATAAAGTGGCACTTTTCCCAATTCAACACGAGGTTGGCCCTCTCACATCTTTCTGAGCAACGAGATAAATTGGATAGACAATCTTCATAGGTGGCTCCTCCAACGGAGAAGTCATCCATTAAGACTTTTATCTCATCCTCAATCATATCACTAAAAATTCACATCATGCAACGTTTGAATGTTGCGGGGGAGTTACAAAGCCCGAAAGGCATCCTACGATACGCATAAGTACCGTAGGGGTATGTGAAAGTTGTCTTCTCTTGATCCTTAGGGTCAATCAGGATTTGGCAAATTCCCAAGTAACCATCGAGGAAACAATAAAAGGAATGCTTTTCAAGCCTTTCCAACATTTGATCAATGACCGGTATTGGAAAATGATCTTTTCATGTACTTGTGTTAAGTTGGTGATAGTCAATACATATGCGCCAACCGGTAACAAGCCTAGTAGGCACTAGTTGATCATGATCATTGTTTCGGGGTTTTCTGATGTCCTGCGGGAGAGTTACGATTCCGAGACTAAAACCGGACGCCTGTACCTGCAAAACAAACGGATGCTCCGGATGGTTGGAGATCCGCCTCCGACGGTCAAGTTAGTACTTGATTAAGGAGTAATTAATGCGGAAATTAAAGTGATTGGGTCTCTCTAGGTGAGAGTGTTTAATGTGTGTAATCTGCGTTGTTCGCGTCCTCTCCCTTAATGAGGATTAAGGGAGGTATTTATAACCTCGGGAAACGTGCCAATCTAGGTTTAGGTTAACCTTGGGCTGATTGGGCTTCCCTCGGAAGTTGGGCCTAGGTGATCGGCTTCTCCATTAGGCATGGAGTATGCCACGTGTCATGAAATAATAAGTCCAGGGTGGACGAATAAGCGTGTGCCACGTGGCAAGCCCTGAGATGTCCAACTGGGGGACACTTGGCAGGACCTGATTGGCCTACGTGGCGCATTTCGATTGGTGGGAGCAAAATCCCCTAATCATTTGCCCCTCACAGGTGGCACGTGACTGGTCACGTGTTACCTGTGATAGGTATCGCCCTGTAATAGGCGACGGCCTGCTACAGGTGTCACTCGGCGAGAGGCCGAGAGATTCTCCCGCCAAAATTTTGAATTCTGGAAGTGACCCTTCGCCTTCTCACTTCGCCTATATAAAGGAGTGTTGACTTTGGTCATTTTCACACTTGAAAACTTTGTGAGAGAACATTCGGACCCCTGAACTTGCTCTGACATTTTGGACCCTTTCTGCCTACCGCCTGCTCTGACAAGCCGACTGCAAAGGATTTTCAGAACTTCATCAATCGTCACTCGTTCAGGTAACCGTCGGTTCTCTTACTCTTAATTTTCTCTTTACTTTATTCTTTTTTGAAATGGCACCACGGAAGCACACGACACGACCTAGGTTAGTGATCGGCCGGTCACCGGGGACGGCTGAATCTAGGACTAGGAGTGCCGCCTGCCCTTTTCTGGACCCATCTTTGCCCTTTATACAAAGTCCGACTTTATCTGTGTCTATGCAGAGCATGATGGCCAGAACAAAAAAGACTGCCAGGATCTCAAACTCAGACGGCTCCTCCCACAGGGTGCCGATTAGTGAAACATCTGACCAGGCGCCAGATGTGGAAGTGAAACAAAGCGGCTTGAAAGCCGGCACTTCTGAGGGAGGAGTCAAAGTGACCCCTTCCCTTTTTACAGTTGACAATTCTACATTCTCTCCTTCTCCTTTTAAAGGAGAGGAGGCGGGCCCCTCCGGGAGAGGGGAGATGTCGTCCTCTTTGGACTCGTCAGAGGACGATTCCGAGTCTAGCTCTTCTGGCCATGCTTCTCTGGACATAGAAGAGAAAAACAGTCGCCTACAAGAGGCGAGGCTTTCTCACGCCGTTGAGAAGGGGGACGATTGGGCGGAGCCATCCGCCTCTCACCGAGAGCAAAATACCCCCTACTACTGCACGGTACCTCGGGGCCAGATCACGGCCATGCAAGAGAAAGTGGAGAGCTTTATCGCAAACCACACAATGGGCCCCGACTTTTTATAGTTCGTGCCGGATCAAGAAGACACAGTCGTCTGGCCGGCTGGTACAAGTTATGATGACGTCTGCTTTGGCTGCTACAAGGTGGCCATCAAGGCTGGGCTGCGCTTCCCACTACATCCGGCTGTTCAGCGGATCTTGGATGGGTATGAGTTGGGGTTATGGCAGTTAGCCCCGAACTCCTGGGTCAACGTACTCGGCTATGTGGCCGGGTGCGAACTGCATGGGGTGGAGCCGAACTTCGAGGCCTTCGCCCACATGAACTACCTCAGCCGGACCCCTAAGGCAGGCGGTACCGGCTGGTATCAATTGACGAGCAACAGGGGCTACCTCATGACGAGAGGTAAAGCAAACAAATGGAAGGACTGGCAGAGCACCTTCCTTATCATTGAGAGTTCAGACACAGAGCTGAACAAGCGCTTCAACAGGTGGAACAGGAATCCGCCCCTTCTTGCAGGCGGCCGCAGAATGCCGCCTGTTCCCCCCAAGGCTAAGAAAGAGATCCTAGATAAAGGACTCTTCAAAGTAGAGTCAAAGGTGAACTCTACTTCAGGGGTACGAGAGCAAGTACCCCTGCACTGCGTCCCGAGCTTCAAATGGTTCTACGACGAGTACATTTTGGCCGCTTGTGGCCTCAGCAGTCGGTGCTCAAGAGGTAGCCGGCCTGTCAAATACTCTGTTGTTCCATGCATTTCTTGTTATAACTTTTATTAACTTTGCTATTTGTTTTTGCAGCGGACGCCATGAGCAAAATTACCGCCTCCAAGACTGCGGCGGCCATGTTGCGGGCCTCCATCATGCAACAGTCTTCAACCGACTCCCCCAACAAGGGGGCACCCTTGGTGGGCTTCGAACCTTTCACCCTCTTTTTGGAGTTGTGTTTATGCATATACTGACTCTTTTCTTCTTTTTTAGACGGGCGCTCCAAGAGCTTCTTCTTCCCAACAGCCGGACCCCAAGGCCCGGAGGACGACTGTTGCGCGCTCTCCTGGTTCTGCCAGGAAACATGTGGCGGCTGAGAAACAGCCGGCCACTTCTTCTGAAACTCCAGCTGGGCCACCTAGAAGTATGAAATTGTCCTTGTAAATTTTAGACTTGCTCCCTCCTTTACTAGGTCTAATCCGTTTGTTTATGCTTGATGCAGCCGGCCCTCAGGAGCCTGACTTGGTCGAAGTGGCCAAGTCTATGATCAAAGTCGTTCCTCCAGCTGAAAGGGAGGCGGTCCGGGGTGTCGGCTCCCTTGACCTAGACGGGATTGCAGGGGTCCTTGCTGAGGTATATTTAGCATATTTTTGAGTATTTGAATTCCAGGACGCCTGTTTTATTTTTTTTTTGGAAACTGACGTCTGTTCCCCTTTTTACTTAGGCCCTGCTCCGAGTGAACGGCCTTCGCAAGCCGCTTGACCGGAAGAACAAAGAGGTAAAGGCTGCAAAAGTTATGGCCGCCTCTAACTGTGATAAGGCAATGTTTCAAATTGCCCAAAATGAAGTTCTGACCATTGATATTCTTTATTATCAGGCGCAGGCTACCGCCGCTATCCGGGCTCAGTTAGAGGCGGCCTAGAAGAGGAATAGCGAGCTGGAGGCGACCATAAACAACCTCAAGGCCGAGCTGAGACCTCTTCGCCAAAAGATGTCCTCATACGAAACCTTGGAGAAATCCTTAGCGAGCGTAAAGGTACGCCTGGTGACCCAGGAGAAGAGTCTTACTCAGGAGCTCTAGGAAAAGGCCGAGCAAGAAAAGAAAGAGCTGGTCCGGGAGATGATGGAAGACTCTGCTCAAATCCAGCGCATGACTTGGGGCCGCCTCTTCCCCAGTGCCGACTTTGCCTCCTGGGAAAAAACGTACCGCCAGTGTTCTGATAGATATAATCAAGAGATCCTAGCGGCTGCTGAGGAAGAGGCACTGGAGGAGGAGGAACAGCCGGTGGTGGCGCTTGTGCTGCTTGGGGGTAATACATCAAAGAAGGATGCAGCTGAAGCCGAGTCCAGCAAAAAAGTGCTGACCAGGCGGCAGTTGCTAATATTGAAGATCTGCCCCCTTCATAAGCTTTATGTCTTCTTTCCCCGGCCTGCGTGCCATTTGTTTGTATTTACCCGGCCAGGGGGCCGGGGCTCTGAATATTTTGCCGGTCTTTAATGACCGGCTTCTTTTTAATGAATATTTTTGTTTTGCTTCAAATTTGTTTAAGTATTGAATATTCTGATATCCAATTGTACACTATACCGACTGTTTTACATGGCCGATAGTTGTAGACAGGTACGGATAGTTAGTTACGCCGCCTATGCCCCTGGACGACTGGTTGTCTGTTTCCAGGCTAGACAATCAGTCAGCCATTTATCCAACCGGTATTCGAAACTTTTTAAAGACTGGATCCCCTTTAGGCAGGCGGTCCTGTCATTTGTAAAATTAACCAAGTAGGAAAGTGGTTTTAGGCCGACTAGGACAACTAGCTTTTAGGCTAGAGACTTTAGGCCGTCTAGGCCGACTGTTCCCCGTCATATTTAATCTAGTGTGAACAGGTGCTGTATGAACACCTTTTTAGTTTCATACTAAATTTTTAAGGAGTGACCAAGTAACTGAGTAGTAGAGGTATCAAGCGGTGGGTACCGGTTGTTCCCCTTTATTCGCCAATTTTGTTGGCTTTGAACTCATAGGTTGTTAACCTAGTAGGAGTAGTGGTTGAGAGCCCCTGTTTGCTAAAAACTGGCGGACGACTCATACCTTTTAGGCTCCATACTAAGTTAGAGAGAGTGACTATGAGTTAACTTTGGTGTTACTCAGTCGCCGTCACTCCTGCTTGAGTAGTAAAGGTACCAGGCGGCGGAGGCCGGCTGAACCTTTTGATTCGCCAATGTTTGTTGGCTATTAACTCAAGAGGTACCCCCTGCATTTATCCCAAGTAAGTCATCTGACTCAGATGTCAACTACTACCACTAGTTTGGTTAGTGATAGAGTTATCCTTGTCTCAAAAACTGCTACGTGGTTGCCCTTGGGGACAGTCGTATAGGTGCCGTGTAATTAGTTTATAGAGAAATGTTCCACCCAAAAGGGAGCTGCTCTCTGCGACGAATTTCATCCGGAGGGATGCCGCCTGACGCCTGCTATGATGTTGGGACATGTCGTATTAGTTTAAAGATTGGATCAGTTGGCTTGGCGCCTGGACTGATCATTCGGCTTGTGGCCTTGGTTAGTTCTTGGTGAACGAAGGTGCTAAGTAAGAGGAGGGTAGCCGCCTGTTTAGGCACAGAGTCGGCCATGCCCTGATCATTTTTAGCTAAGTATAAGGGGGGTGGCTGTGTGCTTTGGAACCAGTCGGCCCTCTTCTATGGAGAGTAGCCGACTATATATCCAGACGGCATGCCCCTATGGTGATAGAGTAAAATATTCAATGGAGAGTAGCCGACTGTAAAGGTACAGGCGGCATGCCCCTCTGAAGATAGAGTAAAATACTCAATGGAGAGTAGCCGACTGTAAAGGTACAGACGGCATGCTTTGAAGATAGAGTAAAATACTCAATGGAGAGTAGGCGACTGTAAATGTATAGGTGGCCTGCCCCTCTTAAGTAAGAATAAAAATTAAAGATGGAGAGTAGCCGACTGTTTGTCAGTAGGCATGCCCCTCTTAAGTAAAAATGAAAACTGAGTATGGAGAGTAGCCGACTGTTTGTTAGTAGGCGTGCCCCTCTTAGTACAAAGCTGAATATTAAGTATGCAAACTTTTATTAAGTAGCCCTTGACTATTTATATCATTCAAAAGAAATATTCCTTAAGATTACCTGCATTCCAAGTTCGAGGCAACAGTTGGCCGTCTAGTGTTTCCAGACGGTAGGTACCATTCCTGACCTCTTCACAGATTCGGTAGGGTCCTTCCCAGTTGGGAGTTAGTTTGCCAGACTCATTAGCCCTTCCAACTGCTTCCATTTTTCTAAGTACAAAGCCCCCACTTTGAGTGGACGCCTGTGTACTTTTTTGTTGTATGATCTAGTCATTCTCAGGCGGTAAATTTCATGGCGCAAGACAGCATTGCCCCTCCTTTCAGGAAGTGAGTCTAATGCTAGGCGCATGGCTTCCCAGTTTGCCTCTTCGTCATATAGCATTACTCGAAGAGTCGGCTCGTAGTGTTCTATTGGAAGAACAGCTTCCGCACCATAAGTTAGGAGGAATGGAGTTTCTCCAGTCGCCCCTTTTTCAGTCGTCCTAATGGCCCAGAGAACATGTGGTAATTCATCCGCCCATAGGCCGCCAGCTCGTTCAATCTTTTTCTTGAGACCGTCTGAGATGATTTTATTAAAGGCTTCTACCTGGCCGTTTGCTTGTGGACGACCGACAGATGCAAAGTAGTGTGCAATTCCTTGGTCACCCAACCATCTTTTGAGAACAGACGTCTCAAATTGGGGACCATTATCAAAAACCATAGACATGGGAACCCCGAACCGAGTGATGACATTTTTCCAAATGAATGAAATTACATCCTTCGTCTTGATTCCCTTTACAGCCTCCGCCTCTACCCATTTAGTGAAGTAGTCGACGGCAACAAGTATGTACCTCCTTCCGCCTGTAGCAGGCGTATATGGACCCAGAATATCCATGCCCCACTTAGCAAACGGTAGTGGGCTATGAATGGTAGTGAGGTCAGTAGCCGGACGGTGAATTAGCTTGCCAAACCTTTGGCACTTGTCACATTTTATCACCATCTCCATTGCATCTGCTTCTAAAGTAGGCCAAAAGTAGCCCTGCCGCCTTGCCCGTTAAGCAAGCGTCCTACCGCCTATATGGGAAGCATAGTAACCAGAGTGAAGATCGTCTAATATCTCTCGTCCCTTTTCTGGAGTAACACACTTTAAGAAGGGTTTAAGGTACCCCCTTTTGTGAAGTTCTCCCTTTATTATTTCAAAACTGGTTGCTCGTTTTTTCAGTGCTGCCTCCTGTTAATGATAATCCGGCAGGGTACCGTTTGTCAGATATGCCCTGATTGGACCCATCCAGGTTGAGCTTCTGTCTAGGATTCCAATAGGGTCTTCCTTGATGCTTCTCTTCTCCATTACTTCCCAAAAAACAGTTCGAGGAGTATCACAGGAGGCGGATGATGCTAATTTTGAAAGTGCATCTGCCTGGTTGTTTTCTGATCTCGGCACTAGGGTCAGGTGGAAATCCTCAAGGGAGCCGACTGCTTGTCGGACCGCCTGTAAATACTTGATCATGGCCGGATGGGTTGCTTCGTATTCGCCATTGTACTGACTCACTATCAATTGTGAATCGGAACAGGCGTCTATTTTTCTTGCCCATGCCGCCTTGCAAAGACGGATTCCAGCTAGTAAAGCTTCATATTCAGCCTCATTGTTTGAGGCCTGAAAACTGAAGCGTAGAGCATACTCGTACCTGTCGCCCTCTGGCGACTGACATATGACGCCTGCTCCACAACCATTTGAAGTAGAGCTTCCATCCACATATACCTTCCAGACTTGGTCTGGAACTTGAGAGTCAGGAGGACGAGTCATCTCAACAATAAAGTCAGCAAAGGCTTGCCCCTTCACTGCTTTTCTAGGCCCGAAGGTAACTTCGAGGCTCTGTATTTCTATGGCCCATTTGATCATTCGGCCTGACGACTCCATGATGGTCAGTGGCCGCTTGATAGGTTGGTCTGTATACACGACGACTGCATGTGCCAAAAAGTAGGGCTTCAATTTTTTAACAGCCATGAAGAGTGTAAGACCAAATTTCTCCACTAAGGGATACCTCAACTCGGCATTTTTCAGTACGTGACTGACAAAGTAGACCGGGAGCTGACAGCCGTCTCTTTCAGCAAGGAGAACAGCGCTAAACGCATGATCAGAGACGGCCAGGTACATGTAGAGTACTTCTTTGGGCAAAGGGCTGACCAGCCTCGACAAGGAATGCAAGTGAACTTTAAATTTCTGGAAGGCCGCCTTAGCATCCGGCCCCAATTCAAACCTTGCCTTTTTCATAATTGCCTGGAAAAAGTATAGGCATTTATCGCCTGATCGGCTTAGAAATCTTCCCAAGGCCGCCGGACAACCTGTTAACTTCTGAACCTCTCGGATGGTACGAGGCGACTGCATGTTGATGACCGCCTGCACCTTCTCAGGGTTTGCCTTTATTCCTCTCTGATTGATAAGGAATCCGAGAAATTTCCCAGACTCAACTCCAAAGAAACATTTCCTGGGATTGAGCATGACATGGTGCCGCCTGAGTGTGGCGAAAGTTTCTCGGAGGTCCGATAGATGATCTTTCTGAAGTTTAGACTTTACAATCATATCATCAATATATGCCTCGACATTTCTCCCAATCTGATCAAAGAACACTGTGTTTATCATTCGCTGGAAAGTGGTCGGGGCATTCTTAAGACCAAACGACATGACCGTGTAACAGTATAACCCCTGATCAGTGACGAAGGCCGTCTTCTCCTAATCTTTCTTCCATAAAGGAATTTGATGGAAACCAGAGTAGGCGTCCATAAAGCTCATCAAAGCATGGCCGGCTGTTGAGTCGACCAGGTTATCAATTTTAGGCAGAGGATAACTGTCTTTGGGGCACGCCTTGTTTAAGTCTGTGTAGTCTACACACATTCGCCAGGTGCCATTCGGCTTTTTAACAAGCACCACATTTGCAACCCAGTCTGGGAAGTAACATTGCCGAATGAACCCTGCATCAAGTAATTTTTTAACTTCGGCGGCTGCCGCCTAACTTCTTTCTTCGCCATGATTCCGCTTCTTCTGCCGTACCGGCTTCTTTTTCGGATCCACGGCCAGTTTATGTACCGCCAGATCAGGACTAATGCCTGGCATTTCATGGACTTCAAATGCAAAGATGTCCTTGTATTCTTTCAATAGTTTGTGAAAGTCGTCACCCAGGTCCCTTAGATCAGGTCCGTATCTAAGATCAGGTCCGTATGCTCACCAGCCGACTGAGGGCGGAATTCATCCGACCGCTCCTCTGCCAATGATTGCTATTTTCTATCTTTTCTTGCGGCCCCTGTTTGGGATGTCTTTCTCTTCTTGTCGCCTGCTTCTTGAACAGGCGCACTCTCCTTGACATTGTCAAGGTCTATTTTTCCACCGCTCGACCTAGTGGCCATAACAGTGGGCTTGACATCCGAGAGATAGCACTCTCGGGCCATCCTCTGATCTCCCCTTAGGGACCCGACTGTTCCATTATCCCTCTAAAACTTGAGCAACATAAGAGATGGGATTATAACAGCCTTGGAATTATTCAGGGTTGGTTGTCCCAGAATCATGTTGTAGGCCAGGAGTTCTTCTACTACCAGGAACCGGACTACCATGTGTCGTCCATCCCCTTTTTTGCCCAGGCGGATGGGTAAATCCACTCGTCCCACTGGGTGGACGACTCCTCCTCCAAACCCTACTAAAGGGTGGGATGCCGGATGTATGCAATCAGTCTGATATTTTAGTTTCGACAGACATTTGCTACTGATGAGATCTGAGGAGCTTCCGGTATCTACGAGGATTCGGCCAACTCTCTGGTTGGCCACTTTACATTCAATAACGATAGGGTCGTCATGCGGCCCTCTTACCCCTCCTAGATTTTCTTCAGTGATGACAATCTCAGGAAATGAATATTTGGAGGGCCGTTCTTGGTGAACGGAATTTACATCTAATCGTCTAATATTGTCTTTGTTGCCGCTAATAGTGGGGCCGCCTCCTGAGAAGCCGCCTGCAATGGTGTAGACGACTGCATCATCTGTATCGGAGCTGTCGGTCTGTTGATTCTTTTTGGCCGACTGCTTTTTCGAGGAAGTGTTCCCCGTAGATTTCTTGACATAAGTGTCAAGATCACCTTGCTCAGCAAGGCAGTCCAGATACCGCATGAGACTGATGCATTCATTGGTGTGATGACCAACATCTTCATGATAATCACAGAATTTTTCTTGGTTCCGGTTGTTTGCAGAACCCTTCATGGGGACCGGCTTCTCAATTGAGATCCGTCCCTTGATTTCCTTTAGGATAAATTGGCTATCCTTGTTAAACGCATACTTTGGGGAGTATGGTTTGAATTCTTTTTTCTTCTTCTTCTGGGCCGGCTGTTTAGAGGAATCAGCCGCCCAAACCTCTTTTCTCTTCTCGTCTTTGTTTGACGACTGTTTCTGTCGTCCTTCTCTTTTGTCGGACCTTCTCCTGTCTGACTGTTTTACCGTACTACAAAGATCAGTCGCCTGTATATAGGCTTCCGCTTCAATCAAGGCCTCTTGAAGAGTCGCCACCCTCTTTCAGACCAAATCAAATTTGAAGGTCGACCCGTCTTTGAGACCTCTGAAAAAGTCAGTATAGGCTACTTCATCCGGTAACCCTTGAATCTGTATTCTCATCAGGTTAAACCGCCTGATGTAAGAACGAAGCCCCTCCTTCTCGCCCTGCTGAATTGTTCCTAAATCAAGGGTCGTCTTCTTCGCAGGGATGTTCATGGCGAAGTTGGAGGTGAATAAGTAAGCAAGCGTCTTGAAGTTATTTACACAACCAGTCGGCAGGTTGCCGAACCATTGTTGTGCAATTCCTTTGAGAGTCGCTGGGAAACACTTGCACCAAGTGGGATCATCCAACCCTTGAAGGTACATCAGGTTGGTGAATGCCATCAGATGGTCTTCTGGGTTAGTAGTGCCGTCATAGGCGCCTACTAATACATTTTTCACTTTGGCCGGCTGAGCGGCTTCAGTAATTTCCTTGGAGAAGGCCAACGGCTGTTCACCAAGTCTAAGCAACCGTAGCTGCCAGTCCATAGGTTGGACATGTTTTGTTGCATGTCCACCAAACGGAGGTGGCTGTAAAAAATATTGTTGTTGCGGTACAAAGGGTAAGTTTGGTACCGCGTGGTCGCTATGAATGCCGGACTGACGGGAGGTGCCGCCTGACTGACTCTCATGATACGACTGAGTATGCCTCATCAAGGTATTTCGCAGACTGTCTTGGAAGTATGAAGTAGAGGCCGACTCTGACAATCGGTCACTCTTCTTCTGCTCTAGCAGTAGCCGAGCGTCTGTGTATGTTTTCCTCAAACCCGTCCGCCTGAATATGACGAACATGTTTCCTATTTCCTGGAGTAGGAAAACGGTATTTTATGAAATCAAGGGCAGGTGGCTCCCACTTCCTAGATTTAGGATGAGGGGTCGCCTCTCGCCCTTGAACTGGCTTCCTCTTCCGTGAAGTGGAGGGTTTCTTAGCCGACTGCTCCTTGTCCAGAGCAGGCGGCTTCTTGTTGATCAACTCTTGAATTTCTCCCTTGAAGTCCCTCATGAAGGTCATGAGTGTAATTCCGTGAAGTGGAGGGTTTCTTAGCCGACTGCTCCTTGTCCAGAGCAGGCGGCTTCTTGTTGATCAACTCTTGAATTTCTCCCTTGAAGTCCCTCATGAAGGTCATGAGTGTAGCCGACTGTTTAATGTGTGTAATCTGCGTTGTTTGCGTCCTCTCCCTTAATGAGGATTAAGGGAGGTATTTATAACCTCGGGAAACGTGCCAAACTAGGTTTAGGTTAACCTTGGGCTGATTGGGCTTCCCTCGGAAGTTGGGCCTAGGTGACCGGCTTCTCCATTAGGCATGGAGTATGCCACGTGTCATGACACAATAAGTCCAGGGTGGACGAATAAGCGTGTGCCACGTGGAAAGCCCTGAGATGTCCAACTGGGGACACTTGGCAGGACCTGATTGGCCCACGTGGCGCATTCCGATTGGTGGGAGAAAAATCCCCTAATCAATCATTTTTCACTACTGTCATGCCCCCTTTCTTAGGCACTACTTGTACGGGAAATACCCAATCACTATGAGCGATTGGGTAGAGAATTCTAGCATCAAGAAGCTTAGCCACTTCCTTCCGCACAACCTCTTGCATGGAAGGGTTAAGCTTTCTTTGCCTTTGTCTAACGAGTTTAACATCTCCCTCTAGATCAATTTTTTGCATGCATAAAGATGGACTTATACCTTTGATATCATTAATGGTATAACCCAAAGCTCTCTAGTGTTTTCTCAAAACATTGATCAAGAGGAAGGTTTGCTCCTCCGTTAGATTAGAATTAACAATCACGGGAAAAGACTCATCGGGACCAAGAAATGCATACCTCAAGCCCAAAGGTAGAGGTTTCAAGTCTACCTTTGGTGCTCCCTTACCACTGGGGCTCTCTTCTCTTTCTTAAACTTGAAAGAGGTCATGAATGTAAGGAGCCTCCTCTTCCATGCTCGCATCCTTGCACTCCTTGCTTTCCTCAAGCAAATCCTCATAGAATTGTATGTCTTCTTTGTAAGTACCTATCTTTGATTCATTGAACAAAACACTTTCGAGAGGATCATTAGTAGCATTCAAGTGGGAGCGGGAAAATTCATTAAGAATGGTATCAAGAACATCTAATCTAAAGCATTCACCACTTGAGGATGGTTGTTGTATGACATTATTCAAATCAAACTCAATGGAATCATTGTCAATTTTCAAGGATATCTTACCCTCCTTCACATCGATGATAGCTCTAGAAGTAGCTAGAAATGGTCTACCCAAAATTATAGGAATCCTCTCATCCTCATCCATCTCTATCACATAGAAATCTACGAGGAATGTGAACTTTCCTACCCTAAGGGGAATGTCCTCAACCTTGCCCATGGGGAACTTAATGGAACGATTCGCTAGTTGGAGAGTAATGTTAGTAGGGGAGAGGGTTCCTACACTAAGTGTTTGGTAGACGGAATAGGGCATGAGACTCACACTTGCTCCTAAATCACACAAGACTTTATCAAATTCAATACCATTAATAGAACAAGGAATGGAGAAGTTACCCGGATCTTTCAATTTGGTAAGAAGTTTATTGGAAAGAATTGCACTACAATTGGCGTTCAAACTCACCGTCTCACACTCCCTTCTCCCACTCAAAAGATCTTTCAAGAATTTGGAATAGTGGGGTATTTGCTTCATAGCATCAAAAAAAGGGACGAAAATATGCAAATTCTTAATGACTTCCAAAAACTTCCCAAATTGGGAATCAAGTTTAGCTCTCACAAATCTTTGTGAAAGGGTAGCTTCTCCTCTCTAGGTTGACGATTTAGGGGCAAGGGGGTGGCTTCTTTTTCCTGTGGCACCTCAACATCTTTTACCTTTTTAACACCCAATGGCTCATTCGTTCTTTCACCCTCATTCTCTAACTCCACCTCCTCTTGGGGTTCATCCTTAACTAAAGGGTCATTCCCTACTACCTTCCCACTCCTTGTTGTCACGGCTTAAAAAGGTTTTGGATTGACTCCTTGACTTGGAATGTGAAAAAAAGAAGAAGAAGAAGAAGAAGAAGAAGGGGATGAATTAGATGCAAGTTGAGCAATTTAGGTCTAAAGCATTTTTATGTGAGTATTAGTGCGTTTTTGGGCCTCTTCATGTTTCTTTTGATCATCCTCATGCATTTTCAATAGAGAATCTAATTAATAACAGCAACAACGCCAATTTGATAGAGGAATAATCGCGTCGTTAGACAACTACACCTAAATCAAATACAATTTATAACACTCGACTTATCCTAATAAAAGTTTAAGACAAGAAGAGGGGTCGAACCACAGGGAGAAGCGCATAAACACCGCATTCATCACTAGACTTTAAGCTATCTCGGGACAAAGGATAGGAATGATTAAGAGATTAAACTAAGGATAAAACAAGTTAAAATCAATATAACTAAACACCAAGGGAGATAGGTAGATGTAGATGTCGCTTGATCATGCAATAACATAAAAGCAAATCAACAGTGACCTAAACATGCATGAATATCGATACAAGGTTCAATCTAATCGCCTACCGGGGTTAATCGGTTTCTCCTAACATAGCCTCTATGTTTCCACAGTAGAACCATATATTGGGAGGTGCAATCAAAGAACAATCGATAGTAATGAACCTTAACTAAGTCAACTTTCGTTCCTTGTTAGCAAAGATTCACCTTTAATCAACTAACAATGTGCACTTGCAAGAAGATCAAAGAATATCAAGCATGCAAAGATTTTAATCACAATTAACTTAATGTCAATATTATAAGCATCAACAATTATCAACTACACCATCCCCACACCCTTGGCTAAGAGACTACTCACAAATCTTGTTGAGAATGATATCAATCATCAAATCAATAAGCATCAACATGATCAATAAGCCAAGAAGGAAAATCAAAGTAAATAAACAAAATAAAAAAAAAGGTAAAGAGAAAGAGTAAGAGATTGCTCATTAATTGAAGATGAAGGTCTACAACGGATTGAACAAACTCCTTCTTCAAAATCCAAGTTTATCAATGAAGAAACCACACTTTCTCTCTCTACCAAATGAAAACTAATAGTTTTTCTCTCTCTAGATTAAGCTAAAAAATGTTGATAAGATAGATAATTACAAACTTGAATGAGGGGATTATTCATATGCATCACAAAAGACGGAAATAAAACACCAAGGAGAGCCTTCTAATTTAGCCATCACGGTATCATTTGGAGGGGCTTCAAGTTCAAGAGGTTGTTGAGGTGGAGAAAGTTGGGGTTGATGGAAAACCAGAGACCTATTAATTTGGGCATAATTAGAAACATATTGACCCCTATTACCTCTGTTGCCTTGGTTAGGAACATTGCTTTGTTGATTATTTCCCATGTTACCTTGATCACCAAAATTTTGATTTTGATGGTCATGGTATCAGGAATTAGGTTGTTGGTTTTGATTACCATACCCCCTTTGGTTAGAGTATCCTCTTCCATTGAAATTGGAAAGGCCTCCCCCACCATGGTATTTGTTATCATAACCACCACCACCTTGGTTCCAACCACGATTTCCACCTTGATTCCAATTCCCTATTTGATTGGAGTTTGGCCTCAAGTTCCCTACATTCCCCATTCTAGGAGAAAAATTCATAGCATTGATATTTTCCATATTATCATCATTTTCATGGGGAAGGGGTTGAACTTCACAAGCATATACACAATGAGAGGTATCATGATCATAGGTTTCACAATTAGAACAAAACATGCATCCTTGGGGCATTGTATTGTAAGAAGAGGAGGAGGAAGTATTCATACCATTGCCTCCCTTGGTTGAAGGGGAGGTATTACCATGAGGATTGGTCCTTTCTTTCATCAATTCATCCATTTGCTTGGTCATTTTAGAGATTTGGGTAGAGAGGTTGTTGATTGCGTTGGCTTGCTCCAATGCATAAACACCCGTACTAGAAGTAGCATCGTCCTTTTCTCCTTCATACCAATCATCATAGTGCTTTGCAGCCTCCTCTGTAATACACTCCACTTCATCCTCTCCTTTGTTCATGATAGGACCGCCGGCCGCGGCGTCTAGGCTTGTTCTTTCTTGAGGTGTGAGACCTCCATAGAAAGTGTGAATGAGTTGATACTTGGGTATCCCATGGTGTGGGCATTGACGTTGAAGTTCTTTGTATCGTTGCCATGCTGTACTTAGAGACTCACCACTCTTTTGGCGAAAACCTTGAATCAAATACCGAGCCTCGCGCGGTCTTCCTATAGTTATAAAACCTCCTCAAGAAAGTCGTAGTCACTTGGTCCCATGTTGTGAGAGAGTTAGGGGGCACCTCCTTCTCTAGCCATTCTAGACCTCTCCCAATTAGTGAAAATGGAAACAAATTGAGGCGAATATATTCTTGATTCACTCCATTGGCCTTTATTGTGTCATAATATTTCTCAAACTCTTTTAAGTGCTCATGAGGACTCTCAAACTTTCCACCCGAAAGTTGTTTCTTCTCAATCAAAACAATCAAATTAGGCTTGATCTCAAAATTTTTGGATTGAGTAGTAGGAGTTAGGATCACATTTTGTGCTCTAAAGACTTTAGGAGCCCCAAGACGACTTAAAGGAGTATTCTCTCCCATTTTATGACCTTCTTCACTTTCGAACTTATAGGTTGAGAAAGGGTTGATTTCCGGACTCGATGATGAATTAGGGCTATCTAATTCTTCACTTGAGGGTGAAGAGGGTGGAGTATCTTCTAATTCTCTTACTCCTCTCGTCGGGGTGTGAGAATTTCTACTCCTTGATCTTGCTTCTCTTCGAAGTAGGGACAAAAACCTCTCTAGGTCTGGATCGATGGGAATCAAAGATCTTGAGGGGGTTCGTCCTCTGTTCATACAACAAAGCTAAGAAGAACGTAAGCACTGACAAGTAACAAAAGTAGCAAACACTAACAAATAAAAGATGAGATAGTCTCAAAAAAGCAATGAAATAGCAATGGAAGTCGTCTCCCCGGCAACGACACCAATTTGATAGAGGAATAATCGTGTCGTTAGACAACTACACCTAAATCAAATACAATTTATAACACTCCACTTATCCTAATACAAGTATATGGCAAGAAGAGGGGTCGAACCACAGGGAGAAGCACATAAACACCGCATTCATCACTAGACTTTAAGCTATCTCGGGACAAAGGATAGGAATGATTAAGAGATTAAACTAAGGATAAAACGAGTTAAAATCAATATAACTAAACACCAAGGGAGAATGGTAGATGTAGATGCCACTCGATCATGCAATAACGTAAAAGCAAATCAGTAGTGAACTAAACATGCATGAATATCGATACAAGGTTCAATCTAACAGCCTTCCGGGGTTAATCGGTTTCTCCTAACATAGCCTCTATGTTTCCACACTAGAACCATATATGGGGAGGTACAATCAAAGAACAATCGATAATAATGAACCTTAAATAAGTCAACTTTTGTTCCTTGTTGGCAATGATTCACCTTTAATCAACTAACAATGTGCACTTGCAAGAAGATCAAAGAATATAAAGCATGCAAAGATTTTAATTACAATTAACTTAATCTCGATCTTATAAGCATGAACAATTATCAACTACACCATCCCCACACCCTTAGCTAAGAGACTACTCACAAATCATGTTGAGAACGATATCAATCATCAAATCAATAAGCATCAACATGATCAATAAGCAAAGAAGGAAAATCAAAGTAAATAAACAAAATAAAAATCAAAGGTAAAGAGAAAGAGTAAGAGATTTCTCATTAATTGAAGATGAAGGTCTACAAAGGATTGAACAAACTCCTTCTTCCAAATCCATGTTCATCAATGAAGAAACCACACTTTCTCTCTCTACCAATTGAAAACTAATAGAGTTTCTCTCTCTACATTAAGCTAAATTGTTGATAAGATAAATGATTACAAACTTGAATGAGGGGACTATTTATATGCATCACAAAACACGGAAATAAAACACCTTGGAGAGCCTTCTAGCCATCAGTCGCGCCTTCTCCATCGTGGGTACAGAGTTGCTTAACCCAGCAACCCGCGACCACGGCTCCTACACCTGCGCGCGTTGCTAAAGAAAAAAGATGCTCTCTCCTGCTGAGGAGAGGCCGCGGCAAAAAAACAGGGGAAAGCAACCTCGATCAGCTGCGCCCGCGGCTCCTGGTGTCGCGCCCGCGGGCCAGAGAGGAGAGCCCTCTCCTGAGGTGCGGCGTGGCATCTACTGAAAGTTGTGAAGTGTTTATCTTCAAGAATCCGCGCCCGCGACCCAAATCTCCACGCCCGCGGCTTTATGCATTTCCTTATTGCCTTCCTTCAACATCATATTTCCTTTCCATGGCTCGTCATGCATCCAAAGGTACATCCGAAAGGGCCAAAAACCTACAAAACAACAGAGAAACGCTAGAAAAACCAACAAAAAGGAAAAAAAGGAAAAGAAACATGAGAAAGGAAAGGAAAAGACAAAACTAAGGTAAAAATGCTTAAAAAGGCTTAAACAAGTGCAAATGAGGGGAGAATCCTTAGAGAAAAAGGATGGAAAAGTGGCATAAATGCAACTCATCAAAAGCAACCCATCCGACTATGATGAAATACCTTCAGACACTCAAGGAAGAGACTAGGACACTTAAAGGGTTCTATCCAAATCAGGTGCCTAGATCTAAGAACAATCAGGCGGATGCGTTATCCAAACCGGCATCTTCCGCTTGTTGTGATTTACTCTCATTGACAAAATAATATCTATAACCCATAGGAATTCTTGACCGAAGCTCCACATGGATGGATGGCATCCGGGGATATCTTATAGACGGCACGCTTCCTGATTTACCACATGAGGCATCCATTAGAATAAGCGAGCTACGAACTTTGAGATAAGAAACACATAACTCTTTAAAACTGGTTTCCTGAAACCCTTAGTGCAGTGTGTTACCCCAAAAACGGGGAATTAAGTTCTCGAAGAATTGCATGCGGCTTACTATGCCTCCCACATAGGTAGCAGATCTTTAGCCGTCAGAGCCAAGTGACATGGTTACTTCTAGCCTAATCTCAAGTCAAACGCCATGGAAATGGTTAAGAAATGTGAAAAGTGTTAGAAGTTTGGCAAGTTAATCCATCATCCAACAACTGACCTAACGAAAATTCATAGCCTAGTCCCGTTTGCTAAATGGGGCATGGACATTTTAGGTCCTTACACGCCTACATTAGGCGAAAAACGATACATACTAGTAGCTGTGGAGACTTCACCAAGTGGGTGGAGGCAGAGGTAGTCAAAAACATCAAGACAAAAGATGTCATTTCATTCATATGGAAGAACATTATCACCCGGTTTGGGGTACCTATGGCTATGGTGTTTGATAACGGCCCTCAGTTTGAGACACCTCAGCCTTAAACTTAGTTGGGAGATCAAGGGATCTTAAATTATTTTGCATCAGTCGGCCCACCCCAAGAAAAAGGTCAAGTTGAAGCCTTCAACAAGCTCATCTCAGACGGCATCAAAAAGAAATAAAATTGAACGAGCCGGTGGTTTATGGGCAAAAGAATTAATTCATGTCCTATGGGCTATCCGGACAACAGCAAAGGGGGCAGCCGGTGAAACCCCATTTCTCATGGTATACGAAGCCAAATCCGTCTTGCCCATCGAGCATTATGAGGCGACTCTACGGGTCATGCTATACGATGAAGAGGCAAACTAGGAGGCCATACGGCTAGCATTGGACTCATTCCCAGGATGCAGGGGCAATGTTTCCTTGCGTCATCAGATTTACCATCAGAGAATGACAAGATCTTACAACAAGAAAGTACACAAGCGCCCTTTGAAAGTTAGGGAGTTTGTGTTACGCAAAATGGAGGCAACTGGTAGGCAAATGATCTTGGAAAGCTGACTCCTAATAAAGAAGGCCCTTACTGGATTTATGAGGAAGTAAGAGACGGCACCTACCGCCTGGAGACACCAGACAGTAGGCAGCTGCCCAGAACTTGGAATGTAGACAATCTCAAAAAGTACTACTTCTCAGTCTTGTAAATTTTTGTAAATAGAAATCCTATCTATGAAAAAGATGCTTTTTGTTTCCAAATTATGTTATGTATACCTATATATATATGCATCCTATCATGTATGCCGCCTGTTTGATATGTAGAAGGTACACCTCAGTCAAATAAATTAAGATTAAAATTGGAAGTGAAACACTACGTCCAAATAGCACGAGGCCAATGGCCAGATAATAAACTAAGCACAAAAAGGTTTAGTGGCTATATAACCGTCTTTTGAAAGAGACATGAGGCTTGTGGCCGGATGGTTACCCATTTTATAAATTCCCCTACTCCAATTTAAAAAATGGCGTCCAACGACGCCCCTCCGGGTTTTATCGTCGCAGAGGGAATTCTATCGTTTGCTCTACCAACACATACAGACGGCAAAAATTGAACGACCTAGTTGGTCAACTCATAGCCGCCTGACCAGGGTAATCTAAAGAATGACCAAGACTACGAAAGCCAGATGTTTAATTCGACAAATCAGCCGGCAATCGACCAAAGTTCTAACTTAGATTACTTATCGAAATTATACAAGTCTTCCCAAAAGGGGCAAACGGACATTGAGTATAATTTGATAACAAAATTATGGCCATAAACCTACACAGACGGCCAAATTTAAAATGGGTCCAAGTAGGATAACTAAGACTTATAAACCCATTTGAAATGGGGTAGGCACATAAGGCTGCCTAAAAAATATAGGACGGCCTGTTATTATAGTGAAAGAGTAGCAGGCGGACCAATGCAAAACTTCCATCTTAGTTCATTTAACTTGTAATATTTGTAGTATGAACAATCATCCGATTATGGCAAAGAGGTCAAATGACCGCTTGCATTCAGCAGCAGCTGCTCAAGTGGCCGAATGCGCGCGTGGCTTTAGGCAATCACCTTAGTGATTTATTGACTAGAAATCAGTCATACCCTTTTTAGGTATCACAAAATTTCCAAAGTCAATCAACCAACTTATAAACCCAAGCGCACAACCGTCTAGAGGTAAGAATATCCAGTATACCTTTCAAAGCTCAGATTTAAAATTTAAAACACAATTGTTAAAAACCAACCTAATGGCCGAATGATTTATCATTTAAAAATTGACCCCTTGATCAGCCAAAATTAAAGTTAAATTGTTAACCGGCTAAACAGCTGGTGAGAGAAAGAAAAAATAAAATGGTTAAGTAACACGAATCCATAGTCGGTAAAGTAAAAAAATATACACGACACACGGGCCGAAAATGTATTTAAAATTGCCATCCGGCCTAGAAAAAACAGATAAACTTAATTAGCATCGGGGAGGACTGTGCTTCATTCTCATCCGCCGCCTCTTCTTCATTGGCTAGATAATTGATTGTTGGCTCGTCATCCTGGCCCCATGCCCTTCTTCCAAGGCTCCTTCATCTGCCTGCTGCATCTCTTGGTCCAAGGCTTCAGTCGCCTACTCATAACGATACTCCTAGACGGAGCAATCGTCATCTAGAAAATGAGCTTTCCACGTAATCTGGAAAAAGATCTTTCCATGCCATCTTTATTCGAGTGACGTAGTCGGCCTCATTCTCTGAATGAGCTGGCACTTCTCTTCATAACCACGAGCCTTGTACTTGGACTTGAGCTGCTCCTCCTGGTTGGCAAGCTTTTTCTATAAATTCTCGACCTGTCGACGGAGACAAGCTCTGCTTGGGTTGTCTTCAGCTCCCCCTAGAGCTCACTCACCTTCTTCTGGGCCGCCTCCAAATCTTTCTTTACTTGCAAGTTGGCAGCCGCCTGCGAATACAGGATATTCTGAGTTAGTAACTCAATTTTATTAATATCATATAGCGCCCGGTCAAGATTGGAAGCGACCCTAAGGTTGGCAGCCCTTACCTTCTTATTCTTCTCGTTGAAAGGCTTATTGACCCCATTTACTCGCAACATAGCCTGTATTCAGTCAAAAGAGATGAAGTCGTTAATAAACAGACGACCGAGACATAAAATCACAAAAGTTCTAAGTTCTAACTTGGAAATAATCTCACCTTAGCGAGAAGAGCATGTATGGCATCAAAGTTCATGGTGCCAACCCTATTAATGGATTCTCGTTGCTTAGTGGGTGACGTTTTGGATCATGTCTTTGGCAATTTGCCGAAGATCTGGAACTTGGGGGATTCTTGATAATGAATAAGCTTGGGTGTCAATGAATACACATCCGGTATAAATTAGCCAAAACCTCCTAAGATATTGGGAGGCCGTATGGAAATCTACTCTTGTAGAAATAATTTGACCAAGTATCAGATACCGACCTGAGATGACAATCGGGTCCTGGACCTGTTTGTCACGGCGCTTTCCAAGAGAGCCGGTCCAAACAGCAAGCGACTCCTTTGAAGACTTGGAGTTAGCCTCCTTCTTTAGGGCAACCATAACAGCCAGCGATTTTCTGCCAGTGAGACTCGATGTTGCTAGCGGAAGACTTGTGCGCAACAGCCTTCCGGGGCCGCTTGGGTGGAGTCTGCCCCTCTTCACCATCAGGCCACTTAGGGGGTTCAGATTTAACCCAGAAAGGATTGGGTGCTTGATTTAACCCTCTTGCAAGAAAATCAAATACTTAGTAAAAATGTGTGTTTCAATTCAAAGGAAAGGAGCCGGATGAATGAGGCTTAGATGCTCAAGTTGTTCTCACTTGAAGATTTGATTCTTCTTATTTATCATTTGGCGGTAGACGGAGGTGGAGCCACTTGGCTTCTTGTTTGGGGTCAACTTAGACATTGCCTCTTCTACAAAAGGGCAAATGGGTAGTAAGAAAAGCATAAACAAAAACAATGCACAACAAGACACTCATCTGGCTACCCACCTCGACTCTTCTCTAAGCTAAGGCCACAGGCGGCAAAATAAGTTGGGTCTTTAAGCCATTCTTAATTAGGGATATAACTGTTAAAGGTTATCTCTTTATCGGCAGTCCCCTTTACGGTATTAGTCTCCACCTTGAGTAAACCAGGTTCCAGAATCAGATCCCAACCCTTGTAGAAGTGCTTTTTGGCCCAGGAGGTAGGGATTTTTATTCTAGGAGTTGAACTTGGTGTTTGGGATGGCATCTGAATAAGATATTATGTAGAATTTGTTTCTCTATTCTTTCCAGTTGGACTCTTTTCCAAGAGTTATCATATATCCCTTATTGCTTGTAAGGGTATACCATCCGGGACCGGCTATCTTTGGAGCCTTGCTCAAATAGTTCATAGAGGCAAACACCTCTAAGCAGGACATGTGTTTTTGATAAAATTACCCCTCCACGTGGCCTAATGAAAACAGGACACGTGTCCACCCAGTATTGGTCGAAATTGGGCCACTAGCAGGATGACACGTGAAATCCACTGTTAGGAGAAGGAATGGCGGCCTGCATAGGCACAATTCCCCAAAAGTCCGCCAAAATAAGGGCAGCCCACCAAATCTAGGTCACATGACCTAGATAAGGGCATAATTCCCAACGACCCTATATATAGGGAGATATTCCCCCATTTTGGGGAACATATTCAATCATTTATTACCTCACACCTACTTTTCTCTCACATCAGATAAATCACCTAATCTTGATATCGAAGAAGATCTCACTTTTACCTTTTTTTGCACTTTTTATTTAATTTACTCCATCACGTTCTAACTTGATCGTCGGAGGCGAAGCTCCTACCAACCAGAGTCTCCGTTGTTTTGCGGGTATAGACCGTGCTAGACTAGTCTTTGAGCTGTAACTCTCCCGAGGGTCTAAAAACACCCAAAACAAGAAGGATTGCTTTAATAAACAAATGTAGTTACCTTTGTAAATTAATTAACTAGTATGTGGCTCGAATGTTAGTGTTGACATGGAAAAATGCTAGTTAAATAATGATGTGACACAATGCTAATACAAATTCACATAAATGTTTTCAAAAACTTTTTTATAATGTATAATGTATATATGTTACTCGTATAATAAATTGGGTTTACTCTCATTGACAAAATAATATTTGAGATTACTCGATCATATTAATGAATAAGAGTTACTTTTATACACAAATGTTGTCACAACTTGTGTTTAGGCACATACATGCAACACTACTTGCCATATGTATACTCCTCCGTTCTTCGCCATAATGTCTTGTTTGTTTAGAGGGAAAAAAGAGGGGAAGTAGGGAATGAGATGGATCAAATTAGATTTTTTTTTTCTCTTTTTGTTTGTTTAGAGGGATAAGGATAATAAAGGGGTGAGAATACGGATGGAAAAAAACCCTAGTTATCCCTTAAATAATAACTAGGGGGAGGTGATATGAGGGATGGGATAGATAGCAATTTTAGACGGAACATCCAAACAGCAAGCTCAAAATTGTATAAGAAAAAAAAAACAAATGCCTCGTTTTCCATGCAATGAAAAAAAACCATTATTTGGTGGTAAAAAAATATATATTTTTTCTTTTTTAAAGGTTGTTAAACTAAATAATAAGTAACAATTAGAATCCCCCTATTTTCGGATCTAATTGCTTTAATCGTGTAGAATCTGATCCACTTACTCATTGAGTGAAGGGTACGAAAAAATACAGTTGATGGGATTTCTTTAAAAAGTGATTCGATTGATGGGATTTGGTACATGTAGTTAATTTCAAACAATGATTTTTTAAAAGTGGTTATTTTTAAATTTTCCTATTATGAATTTCATAAATTAATCATTACTATATTGCTTTAAAAAATATAAATTAACTAGATCGTGTCTTTGAAATTGATTATTTTTAATTTTAATTTATCATATTTCATTTTTTTGTAAAATTTTTGATTTGCATGGGCACAAATTTTTATACTTTAAAAATATAGTCAAGTAAAGTATTGCTTAATTCGTCTTGAGTTTTAGGTTTTTAATATGTAATTTATATTTAATTTTTTATAATATGTACTTGAGATATTTACACAAATGGAGAAATTATTATTATTATTATTATTATTATTATTATTATTATTATTATTATTATTATTATTATTATTATTATTATTATTACTATTATTATTATTTTATAATTAATACAAAGCAGAATAAAAATTCAGTTTTTCTTAAGATTAGCAAAAAATTGTTTCCTTGAAAAATAAAGTGTAAATTATTACAAACTGAAGACACCCAAATATGTCTTCCCAAAACCAAACCCAGTGATGAATACCTTTCACGTCATTTGATTATCGAACAAAGGGAAAGTGTGAAAAGTCTAGTGATGAGGATGTTTTTATTAAAATATCTCTTCTTTTTGTTTTTGAATATATTTCTTTTCTTACCCTATTTTTGAAAAACGTGCATTCCAGTTTAGTTTGATCCATGATATAGGTCTAATAACGGTGTAGTTTGATGGGGCTTAAAAAGAGCTTTCCAACGATAAATTATAAGCCCAATTCCGATGAATAATGTGAAAGTTATGGCCAACATACTAACCTTGGCTCGAATTGGATCTTACCTACGGCCCAATGATCATGTGGAGGGTCCAAAGATCTAATCCTATTCCCAAACTAATTAGGATTAATTAGAAGGTTCTATAAGTTTCTAAAAGATATTAATTATCCTTTTTAAAAATATAAGATTAAAGAATTTGAGTTAAATAAAAACTTTCCTTTTTAAAAACTTTCCTTTTTCTTAAATCCTAATTCTATTCGAATTTAAAGATGCTCAAAGACAGTCAGATTTTGTTTTCGTGCCTCATAATCTTTATCCAAATTTTATATGGTTGGATAGATCTTGAAATCATATTTCCAATGATATATTATAATATTAAATCCGAGTTATATCGAAAAAGATATGAATGAGATACAAAACTCTATCTAAAACTGACACCGTCCTACTATTTCGGCCATATCTTTTTACATATAAATTATTTTGATCTGATTCTAATTTTGTTGGAAAGTAGATTTCAATATATTTCTAAAGACATATTATTTTTCTTATTTAGACTTATGGATCAAAAGATATGAAAAAAAAATCTGCAAAAACTGTTGTCCATCGAATTCTATATCGATTCGAATTCGGATTTATTTCTTATTCTTCGACCCTCTATTTTCTCTATAAATAGAGGTCATATATCCCGTTTTTCAATCATCAACTCTCATCTTTCTAAACCAACCCTTTTACATACAAATTTCCGCATACACAAAATCTAGACACACCTAGCATTGTTCGAAGTTGCCTTCGCCCTAGACGTGAAAGGTTTTAATTTCTGAGGGTTTGGTCCCAATTATCTATTTCAATTATTTAATTTAATTGTTTGTTTAATTTTATATTTTCCTTGAAGTTACTAACGTATGTATTTCGTTATTAGAAAGAGGTACGAGGCATCCAAGTAAGTGCTTTAATTGTTTGCATTGATATTATGATATATAAATCATGTTTAGGTTGTTATTATGATTCCTAGAATCATGTTAGGATGTTTTTCTTAATTTGATGTTTAGGGTGACAATAATAAGTTCCTATTATCATGTTTAGGGTAAAGAATATAATGTTAATTATAATTTCTATGATTCCTTTTATTGTCTTTCCTAATAATATCATGTTAGGGTTAAATATTTGATCTTTAATGTTTAGTGACATGCTAGGGTTCGTTATAAATCTCGTTAGTATCATGCCTAGGATCTTGCTATTATTATTATGATTTAACATGATTATGTTAATTATGATTAATTTTATTATTTTGATTGAGATTATAATTGTTATAATTTATGATCATGATTACTTTAATTATTATTATTATGATTATAATTATTATTTTGATGATTATTATCATGTTGCTTGATATATATTTATTGTTATTGCTTGATTACGTCTTTTATGCATGTTTAAAGGGAATTTGTACTTGTAATCACGCTTAATAAGAAAATTAATAATCTTGTTTAGGGTTAATTTGATTATAACTTAAGTGATCGCCAATAATAGTTTTATTTGTGCATTAAATTCAACCAACATAGATTAAACAGGTTTAGGAATAAACCTAATGATTGCATGTTATTTAGAAAGCTCACATGAATACGATCAGAATAAAGTAGAGGCCTATTATTAGGGCAGGTTCAATCTCTTTTAGGTTGAATTTGTACCATCATCCCCGAACTACTAGTCATTGTTCCAGACCTATTGGATTTAATGATATCTTGGATCGTTAAGGGGTGTAACCTTCACCTCGTGAACGGTTTACAAGTTCCTAAAACTTGTTTGCTACTCTTTTGCTCTATCTTCTTTCCCTTTGGACGCCACCGTACTTTAGTGTATGATCACAGTGGGGTTCAAGCTTGGGGTAATGCTTGAAATATTCCCTACACAAATAGTTTATTATTTCATCATCAAGCACTTGCCTTCATGTGCAATAATTCTCCTTTCTACCATAGTTGTCAAAGAAATAAGAGAGGAAAAAGATATTCTAAATGAATTTAAAAAAGCAATAAGATTTGGAGTGATTAATGCGCAAAAAGATATTCTTAATAATTGTATTAAAGATATTCTTTGATGCACAATAATAGATTTTAACTATCTTTTTCTTGTACATGTTGGGGTTTGGTGAGTCCGACTCACCGCGGAAATAAAGCTGAGCAAAGGATCACGCTCGCAATAATTAATATCACTAAAGCATAAAATAATCACAAAGGGCAAAATAGGAAATATACCTTTGACGTGTGCTTCACCAGACTGAATGGGCTCTTACTTGAAAGCTTAGCCCTAAAAACACGATAGCCTCCAACGGAAATCCACCCGCAAAAACGACTTCTGACTTTTAGGTCCGTTGCCTCGAGGTTAGCGAGGCCCGACCAAAACCCGAGTATTATATGAGTTTAAGGCTTTTTGCAAATGCAATGCCTAATTGAACTCCTACTTAAGCAAAGAATTCTCAAGCCATGATTTGGCTATTTTTAAGGAAGGATAGATTGTGAATTCCACTCATCTTTTAATGTGGGACTTTTTCACAAAAAGATCCCACATGGAAAGATTGATAAATTCAACCCTTAGTTAAATAAACCATGGAACATGTAACAAGTGTCACATGGTTAGGCGAGGACCACTTTCTCACTTGGTCCCTAAGGCATTTCACATGCATTGTGAACTAACCATGTGTCACCCAACCTTGAGTCCTAAGTTGGGTTCAGTTGGGCCATTTTCTTTTTGCCCGTGTCCATGACACGTCACCCGAGTCCATGACCCCCTTGCCATATGTGTCGCCACCATGGCGCGCTACCGCCATGGCATGTTACCAACGTGGCACGATGCCACTTGGTGGCTGCCACGTGCCCTGCCACATAGTGTTTTGCCATGTGTGCTGCCACGTGGCACGCTCCTATTGGCCGTGGTTTCCTAGACTTTCGCGTGGCTAGGATTTTACTTGTTATTTGAAGCCATTTCCCGTCTCGCTAAATCCTAAATTTTGGATCGACATTTGAGATTCTCCGACGCTCGGTTTCGACGCTCCAAGATCGAATTTCTGACGTCTAAATATTTAATACTCGAGCGACTCATTAATTCTGCGAGTCGATTCGTTAATTGCTTGGGTGTGACCTGAAGGGTTCAGTCAAGATTAAGCTGTAATATTAATTATTCATTAATATTACTGATCGGAAGCGACCTCCACCTAGTGTAGGGAATATTTCAAGCGTTAACCCCTAGCTTGAACCCTACTGTGATCATACACTAAAGTACGGTGGCGTCCAAAATGGAAGAAGATAGAGAAAAAGAGTCACTAACAAGTTTTAGGAAATTGTAAACCGTTCACAGGGTGAAGTTTACACCCCTTAATGATCCAAGAGATCGTCAACTCCATAAGGTCTTGAACCAAATAAGGGTTCGGGGATGAAGGTACAAATCAAACCTAAAAGAAATTGAACCTGCTCTAATAATAGACCTCTATTTTATTCTGATCGTATTCATGTGCGCTTTCTAATTAACATGCAATCAATAGGATTAACCCTAAACCTGTTTATCTATGTTGGTTGAATTTAATGCACAAATAAAACTATTATTTGCGATCACTTGAAATCATAATCATATTAACCCTAACAAGATTATTAATTATCTTATTAACCGAGATTACATGTACCAATTCCCTTTAAACATGCATAAAAGGTGTGATCAAGCAATAAAAATAAAATATATCAAGCAACATGATAATAATAATAATAATGATCATGACAATAAAATTATAATCATCATCAAGATAATAATAATCATAAAAAAATAATAATCATAATAATAATCGTCATATTAAAATAATCATCATAAATTATAACAATTAATCATAATCATTTTCATGTAAAAATTAAAGCATAATAATAATAGCAAGATCATAGGCATGATACTAACAAGATTAATAACAAACCCTAGCATGTCACTAAGCAATAAAAATCAAATCTTTAACCCTAACATGATACTAACAATCATAAGTATTAGGAAGAACATAGGAAGCATCGTAACAATCATATTTAATATTAAAATTACCCTAGACATGATACTAGGAATATCATAATAACAATTTAAACATGATTTCTACATCATAACATCAATAAAAACCATTAAAGCACTTACTTTGATGCCTCGTACCTCTTTCTAATAACAAAATACACACGTTAGTAACTTCAAGGAAAAAAATAATCAAAACAATTAAATTAAATAATTGAAAGAGAGATTTTGGACCAAACCCTCAGAAATTAAACCTTTCACGCCTAGGGCGAAGGCGACTTCGAATATGGCTAGGTGTTTCTAGGTCTTGTGAATGCGGAATTTTGTATGTAAGAAGCAAAGTTTTGAAAAGAGAAAGAGAGATGAATGAAGGATGAAGGAAATCTTGATGAGAATTAGCGAATGAATAAAGAGAATGAAAGAGAATTGAAAACTGGTTGTAGGTGAATGAAAACAGATTTTTTAATACGTTATTTATAGAGAAATTAGCCAAAAAGATAAAATTACAAAACAGAGCATCTGGCGCCCCTAAAACAGAGCTGGCGCCAGCACTAGCTGATTGGCGCCAGGCGCCAGGTCCTAGTGCCAGGCACCAATGCCTAGCGTCAGGCGCTAGTCCTGTTTTTGACGCGTTTTCGAAAATCAGATAAATTTGCCGTACTGGAGGATAAAATCGTATCTTTTCCTCGAAAATGCTTTTTGATTTTAATTAAAACTCTGAAAAGTCAACAAAAGTCAATTTATCAATGCTAATTGAATTAGGAATGAAAAGAACCTTCTAGAAGAATCTAGAAGACTAAAACCATTCCTAATTGCATTAGGAATGATAAATCACATTAGGCCCTCCCCTAGATCATTGGGCCGCATATAAGACTCAAACTGGGCCCAGTTCAGTAATTTGGCCATAACTTCCTCAATATTCATCGGAATTGGGCTTATAATATATCGTTGGAAATCAAATCTTTAACCCTATATCATGGACCAACCAAACTGGATTGGCTGTTTTCTTAAAATAAGTTTTCAAAAATAGAGAGAAGAGAAAATAAATTAAAACTATTCACAACACTAAACTTTCCACACTTTCGCTTCATTCGATTATGATTTGACGTGAAAGGTACTCATCACTGGGTTTGGTTTTGGGGAGACACAAATGGGTGTCTACACCTAGGCATTCTGATCACTTGACCTTACTGAATATATTAGCTTTCTTATAGTTTTGAACCCACTATAAAAATAACACACTTGTTCGAAGGACACCATTCCTTACAATCTTTCACTTGTCCTTCCGGACAAGTTAGCTTTCAGTGTATAGCCCCTTTCCTATGTCTCTTCATGTCTCTTCATGAACTATAGGGTAAGATTATTCGTCATCCCTATTACGTCCAAAAGTGTTTTTCAAAATCCAAGTTTGTCTATCAATAAGCAGATGATTTCTAAAATCCATCTGACCACGGCCATGCATTTTCACTGTCTCGCTCTTCGAGTGGCCTTGTAAACAACAAGACATGCTCCCAATTGTTAGTAGGGGGACATTCCCAGTTTTGTAATGTAGCTTCTCTTACTACGAGGACCTAGCCACCTGAGTGATGCCATTATAATCCCCTGTTACGGCAGACGTTTGACAATCATCAAAGTGGACCAGTACTCAAACAAGAAAGCTCACAATACTCATGGTCAAGGAAAAAGGTTCCGATAGGAATAATGAGAATTATACTCATGACTATTTTTAATCTCTTAAAGTATTCTCATAGGCTGATCCAATATGGTTCTAAACCAATACCTATGCAAATGATTCATGACAATCATATCCTTGTAGCACATGAAACGGTGCTATTAATCAAATTACACACTAATCTCAACTGGTCATTAATCATCCATTGTTTAAATGACCTCGATTAGGGATAATTTTCGATTATAATATTCAACATTCACTTAATAGGTGTTTCCTTACCAAGACTGGTGATACCCTATTTTGAATATTCCAAGAATCGAATGGACTCATTATTTAATTCTAAACCACAATTAAATAGCAAACGGAGTGATAAAAATTAATGAAATTTTAAATTACTCCAAAACCTGAATGGTTCATCTTATGATAAATGGTTTTTTCCGAATGTTATAAGAGTATAACTAGTTATAAAACATCTATAAAAATCACACCCATATCTAATATGCTTGATTTCTTTCATGCAATTGTGAATGTTGTCGTTCACTTATTGCATAGGTTTAGTTATAACTACTTTGCTAATCTTACCATCTTCATTACTGATCATTTTCATAATAAGATATTAAATTTGAGAGTGTCATAGATTATATGTGATTTAGGATTTATTTTCCAAGTGATGGCTCCCACTCATTTTCATGATTGAGACCTTCAACTTGACAACCTACAATCATTAACGTTCAGCAACAAACTTTCCATAGAACATCTTCTTTATTATTTTCATTAAGGCAACAATATTCTTAACATTTCTTTTAGTAGACTTCTTGATGATGCTTTTCTTTGGTTTCACTCGAAAACGGCTCACAATGATTTGGGATACCCTAATCACTTGTGATCATGGAAATTTTCCTTAAATTTCTGCACATTACACATGGATGCACGTCCATGTTACCATTCTCGAGCCACGACTTATTGTTAGCTCGTGCTTATAAACAGCTTCCTTGTTAAGGTTTGTGCTTGCAGCATCAATTCTCAAATTGTATTTGTTTCCACAAGTCAAGAACTCATCCTGTTACTTATCCAAGCACTTTGGATGTTCATGGCCATAATCTAACGATCTATTACATAGATTCAGCTTCACTGGTACAACATACATACTTCAGATGCTCTAAGCAAGTAAGTTGTGCGACAATTTTATATCACAACGTACATGATGGATTAAATTGCAGAGTAATTTTCAATCTTATTCCATCCATGTGATATTTTAGCTCATTCAGTTTCACTAAGTCTTGCTAAACTCTTTGCTGTATTATATGGTTGAAAGTCCCTATTAGAATCTTTCATGGTTGACTTAGTATTTAGCCTAGATTATACTTATTTCAAACATTTACTTAGTTTTATACATACGAGTGGAAAGTCTTTCAAAGTCCTTCAATTCATGTTTAACACGGTAAAATCCTTTACACGTTCAAACATTTTCTTAAGTCTATAAAATAGATCTTAATACCAATATGTACTAAGTATCGTCATTTGCTTGGTCCATTTTCGAAAATACTTTCAAATCTAAGCATTTATCATTTGATAGTTATTTCACAATAGATTTCCTAAACTTCTCGTTGGACCTTTACTTTTGCTCCCACTAAACTTCTTATTCATCAGAATTTCTATGTTTCTCCATAAGCCAATCCTCATATTAAATTTATGAGAAAACACGTTACAATTCTTATATGCAATGCTTCCTTTAATCCCATGACGGATTCCTTGAGCTTGCTTTCAAATATAGCATCATTTAGATTTTCGAGACCCTTAGACTATTCCATAGTCACTTCCAAAATCCTATTTTGGGAAGGCGGTTTTGGTATCTATTTTCCCATATTTCATATGTGCAATTTTGCTAGATCAATCACGAAAAGATTTAAGCATTTCGATTGGTTAATGGGTTTGTGTTAAAATCAACTCTGTGAATTTAATTATATCATTTTCAACCAATCTATCTATGTATGCATATACATTTCCACATTTGTTAGTTTTCTACTTGAAAACTTTTTTGCAATCGATGGGTCTTTCACCCTTTATGCAAATTAATCAAGTTTCAAACATGATTTTCAAACATGGAGTCTATCTCAGATTTTTATGGCCTCTAACCATTATTCGGAATTTGGATTTGTCGTAGCTATCTTACAAGGCATTATTCCTTTACTATCTAATAGTAAATAGTATGCTTATGAGTCTTAGGTTTATTTCTAACTTAATAGAAAATTTATAGGATTCAACCCAAGCCTTTGGTGAATTCTATATTGATACGGGGTTATTGCATCAAACACTGAGTTTCAAGGCGCTTCCAAAGCCCTTTGATATTCTTGATCTTACTCAAACTTTTCAAAAGTTTTGTGAGAAATGAACTCTCTTTTAAGGCACTTGTAAAGTCCTTTTGAGTATTCTTGATCAAGTATTCTCACGAAGCCCTTTTAAGGTCTTCCGAGATTCTCAGTTCTAGTTTGTTGCTAAGCTCGATTATCATCGAGTTTATTTTCCTCCCACTTGTCATTTTGGAAATGTGTTACTTTCTAGAAAGACACCACTTAGAGAAACAAACACTATGTTCTCAATTAGGTTGTGGAGGTAATGTCCGTGGTCTCACTTGAATGCTTACAAAGAGACATGTATATTGTCTTTGGGTAAAATCTCGTTGTATAACAAACAGTAAACTCCCACTTGCGCTATCTTAGCCTTTAATGAGCCATTAAGCTCCCACTTAACCACCTAGCTCTTGCTAAGCTAGTAAGCAACCACTGAGTAACTTAGCTCCACTGAGAAAGTGAACTCCCACTGTAGCTAAGAGTTTTAGACACATACTTGAAAAGAGATTTAGATGTTAATACTATCCATAAATGAATATGGCGTCCTATCTTAGCTCCAACATTTTAATTGTGTAACATTAGTCCTTCGTGCAAATCTTAAGAACTTTATGGGAAGGGATGTGATCCATCATTGTTCAAGTCATTTTAAATGGCATCGAGGTCTCCGTGGAGTTATTTATGAAAACTTCAATTTCATAACTTTTTGATGGTCACGTTTGGCTCAAGCAAACATCGCTCGATCTAATCTAGACGTTTTATCTTTCCAATTTGATTATGTACTTCACTAAACTCTTGAACTAGTCAAGGTCAAGTTTTTTCACATTTGATGAATGTAGTCATATTCTTTAAAATTCTTTGTGAAACATTGAAGTAAATGAATCCACTTTTGCTTTCGGAGCCAATTGTCTATACCAAGAACAATAGCTCTTTACTTTGTGAGTTTCAACAAGTAATACTTGCTTGTCTTAGAACGATTCTGAATCGATCAACTATCAAGAACCTATCTAATAGAGCCTTGAGTACGTTCTTGTCGATGTGACATTGCTAAAGATGTTCGGAACGCAAATCATGCCCATGACTTTGAGCTTTTGCCAGTTTATCATGTTAAGAAAATGTTTGTCTATAATAAAGCATTCTTGACTCATGGGTTAGACAACCATGCCATTCAAATAAATTTGCAACTATTACTCATTGCTTTGAATGTAAGTCTTTCTGTGTGTAAAAGGATCAATTGCTGATTATGGAACACAATAACCATTTATTAGTTCCAGCCTTAGCTTAAAGATCTTTAAACAAAGCATACAACCTTATAAATGATGTAGCACCACTTGCTTCATTCAAAACTTGTAAGTCGATAACCTAGCTTATCTTCAATAGTTTGAGGTCACTTTCAAAGTGGAACACTCAAGCAGTATCCGATACTTTGTGAAGATAATGAGTTGCTAAGTTAACTTCAATAACATGAATTCTTTGGTAAAATGGAATCTCATTCCTTTTCTTTGTTTCGTGTTTATTATATTTCTTATCATACTTATTCTCATAATATTTAAGAACCATTTCTTTAAGAGTCTTTGACTTTGATACTTTTTTAGGCATAATTAAGAATTTAATGCGCCGTAAAACAAAATTCCATATTTTCCATATCACGCTCGAATTACTACATCAATGAGTCCTAGTCATCTATGTATTAAGCGAAAAGATATGTTGGTTGTCAATATTGACTATTTTGAGTTTGCAACTCAATACTTCATGTTTTATCAAAACTACCTAGTATTTTGAATCCAACCGTCCTTAAAAGTCATTTATGAGAATTGTATTTAGAAATGCTTTACTTTTCTTTGAGAACCATTCTCAAAGATTTCCTTCATCAATCATGGAAAACAATACAGTATGATTTGGAATTCTACAAATATAAGTACAAAGTATAACCATTTATCAGGTAAATAACATAATAAGTTTGAAAATTAAAAGGTATTCATGAAAATTTTCAATCTTATTAAAGGTTTTATCCAGTCGTTAAATTTATCCCCGTTTGGCAAGAATAAGTCGATTCCAAAATCCAAAGAAACAAAGAGTGACTAAGCATGCTTTGGCTTGTCTTAGCACTCAATCTCCCAAGGTAAGAAACGCTTTGCTAGTGGCTCTAAGCCACTCTTGGTTGAATAAATCGTCGCATCTAATGTTCTCTCAACAATTTATCCACTTTGCCACGACATGTTAGGACTCCATCACTCATTTCGTTGAGTACAATTAAAACTAACTTGCATACCCGGTATGCCTTATGAGTCTAGGGAGTAGTAGTGATGCCTCGCTCTGGCGTAGCCCATCACTACTCTCAATAGGTCGATAAGTGTTGTTTTGGAATGACAACTTTACTCAATATTTAGGGACTTATAGTTTCTATGTTGGTTGATTTTAGTGAACTTAATTAATCATCACAACATTTGAAATCCTAAACATGCATCTAATATATAATTCATATATAAATAATCATCAATATTAAGGTCTTTTTTTGCAACTTCATGGCTTTGTCTTCCAAGAACCTCCATCTTAAGGACTTGACCATAATTATGCAACACTAGTATCTACAACTAGCATTAATCTAAATATTAAGGTAAAAAAATACTTAACGGTACGTAGATCGTATTTAGATTTACAAAAATACATTACGTATTGCAGTCTGTATTTTCTATCCTAATCGAGTCCCACTAGTTTCCATTTCATAGAACCTGTGAGAGAATATACATTCTATTCATCCATTCACTATTTGTGAATGCCCATGCATTTTACAACAAACAAGTAATAATGCATTAAACACGCGCGCGCACTAGTAACTAATCTAGGTGGTTAATCCGATTAACACGCCTAATTAAAACTAGTCAAAGTTGTTTAAATGATTATGTAATTGACGGAATTAATAACTGAAGCTCCCACTAAATCCCGCATCCATGTTAATTAATCAAATTAATAAAGCCGGTAGAACCAAAAATTTGTCAAAATAAATTTTGCCAATGCCGCTAAAAACCGAGGCCTAGCCTCAAAAATTTTAATTAAAATATACAAGATTAAATAAAATAAATAAAATGGAACAAAGCCACGCACATGGATGGTGCATGCCATATGAAAACCGCACTCAAGTGGCGCATGCCATATGAAAACTAAAGTCATCTAGTTACTCAGACAATGGGGAATGGTGTATGTGCCTCGACCACCCTCCGTAGCACTAGCTAGAATTACACCTAGTAGTGTTGCTAAGGGTTCCCTAGTGCAAGGCACATTCACTAAGGTTGCTTGCCTCATCGCACCAAGCACCAAACCACGCACCAAATGCTCGTTCACCACTGCCGCAACATAGCAGCTATGTGTTGCGCTACGCACACATACACGCATGCACACATGCACGTACGCACGCACATACGTATGTGCTGCTGCTATGCACGCACACACGCACACACACACATAGCTATGTGTTGCTGCTGTGCACTCACACACGCACACAAACATTTATATGCTGTTGTTGCGCTGCTGTGGTTGGGTGCACTAGCCACGCACATGGATGCACGCACCTTCGAGCACCCCTCTTGGCAGCCACATGCGGGCTGCTATGCAGCCCGGCTTGCCAGGGGGTTGCCTTGTTTTGCGTGCCATAACCTCAGGATTTCGATCCTAATTTTTCTTGACATATAATTAATTCTAAATTAATTTTAGCACTAATTCAATGAGCAAAATTTAAAATTTAAAAAAGTCTAACTTAAATAAAATTTATCAAGGTGCATTCAACCAAAATAATTCCCAAGAACCATTCTCTAATTTAATTGGTTTAACTTGGTGCAACAAAATAAATAAGGCAATTTCTCATTAATAATTTAATCAATTTAAATTAATCTTGAGATTTTGACAAATTAAGAAGGAGTTGGAAAAATATAAACTTTACTAACACTTGTGAATCCTTGAAAAATTATATCTTCTAATATAAAGATAAACAAATTTCTATCACAAAGTTTGAAATTTTATGTTTCCAATCAACCAAAAATGATTAAAACAACAAAGTTCAACATAAAAATTCATGGAATTTAGTAGCTTTTAAAGTTTCAATCACTTAACATAATTAAAGATTGAATCTTTAGCACTTTAACTAGAAGCCTCAAAAACAAAAATATCACGCTTAATGCAATTAATTTGCAATTATGTGAAAAATTAAACCAATCTTTCAAACACAAATTACCATCAAGTAATCATGCCTAAAGAGGTTTAAAATTGCATATAAAATATGTATTCAACCAATTACATAACCACCATAAATACACAATTAATTTTAAAGGTTAGAAAGACATAAAAGTTTTCGTAAAAACAAAAATACCCTCGAAAAATGCATTCCTTGTCGTTTTTTTGGCTTAAAACCGTAACCTCAAAGGGACAAAACCATTTCCAGAACGCCTTTTCTACCAATAATTCACTATTTTTGGGTCGAAATCTGGGTTCGGGAGCTGAAGTCAGCTCTAATACGAGGTTAAAATGGATAAAACGAGCAACTAATCAAATTAGCAACTTATAACGAGAAAAATTAAGCCATAAAAATACCTTGAAAAAATATGATAATTAAAAATAAACGAGCGGGGCTCCGATACCGCTGTTGGGGTTTGGTAAGTTTGACTCACCGCAGAAATAAACCTAAGCCAAGGATCACGCTCGCAATAATTAATATAACTAAACCTTAGCCCCAAAAACACGAGAGCCTCCAATGGAAATCCACACGCAAAAACGACTTCCGACTTTTAGGTCCGTTGCCTCGAGGTTAGCGAGGCCCGACAAGAACCCGAGTATTATATGAGTTTAAGGGTTTTTGCAAATGAAATGCCTTATTGAACTCCTACTTAAGCAAAGAATTCTGAAGCCATGCTTTGGCTATTTATAAGGAAGGATAGCTTGTGAATTCCACTCATCTTTCAATGTGAGACTTTTTATTTCACAAAAAGATCCCACATGGAAAGATTGATGAATTTAACCCTTAGTTAAATAAACTAGGGAACAAGTAACAAGTGTCACATGGTTAGGGGAGGACCACTTTCTCACTTGGTCCCCAAGGCATTTCACATGCATTGTGAACTAACCATGTGTCACCCAACCTTGAGCCCAAAGTTAGGTTTTGTTAGGCCATTTTCTTTTGGCCCGTGTCCATGACTCGTCATCCAGGTCCATGGTCCCCTTCCATACATGCCGCCACCATGGCGCGCTACCACCATAGAGCCGCTGCCAACGTGGCATGCTGTCATTAGGTTGGCAGCTGCTATTGTGGCTGCCACGTGCGCTGCCACATGTCGTTTTGCTATGTGTGCTACCACGTGGCACACTCCTATTGGGCGCGCTTTCCTAGCCTTTCTAGTTGCTAGGATTTTACTTTTTACTTGAAGAATTTTCTTGTCTTGCCAAATCCTAAATTTTGGCTTGACATTTGAAATTCTCCGACGCTCGGTTTTGACGCTCTAAGCTCGAATTTCCGACGTCTAAATATTTAATACACGGTTGACTCATTTATTTCCTTCGAATTAATTTGTCGAGCTGATTCGTTAATTTCTTGGTTGTGACCCGAAGGGTTTAGTCAAGATTAAGCTGTAATATTAATTATTCATTAATATTACTGATCGGAAGCGACCTCCACCTAGGCATTCCGATCACTTGACCTTACTGAATATATTAGCTTTCTAATAATTCTGAACCCACTATCAGAATAATACCCTCGTTTGAAGGACACCATTCCTTTCAGTTCACTATATTGTTTTGTCTTATTATAATTACACCAAACTTGCCTTAACTAATTTGTAAGATAAGAGGCTAAATTTGACATCTAACTTATTACAAACTCTTAAATGGACTTTGTCCACACTAATTATTTATTATGGACACTAATATTAGAGACACTATACTTGTTTAAGTAAAAATAAATAAAAAAAATAAAAAGTAATTGTTTTAATATAAAGGTTGTATTGAAATAAATACCATTGCGATATTATAAAATTGATAAGTGGTATTTTTTTTAATGAATTTTCTTATATAATGTTCAATATAATTAATAAAGGTTACTATGTTAAAAGTATGGTCACTATCTTTAACATAATTCCATACTTCAGGCTCACAATAGTATTAAATGTCACACAAATTGTATTAAAGGTTACTAAGTTATAAATAAGGTTACTATGTTAACATAAGGGTCACTATGGTGTTCCACATATTGTAAATTGCGTACGTATGGACCTTGAATTCACAATAATATTATTGTGCATCAGGTCCACACAAATATTTTCGAATCATTACTTATTTCTTAAAAGACAATTATCGTCACTTTTATTATTAATTGTTAACTACTCCGTCGTTTATAAAAATCAAGGGAATTTTGTATTTTAACACTGAAAGAAAAGACTGAAAACGGTTTTAATACCCTCGGAAAAAAAGAATTAGTTTTGTTTCGGGGTTTTCTGATGTCCTGCGGGAGAGTTACAATTCCGAGACTGGAACCGGACGCCTGTACCTGCAAAATAACGGAGACTCCTGGAAGCTCCGCCTCCAACGGTCAAGTTAGTACTTGATTAAGGAGTAATTAATGCGGAAATTAAAGTAATCAGGTCTCTCTAGGTGAGAGTGTTTAATGTAGGTAATCTACTTTGTTAGCGAGATCAGCCGGTTATTACTGTGTGTAATTAATGTGTTTTTTCCGTAATGTGTTTCGTAATCCCCCTTAATGAGGATTAAGGGAGGTAATTATAACCTTGGGAAACGTGCCCATCCTAGGTTTAGGTTAACCTAGGGCCGATTGGGCTTCCCTCGGAAGTTGGGCCTGGGTGGCCGGTTTCTCTGTTAGGCATGGAGTATGCCACATGTCATGACATAACAGGTCCAAGGTGGATGAATAAGCGCGTGCCACGTGGCAAGCCCTGACAGTCCAACTGGAGGGCACTTGGCAGGACCTGATTGGCCCACGTGGCGCATTCCGATTGGTGGGAGCAAAATCCCCTAATCATTTTCCCCTCAGAGGTGGCACGTGATTGGTCACATGTTACCTGTGACAGGTGTCGCACTGTAACAGGCGACGGCCTGCTACAGGTGTCAGTCAGCGAAAGGCCGAGAGATTTTCCCGCCCAAATTTTGAATTCTGAAAGTGACCCTTCGCCTTCTCACTTCACCTATATAAGGGAGAGTTGTCTTGAGTCATTTTCACACTTTGAGAACTTTTTGAGAACATTCGGACCCCTGAACTTGCTCTGACATTTCAGACCTTTTCTGCCTACCGCCTGTTCTGACAAGCCGACTGCACAGGATTTTCAGAACTTCATCAATCGTCACTCGTTCAGGTAACCGTCGGTTCTCTTACTCTTAATTTTCTCTTTACTTTATTCTTTTTTGAAATGGCACCACGGAAGCACATGACACGACCTAGGTTAGTGATCAGCCGGTCACCGGGGACGGCTGAATCTAGGACTAAGAGTGCCGCCTGCCCTTTTCTGGACCCATCTTTGCCATTTATACAAAGTCCGACTGTATCTGTGTCTATGCAGAGCAGGATGGCCAGAACGAAAAAGACAGCTAGGATCTCAAATTCAGACGGCTCCTCCCACAGGGTGCCGCTTAGTGAAACATCTGACCAGGCGCCAGATGTGGAAGTGAAACAAGGCGGCCTGAATGCCGGCAATTCTGTGGGGGGAGTCATAGTGACCCCTTCCCATTTAACAGTTAACAATTCTGCTCTTTTTCAAAGAGAGGAGGCGGGCCCCTCCGGGAGAGGGGAGGAGTCGTCCTCTTCGGACTCATCACAGGGCGATTCTGAGTCAAGCTCTTCTGGCCATGCTTCTTTGGGTACAGAAGAGAAAAACAGCCGCCTACAAGAGGCGAGACTTTCTCACGCAGTTGAGAAGGGGGACAATTGGGCGGAGCCATCCACCTCTTACCGAGAGATAAATACCCCTTACTACTTCACGGTACCTCGGGGCCGGATCACAGCCATGCAAGAGAAAGTTGAGAGCTTTATTGCAAACCACACCATGGGCCCTGACTATCTAGTGTTTGTGCCGGATCCAGAAGACACAGTCGTCTGGCCGGCTGGTTCCAGTTATGATAGCGCCTGCTTTGGCTGCTACGAGGCGGCCATCAAGGCAGGGCTGCGCTTCCCATTACATCCGGCTGTTCAGCGGATTTTGGATGGGTATGAGTTGGGGTTATGGCAGTTAGCCTCAAACTCCTGGGTCAACGTACTCGGCTATGTGGCCGGGTGCGAACTGCACGGGGTGGAGCCGAGCTTCGAGGCTTTCGCCCATATGAACTATCTCAGCCAGACCCCTAAGACAGGCGGTACCGGCTGGTATCAATTGACAAGCCACAAGGGCTACCTCATGACAAGAGGTAAAGCAAACAAGTGGAAGGAATGGCGGAGCACCTTCCTCATCATTGAGAGTTTAGACATTGAGCTGAACATGCGCTTTAATAGGTGGAACAGGAATCTGCCTCTTCTTGCAGGCGGCCGTAGCATGCCGCCTGTCCCCCCAAGGCTAAGAAAGAGATCCTTGATAAATGACTCTTTAAAGTAGAGTCGAGGGTCGACTCTACTTCAGGGCTACGAGAGCAAGTACCCCTGCACTGCGTCCCGAGCTTCAAGTGGCTCTTTGACGAGTACTTTTTGGCCGCCTGTGGCCTCAGCAGTCGGTGCTCAAGAGGTAGTCGGCCTGTCGAATACTCTGTTGTTCCATACATTTCTTGTTATGATTTATTAACTTTGCTGTTTGTTTTTGCAGCTGACGCCATGAGCAAGATCACTACCTCCAGGACTGCGGCGGCCATGTTGCGGGCCTCTATCATGCAACAAGCTTCAACCGACTCCCCCAAGAAGGGGGCACCCTTGGTGAGCTCCGAACCTTTCACCCTCTTTTTAGAGTGTTTATGCATATACTGACTTTTTTCTTCTTTTTTTTAGACGGGTGCTCCAAGAGCTTCATCTTCCCAACAGCCGGACCCCAAGGCCCGGAAGACGACTGTTGGGAGCTCTCCTGGTTCTGCCAGGAAACATGTGGCGGCTGAGAAACAGCCGGCCACTTCTTCTAAAACTCCAACTGGGCCGCCTAGAAGTAAGAAGTTGTCCTTGTAAATTTTAGACTCGCTCCCTTTTTTACTAGGTCTAATCCGTTTGTTTATGCTTGATGCAGCCGGCCCTCAGGAGCCTGACTTGGTAGAGATGGCCAAGTCTATGATCAGGGCAGTTCCTCCAGCTGAAAGGGAGGCGGTTAGGGGTGTCGGCACCCTTGACCTAGACGGGATTGCAGGGGTCCTTGCTGAGGTATACTTAGCATATTTTTGAGTATTTGAATTTCTGGACGCCTGTTTTCTTTTTTGTTTAGAAACTGATGCTTGTTTCTTTGTACTTAGGCCCTGCTCCGAGTGAACGGCCTTCGCAAGCCGCTTGATCGGAAGAACAAAGAGGTAAAGGCTGCAAAAGCTTTGGCCGCCTCTGACTGTGATAAGGCAATGTTTCAAATTGCCCAAAATGAAGTTCTGACCATTGATATTCTTTATTATCAGGAGCAGGCTACCGCCGCTGTTCGGGCTCAGTTAGAGGCGGCCCAGAAGAAGAATGACGAGCTGGAGGCGACCATCACAAATCTCAAGGCCAAGCGGAAACCTCTTCGCCTGAAAATGTACTCTTACGAAGCCTTGGAGAAATCCTTGGCCAACGTAAAGGAATGCCTGGTGACCCAGGAGAAGAGTCTTACTCAAGAGCTCTCGGAAAAGGCCGAGCAAGAGAAGAAAGAGCTGGTCCGAGAGATGATGGAAGACTCCGCTCAAATCCAGCGCATGACCTGGGGCCGCCTCTTCCCCAATGCCGACTTTGCCTCTTGGGAGAGAACGTACCGCCAGTGTTCTGATACTTATAATCAAGAGATCCTGGCGGCTGCTGAGGAAGAGGCGTTGGAAGAAGCGTTGGAGGAGGAGGAGCCGGTAGTGGCGCTTGTGCCGCTTGGGGGTAAGGCATCAAAAAAGGATGCAGCTGAAGCCGAGTCCAGCAAGAAGAGTGCTGATCAGGCGACAACTGCTAATATTGAAGATATGCCCCCTTCTTAAGCTTTATGTATTCATTCCACGGCCTGCGTGCCGTTTGTTTTGTATTTACCCGGCCAGGGGGCCGGGGCTTTGAATATTTTGCTGGTCTTTAATGACCGGCTTATTTTAATGAATTTTTGTTTTGCCTCAAATTTGTCTAAGTATTTCATAATCTAATATCCAATTGTTCACTAGACCGACTGTTTTGCATGGCCGATAGTTGCACAGGTACGGATAGTTAGTCACGCCGCTCGCCGCCTATGCCCCTGGACAACTAGTTATCTGTTTCCAGGATAGACGATCAGTCGGCCATTTATCCAATCGGTATTCGAACTATTTTAAAGATTGGATCCTTTTTAGGCAGGCGCTCCTGTCATTTATAAATTTAACCAAGTAGGAAAGTGGTCTGACCAAGTAAACATGAGTATTACCTAGTCGCCAAGGAACTGAGTAGTAGAGATAACAAGCGGCGGGTACCGGTTGTTTCCCTTTATTCGCCAATGTTTGTTGGCTTTTAACTCATAATTTGTTAACCTAGCAGGAGTAGTGGTTGAGAGCCCCTGTTTGCTAAAAACAGGCGGACGACTCATACCTTTTAGGCTCCATACTAAGTTTGAGTGACTATAAGTTAACATAGGAGTTAGTCTTCGTCACAATCTAGATTGAGTAGTAGAGGTACCAGGCGGCGGAAGCCGGCTGATCCCCTTGATTCGCCAATGTTTGTTGGCTATTAACTCAAGAGGTACCCCCTGCATTTATCTCAAGTAATACAGGCGGTTATCTGACTCAGATGTCAACTGCTACCACTGGTTTGGTCAGTGATAGAGTTATCCTTGTCTCAAAAACGGCTACGTGATTGCCCTTGGGGACAGTCGTATAGGTGTCGTGTAATTAGTTTATAGAACAATGTTCCACCCAAAAGGGAGCTGCTCTCTGCGACGAATTTCATCCGGAGGGATGCCGCCGGACGCCTGCTATGATGTTGGGACAGGTCGTATTAGTTTTGTAGATTTGATCAGTTGGCTTGGCGCCTGGTCTGATCATTCGGCCTGTGGCCTTAGTAAGTTCTTGGCGAACGTAGGTGCTAAGTAAAAGGAGGGTAGCCGCCTGTTAGGCACAGGGTCGACCAGGCCCTAATCTTTTTAGCTAAGTATTAGGGGGGTTGGCTATGTGTTTGGAACCAGTCGGCCATCTTCTTATGGAGAGTACCCGACTATATGTCCAGACGACATGCCCCTATTGTGAGTAAAATACTCAATGGAGAGTAGCTGACTGTAAAGGTACAGACGGCATGCCCCTCTGAAAATAGAGTAAAAAATACTCAATGGAGAGTAGCTGACTGTAAAGGTACAGACGGCATGCCCCTCTGAAGATAGAGTGAAAAACACAATGGAGAGTAGCCGACTGTAAAGGTACAGACGACATGCCCCTCTTAAGTAATAAAAATTAAATATGGAGAGTAACCGACTATTTGTTAGTAGTCGTGCCCCTCTTAGTACAAAATTGAATAGTAAGTGCACTTTTATTAAGTAGCTCTTGACTATTTACATCATTCAAAAGAAATATTTCTTAAGATTATCTACATTCCAAGTTCGAGGCAACGGTTGTCCGTCTGGTGTTTTCAAACGGTAGGTACCGTCCCTCACTTCCTCATAGATTCGGTAGGGTCCTTCCTAGTTGGGAGTTAGTTTGCCAGACTCATTAGCCCTACCAACTGCTTCCATTTTTCTAAGTACAAAGTCCCCTACTTTGAGTGGACGCCTGTGTACTTTTTTGTTGTATGATCTAGTCATTCTCAGGCGATAGATTTCATGGCGCAAGACAGCATTGCCCCTTTTTTCAGGAAGTGAGTCTAATGCCAGGCGCATAGCTTCCCAGTTTGCCTCTTCGTCATATAGCATTACTCGAAGAGTCGGCTCGTAGTGTTCTATTGGAAGAACAGCTTCCGCACCATAAGTTAGGAGAAATGGAGTTTCTCCAGTCGCCCCTTTTTCAGTCGTCCTAATGGCCTAGAGAACATGTGGTAGTTCATCCGCCCATAGGCCGCCTGCTCGTTCAATCTTTTTCTTTAGACCGTCAGAGATGATTTTATTAAAGGCTTCTACCTGGCCGTTTGCTTGTGGACGACCGACAGATGCAAAGTAGTTTGCAATTCCTTGGTCACCCAACCAGCTTTTGAGAACAGGCGTCTCAAATTAGGGACCATTATCAAAAACCATAAACATGGGAACCCCGAACCGAGTGATGACATTTTTCCAAATGAATGAAATTACATCTTTCGTCTTGATTCCCTTTATAGCCTCCGCCTCTACCCATTTAGTGAAGTAGTCAACGACAACAAGTATGTACCTCCTTCCGCCTGTAGCAGGCTAATATGGACCCAGAATGTCCATGCCCCACTTAGCAAACGGTAGTGGGCTGTGTATGGTAGTGAGGTCAGTAGCCGGACGGTGAATTAGTTTGCCAAACCTTTGGCACTTGTCACATTTTTTCACCATCTCCATTGCATCTGCTTCCAAAGTAGGCCAAAAGTAGCCCTGCCGCCTTGCCCTTTGAGCATGCGTCCTACCGCCTATATGAGAAGCACAGTAACCAGAGTGAAGATCGTCTAGTATCTCTCGTCCCTTTTCTGGAGTAACACACTTTAAGAAGGGTTTAAGGTACCCCCTTTTGTGAAGTTCTCCCTTTATCATTTCAAAACAAGTGGCTCGTTTTTTCAGTGCTGCCGCCTGTTGAGGATCATCCGGCAGTGTACTGTTTGTCAGATATGCCCTGATTGAATCCATCCAGGTTGAGCTTTTGTCTAGGATTCCAATAGGGTTTTCCTCGATGCTTCTCTTCTCCATTACTTCCCAAAAAACAGTTCGAGGAGTATCAGAGGAGGCGGATGATGCTAATTTTGACAGTGCATTCGCCTGGTTGTTTTCTGATCTCGGCACTTGGATCAGATGGAAATCCTCAAGGGAGCCGACTGCTTGTCGGACCGCCTGTAAGTACTTGATCATGGCCGGATGGGTTGCTTCGTATTCGCCATTGTACTGACTCACTATCAATTGTGAATCGGAACAGGCGTCTATTTTTCTTGCCCTTGCCGCCTTGCACATGCGGATCCCGGCTAGTAAAGCTTCATATTCTGCCTCATTGTTTGAAGCCTGAAAACTGAAGCGTAGAGCATACTCGTACCTGTCGCCTTCTGGCGACTGACATATGACGCCTGCTCCACAACCATTTGAAGTAGATCTTCCGTCCACATATACCTTCCATACTTGGTCTGGAACTTGAGAGTCAGGAGGACGAGTCATCTCTACAATAAAGTCAGCAAAGGCTTGCCCCTTCACTGCTTTTCTAGGCTCGAAAGTAACTTCGAGGCTCTGTATTTCTATGGCCCATTTGATCATTCGGCCTGACGACTCCATGATGGTAAGTGGCCGCTTGATAGGTTGGTCTGTATACACGACGACTGCATGTGCCAAAAAGTAGGGCTTTAATTTTTTAACAGCCATGAAGAGTGCAAGACCAAATTTCTCCACTAGGGGATACCTAAACTCAGCATTTTTCAGTACGTGACTTACAAAGTAGACCGGGAGCTGACAGCCGTCTCTTTCAGCAAGGAGAACAGCGCTTAACGCATGATCAGAGACGACCAGGTACATGTAGAGTACTTCTTTGGGAAAAGGGCTGACCTGCCTCGGCAAGGAATGCAAGTGAACTTTTAATTTCTGGAAGGCGGCCTCAGCATCCGGCCCCCATTCAAACCTTGCCTTTTTCTTAATTGCCTGGAAAAAGTATAGGCATTTGTCGCCTGATCGGCTTAGAAATCTTCCCAAGGCCGCCAGACAACCTGTTAACTTCTGAACCTCTCGGACGATACGAGGCGACTGCATGTCAATGACCGCCTGCACCTTCTCAGGGTTCGCCTCTATTCCTCTCTGATTGATAAGGAATCCGAGAAATTTCCCAGACTCAACTCCAAAGACACATTTCTTGGGATTGAGCATGACATGGTGCCGCCTGAGTGTGGCGAAAGTTTCTCAGAGGTCCGACAGATGATCTTTCTGAAGTTTAGTCTTGACAATCATATCATCAATGTATGCCTCGACGTTTCTCCCAATTTGATAAAAGAACACGGTGTTTATCATTCGCTGGAAGGTAGCCGGGGCATTCTTAAGACCAAACGGCATGACCGTGTAACAGAATAACCCCTGATCAGTGACGAAGGCCGTCTTCTCCTGATATTTCTTCCATAAAGAAATTTGATGGAAACCAGAATAGGCGTCCATAAAGCTCATCAAAGCACGGCCGACTGTTGAGTCGACCAGGTTATCAATTTTAGGCAGAGGGTAACTGTCTTTGGGGCACGCCTTGTTTAAGTCTGTGTAGTCTACACACATTCGCCAGGTGCCATTCGGCTTTTTAACAAGCACCACATTTGCAACCCAGTCTGGGAAGTAACATTGCCGTACCGGCTTCCTTTTTGGATCCACGGCCAGTTTATGTACCGCCAGATCAGAAATAATGCATGGCATTTCATGGACTTCGAATGCAAAGATGTCCTTGTATTCTTTCAATAGTTTGTGAAAGTCGTCACCAAGGTCTCTCAGAGCAGTCGTCCCAACTTTTACTGTTCGATCAGGACGTGAGTCGTCTAAGATCAGGTCCGTATGCTCACCAGCCGGCTGAGGGCGGAACTCATCCGACCGCTCCTCTGCCAATGATTGCTATTTTCTTTCTTTTCTTGCGGCCCCTGTCTGGGATGCCTTTCTCTTCTTGCCGCCTGCTTCTTGAACAGGCGCACTTTCCTTGACCTTGTCAAGGTCTGTTTTTTCACCGCTTGACCCAGTGGCCATAACGGTGGGCTTGATGTCCTAAAGATAGCACTCTCGGGCCATCCTCTGATATCCCCTTAGGGAGCCGACAGTTCCATTATCCCTCTCAAACTTGAGCAACATAAGAGATGGGATTATAACAACCTTGGAATTATTCAGGGTTGGTCGACCCAGAATCATGTTGTAGGCCGAGAGTTCTTCTACTACCAGGAACCAGACTACCATGTGTCGTCCTTCCCCTTTTTCGCCCAGGCGGATGGGTAAATCCACTCGTCCCAGTGGGTGGACGACTCCTCCTCCAAACCCTACTAAAGGGTGGGAGGCCACTTTACTACTGATATTTTAGTTTCGACAGACATTTGCTACTGATGAGATCTGAGGAGCTTCCGGTATCTATGAGGATTCGGCCAACTCTCTGGTTGGCCACTTTACATTCAATGACGATAGGATCATCATGCGGCCCTCTTACCCCTCCTAGATCTTCTTCAGTGATGACAATCTCAGGAAATGAATATTTGGACGGCCGTTCTTGGTGAACGGAATTTACATCTAATCGCCTGATATTGTCTTTGTTGCCCCTAATAGTGGGGCCACCTCCTGAGAAGCCACCTGCAATGGTGTAGACGACTGCATCATCTGTATCGGAGCTGTCGGCCTGTTGATTCTTTTTGGCCGACTGCTTTTTTGAGGAAGTGTTCCCCGTAGATTTCTTGACATAAGTGTCAAGATCACCTTGCTCAGCCAGGCGGTCCAGATACCGCATGAGACTGATGCAGTCATTGGTGTGATGACCAACATCATCATGATAAGCACAGAATTTATCTTGGTTCCGGTTGTTTGCAGAACCCTTCATGGGGACGGCTTCTCAATTGAGATCCGTCCCTTGATTTCTTTTAGGATAAACTGGTTATCCTTGTTAAACGCATACTTTGGGGAGTATGGTTTGAATTCTTTTTTCTTTTTCTGGGCCGGCTGTTTAGAGGAATCAGCCGCCCAGACCTCTTTTCTCTTCTCATCTTTGCTTGACGACTGTTTCAGTCGTCCTTCTCTTTTGTCGAACCTTTTCTCGTCCGACTGTTTTACCGTACAAAGATCAATCGCCTTTATATAGGCTTCTGTTTCAATCAAGGCCTCTTGAAGAGTCGCCACCCTCTTTCGAACCAAATCAAATTTGAAGGTAGACCCGTCTTTAAGACCTCTGAAAAAGTCAGTATAGGCTACCTCATCCGGTAACCCTTGAATTTGTATTCTCATCAGGTTAAACCGCCTGATGTAAGAACGAAGCCCCTCCTTCTTGCCCTGCTGAATTGTTCCTAAATCAAGGGTCGATTTCTTCGCAGGGATGTTCATGGCGAAGTTGGAGGTTAACAGGTAAGCAAGCGTCCTGAAGCTATTTACACAACCAGTCGGCAGGTTGCCGAACCATTGTTGTGCGAATACTTTGAGAGTCGATGGGAAACACTTGCACCAGGTGGGATCATCCAACCCTTGAAGGTACATCAGGTTGGTGAATGCCATCAGATGGTCTTCTAGGTTAGTAGTGTCGTCATAGGCGCCTACTAGAACATTTTTCACTTTGGCCGGCTGAGAAGGCCGACGACTGTTCACCAAGTCTAAGCAACCGTAGCTGCCAGTCCATAGGTTGGACGTTTTTTGCTGCAGGTCCACCAAACGGAGGTGGCTGCAAAAAATACTGTTGTTGCGGCACAAATGGTAAGTTTGGTACCGCCAGGTCGCTATGAAAGCCGGACTGACGGGAGGTGCCGCCTGACTGACTCTCATGATACGACTGAGTATGCCTCATCGAGGCATTTCGCAGACTATCTTCAAAGTTTGAAGTAGAGGCCGACTCTGACAATCGGTCACTCTTCTTCTGCTCTAGCAGTAGCCGAGCGTCTGTGAATGTTTGCTTCGACCCATCCGCCTGAATATGACGAACAAGTTTCCTATTTCCTGTAGGAAAACGGAATTTTGTGAAATCAAGGGCAGGCGGCTCCCGCTTCCTAGATTTAGGATGAGGAGTCGCCTCTCGCCCTTGAACTGACTTCCTCTTCAGTGAAGTGGAGGGTTTCTTAGCCGACTGCTCCTTGACTGGAGCAGGCGGCTTCTTGTTGATCAACTCTTGAATCTCTCCCTTGAAGTTCCTCATGAAGGTCATGAGTTCGTCCCTTGTGATGGGAGCAGACCCATCAGTCGGCTGTTGCCGAACAGGCGGTGCGCTTGCTGGCTCACTTCCAGTTTGAAGATGTTCCCGTTCCCTCCTTTCGGTATGACGGGTACGTCGGGCCCTTAGGGTCCCGTCTGAAGCTGTGTGAGCTTCAACTTCAAATTCACTCTCGGTATCATGGTCCGAATGAACTTGAGGGTCGTCTAGGGGACGCCTCTCTTCAGGAGTCGGTACAGACTTGGATGCCATCTTAGAAGTACTCTCCCCACAGACGGCGCCAAATGTTTCGGGATTTTCTGATGTCCTGCGGGAGAGTTACAATTCCGAGACTGGAACCGGACGCCTGTACCTGCAAAATAACGGAGACTCCTGGGAGCTCCGCCTCCAACGGTCAAGTTAGTACTTGATTAAGGAGTAATTAATGCGGAAATTAAAGTAATCAGGTCTCTCTAGGTGAGAGTGTTTAATGTAGGTAATCAGCTTTGTTAGCGAGATCAGCCGGTTATGATTGTGTGTAATTAATGTGTCTTTTCCGTAATGTGTTTCGTAATCCCCCTTAATGAGGATTAAGGGAGGTATTTATGACCTTGGGAAACGTGCCCATCCTAGGTTTAGGTTAACCTAGGGCCGATTGGGCTTCCCTCGGAAGTTGGGCCTGGGTGGCCGGTTTCTCCATTAGGCATGGAATATGCCACATGTCATGACATAACAGGTCCACGGTGGACGAATAAGCGCGTGCCACGTGGCAAGCCCTGACAGTCCAACTTGAGGGCACTTGGCAGGACCTGATTGGCCCACGTGGCGCATTCCGATTGGTGGGAGCAAAATCCCCTAATCAAGTTTAACACGAAAAAAAATTCAAATTTGAATTTTACAACAACTTAACAGATTTTGTACGAAAATCTATTAAGTGGGGCCATAAACATAAGAGTCGCTTTGTTGTTGGCCAACAGAAGAAAACTATTTTTAAAAAACCTAAAACTATCCAGCCACCCAACCCCACCACTGCCACCCTCTTCTTCGCCCCTACAAATCACAATCGCCACCCCTACCGATCACAATCGCCGCCCCCCGGCCAACCGCCGGCAGATCCCCTACCCCAGCCTAAACTTGACCTAGTTGAACCCTCCCCCTCCCTACCCCCGAAACCACTAATTTTCTGTCGATCTTCCCGAAAAACAATAATGAATTCGGCCATTAATGGAAGAAATCGGTCGATTAGCCCCAAAATCGGTAAATTTTCACCACTAGCTAGTGGCCGAATTCGTGGCCGATTGTGGGGACGGAGGGTTGCGATTTAGGCGTCTAAAGCTGTTGGGACGGTGTAGGGTCACGGGAAGGTTTAGGTGGGTTGAGTAAAGGGAGGTGGAGCGAATGCCTCGGTGGCTACGTTTGGTGAGGGTGAAGAAGAAGACGGTGGAGCTGGGTGGCTAGGTATTTTAAGGAATTCTTTTTGTTATTTTTTTCATTTTTGTATTTTTCTTTTTTTTTTTAAACCAATGACATGGTTTCATGTGTCACTATGGACCCTAATTAACTGATATATATTTTGGACAGAGATCGTTAAATAGTGGTAAAATCCATGTTTTTAAAAATTTCCTTGTAGGGAATATTTCAAGCCAAACCACACTTGAGCCCCACTGTGATGATACACTTAAACATGGTGGCGACCAAAGGGAAGGAAGCTAAAGCAAAAGAGTCGCCAACAAGTTTTAGGAACTTGTAAACCGTGCACATGGTGAAGGTTACACCCCTTAACGATCCAGGAGACCGTTAACTCCAATAGGTCTAGAACCATTACTGGAAGTTCGGGGATGAAGGTACAAATCCAACCTAAAAGAGATTAAATCAGCCCTAAAAATAGGCCTTTACTTTATTCTTCTCGTATTCATGTGCACTTTCTGACTAACATGTAATCAAGAGATTTATCCTAAACCTGTTTATCTATGTTTGTTGAATATTAATGCAAAAATAAATCTATTATTGGTGATAACTTGAATTATAATAAAATTAGCCTAAACCAAGATTATTAATTTTCTTATTAAACGTGATTACAAGTATAAATTCCCTTTAAACATGGATAAAAGGTGTGATCAAGCAATAACAATAATAAATATCAAGCAACATAATAGAAATCAAAATAACAATCATCATTATAAATCATGACAATAATCATAATAATAATAACAATTATAATTAAAATAATCATGTTAAAGCATAATATTATTAGCAATATCCTAGACATGATACTAACAAGATTAATAACAAACCCTAGCATATCACTGAACATTAAAAGATCAAAGCCTTAACTCTAACATGATACTAACATGATATTAGGAATGAAATATGAAGCATCACAATAGACATACATGATATTAAAAATTTTAGTTAACCATAAACATGATACTAGGAAGCAATAAAACATCCTAACATGATACCAGGAATCCATAAAATAACCTATGCATGATTCCTATATCAAAAGATCAATAAAACAATTAAAGTACTTAATTCGATGCCTCGTACCTCTCTCTAATAACAAAATACACTCGTTAGTATGTATTTTCAAGGAAAATAATAAACAAACAATTAAATAATTAACATAGAGATTTGGGACCAAACCCTCATAAATATCAAAACTTTCACGTTTAGGGTGAAGGAAACTCCGAACTTGGCTAGGTGTGTCTAGAACTAATGAGTGAGGAATTTTGAAAGATGGAAGGTTTAGAAAAAGAGGAGAGAGAGGGATAAAGCTTCTAGCTTTTAGAGAGAAAGAGAGAGAATTTGAATTTTGGGTGTTGAAGATTGATGTAGATAATTTGAAAACAGGGAAATACGACCCCTATTTATAGGAAAAATAGCACGTGATCAAAGAAAATCATATTCGGAATAAAATACCTCATGTCGCAAACGACAGGATTCAGCGCTAGACGATAGGATCGATGAAGGTCAGCGCCAAGCGAAGACTTTGTCGTCTCGCGCTGGTTTAAAAGTACAACGTGCTTTTACACGCGTAATTACCTTTTAAAGCGGTTTCAAGTAATTATGCGTCCAAGCAGTTTTAAAATCAAATTTAATATATTTTATTCAAAATGAAATATCTTCAAAAAAAATTATAATTATTGATTCTAACCTCATTAGAATTAAAGAGAACCTTCTAGATATTCCTAGAAGACTATAATCAATCCTTATCACTTTAGGAATAATAATTAATAGGCCCTCCTCTAGATCATTGGGCCACATTTAAAATCATTGGGCCTTATTTATCTTAATCCATAATTTAATCATAATTCATCGGAATTGGCTTATAATATATCATTGGAAAGCTCTTTAGAACCCAATCTAACTACACTATTTTTTGACCCTTATCATGAACCAAACCTGTAGACACCTAAAAATGTCTCCCCAAAACCAAACCCGATGATGAACAACCTTTCACCGCCATTATTGGTCGGGTTGAGTATTTAAACTTGGACTGCTTAATTTATATTTGCATTTCATAAACCAACCCAACTCATATCCCATTTCCTCTTTTTGTGCCTTTAAACCCAAAATAATTCATTTTGTGTCCTTTAAAATCATTCATTTCGTGCCCTTTTTATAAAAACGTTTAGTCCATTTTATTTTGGACCATAATATAGGTACAGTGATTGAATAGTTGGATGGGGCATAAAAAGAGCTTTCCAACGATATATTATAAGAACAAATCCAAGTTATAAGGAATAAGTTATGACCAAAATATTAAACAGAGCCCAAACCGAACCTAAGCCCACCTTACCTACGACCCAATGATCATGTGGAGGGTCCAAATTATTTAATACCATTACTAAAAAAATTAGGATTAATTAGAAGTTTCTAAAAGATCTGAATTATCTTTTTTGAAAAGATAAGATTAAAGAGTTTGAAATTGAATAAAACTTTTCTTTTTTAAAATCCTGTTTCTATCTGAATTAAAAGATGTTCAAAGATAGACAGATAATATATTCTTGACTCATAGTTTTTATCCAAATTTTATATGATTGGATAGACCTTGAAATTATCTTTCCAATGATGTATTACAATATAAATTCCGAGCTATAACGGAAAAGATATGAATAAATTGTCAAACTCTATCCAAAACTGGCATCGTCTCACTCTTTCGACCATATCTTTTATTCTACAAAATATTTTAATCTGATTTTAATTGAGTTAGAAATTATACATCACTATATTTCTAATGATATCTATTTTATCTTATTTCGATTTCTGAATCAGAAGATATGATAAAAACAAAAACCGTAAAAACTGTACTTTATCGAGTTTTATTTCGATTTAATTCGGATCTTATCTTAATTCTTCGACCCTTCTATTTTTTCTCTATAAATAGAGGTCATATCTCCTCTTTTTCAATGATTAACAAGCTTGATCATCAAATAATTTCTCTTCTCCATCTTTTGCCTAAACACTATCGTCCCTATTCTTTCATTCCTTCCCTAAGCACTCGAAGGAGTCCATACTTTACCTGAAGTTCTATACTTTATACCAAGGCGTGAAAGTTATAATTAACCGAGTGTTTGGACCAAATAAACTCTACATTTTATTTAATTTTATTGTTTCAATCGATTTATATTTTTTTTTTATTATAGTTACTCACTATTTATTCATGATGTAGCAATTCAAGGAAACGTGAAAGTTGTTAGTATCATGACTAGGGTTATTATTATTATTCGATTTGACTAACGATATTTATTGTTAAATTACTTCCAATATAAATATTTATTTTATTATTATTTTTGATCACCATATTGCATGTTAAAGGGAATATGTAATTGAAAATCACGCCTAATTAGATAATTTGGACAACCGGTTTAGGTTCCTTTTTAATCTTGTTGTTTAATCAAGTGATCATAAATATTTTAGAATTATGTGTTGCATTAATATTTAACCAATTTAGCCTAATAATAGTTTGGAGCAAATTGAACATTTTGTTTGTATGCCTTTGAGATCGCATGAATCACTTTTCACTATAAGAATCGAGTAGAGGCCAATACCAGCGAATGTGACTCCATGACTCACTTCGTACCATAATCCCCGATCCTCCTTTCGTGGTTCCGAACCATATGGAGTTAGTAATCTCATGGATTATGAATGGGATGTAACCTTCACGGGTCAATCGTTATTGCCTATTTTTGTCCCTTTATCGTGGTTGCCTTTTATGATCCGTGACGGTTTATAAGGTCCTTAAAATCTTATTGGCGGCTCCCTACTTTCCTTGTCCTTAATCGTTTTATGTCCATTCCTACTTCTTATGAGTGTCAAGCATATTTACACATGCTTTTAACGTAGGTGCACTTCGAGCGACGCCTACAATTTGGTGACTCCACTTGGGAGGATTCTTGGTTATTTATCAATTTGAGTGATCGATATTTAATTGAGATGGGAGGATGTGACTTGAAAGATTCTTGAATTGTATTCCTGCGATTTAATTGGCATTGTCACATATACATATGAATTTTAGCTTACCTATTTTGCCACAATAGTACGTGTTCTACGTATGTGGCTAGCCCGGGGGATTTATGCTCTATCAACCCGAAAACGCTCATGGCAATAAGGGTTCATCCGAGTTATTAAATCCACCCAAACCATGGGGTTGAGTTCCATTTCATCACGAACTCGCAGAGCCGCCTGTTGGCATACACCCTCAAGGGTAGCTGCCTTGCTAACGCGTCCAAACTCTTAACCATGGTACCCTTTGACACCCAAAAGCTTGACCATAGTCAAACATAGAACTTGACTTTAGGTTGCAAATTTCATTGCATCACGCGTGACAATATGCTTATATGTGAATTTTTTTATTGAATTTTTTTATTGAATTTTTTAATTATTTTTTTTTTCTCTTATCAAACCTTTTTTTTTATTAGAGCCAAGCCATAAATTTTTTTTAAAATTTTTTTTGAGTCACCCGAATTTTTATTCCCGTATACTGCACAAGAGTCAAATTGTTTTTGTCATAGCCGAAGTTCTAGAAAGAGTTACGTGTCGTAGAACCTATGGATCTGTAGCCCGGAGTTTTATCTTTCATTTGGAGTTAGTTTCGTCCAAATAAATGTCATAGATAAAAAGTTATAACCGATATAATACAACCTGTCCAGTTTAGGTGTCTTTTTAGTGTCAACTTTTTTTTTTTTTAAATTTTTTTTATATCTTTACGTGTCAAGCTAGTCTTAGCCAATTCCTTTAATCCATGTCAACTCGTATAACATAGGATTATAGATTTTTGTTTTTATTTCTTTATTTATTTTATACCCATGAGTCATAACTCTTCTAGAATTCTAGTCCTCTTCCTAGTTTCTAGTGATTTTTTGTGCTAACCTTAACATGTGTTCTTTGTCTTTGATTGTGGTTGATCTTATTTATGACTAATTATTGTCAATGGACCGTTTTCACCTAGTAAATAGCATAAACATTAAAAATAGACAAAATTAAACAAGTTAGTTTGTCTTTTAGTCTTCCATGCTTTTTGGTCATTGGGTCTTTTGTTTTTCACAACGTCCTCATGTCTAGCAATGCTATCATACCACGAGTCTTAATTAACTCACCTAATCACTTATGTTGAGTCATTGCACACAATTGTTGTTTCGGGGTTTTCTGATGTCCTGCGGGAGAGTTACAATTCCGAGACTGGAACCGGACGCCTGTACCTGCAAAACAAACGGATGCTCCAGATGGTTGGAGATCCGCCTCCGACGGTCAAGTTAGTACTTGATTAAGGAGTAATTAATGCGGAAATTAAAGTGATTGGGTCTCTCTAGGTGAGAGTGTTTAATGTGTGTAATCTGCGTTGTTCGCATCATCTCCCTTAATGAGGATTAGGTTAACCTTGGGCTGATTGGGCTTCCCTCGGAAGTTGGGCCTAGGTGACCGGCTTCTCCATTAGGCATGGAGTATTCCACTTGTCATGACATAATAAGTCAAGGGTGGACGAATAAGCGTGTGCCACGTGGCAAGCCCTGAGATGTCCAACTGGAGGGCACTTGGCAGGACCTGATTGGCCCACGTGGCGCATTCCGATTGGTGGGAGAAAAATCCCCTAATCATTTTCCCCTCACAGGTGGCACGTGACTGGTCACGTGTTACCTGTGACAGGTATCGCCCTGTAACAGGCGACGGCCTGCTACAGGTGTCACTCGGCGAGAGGCCGAGTGATTCTCCCGCCAAAATTTTGAATTCTGGAAGTGACCCTTCGCCTTCTCACTTCGCCTATATAAAGGAGTGTTGACTTCGGTCATTTTCACACTTGAAAACTTTGTGAGAGAACATTAGGACTCCTGAACTTGCTCTGATATTTTGGACCCTTTCTACCTACCGCCTGCTCTGACAAGCCGACTGCAAAGGATTTTCAGAACTTCATCAATCGTCACTCGTTCAGGTAACTGTCGGTTCTCTTACTCTTAATTTTCTCTTTACTTTATTCTTTTTTGAAATGGCACCACGGAAGCACACGACACGACCTAGGTTAGTGATCAGCCGGTCACTGGGGACGGCTGAATCTAGGACTAGGAGTGTCGCCTGCCCTTTTCTGGACCCATCTTTGCCCTTTATACAAAGTCCGACTATATCTGTGTCTATGCAGAGCATGATGGCCAGAACAAAAAAGACTGCCAGGATCTCAAACTCAGACGGCTCCTCCCACAGGGTGCCGATTAGTGAAACATCTGACCAGGCGCCAGATGTGGAAGTGAAACAAAGCGGCTTGAAAGCCGGCAGTTCTGAGGGAGGAGTCAAAGTGACCCCTTTCCCATTTTACAGTTGACAATTCTACATTCTCTCCTGCTCCTTTTAATGGAGAGGAGGCGGGCCCCTCCGGGAGAGGGGAGGAGTCGTCCTCTTCGGACTCGTCAGAGGATGATTCCGAGTCTAGCTCTTTCGGCCATGCTTCTCTGGACACAGAAGAGAAAAACAGTCTCCTACAAGAGGCGAGGCTTTCTCACGCAGTTGAGAAGGGGGACGATTGGGCGGAGCCATCCGCCTCTCACCGAGAGCAAAATACCCCCTACTACTGCACGGTACCTCGGGGCCGGATCACGGCCATGCAAGAGAAAGTTGAGAGCTTTATCGCAAACCACACAATGGGCCCCGACTTTTTAGTGTTCGTGCCGGATCCAGAAGACACAGTCGCCTGGCCGGCTGGTATCAGTTATGATGGCGCCTGCTTTGGCTGCTACGAGGCGGCCATCAAGGCTGGGCTGCGCTTCCCACTACATCCGGCTGTTCAGCGGATCTTGGATGGGTATGAGTTGGGGTTATGGCAGTTAGCCCAAAACTCCTGGTCAACGTACTCGACTATGTGGACGGGTGTGAACTGCACGGGGTGGAGCCGAACTTCGAGGCTTTCGCCCACATGAACTACCTCAGTCGGACCCCTAAGGCAGGCGGTACCGGCTGGTATCAATTAACGAGCCACAGGGGCTACCTCATGACGAGAGGTAAAGCAAACAAATGGAAGGACTGGCGGAGCACCTTCCTTATCATTGAGAGTTCAGACACAGAGCTGAACAAGCGCTTCAACAGGTGGAACAGGAATCCGCCCCTTCTTGCAGACGGCCGCAGCATGCCGCCTGTTCCCCCCAAGGCTAAGAAAGAGATCCTAGATAAAGGACTCTTCAAAGTAGAGTCGAAGGTAAACTCTACTTCAGGGGTACGAGAGCAAGTACCCCTGCACTGCGTCCCGAGCTTCAAATGGCTCTACGACGAGTACTTTTTGGCCGCTTGTGGCCTCAGCAGTCGGTGCTCAAGAGGTAGCCGGCATGTCCAATACTCTGTTGTTCCATGCATTTCTTGTTATAACTTTTATTAACTTTGCTATTTGTTTTTGCAGCGGACGCCATGAGCAAAATTACCGCCTCCAAGACTGCGGCGGCCATGTTGCGGGCCTCCATCATGCAACAGTCTTCAACCGACTCCCCCAACAAGGGGGCACCCTTGGTGGGCTTCGAACCTTTCACCCTCTTTTTGGAGCTGTGTTTATGCATATACTGACTCTTTTCTTCTTTTTTAGACGGGCGCTCCAAGAGCTTCTTCTTCCCAACAGCCGGACCCCAAGGCCCGGAGGACGACTGTTGCGCGCTCTCCTGGTTCTTCCAGGAAACATGTGGCGGCTGAGAAACAGCCGGCCACTTCTTCTAAAACTCCAGCTGGGCCACCTAGAAGTATGAAATTGTCCTTGTAAATTTTAGACTTGCTCCCTCCTTTACTAGGTCTAATCCGTTTGTTTATGCTTGATGCAGCCGGCCCTCAGGAGCCTGACTTGGTCGAAGTGACCAAGTCTATGATCAAAGCCGTTCCTCCAGCTGAAAGGGAGGCGGTCCGGGGTGTCGGCACCCTTGACCTAGACGGGATTGCAGGGGTCCTTGCTGAGGTATATTTAGCATATTTTTGAGTATTTGAATTCCAGGACGCCTGCTTTCTTTTTTGTTTGGAAACTGACGCATGTTCCCCTTTTTACTTAGGCCCTGCTCCGAGTGAACGGCCTTCGCAAGCCGCTTGACCGGAAGAACAAAGAGGTAAAGGCTGCAAAAGTTATGGCCGCCTCTGACTGTGATAAGGCAATGTTTCAAATTGCCCAAAATGAAGTTCTGACCATTGATATTCTTTATTATCAGGCGCAGGCTACCGCCGCTATCCGGGCTCTGTAGGAGGCGGCCTAGAAGAGGAATAGCGAGCTGGAGGCAACCATCAACAACCTCAAGGCCGAGCTGAGACCTCTTCGCCAAAAGATGTCCTCATACGAAACCTTGGAGAAATCCTTGGCGAGCGTAAAGGTACGCCTGGTGACCCAGGAGAAGAGTCTTACTCAGGAGCTCTTGGAAAAGGCCGAGAAAGAAAAGAAAGAGCTGGTCCAGGAGATGATGGAAGACTCTGCTCAAATCCAGCGCATGACTTGGGGCCGCCTCTTCCCTAGTGCCGACTTTGCCTCCTGGGAAAAAACGTACCGCCAGTGTTCTGATAGATATAATCAAGAGATCTTGGCGGCTGCTGAGGAAGAGGCACTGGAGGAGGAGGAGCAGCCGGTGGTGGCGCTTGTGCCGCTTGGGGGTAATACATCAAAGAAGGATGCAGCTGAAGCCGAGTCCAGCAAAAAAGTGCTGACCAGGCGGCAGCTGCTAATATTGAAGATCTGCCCCCTTCATAAGCTTTATGTCTTCTTTCCCCGGCCTGCGTGCCGTTTGTTTGTATTTACCCGGCCAGGGGGCCGGGGCTCTGAATATTTTGCCGGTCTTTAATGACCGGCTTCTTTTTAATGAATATTTTTGTTTTGCTTCAAATTTGTTTCAGTATTGAATATTCTGATATCCAATTGTACACTATACCGACTGTTTTACATGGCCGATAGTTGCAGACAGGTACGGATAGTTAGTCACGCCGCCTATGCCCCTGGACGACTAGTTGTCTGTTTCCAGGCTAGACGATCAGTCGGCCATTTATCCAATCGGTATTCAAAACATTTTAAAGACTGGATCCCCTTTAGGTAGGCGGTCCTGTCATTTGTAAAATTAACCAAGTAGGAAAGTGGTTTTAGGCTGACTAGGCCGACTAGCTTTTAGGCTAGAGACTTTAGGCCGTCTGTTCCCCGCCATATTTAATCTAGTGTGAGCAGGTGCTGTATGAACACCTTTTTAGTTTCATACTAAATTTTTAAGGAGTGACCAAGTAACTGAGTAGTAGAGGTATCAAGCGGTGGGTACCGGTTGTTCCCCTTTATTCGCCAATGTTTGTTGGCTTTTAACTCATAGGTTGTTAACCTAGCAGGAGTAGTGGTTGAGAGCCCCTGTTTGCTAAAAACAGGCGGACGACTCATACCTTTTAGGCTCCATACTAAGTTTGAGAGAGTGACTATGAGTTAACTTTGGTGTTACTCAGTCGCCGTCACTCCTGCTTGAGTAGTAAAGGTACCAGGCGGCGGAGGCCGGCTGAACCTTTTGATTCGCCAATGTTTGTTGGCTATTAACTCAAGAGGTACCCCCTGCATTTATCCCAAGTAATACAGGCGGTCATCTTACTCAGATGTCAACTACTACCACTGGTTTGGTTAGTGATAGAGTTATCCTTGTCTCAAAAACGGCTACGTGGTTGCCCTTGGGGACAGTCGTATAGGTGCCGTGTAATTAGTTTATAGAGCAATGTTCCACCCAAAAGGGAGCTGCTCTCTGCGACGAATTTCATCTGGAGGGATGCCGCCGGACGCCTGCTATGATGTTGGGACAGGTCGTATTAGTTTAAATATTTGATCAGTTGGCTTGGCGCCTGGACTGATCATTCGGCTTGTGGCCTTGGTTAGTTCTTGGTGAACGTAGGTGCTAAGTAAGAGGAGGGTAGCCGCCTGTTTAGGCACAGGGTCGGCCAGGCCCTGATCATTTTTAGCTAAGTATAAGGGGGATGGTTGTGTGCTTTGGAACCAGTCGGCCCTCTTCTATGGAGAGTAGCCGACTATATATCCAGACGGCATGCCCCTATGGTGATAGAGTAAAATATTCAATGGAGAGTAGCCGACTGTAAAGGTACAAGCGGCATGCCCCTCTGAAGATAGAGTAAAATACTCAATGGAGAGTAGCCGACTGTAAAGGTACAGACGGCATGCTTTGAAGATAGAGTAAAATACTCAATGGAGAGTAGCCGACTGTAAAGGTACAGACGGCATGCCCCTCTGATGATAAAGTGAAATACTCAATGGAGAGTAGGCGACTGTAAATGTATAGGTGGCCTGCCCCTCTTAAGTAAGAATAAAATTAAACATGTAGAGTAGCCGACTGTTTGTCAGTAGGCATGCCCCTCTTAAGTAAAAATGAAAACTGAGTATGGAGAGTAGCCGACTGTTTGTTAGTAGGCGTGCCCCTCTTAGTACAAAATTGAATATTAAGTATGCAAACTTTTATTAAGTAGCCCTTGACTATTTATATCATTCAAAAGAAATATTTCTTAAGATTATCTGCATTCCAAGTTCGAGGCAACGGTTGGCCGTCTGGTGTTTCCAGACGGTAGGTACCGTCCCTGACCTCTTCACAGATTCGGTAGGGTCCTTCCCAGTTGGGAGTTAGTTTGCCAGACTCATTAGCCCTTCCAACTGCTTCCATTTTTCTAAGTACAAAGTCCCCCACTTTGAGTGGACGCCTGTGTACTTTTTTGTTGTATGATCTAGTCATTATCAGGCGGTAAATTTCATGGCGCAAGACAGCATTGCCCCTCCTTTCAGGGAGTGAGTCTAATGCCAGGCGCATGGCTTCCCAGTTTGCCTCTTCGTCATATAGCATTACTCGAAGAGTCGGCTCGTAGTGTTCTATTGGAAGAACAGCTTCCGCACCATAAGTTAGGAGGAATGGAGTTTCTCCAGTCGCCCCTTTTTCAGTCATCCTAATGGCCCAGAGAACATGTGGTAATTCATCCGCCCATAGGCCGCCTGCTCGTTCAATCTTTTTCTTGAGACTGTTTGAGATGATTTTATTAAAGGCTTCTACCTGGTCGTTTGCTTGTGGACGGCCGACAGATGCAAAGTAGTGTGCAATTCCTTGGTCACCCAACTAGCTTTTGAGAACAGGCGTCTCAAATTGGGGACCATTATCAAAAACCATAGACATGGGAACCCCGAACCGAGTGATGACATTTTTCCAAATGAATGAAATTATATCCTTCATCTTGATTCCCTTTACTGCCTCCGCCTCTACCCATTTAGTGAAGTAGTCGACGGCAACAAGTATGTACCTCCTTCCGCCTGTAGCAGGCGTATATGGACCCAGAATATCCATGCCCCACTTAGCAAACGGTAGTGGGCTATGAATGGTAGTGAGGTCAGTAGCCGGACGGTGAATTAGCTTGCCAAACCTTTGGCACTTGTCACATTTTTTCACCGTCTCCATTGCAAATTCTTCTAAAATAGGCCAAAAGTAGCCCTGCCGCCTTGCCCGTTGAGCAAGCGTCCTACCGCCTATATGGGAAGCATAGTAACTAGAGTGAAGATCGTCTAGTATCTCTCGTCCCTTTTCTGGAGTAATACACTTTAAGAAGGGTTGAAGGTACCCCCTTTTGTGAAGTTCTCCCTTTATTATTTCAAAACTGGTTGCTCGTTTTTTCAGTGCTGCCGCCTGTTGATGATCATCCGGCAGAGTACCATTTGTCAGATATGCCCTGATTGGATTCATCCAGGTTGAGCTTTTGTCTAAGATTCCAATAGGGTCTTCCTCAATGCTTCTCCTCTCCATTACTTCCCAAAAAACAGTTCGAGGAGTATCACAGGAGGCAGATGATGCTAATTTTGAAAGTGCATCCTACTGGTTGTTTTCTGATCTCGGCACTTGGATCAGATATAAATCCTCAAGGGAGCCGACTGCTTGTCGGACCGCCTGTAAATACTTGATCATGGCCGGATGGGTTGCTTCGTATTCGCCATTGTACTGACTCACTATCAATTGTGAATCGGAACAGGCGTCTATTTTCCTTGCCCCTACCGCCTTGCACATGCGGATTCCGGCTAGTAAAGCTTCATATTCTGCCTTATTGTTTGAGGCCTGAAAACTGAAGCGTAGAGCATACTCGTACCTGTCGCCTTCTAGCGACTGACATATGACGCCTGCTCCACAACCATTTGAAGTAGAGCTTCCATCCACATATACCTTCCAGACTTGGTCTGGAACTTGAGAGTCAGGAGGACGAGTCATCTCAACAATAAAGTCAACAAAGGCTTGCCCCTTCACTGCTTTTCTAGGCTCGAAGGTAACTTCGAGGCTCTGTATTTCTATGGCCCATTTGATCATTCGGCCTGACGACTCCATGATGGTAAGTGGCCGCTTGATAGGTTGGTCAATATACACGACGACTGCATGTGCAAAAAAGTAGGGCTTCAATTTTTTAACAGCAATGAAGAGTGCAAGACAAAATTTCTCCACTAAGGGATACCTCAACTCGGCATTTTTCAGTACGTGACTGACAAAGTAGACCGGGAGTTGACAACCGTCTCTTTCAGCAAGGAGAACAGCGCTTAACGCATGATCAGAGACGGCCAAGTACATGTAGAGTACTTCTTTGGGCAAAGGGCTGACCAGCCTCGGCAAGGAATGTAAGTGAAATTTCAATTTCTGGAAGGCCGCCTTAGCATCCGGCCCCCATTCAAACCTTGCCTTTTTCTTAATTGCCTGGAAAAAGTATAGGCATTTGTCGCCTGATCGGCTTAGAAATCTTCCCAAGGCCGCCAGACAACCTGTTAACTTCTGAACCTCTCAGATGGTACGAGGCGATTGCATGTCGATGACCGCCTGCACCTTCTCAGGATTCGCCTTTATTCCTCTCTGATTGATAAGGAATCCGAGAAATTTCCCAGACTCAACTCCAAAGAAACATTTCCTGGGTTGAGCATGACATGGTGCCGCCTGAGTGTGGCGAAAGTTTCTCGGAGGTCCGACAGATGATCTTTCTGAAGTTTAGACTTGACAATCATATCATCAATATATGCCTCAACATTTCTTCCAATCTGATCAAAGAACACAGTGTTTATCATTCGCTGGAAAGTGGGCGGGGCATTCTTAAGACCAAACGGCATGACCGTGTAACAGTATAACCCCTGATCAGTGACGAAGGCCGTCTTCTCCTGATCTTTCTTCCATAAAGGAATTTGATGAAAACCAGAGTAGGCGTCCATAAAGCTCATCAAAGCATGGCCGGCTGTTGAGTCGACCAGGTTATCAATTTTAGGCAGAGGGTAACTGTCTTTGGGGCACGCCTTGTTTAAGTCTGTGTAGTCTACACACATTCGCCAGGTGCCATTCGGCTTTTTAACAAGCACCACATTTGCAACCCAGTCTGGGATGTAACATTGCCGAATGAACCCTGCATCAAGTAATTTTTTAACTTCGGCGGCTGCCGCCTGACTTCTTTCTTCGCCATGGTTCTGCTTCTTCTGCCGTACCGGCTTCTTTTTCGGATACACGGCCAGTTTATGTACCGCCAGATCAGGACTAATGTCTGGCATTTCATGGACTTCGAATGCAAAGATGTCCTTGTATTCTTTCAATAGTTTGTGAAAGTCGTCACCCAGGTCCCTTAGAGTAGTCGTCCCAACCTTGATTGCTTTGTTAGGACGCGAGTTATCTAAGATCAGGTCCGTATGCTCACCAGCCGGCTGAGGGCGAAATTCATCCGACCGCTCCTCTGCCAATGATTGCTAATTTCTGTCTTTTCTTGCGGCCCCCGTCTGGGATGCCTTTCTCTTCTTGCCGCCTGCTTCTTGAACAGGCGCACTCTCCTTGATATTGTCAAGGTCTATATTTTTCCACCACTCGACCCAGTGGCCATAACAGTGGGCTTGACATCCGAGAGATAGCACTCTCGGGCCATCCTCTAATCTCCCCTTAGGGTCCCGACTGTTCCATTATCCCTCTCAAACTTGAGCAACATAAGAGATGGGATTATAACAGCCTTGGAATTATTCAGGGTTGGTCGTCCCAGAATCATGGTGTAGGCCGAGAGTTCTTCTACTACCAGGAACCGGACTACCATGTGTCGTCCTTCCCCTTTTTTTGCCCAGGCGGATGGGTAAATCCACTCGTCCCACTGGGTGGACGACTCCTCCTCCAAACCCTACTAAAGGGTGGGATGCCGGATGTATGCAATCAGTCTAATATTTTAGTTTCGACAGACATGCTACTGATGAGATCTGAGGAGCTTCCGGTATCTATGAGGATTCAGCGAACTCTCTGGTTGGCTACTTTACATTCAATAACGATAGGGTCGTCATGCGACCCTCTTACCCCTCCTAGATCTTCTTCAGTGATGACAATCTCAGGAAATGAATATTTGGAGGGCCGTTCTTGGTGAACGGAATTTACATCTAACCGTCTGATATTGTCTTTGTTGCCCCTAATAGTGGGGCCGCCTCCTGAGAAGCCGCCTGCAATGGTGTAGACGACTGCATCATCTGTATCGGAGCTGTCGGCTTGTTGATTCTTTTTGGTCGACTGCTTTTTCGAGGAAGTGTTCCCCGTAGATTTCTTGACATAAGTGTCAAGGTCACCTTGCTCAGCCAGGCGGTCCAGATACCGCATGAGACTGATGCATTCATTGGTGTGATGACCAACATCTTCATGATAATCACAGAATTTTTCTTGGTTCCGATTGTTTGCAGAACCCTTCATGGGGACCGGCTTCTCAATTGAGATCCGTCCCTTGATTTTCTTTAGGATAAATTGGCTATCCTTGTTAAACACATACTTTGGGGAGTATGGTTTGAATTCTTTTTTCTTCTTCTGGGACGGCTGTTTAGAGGAATCAGTTGCCCATACCTCTTTTCTCTTCTCGTCTTTGTTTGACGACTGCTTCTATCGTCCTTCTCTTTTGTCGGACCTTTTCCCGTCCGACTGTTTTACCGTACTACAAAGATCAGTCGCCTGTATATAGGCTTCCGCTTCAATCATGGCCTCTTGAAGAGTCGCCACCCTCTTTCGGACCAAATCAAATTTGAAGGTCGACCCGTCTTTGAGACCTCTGAAAAAGTCAGTATAGGCTACTTCATCTAGTGACCCTTGAATCTGTATTCTCATCAGGTTAAATCGCCTGATGTAAGAACGAAGCCCCTCCTTCTCGCCCTGCTGAATTGTTCCTAAATCAAGGGTCGTCTTCTTCGCAGGGATGTTCATGGCAAAGTTGGAGGTGAATAAGTAAGCAAGCGTCTTGAAGTTATTTACACAACCAGTCGGCAGGTTGCCGAACCATTGTTGTGCGATTCCTTTGAGAGTCGCTGGGAAACACTTGCACCAAGTGGGATCATCCAACCCTTGAAGGTACATCAGGTTGGTAAATGCCATCAGATTGTCTTCTGGGTTAGTAGTGCCGTCATAAGCGCCCACCAATACAATTTTCACTTTGGCCGGCTGAGCGGCTTCAGTAATTTCCTTGGAGAAGGCCGACAGCTGTTCACCAAGTCTAAGCAGCCGTAGCTGTCAGTCCATAGGTTGGACATTTTTTGCTGCATGTCCACCAAACGGAGGTGGCTGTAAAAAATACTGTTGTTGCGGTACAAACGGTAAGTTTGGTACCGCCTGGTCGCTATGAAAGCCGGACTGACGGGAGGTGCCGCCTGACTGACTCTCATGATACGACTGAGTATGACTCATCGAGGTATTTCGCAGACTGTCTTGGAAGTATGAAGTAGAGGCCGACTCTGACAATCGGTCACTCTTCTTCTGCTCTAGCAGTAGTCGAGCGTCTGTGTATGTTTTCCTCGACCCGTCCGCCTGAATATGACGAACAGGTTTCCTATTTCCTGGAGTAGGAAAACGGTATTTTGTGAAATCAAGGGCAGGTGGCTCCCACTTCCTAGATTTAGGATGAGGAGTCGCCTCTCGCCCTTGAACTGGCTTCCTCTTCCGTGAAGTGGAGGGTTTCTTAGCCGACTGCTCCTTGTCCAGAGCAGGCGGCTTCTTGTTGATCAACTCTTGAATTTCTCTATTGAAGTCCCTCATGAAGGTCATGAGTTCGTCCCTTGTGATGGGAGCAGACCCATCAGTCGGCTGCTGCCGAACAGGCGGTGCGCCTGCTGGCTCGCTTCCAGTTTGAAGATGTTCCTGTTCCCTCCTTTCGGTCTGACGGGTACGTCGGGCCCTTAGGGTCCCGTCTGAAGCTGTGTGAGCTTTAACTTCAAATTCATTCTCAGTATCGCGGTCCGACTGAACTAGAGGATCGTGCAGGGGACGTCTCTCTTTAGGAGCCGGTACAAACGTGGGTGCCATCTCAGAAGTACTCTCCCCACAAACGGCGCCAAAATGTTTCGGCGTTTTCTGATGTCCTACGGGAGAGTTACAATTCCGAGACTGGAACCGGACGTCTGTACCTGCGAAACAAACGGATGCTCCGGATGGTTGGAGATCCGCCTCCGACGGTCAAGTTAGTACTTGATTAAGGAGTAATTAATGCGGAAATTAAAGTGATTGGGTCTCTCTAGGTGAGAGTGTTTAATGTGTGTAATATGCGTTGTTCGCGTCATCTCCCTTAATGAGGATTAAGGGAGGTATTTATAACCTAGGGAAACGTGCCAATCTAGGTTTAGGTTAACCTTGGGCTGATTGGGCTTCCCTCGGAAGTTGGGCCTAGGTGAACGGCTTCTCCATTAGGCATGGAGTATGCCACGTGTCATGACATAATAAGTCCAGAGTGGACGAATAAGCGTGTGCCTCGTGGCAAGCCCTGAGATGTCCAACTGGGGGACACTTGGCAGGACCTGATTGGCCCACGTGGCGCATTCCGATTGGTGGGAGCAAAATCCCTTAATCACTTGTCTTCGAGTAATGCACGATATTGTTTATAATCGTATACTAGGACCATGCATGTATCGTTTTTCGTCGTAATAGGAATAAGTGGAGTATTTCCCATCAGTTTTCAAAATCGTTTCATACACTCCTCCTTTTCAATCCGAGTATTGAGTGAATGCATTAATTCAGTTCTTCCTTACACAGTACTTGAGTCTAAAATCTCTAGGCAATATTTGGAAAAATTAGGGGAACGTCACTCCTTCCTTTTTTCCTTCTAATCAAATTAACAACAACAAGAAACTTTTTTCCTCAACAGGCGGCAAGATGTAACTCATAAACAGCCATGAAGACAAAGCGCGATGCAAGCTTCTCACCAAGATTTCATGTTTTCTTCTTCTTTTGTTTCAAACCCTTCCCCGTAAAAAGTCTAGCAAAGGTTCTCCTTATCCATGTGTCTATGTGTCACATTTCTTACCTTCTTCATAAATGAGCATCTCTTTCTTACATTCGATCATGAGATTAGCAAAAAAAAAAAAAAAAAAAAAACAAAAAATCAATTCTCAAACCAAAGACAAGGTATACCAATGATTTGAGGTACCTTTGCAACCCATTCATTCCCCATTAACCGTTCAATCACATTCCATTTCTTCATCAACCACTTTGAGTCTCGTCTAACGTTTGGCCTTCATTTCTTCGACCCACATTCACTTAACCCTGGGATTGGAAAATAAATAATTGTATAACATTCAAAAAGCAAGCAAAAACAAAAAGCAGCAAAGCAACAATAAAACAATGTAAAAAGGAAAGTGTTCTAATGTCTTTGATACGAACACGTCTCGAATTGCATCTCTTATCAAGTGCTTGGTACCGTGCATGAGAACATGAATTCTAAGTGAGTGATGGACCGCATGATCTGAGATTGCCTACATTGATTCAAAAGAATGAAAAAAAATAAACTTGCGAAATTCAAAATTTTCAAATTCACAATTACATATCTTGGGGATTCTCTTAGGTCTTAAGCGTAGTACCCTTTTCTTCTTTAAACCATCAACTTAACCACATTACAACCCTTAAAAGACCTCTTTGAGGTGTACATACACTTGTGCAAAGTTCAGTTAGAGCTACGTTCGGCCTGATTCCTAACGGATACGTAGGCAACCTCACATTGATGTGCGGCCACATTCATATGCATGATCGAGTCAAAGAATATCCAATGCTTATCCATATGACCCTATTCATCTGGAGCTAGACTTGGGGGCTTGAACCCAGATCATTTAGCCTACATAGCCTAAAGAGTTACCATCTCGACTCTTCTCACATATATTTCCCTCACCATAGCCTTTGCAGCCTCACCTTAGTACTGCATTCACATACTTCACTCACACATCCATATCCATATCTATCATCCTTCCCTTTAAGAACCCTTTATCATGAAATCTTTTTTCCCCACTGCGCATGTTTCATCATCTTTCAAGACAACATTCATTAGTAGAAACATTGTATACTTGCTTAGCTTCCTGACCTGAGCAATATTCATTGTTTCATGCATCGCATATCGTGCTTAGATTCCAGACCTAAGTGACGTTCAAGATCGTTTCTTTACACCATATATGATGCTTTGCTCCATGACCTAAGTTCAATTCATTCATCAATCGTGTCACATAATTTCATTGTCCTTAACCTCTTAGCTAAGAATATGCATCATGCATAAATTATATTCAAGAAAAGCTATTCAATCCATGCGATTCATTTCCTCTTGCTCAACGAGGAATTTCAAAATTTCTTCCCTTTTTAATGACTTTTCTTTTGGGGAAGTTTAAAAACTGTTTCAAAATTTTCTCGTCGAGGGAACTTCAAAAATAAAATTTTAATTTTCACGTCTTTCTTTTTTTAGGAGAAAGTCAGTACCCTCCACTCGTCTCATTGCAAAAATGATGAAAAGTTTTTTGCTTTTGCATTTTTGGTCGCTTGTGTCTGCACACACACACCATACACACACAAACAACCATAAGTTATACACATGTCAGGTCGTGACAAGTCAAACTTGGTCAAGTCTGTTGGTCAAGTCAATCACAGTCTATACGAGTCCTTTGGCAAAATTTATTTTGCAGGTCTCAATTACATCCCACATTCGAGGATAAGCGAACCATCTATAGCCCACGTCTGGGGACAAGTGGACCATCTACAGCCCACGTCCAAGGACAAGCGGCCCATCTACAACCCACGTTCGGGGACAGGCGAACCAATTACATCCCATTTAAGGGACAAGCGAACCTTTTATAGTCCACGTTCGGGGACAAGAGAACTAACTACAGCCCACGTCCGGGGACAAGCGAACCATCTATAGCCCACGTTCGGGGACAAGCGAACCAACTATATCCCACGTCCAGGGACAAGTGGACCATCTACAACCCACCTTTGAGGACAAGCTAACCAACTACAGCCCATGTTCGATGACAAGCGGACCAACTACAGCCCACGGCCGGGGACAAGCGGACTATCTACAACCCACATTTGGGGACAAGCAAACCATCTACAACCCACGTTCGGGGACAATCAAACCATCATCATTTTAGTAATCATCTCCCAAGCGAAGATGATTCACGGCGCAAGGTTCTCGATACATAAAGACTTGCAATCTCATCATCAGAGAAGACTTTCCTCAAGCATGGAAAGTGTTGTACGGTGGATTTCTTCAAGCATAGAAACCTACCAAAATCATATGTCAACTTTCCTCAAGCATGGAAAGTATTATCCGGTGGAATTCTTCAAGCATAGAAAGCTGCCAAAATCATTTGTCAACTTTCCTCAAGTATGGAAAGTATCATCCGGTGGGTTTCTTCAAGTATAGAAAGTTACCAAGTTCATTTGTCGGCTTTCCTCAAGAATGGAAAGTATTATCCGGTGGATTTCTTCAAGCATAGAAAACCGCCAAATTCATATGTCGACTTTCCTCAAGCATGGAAAGTATCACCCGGCAGATTTCTTCAAGCATAGAAAGCTACCAAACTCGTCAGTCGGCTTTCCTTAGGCATGGAAAGCATTTCAACAAAATTCATCCGGTGGATTCCTTCAAGAATAGGAAACTACCAAACTCATTTGACACCGATACACTACTATCAGATAAGCGTTATATCCCTTTACTCAGTTATTTGCAGTATTAACACTTTTCTGCGGGTATCGGTGTATACAGAGTGATTTAGGATTGCAGAACGTCTTAAATCCTTCTCCGTCCCTATCAACTACTTTGAATATTGTTTTCAAAACTGACGTTTCTAAAAACTCAGTCAAAGTGATGGCTCCTGTAGACACCTAAAAATGTCTCCCCAAAACCAAACCCGATGATGAACAACCTTTCACTGCCATTATTGGTCGGGTTGAGTATTTAATCTTGGAGTGCTTAAATCCATATTTCCATTTCATAAACCAACCCAAATCCTATCCCATTTCCCCAAACCATAACTTATTTTCCTCTTTTTGCGCCTTTAAACCCAAAATTTTTCATTTCGTGTCCTTTAAAATCATTCATTTCGTGTCCTTTTTATAAAAACGTTTAGTCCATTTTATTTTGGTCCATAATCTGGGTTCAGTGATTGAATAGTTGGATGGAACATGAAAAGAGCTTTCCAATGATACATTATAAGCCCAAATACGAGTTATAACGAATAAGTTATGACCAGAATATTAAACTGAGCCCCAACCGAACCTAAGTGATGTGAATCAAGAGGTTAATTCTTTTGAAGGGTCCAAGACACTTGTAGAAGGTCCAAATAGCTTCATTATGGGCTGCCCAAACAAGAAAATAAACAAGATAATAAACAAGGAAAGATCCAATAGCTTAAATTGGAAAGAAACAAGCACGAATTACAAAGAAGAAGAAATTGCGAAGTTCACTTCCGACGAGCACACATGCTGCCACGCGCCGACTCCTGGACCACGCGCCAATTTCCTAGCTCCGCCTTGGACCCACCTTGACATTGGTCAGGCGCGTGCACCACCTTTGTGGAGCGTGCAAAGAGTTTCGGCGACAGAACGAAAAGCATGATTTTCTTTACTTAGTTTTTTCTAGAGTTTTTGCTTGCAAGTTTTTACCTTTCACTTGAAAGGGTTTTTCTTGCTTTAAGCAATTAGGAATCTTCTTAATTTCTGTTATTTTATTTTAAAATAATTTCTAAGTCAATTAGGAATTGTTTTAAGAAGTTTTAGGTTAATTAGAACTAGTCTTATTACTAGTTTCCTAGTTCCATTAGAATTGGTTTTCCTATTCTATCTAGGATACTTTGGGATCAAGGCTAGGGTTTTTTCTAGTTTTAATAGACTTAGGAATAGTTAGTTTTAGTCTATAAATAAGGGATTTTTCGTGGCTTTGTACACAACAACAAAAACCAGAAAATTCAATAAAAGTTTATTGTTTGTTTTGCTTAATTGCTTACAAATTCTTTTGCTAGTTTTCAATTCAAGGAGTTGTTTTGATAATTAGAACGTTCAATTCTTAGTTCTAGGAGTAGTCTAAGTTTTTTTCATCAAAGTACTTAGTTCCAGGAGTGTTCTAGGTAATTTGAGAGGCGTTGAATTCGTTCCAGGAGTGGTCGTTTTCAAAGTCATATCCGGTTTGTTATCTTTAAGTTGTTCGATTTTCTAACGAAATTCGAAGGGCTTGTGTTACTTGTGTGATTTTAGATTCTTTATTAAGTTAAGGGGTTTAAATCCACATCAAATTGGTATCAGATTTCAGGGGTTTTTGATCGTTCAACAATTCGTTCATCAAATCGCACTTGTTCTCGGATAACCAGTTTTTCTGTCAACTTTAGAAGGCTCGTTCTCCTTCGTTACAAGGTCTTTTCAGGTGATTCTGTTTTTTGATTTTGGGTGAACTTTTGTCTTCTTTCTGCCTGTGAAATTTTGGAATTTTTCGAGTTCGTTTGCTATTAAACTGGACTGTGCTCCGCAACTGTGTCAGTTTTGGTCCGATTTAATACTTACTGCTCGTTGTGTGCGATTTTGTTCCAAGTTGTGTTGCGATTTTTGTGGGATATACCTGTGTGGATAAGGGTTCTTTTAAGTCTGTTTTTTTTCTTATAATTATGGAGGAAGCTTTGAGCAAACTCATGGATGAATTTGCAAGATTGCAAGATAATACGGAGGCACATTTTAATGCTTTTTCACAACTATTGCTTGATAAAATGAAAAAGAAGAAAAAACGGCATGATAGTGATAGTGATGCTTCTAGCAGTGATGATTTGATACTCATTATAATAAACAGATCGATGATAAAGGTATCAATCTTGATGATTTTACGGGTCTAGGAAGCCCCGAAGATTTTCTTGAGTGGGCGAGACAATTAGAGAAAATTTCAGATTATAAAGGTTTTGATGATTCTCAACGTTTCAAAATTGCTTATATACGACTCACTAAGAATGCAAAAATTTGGTTCGATAATTTAAAGGCTCGACGTGCTAGAGCAGGGAAGGATAAGATCAAGACATGGACAGTTTTGAAGAAGAAGATGCGTTCTAAATACCTTCCACATGATTTCGAACAAATTCTATATGTGAAACTCACTATGTTGACACAAGATACTAAGAGTGTTAATGAATATATTGCTGAATTTGATAAACTAACCTCTCTTTGTGATTTGGAGGAGAAAGAACCATTGCGGATTGCTCGATTCCTTAAGGGTCTTAATCGACCTATTGCTAAGAAGATTGAATTGAGTACTTATGAGTCATTCAATGATGTGTGCAAATTAGCTTTGAAGATTGAAAGTCATTGGCTCGAGGATAAGAAAAAAACTGAGGCAAATAAAAGTTTTTCGAAACCTTTCAAGCCTAGTTCCACAAATTTTTCTAACGAGCACAAGGGAGAAAGTTCGACGAGTGGAGAAAAGAAGGTTGTCAAGGTGTCTAAAGAGGAATTTGAAAGTCGAATTAGGTTCTTCAAGTGTCAAGGAAAGGGACATAGGTCGGATCAATGTCCTACTAAGAAAGCTCTTACAATCAAACAATATCAACAAATGGAAGAAGAAGAGGAACACATAACCTTTGAGTGTGAAGAGGAGTCAATTCATAATAAGGAGGAAAAGGTTGTTGACTCGGAAGAAGAGGATGAGGTTGTCTATGCCGAAGATGAAGATAAGCTGCTTGTTTTAAGGAAGATATTACACACCGAAGTTGTTTCGGGGTTTTCTGATGTCCTGCGGGGGAGTTACAATTCCGAGACTGGAACCGGACGCCTGTACCTACAAAACAAACGGATGCTCCGGATGGTTGGAGATCCGCCTCCGACGGTCAAGTTAGTACTTGATTAAGGAGTAATTAATGCGGAAATTAAAGTGAATGGGTCTCTCTAGGTGAGAGTGTTTAATGTGTGTAATCTGCTTTTTAGCATGTTCTCTCCCTTAATGAGGATTAAGGGAGGTATTTATAACCTCGGGAAACGTGTCAATCTAGGTTTAGGTTAACCTTGGGCTGATTGGGCTTCCCTCGGAAGTTGGGCCTAGGTGACCGGTTATCCCAGGTGTCATGGGAAGGACACGTGTCGTGTCGTAATTGGTCCATGGTGGACGGATCATTGCTTGACACGTGGCAGGCTCCTATTGGCCCATGTGACGGACACATGGCGGAACCTTATTGGTCCACTTGTCAAATGGTGATTGGTGGGGAAAAATCCCCTAATCATTTGCCCCTCACAGGTGGCACGTGACTGGTCACGTGTTACCTGTGACAGGTATCGCCCTGTAACAGGCGACGGCCTGCTACAGGTGTCACTCGGTGAGAGGCTGAGAGATTATCCCGCCAAAATTTTGAATTCTGGAAGTGACCCTTCGCCTTCTCACTTCGCCTATATAAAGGAGTGTTGACTTCGGTCATTTTCACACTTGAAAACTTTGTGAGAGAACATTCGGACCCCTGAACTTGCTCTGACATTTTGGACCCTTTCTGCCTACCGCCTGCTCTGACAAGCCGACTGCAAAGGATTTTCAGAACTTCATCAATCGCCACTCGTTTAGGTAACCGTCGGTTCTCTTACTCTTAATTTTCTCTTTATTTTATTCTTTTTTGAAATGGCACCACGGAAGCACACGACACGACCTAGGTTAGTGATCAGCCGGTCACTAGGGACGGCTGAATCTAGGACTAGGAGTGTCGCATGCCCTTTTCTGGACCCATCTTTGCCCTTTATACAAAGTCTGACTGTATCTGTGTCTATGCAGAGCATGATGGCCAGAACAAAAAAGACTGCCAAGATCTTAAATTCAGACGGCTCCTCCCACGGGGTGTCGATTAGTGAAACATCTGACCAGGCGCCAGTTGCGGAAGTGAAACAAAGCGGCTTGAAAGCCGGCAGTTCTGAGGGAGGAGTCAAAGTGACCCCTTCCCATTTTACATTTGACAATTCTTCATTCTCTCCTGCTCCTTTTAAAGGAGAGGAGGCGGGCCCCTCCGGGAGAGGGGAGGAGTCGTCCTCTTCGGACTCGTCAGAGGACGATTTCGAGTCTAGCTCTTCTGGCCATGCTTCTTTGGACACAGAAGAGAAAAACAGTCGCCTACAAGAGGCGAGGCTTTCTCACGCAGTTGAGAAGAGGGACGATTGGGCGGAGCCATCCGCCTCTCACCGAGAGCAAAATACCCCCTACTACTGCACGGTACCTCGGGGCCGGATAACAGCCATGCAAGAGAAAGTGGAGAGCTTTATTGCAAACCACACAATGGGCCCCGGCTTTTTAGTGTTCGTGCCGGATCTAGAAGACACAGTCGTCTGGCCGGCTGGTACCAGTTATGATAGCGCCTGCTTTGGCTGCTACGAGGCGGCCATCAAGGCTGGGCTGCGCTTTCGACTAAATCCGGCTGTTCAGCGGGTCTTGGATGGGTATGAGTTGGGGTTATGGCAGTTAGCCCCGAACTCCTAGGTCAACGTACTCGGCTATGTGGCCGGGTGCGAACTGCACGGGGTGGAGCCGAGCTTCGAGGCTTTCGCCCACATGAACTACCTCAGCCGGACCCCTAAGGTAGGCGGTACCGGCTGGTATCAATTGACGAGCCACAGGGGCTACCTCATGACGAGAGGTAAATCAAACAAATGGAAGGACTGGCGGAGCACCTTCTTCATCATAGAGAGTTCAGACACAGAGCTGAACTAGCGCTTCAACAGGTGGAACAGAAATCCGCCCCTTCTTGCAGGCGGTCGCAGCATGCCGCCTGTTCCCTCCAAGGCTAAGAAAGAGATCCTAGATAAAGGACTCTTTAAAGTAGAGTCGAAGGTGAACTCTACTTCAGGGGTACGAGAGCAAGTACCCCTGCACTGCGCCCCGAGCTTCAAATGGCTCTACGACGAGTACTTTTTGGCCGCCTGTGGCCTCAGCAGTCGGTGCTCAAGAGGTAGTCGGCCTGTCAAATACTCTGCTGTTCCGTGCATTTTGTTATAACTTTTATTAACTTTGCTATTTGTTTTTGCAGCGGACGCCATGAGCAAAATTACCGCCTCTAAGACTGCGGCGGCCACGTTGCGGGCCTCCATCATGCAACAGTCTTCAACCGACTCCCCCAACAAGGGGGCACCCTTGGTGGGCTTCGAACCTTTCACCCTCTTTTTGGAGCTGTGTTTATGCATATACTGACTCTTTTCTTCTTTTTTAGACGGGCGCTCCAAGAGCTTCTTCTTCCCAACAGCCGGACCCCAAGGCCCGGAGGACGACTGTTGCGCGCTCTCCTGGTTCTTCCAGGAAACATGTGGCGGCTGAGAAACAGCCGGCCACTTCTTCTAAAACTCCAGTTAGGCCACCTAGAAGTATGAAATTTTCCTTGTAAATTTTAGACTTGCTCCCTTCTTTACTAGGTCTAATCCATTTGTTTATGCTTGATGCAGTCGGCCCTCAGGAGCCTGACTTGGTCGAGGTGGCCAAGTCTATGATCAAGGCCGTTCCTCCAGCTGAAAGGGAGGCGGTCAGGGGTGTCGGCACCCTTGACCTAGACGGGATTGCAGGGGTCCTTGTTGAGGTATACATAACATATTTTTGAGTATTTGAATTCCAGGACGCCTGTTTTCTTTTTGTTTGGAAACTGACGCTTGTTCCCCTTTGTACTTAGGCCCTGCTCCGAGTGAACGGCCTTCGCAAGCCGCTTGACCGGAAGAACAAAGAGGTAAAGGCTGCAAAAGCTATGGCCGCCTCTGACTGTGATAAGGCAATATTTCAAATTGCCCAAAACGAAGTTCTAACCATTGATATTCTTTATTATCAGGCGCAGGCTACCGCCGCTATCCGGGCTCAGTTAGAGGCGGCCCAGAAGAGGAATAGCGAGCTGGAGGCGACCATCAACAACCTCAAGGCCGAGCTGAGACCTCTTCGCCAAAAGATGTCCTCATACGAAACCTTAGAGAAATCCTTGGCGAGCGTAAAGGTACGCCTGGTGACCCAGGAGAAGAGTCTTACTCAAGAGCTCTCGGAAAAGGCCGAGCAAGAAAAGAAAGAGCTGGTCCGGGAGATGATGGAAGACTCTGCTCAAATTCAGCGCATGACTTGGGGCCGCCTCTTCCCCAATGCCGACTTTGCCTCATAGGAAAAAACATACCGCCAGTGTTCTGATAGATATAATCAAGAGATCCTGGCGGCTGCTGAGGAAGAGGCGTTGGAGGAGGAGGAGCAGCCGGTAGTGGCGCTTGTGCCGCTTGGGGGTAATGCATCAAAAAAGGATGCAGCTGAAGCCGAGTCCAGCAAGAAGAGTGCTGACCAGGCGGTAGCTGCTAATATTAAAGATCTGCCCCTTTCTTAAGCTTTATGTCTTCTTTCCACGGCCTGCGTGCCGTTTGTTTGTATTTACCCGGCCAGGGGGCCGGGGCTCTGAATATTTTGCCGGTCTTTAATGACCGGCTTCTTTTTAATGAATATTTTTTTTTAACTTCAAATTTGTTTAAGTATTGAATATTCTGATATCCAATTGTACACTATACCAGCTGTTTTACATGGCCGATAGTTGCTGAAGACAGGTACAGATAGTTAGTCACGCCGCCTATGCCCCTGGACGACTGGTTGTCTGTTTCCAGGCTAGACGATCAGTCGGCCATTTATCCAATCGGTATTCGAACCATTTTAAAGACTGGATCCCCTTTAGGCAGGCGGTTCTGTCATATAAAATTAACCAAGTAGGAAAGTGGTTTCCTACTTGTCATGTTTTTAGGCTAGTGACTTTAGGCCGTCTAGGCCGACTGTATGAACACCTTTTTAGTTTCAAACTAAAATTTTTAGGGAGTGACCAAGTAAACATGATTGTTACCTAGTCGCCAAGTAACTGAGTAGTAGAGGTATCAAGCGGTGGATACCGGTTGCTCCCCTTTATTCGCCAATGTTTGTTGGCTTTTAACTCATAAGTTGTTAACCTAGAAGGAGTAGTGGTTGAGAGCCCCTGTTTGCTAAAAACAGGCGGACGACTTATACCTTTAAGGCGCCATACTAAGTTTGAGAGAGTGACTATGAGTTAACTTTGGAGTTACTCAGTCGTCGTCACTCCTGCTTGAGTAGTAAAGGTACCAGGCGGCGGAGGCCGGCTGAACCTTTTGATTCGCCAATGTTTGTTCGCTATTAACTCAAGAGGTACCCCCTGTATTAATCCCAAGTAATACAGGTGGTCTTCTGACTCAGATGTCAACTGCTACCACTGGTTTGGTTAGTGATAGAGTTATCCTTGTCTCAAAAACGGCTACGTGGTTTCCCTTGGGGACAGTCGTATAGGTGCCGTGTAATTAGTTTATAGAGCAATGTTCCACCCAAAAGGGAGCTACTCTCTGCGACGAATTTCATCCGGAGGGATGCCGCCGGACGCTTGCTATGATGTTGGGACAGGTCGGATTAGTTTAAAGATTGGATCAGTTGGCTTGGCGCCTGGACTGATCATTCGGCTTGTGGCCTTGGTTAGTTCTTGGTGAACGTAGGTGCTAAGTAAGAGGAGGGTAGCCGCCTGTTTAGGCACAAGGTCGGCCAGGCCCTAATATTTTTTAGCTAAGTATAAGGGGGGGTGGCTGTGTGTTTGGAACCAGTCGGCCCTCTTCTATGGAGAGTAGCCGAATATATGTCCAGACGGCATGCCCCTATGGTGATAAGAGTAAAAAAATAAATGGAGAGTAGCCGACTGTAAAGGTACAGATGGCATGCCCCTCTGAAGATAGAGTAAAATATTCAATGGAGAGTAGCCGACTGTAAAGGTACAGACGGCATGCCCCTCTTAGTACAAAATTGAATATTAAGTATGCAAACTTTTATTAAGTAGCCCTTGACTATTTACATCATTCAAAAGAAATATTTCTTAAGATTATCTACATTCCAAGTTCGAGGCAACGGTTGTCCGTCTGGTGTTCCCAGACGGTAGGTACCGTCCCTGACCTCTTCACAGATTCGGTAGGGTCCTTCCCAGTTGGGAGTTAGTTTGCCAGACTCATTAGCCCTACCAACTGCTTCCATTTTTCTAAGTACAAAGTCCCTCACTTTGAGTGGACGCCTGTGTACTTTTTTGTTGTATGATCTAGTCATTCTCAGGCGGTAAATTTCATGGCGCAAGATAGCATTGCCCCTCCTTTCAGGAAGTGAGTCTAATGCCAGGCGCATGGCTTCCCAGTTTGCCTCTTCGTCATATAGCATTACTCGAAGAGTCGGCTCGTAGTGTTCTATTGGAAGAACAGCTTCCGCACCATAAGTTAGGAGGAATGGAGTTTCTCCAGTCGCCCCTTTTTTAGTCGTCCTAATGGCCCAGAGAACATGTGGTAATTCATCCGCCCATAGGCCGCCTGTTCGTTCAATCTTTTTCTTGAGACCGTCTGAGATGATTTTATTAAAGGCTTCTACCTGGTCGTTTGCTTGTGGACGGCCGACAGATGCAAAGTAGTGTGCAATTCCTTGGTCACCCAACTAGCTTTTGAGAACAGGCGTCTCAAATTGGGGACCATTATCAAAAACCATAGACATGGGAACCCCGAACCGAGTGATGACATTTTTCCAAATGAATGAAATTATATCCTTCATCTTGATTCCCTTTACAGCCTCCGCCTCTACCCATTTAGTGAAGTAGTCGACGGCAACAAGTATGTACCTCCTTCCGCCTGTAGCAGGCGTATATGGACCCAGAATATCCATGCCCCACTTAGCAAACGGTAGTGGGCTATGAATGGTAGTGAGGTCAGTAGCCGGACGGTGAATTAGCTTGCCAAACCTTTGGCACTTGTCACATTTTTTCACCGTCTCCATTGCAAATTCTTCTAAAATAGGCCAAAAGTAGCCCTGCCGCCTTGCCCGTTGAGCAAGCGTCCTACCGCCTATATGGGAAGCATAGTAACTAGAGTGAAGATCGTCTAGTATCTCTCGTCCCTTTTCTGGAGTAACACACTTTAAGAAGGGTTGAAGGTACCCCCTTTTGTGAAGTTCTCCCTTTATTATTTCAAAACTGGTTGCTCGTTTTTTCAGTGCTGCCGCCTGTTGATGATCATCCGGCAGGGTGCCGTTTGTCAGATATGCCCTGATTGGATCCATCCAGGTTGAGCTTCTGTCTAGGATTCCAATAGGGTCCTCCTCGATGCTTCTCTTCTCCATTACTTCCCAAAAAACAGTTCGAGGAGTATCACAGGAGGCGGATGATGCTAATTTTGAAAGTGCATCCGCCTGGTTGTTTTCTGATCTCAGCACTTGGGTCAGATGGAAATCCTCAAGGGAGACGACTGCTTGTCGGACCGCCTGTAAATACTTGATCATGGCCGGATGGGTTGCTTCGTATTCGCCATTGTACTGACTCACTATCAATTGTGAATCGGAACAGGCGTCTATTTTCCTTGCCCCTACCGCCTTGCACATGCGGATTCTGGCTAGTAAAGTTTCATATTCTGCCTCATTGTTTGAGGCCTGAAAACTGAAGCGTAGAGCATACTCGTACCTGTCGCCTTCTAGCGACTGACATATGACGCCTGCTCCACAACCATTTGAAGTAGAGCTTCCATCCACATATACCTTCCAGACTTGGTCTGGAACTTGAGAGTAAGGAGGACGAGTCATCTCAACAATAAAGTCAGCAAAGGCTTGCCCCTTCACTGCTTTTCTAGGCTCGAAGGTAACTTCGAGGCTCTGTATTTCTATGGCCCATTTGATCATTCGGCCTGACGACTCCATGATGGTCAGTGGCCGCTTGATAGGTTGGTCTGTATACACGACGACTGCATGTGCCAAAAAGTAGGGCTTCAATTTTTTAACAGCAATGAAGAGTGCAAGACCAAATTTCTCCACTAAGGGATACCTCAACTCGGCATTTTTCAGTACGTGACTGACAAAGTAGACCGGGAGCTGACAACCGTCTCTTTTAGCAAGGAGAACAGCGCTTAACGCATGATCAGAGACGGCCAGGTACATGTAAAGTACTTCTTTGGGCAAAGGGCTGACCAGCCTCGGCAAGGAATGCAAGTGAACTTTCAATTTCTGGAAGGCCGCCTCAGCATCCGGCCCCCATTCAAACCTTGCCTTTTTCTTAATTGCCTGGAAAAAGTATAGGCATTTGTCGCCTGATCAGCTTAGAAATCTTCCCAAGGCCGCCAAACAACCTGTTAACTTCTGAACCTCTCGGATGGTACGAGGCGACTGCATGTCAATGACCGCCTGCACCTTCTCAGGGTTCACCTCTATTCCTCTCTGATTGATAAGGAATCCGAGAAATTTCCCAGACTCAACTCCAAAGACACATTTCTTGGGATTGAGCATGACATGGTGCCGCCTGAGTGTGGCGAAAGTTTCTCGGAGGTCCGACAGATGATCTTTCTGAAGTTTTGACTTGACAATCATATCATCAATATATGCCTCGACATTTCTCCCAATTTGGTCAAAGAACACAGTGTTTATCATTGGCTGGAAAGTGGCCGGGGCATTCTTAAGACCAAACGGAATGACCGTGTAACAGTATAACCCCTGATCAGTGACGAATGCCGTCTTCTCCTGATCTTTCTTCCATAAAGGAATTTGATTGAAACCAGAGTAGGCGTCCATAAAGCTCATCAAAGCATGGCCGGCTGTTGAGTCGACCAGGTTATCAATTTTAGGCAGAGGGTAACTGTCTTTGGGGCACGCCTTGTTTAAGTCTGTGTAGTCTACACACATTCGCCAGGTGCCATTCGGCTTTTTAACTAGCACCACATTTGCAACCCAGTCTGGGAAGTAACATTGCCGAATGAACCCTGCGTCAAGTAATTTTTTAACTTCGGCGGCTGCCGCCTGACTTCTTTCTTCGCCATGGTTCCGCTTCTTCTGCCGTACCGGCTTCTTTTTTGGATCCACGGCCAGTTTATGTACCGCCAGATCAGGACTAATGCCTGGCATTTCATGGACCTCGAATGCAAACATGTCCTTGTATTCTTTTAGTAATTTGTGAAAGTCGTCACCCAGGACTCTTAGAGCAGTCGTCCCAACTTTGACTGTTCGCTTAGGTCGTGAATTGTCTAAGATCAAGTCCGTAAGCTCACCAGCCGGCTGAGGGCGGAATTCATCCGACCGCTCCTCTGCCAATGATTGCTATTTTCTGTCTTTTCTGGCGGCCCCTGTCTGGGATGCCTTTCTCTTCTTTCCACCTGCTTCTTGAACAGGCGCACTCTCCTTGACGTTGTCAAGGTCTATTTTTCCACCACTCGACCCAGTGGCCATAACAGTGGGCTTGACATCCGAGAGATAGCACTCTCGGGCCATCCTCTGATCTCCCCTTAGGGACCCGACTGTTCCATTATCCCTCTCAAACTTGAGCAACATAAGAGATGGGATTATAACAGCCTTGGAATTATTCAGGGTTGGTCGTCCCAGAATCATGTTGTAGGCCGAGAGTTCTTCTACTACCAGGAACCGGACTACCATGTGTCGTCCTTCCCCTTTTTCGCCCAGGCGGATGGGTAAATCCACTCGTCCCACTGGGTGGACGACTCCTCCTCCAAACCCTACTAAAAGGTGGGATGCCGGATGTATGCAATCAGTCTGATATTTTAGTTTCGACAGACATTTGCTACTGATGAGATTTGAGGAGCTTCTGGTATCTATGAGGATTCGGCCAACTCTCTGGTTGGCCACTTTACATTCAATAACGATAGGGTCGTCATGCGGCCCTCTTACCCCTCCTAGATCTTCTTCAGTGATGACAATCTCAGGAAATGAATATTTGGAGGGCCGTTCTTGGTGAACGGAATTTACATCTAACCGTTTGATATTGTCTTTGTTGCCCCTAATAGTGGGGCCGCCTCCTGAAAAGCCGCCTGCAATGGTGTAGACGATTGCATCATCTGTATTGGAGCTGTCGGCCGGTTGATTCTTTATGGTCGACTACTTTTTTGAGGAAGTGTTCCCCGTAGATTTCTTGACATAAGTGTCAAGATCACCTTGCTCAGCAAGGCGGTCCAGATACCGCATGAGACTGATGCATTCATTGGTGTGATGACCAACATCTTCATGATAAGCACATAATTTTTCTTGGTTCCAGTTGTTTGCAGAACCCTTCATGGGGACCGACTTCTCAATTGAGATCCGTCCCTTGATTTCCTTTAGGATAAATTGGCTATCCTTGTTTAGAGGAATCAGCCGCCCAGACCTCTTTTCTCTGCTTGTCTTTGTTTGACGACTGTTTCTATCGTCCTTCTCTTTTGTCGGACCTTCTCCTGTCTGACTGTTTTACCGTATTACAAAGATCAGTCGCCTGTATATAAGCTTCCGCTTCAATCAAGGCCTCTTGAAGAGTCGCCACCCTCTTTCGGACCAAATCAAATTTGAAGGTCGACCCGTCTTTGAGACCTCTGAAAAAGTCAGTATAGGCTACTTCATCCGGTAACCCTTGAATCTGTATTCTCATCAGGTTAAACTGCCTGATGTAAGAACGAAGACCCTCCTTCTCGCCCTGCTGAATTGTTCCTAAATCAAGGGTCGTCTTTTTCGCAGGGATGTTCATTGCGAAGTTGGAGGTGAATAAGTAAGCAAGCGTCCTGAAGTTATTTATACAACTAATCGGCAGGTTCCCGAACCATTGTTGTGCGATTCCTTTGAGAGTCGCTGGGAAACACTTGCACCAAGTGGGATCATCCAACCCTTGAAGGTACATCAGGTTGGTGAATGCCATCAGATGGTCTTCTGGGTTAGTAGTGCCGTCATAGGTGCCTACTAATACATTTTTCACTTTGGCCGGCTGAGCGGCTTCAGTAATTTCCTTGGAGAAGGCCGACGGCTGTTCACCAAGTCTAAGCAACCGTAGCTGCCAGTCCATAGGTTAGACATTTTTTGCTGCATGTCCACCAAACGGAGGTGGCTGTAAAAAATACTGTTGTTGCGGTACAAACGGTAAGTTTGGTACCGCCTGGTCGCTATGAAAGCCAGACTGACGGGAGGTGCCGCCTGACTGACTCTCATGATACGACTGAGTATGCCTCATCGAGGTATTTCGCAGACTGTCTTGGAAGTTTGAAGTAGAGGCCGACTCTGACAATCGGTCACTCTTCTTCTGCTCTAGCAGTAGCCGAGCGTCTGTGTATGATTTCCTCGACCCGTCCGCCTGAATATGACGAACAGGTTTCCTATTTCCTGGAGTAGGAAAACGGTATTTTGTAAACTCAAGGGCAGGTGGCTCCCGCTTCCTAGATTTAGGATGAGGAGTCGCCTCTCGCCCTTGAACTGGCTTCCTCTTCTGTGCAGTGGAGGGTTTCTTAGCCGACTGCTCCTTGTCCAGAGCAGGCGACTTCTTGTTGATCAACTCTTGAATTTCTACCTTGAAGTCCCTCATGAAGGTCATGAGTTCGTTCCTTGTGATGGGAGCAGACCCGTCAGTCGGTTGTTGCCGAACAGGCGGTGCGCCTGCTGGCTCGCTTCCAGTTTGAAGATGTTCCCGTTACCTCCTTTCGGTATGACGGGTACGTCGGGCCCTTAGGGTCCCGTCGGAAGCTGTGTGAGCTTCAACTTAAAATTCATTCTTAGTATCGTGGTCCGACTGAACTAGAGGGTCGTCCAGGGGACGCCTCTCTTCAGGAGTCGGTACAAACGTGGATGTTATCTCAGAAATACTCTCCCCACAGACGGCGCCAAATGTTTCGGGGTTTTTTTGATGTCCTGCGGGAGAGTTACAATTCTGAGACTGGAACCGGACGCCTGTACCTACAAAACAAACGGATGCTCCGGATGGTTGGAGATCCGCCTCCGACGGTCAAGTTAGTACTTGATTAAGGAGTAATTAATGCGGAAATTAAAGTGAATGGGTCTCTCTAGGTGAGAGTGTTTAATGTGTGTAATCTGCTTTTTAGCATGTTCTCTCCCTTAATGAGGATTAAGGGAGGTATTTATAACCTCGGGAAACGTGTCAATCTAGGTTTAGGTTAACCTTGGGCTGATTGGGCTTCCCTCGGAAGTTGGGCCTAGGTGACCGGTTATCCCAGGTGTCATGGGAAGGACACGTGTCGTGTCGTAATTGGTCCATGGTGGACGGATCATTGCTTGACACGTGGCAGGCTCCTATTGGCCCATGTGACGGACACATGGCGGAACCTGATTGGTCCACTTGTCAAATGGTGATTGGTGGGGAAAAATCCCCTAATCAGAAGTCACTTCTATTCAAGATCAACGTGAGAATTTGTTCCATACTCGATGCAAAGTTGGTGAAAGTACTTGCAACGTGATCATTGATAGTGGCTCTTGCACGAATGTTGCTTCAACTAGCATGGTGAGTAAACTGAACCTCTCTATTCGTGATCATTCAAAACCATATAAAGTAAACTGGCTTGATGATTCAAAGGGTTTTCAAATTAAGAAGCAAGCACTAGTAAAACCATGGCAATTTGAAATATGGTGTGATGTGATTCCAATGAGTGCTTGTCACTTACTTTTGGGAAGACCATGGCAATTTGATAGAAAGGTTAAACATGATGGCAAGACCAATGTGTATTCCGTGAAGGATGGAAACAAACGTTTTAGTCTACAACCTTTGTCTCATAAAGGACATAGTAATTGCTCCAATGTTAATCGAAGTTCAAGTTCGTTTCTAAGGGAAAAGGTATTCAAGGAAGAGATCGATAGAAGACCCAAGACATGTCTTCTTAATAAAGAAGATGACAATTATGAAGATGGTGAGTACCAAGAAGACTTTTCTAGTAAGAATGGCGATGAAGATTCTACCTATAACATTGAAAACCTCTTTACTTGTTTTGATGATGTGAATTTGAGGGCAAATTCTTTTGAAGAAGGGGAGAATGATGTGAATCAAGAGGCTAATTATTTTGAAGGGTCCAAGACACTTGTAGAAGGTCCAAATAGCTTCATTATGTGCTGCCCAAACAAGAAAATAAACAAGATAATAAACAAGGAAAGATCTAATAGCTTAAATTGGAAAGAAACAAACACGAATTACAAAGAAGAAGAAATTGCGAAGTTCACTTCCGACGAGCACAAATGCTGCCACGCGCCGACTCTTGGACCACGTGCCAATTTTCTAGCTCCGCCTTGGACCCACCTTGACATTGGTAAGGCGCGTGCACCATATTGGTGGCGCGTGCAAAGAGTTTCGGCGACAGAACGAAAAGCATGATTTTCTTTACTTAGTTTTTTCTAGAGTTTTTGCTTGCAAGTTTTTACCTTTCACTTGAAAGGGTTTTTCTTGGTTTAAGCAATTAGAAATCTTCTTAATTTCTGTTATTTTATTTTAAAATAATTTCTAAGTCAATTAGGAATTGTTTTAAGAAGTTTTAGGTTAATTAGAACTAGTCTTATTACTAGTTTCCTAGTTCCATTAGAATTGGTTTTCCTATTCTATCTAGGATACTTTGGGATCAAGGCTAGGGTTTTTTATAGTTTGAATAGACTTAGGAATAGTTAGTTTTAGTCTATAAATAAGGGATTTTTCGTGGCTTTGTACACAACAACAAAAACCAGAAAATTCAATTCAAGTTTATTGTTTGTTTTGCTTAATTGCTTACAAATTCTTTTGCTAGTTTTCAATTCCAGGAGTTGTTTTGATAATTAGAACGTTCAATTCTTAGTTCTAGGAGTAGTCTAAGTTTTGTTCATCAAAGTACTTAGTTCCAGGAGTGTTCTAGGTAATTTGAGAGGCGTTGAATTCGTTCCAGGAGTGGTCGTTTTCAAAGTCATATCCGGTTTGTTATCTTTAAGTTGTTCGATTTTCTAACGAAATTCGAAGGGCTTGTGTTACTTGTGTGATTTTAGATTCGTTATTAAGTTAAGGGGTTTAAATCCACATCACTAAGCCCACCTTACCTACGACCCAATGATAATGTGGAGGGTCGAAATTATTTAATCCCATTACTAAACCAATTAGGATTAATTAGAATCTTGTTAAGTTTCTAAAAGATCTTAATTTTAG